>NC_088796.1:35166177-35825071 GCF_011386835.1 Chrysemys picta bellii | reverse complement strand
AGCACTATAGATAGACAGATCTTCCCTTTACCTTCGGCCCGTAAAACAAAAAACCTAAAGAACTATTTATTATCAAAGATGATGACTCGGCCTCTATCTTCTCAATAGAATTATGCTAGTTCTAAAAGGATTCTCTCACTAGACATTTTCTGTGCGGCTCCCTAACTTACCCACTCACTTCCTTCCCCCCCGCCAGACCTCCCGGGTAATTCCTCTGCATGCAATGCCTTTGTTTTGTAATCAGACTTATTGAAAGTGAAATTCAATTATTGGAAATGTGTTGCAGTTTACAAATAAAGAATTCCCTGTACTGTTAACTTTATTGCTATTGATGTGACTCACCACAAGCAAAAAGTGTTGGGAGTTTTGAATCAGCAATGGCCTGGGCCAGTCCTGAGGTTTTCTGAAAGAAAATTCAAGAAAGGGTGGTTTGGGTCTAAGTGAACATTCTAGTAACATGTAAACAGACAGACAATAACTTATAGGATCAGAGTCTGAAAGATACACAAAACAGTTCATATAAATGGCAAACCAATCACAATCAAAACCAAAGAACATCTACAGTAGATGTATAAAGGCAAATCTGGCCCCTCCCTTCCCCCCAACCGCGTGAGTCTTCATAGACAATAGAAATGGTGCATTTCTGCTATACAGGGAGGAGCAAGATGCAGGACGCCCACATAGGACAAAGGACTGGGGGGTGGGGAGGAGGCTGTATGTATCCATGTGCAATAGTATGCAAGGTTACTTTGAGGATGGGGGGGAAAAACGAGGTCACTAGGTGATCTGAAGCTATGTGAGTCCCTCAAATTGCCAGACCTATGGGGGGGGAGGAGAGAAAATGTGCGCACTGCCTGCAGAGTCTACTGCTCCCCTGTGGCTAGAAACAGACACAATGCGTTCCCTCTGCGGTTCCAGGACCTGGAGGCAGTATTCTGTTCCTTCCTGTTCCTACCCTGAACTCCACAGCCCATTAGTGAGGCTGCAGGCAGGAACCAGAACTTTGCTCTGAAAATAGGGTGACCAGACAGCAAGTGTGAAAAATCGGAAGGGGGTAGGGGGTAATAGGCGCCTATAGAAGAAAATGCCCCAAATATCGGGACTGTCCCTATAACATAGGGACATCTGGTCACTATCTGAAAATAAACATGAAGCTTTTAAAGTCTCTTAGGGTTTAGCTCAATTATTTCTAGACAAAGAAAAGATGGCAGAGAGACTATTAAATGTGCCTTCCCAATCCAGACACAGTTCAGCAGAACACTTGACAAATAACAGCCTGAGGACTGCAGCTTATTTACAGGTAGCAGTCACAGAATGACTAATATCTGTCTGAATTGGGCTTTAACAATATTAACCTTCTTATTTCTGAATCTCCTGCTAATCTTGGCTAGATTCCAGGACCACCACCAGCCTGGGCTAAAATCAAATCAGAACCTAGAGGTGTTATCTGGCAATCAAACATCTGAGAGTTTGGATAAAAGAAGAAAGTCCCAACAATGTCAATAACCTTAAAGGTCCTTGGCAGGAGGGACAGTTTTACTAGCATGCGGCCCTTCTACTTATTGGGTCTGTAAAAAATGAAGTTCATCTTGGGCTTAAACACATTCATATCTCCAGCCCTGATCCTGTAACACTTGTGCACATTAGCAACATCATGTATATAGCCCTTGAGGGACTCTCATACATTCAGTCCTGTAAAATTACTCATAATATATATATATATAAATAAATTAAATAAAGAGTTTACAAGCTGAAGGCCTATGTGCTAGGGTACCTAAACATCGTAAAAAATTAATAATAAATTGATCAACAATCCCTTCACCCACATCTATCTGTAATATGGGATTAAGGAATCAAGAAAGACTTTACCAATATGTAGTCTGTGTTTCATCTGTGTTTTTAATAATTCCCTTCCAGGAATTTGTGCTGCTACTTAAATGCTAAGACTGTTGGCAATAAAATAAATAAAAACACATACACATTTACTGGTGTCTACTGAAAAGATGAACGCCTGGAGATTTTTTTTTTTTAAACATATAAAATGTATATTCCCCTCAGGGATCAACTGGGAACATTAGAAAGGCAACAGACCTAGGTCTTCATCAATTCTGATCTAGAGAAAACTCAGATTGCAATAAGACTCACTGTTTATTAAGTGCACACAGTCACAGGCTGCCTACTTCAATGTGGTACTGATATTTGTAATGAAGAGCAATTGTCCAAGAGGCAGGACACAGAAAATTGCAATAATGAATCACATATCTTAAAGGGATGGAGATGGAGAGTAAAAACTGAGATCTAGGAATGAAGTAAGTACAAGACTTGACTCAGATCATTCTAGAAATGCAGTGAGCAAACTGATAAAATAAAAATGATGCCACCCAAAGAGAATTGAATGTTCATCTGATAAGTGTTGACAACCCATGAGAGTAAAGAGCATGGCTATGTTCATAGTGATCTCCATCAGAGAATGTTAAGGAGTCGGTTAAAGGGTTAAAAGTGACAACCATCATTTGTCTTCAGTGGAACTCACTATTGCTTCATTTTCCTTGCTATGTTAATCGTGAAAAACTAGTATATTAATCTGGGATGGCCACATTCCTCATTCAGGAAACCATCCAAAAATCGCACCAAGACATTACAATCCAGAACCATTTAATCTTCTCTGACAATATGGAGTAAGGGGATGTTTACATGGCAATGGAGACTTCGCAGAGTAGGCTTTGCCTGCCTTGTTTGAGTCAGATACAGAAGGATCCTGACCTGTTAGTGATAGTTGACTCCAGACACATCTTTACATGTTGGTTTTACACTACCACTTACCTTTGTCACCAAAAATAGGAAAAAGTTACCAAGGTGGCATAACAAGAGTGCACATCATCTTCATCAGGATGAAATGTGATGACTATTACACACTATTTGTATACAAATTTTCTCTATACACACACACACACACACACACACACACACACACACACACACTGGATCTTTTAAAGATGTTAACAAAGCCTCTCTCCTACTCCCTCATTAACTACAGTGGAAGGAGCAGATCTGAATGAGCAAATATAGCAGTATAGTGGGCAATGTTACTGTTGCATGGCTCAACAGCAAGGGGCAGCAACATTACTTTTCAGTATTACACTGGAACCATATCTGCATAATTGCCTAAAGTGGTTCAGAATTGACCTCTCACATAAAACCAGAGACCAGATGGCAGCAGACTGCGATAGCAAAGAAATGCACATTATGGAAATAACTGACTAGAGCTAATACACCATAAGAACAATTTTTAAGTGCCCATAATTTTATTAGCTATGTAATTAGTGGTGTCATGTGTTCTCTAGTATGAGAACTACCTTAGGCTCTTACAGAACTTCCATTTCTTGTGCTGAATTCTACCTTCCAACTTATTTACTGATCCTGGACTAATAAAGTAAAGCCCTGCTGCCAATGATGCTGTAATACTTTACAGACTGTGCAATCAATCTGCTTTATTAATTAGATCTTATTTCCATATTCATCTGTTCCAAATGCAAATCTGGATTCCATTCTCAGCGAACTAACCTCCGGAGTGCTATGCCCATTGCTCCATTCCTGGAGCCACCACACCCTCCCCACGTCATGTGGCAAGAGCGGTGGGATCTGGAGGTGATCTCTCAAGAACATTCTATAGCACATACATCCAAGAAAAACACAGGCATTTGGGGGTATTTTTAACAGAGAAAATTGATCTAACCACATTTTTGAAGGCTAGACAATCTTATCTGGAGAGTAATGTGGTTGTTTTGCTAATCTACTTGGCTCCCAAATGTAGAAGTGAAGCATATATCTTTTGGCCCAGAAATACTGGAATAGCCAGGTTCTTTGGCACACACAACAATCTCACATTTTATATTTAATTCTCCTCCTTTCCACACACAGCACACTTGGCATGGATCAATTGTCTCATAAATAACATTTTAAAGTTACAAAACAGCTTCAACAAAAGATTATGGGGAGGGGAAGCTTCTTCGGGCTGGTCCACACTAAGCCCCCAGTTCGAACTAAGGCCTGGTCTACACTACGGGTTTAGGTCGACTTTAGCAGCGTTAAATCGAATTAAGCCTGGACACGTCCACACGACGAAGCCCTTTCTTTCGACTTAAAGGGTCCTTTAAACCGGTTTCTTTACACCACCTCCGACGAGGGGATTAGCGATAAAACCGGCCTTTGCGGGTCGGAATTGGGGTAGTGTGGACGGAATTCGACGTTATTGGCCTCCGGGAGCTATCCCACAGTCCTTCATTGTGACCGCTCTGGACAGCACTCTCAACTCAGATGCAATGACCAGGTAGACAGGAAAAGACCCGCAAATGTTTGAATTTCATTTCCTGTTTGCTCAGCGTGGAGAGCACAGGTGACCACGCAGAGCTCATCAGCACAGGTAACCGTGATGGAGTCCCAGGATTGCAAAAGAGCTCCAGCATGGACCGAACGGGAGGTACGGGATCTGCTCGCCATATGGGGAGATGAAGCAGTGATAGCTGAACTCCGTAGCAGTAAAAGAAATGGCAAAGTATTAGAAAAGATCTCCAAGGCCATGAAGGACCGAGGCCATAACAGGGACACACAGCAGTGCCGCGTGAAAATTAAGGAGCTACAGCAAGCTTACCACAAAGCCAGAGAAGCAAACGGAAGGTCCGGGGCAGAGCCGCAAACTTGCCGCTTCTACGCGGAGCTGCATGCGATCCTAGGGGGTGCAGCCACCACTACCCCAACCGTGTGCTATGACTCTCTCACTGGAGAAACACACAGGGAAGACGGTTCGGGGAACGAGGAAGATGAGGATGGAGGTACTGTAGGTAGCTCACAGCAGCAAGGAAGCGGAGAAACCGGTTTCCCCAACAGCCAGGATATGTTTGTGACCCTGGACCTGGAACCAGTAACCCCCGAACTCACCCAAGACCCTCAGGGCACACAGGAGACCTCTGGTGAGTGTACCTTTGTAAATATTTGTAAACATTACACATGGTTTAAAAGCAAGCGTGTTTAATGATTAATTTGCCCTGGCAATCGCGGCCAGTACATCTACTGGAAAAGTCTGTTAACGTGTATGGGGATGGAGCGGAAATCCTCCAGGGACATCTCCAGAAAGCTCTCCTTTATGTACTCCCAAAGCGTTTGCAAAAGGTTTCTGGGGAGGGCTGCCTTATCCCGTCCGCCATGGTAGGACACTTTACCACGCCAGGCCAGTAGCACGTAGTCTGGAATCATTGCATAACAAAGCATGGCAGCGTATGGTCCCGGTGTTTGCTGGCATGCAGACAATATCCATTCCTTATCTCTCTTTGTTATCCTCAGGAGAGTGATATCATTCACGGTCACCTGGTTGAAATGGGGTGATTTTATTAAGGGGACATTCAGAGGCGCCCGTTCCTGCTCTTCTGAACAGAAATGTTCCCCGCTGTTAACCACGCGGTGGAGGGGAGGGGTGAAGTGATCATCCCAGAGAATCGTGGGGGGGGGGGGTTTACTTGTGTTTGTGCCGCATGTTAACCGGGAAACCGCAGCCCCTCCTTTAACATTGAAAACCCATTTTAAATGGACAACCCAATTCATCCTTGATATGGGAAATGTGCTGCTGTTTGCAACCTTTCCCGCATGTTAAGAAGGTTAAAAAAGCCAAAACACTGTGGCCTACCATGGCTGCCTGCAAGCCGAAATATGCGACCTTGTAATGAAAGAGTGTACCCATTGTTCTCTAAAATGTGTCTTTTTTAACCACCTCTCCCTTCTCCTCCACCAGCTGCAAATGTTTCTCCTTCGCAGAGGCTAGTGAACATTAGAAAGAGAAAACGTAGGACGAGGGACGATATGTTCACGGAGCTGCAGATGTCCTCCCACGCTGATAGAGCACAGCAGAATGCGTGGAGGCAGTCAATGTCGGACATGAGAAAAGCACAATATGAACAAGAGGAGAGGTGGCGGGCTGAATGGCGGGATGAAAAGAGCAAGTGGCGGGCTGAAGATGATAGGTGGCGTCAGCTTGCAGACAGACGGCAAGAGTCAATGCTCCGTCTGCTGGAGCATCAAACTGATATGCTCGAGCGTATGGTTGAGCTGCAGGAAAGGCAGCAGGAGCAGAGACCGCCGCTACAGCCCCTGTGTAACCAATAGCCCTCCTCCCCAAGTTCCATAGCCTCCTCACCCAGACGCCCAAGAACACGGTGGGGGGGCCTCCGTCCACCCAGTCACTCCACCCCAGATGATCGCCCAAGCATCAGAAGGCTGGCCTTCAATAAGAGTTAAAGTTTTAAAATGCAGTGTGTCCTTTTCCATCCCTCCTCCCCCACCCATCCCAGGCTACCTTGGCAATTATCCCCCTACTTCTGTGAGGAACTAATAAAGAATGCATGAATGTGAAAAAACAATGACTTTATTGCCTCTGCAAGCGATGCTCGAATTGGGGAGGGGAGGGTGGGGTGGGGTGGTTGGTTTACAGGGAAGTAGAGTGAACCGGGTCGGGGGGGGGGGTTGGAGGGTTCATCAAGGAGAAACAAACAGAAGTTTCACATAGTAGCCTGGCCAGTCACAAAACTCGTTTTCAAAGCTTCTCTGATGCGCACCGCGCCCTGCTGTGCTCCTCTAACCGCCCTGGTGTCTGGCTGCGCGTAATCAGCGGCCAGGCGAGTTGCCTCAACCTCCCACCCCGCCATAAAGGTCTCCCCCTTACTCTCACAGATATTGTGGAGCGCACAGCAAGCAGCAATAACAATGGGGATATTCTTTTCACTGAGGTCTGAGCGAGTCAGTAAGCTGCGCCAGCGCGCTTTTAAACGTCCAAATGCACATTCCACCACCATTCGGCACTTGCTCAGCCTGTAGTTGAACAGGTCCTAACTCCTGTCCAGGCTGCCTGTGTACGGCTTCATGAGCCATGGCATTAAGGGGTAGGCTGGGTCCCCAAGGATCACGATAGGCATTTCAACATCCCCAACGGTTACTTTCTGGTCCGGGAAGAAAGTCCCTTCCTCCAGCTTTCGAAACAGAGCAGAGTTCCTGAAGACGCGAGCATCATGTACCTTTCCCGGCCATCCCACGTTGATGTTGGTGAAACGTCCCTTGTGATCCACCAGGGCTTGCAGCAGCATTGAAAAGTACCCCTTGCGGTTTACGTAGTCGGTGGCTTGGTGCTCCGGTGACAAGATAGGGATATGGGTTCCGTCTATGGCCCCGCCACAGTTTGGGAATCCCATTTCAGCAAAACCATCCACTATTGACTGCACGTTGCCCAGAGTCACTACCCTTGATATCACCAGGTCTTTCATTGCCCTGGCAAATTGGATCACAGCAGCCCCCACCGTAGATTTGCCCACTCCAAATTGATTCCCGACTGACCGGTAGCTGTCTGGCGTTGCAAGCTTCCACAGGGCTATCGCCACTCGCTTCTCAACTGTGAGGGCTGCTCTCATCTTGGTATCCTGGCGTTTCAGGGCAGGGGAAAGCAAGTCACAAAGTTCCATGAAAGTGCCCTTACGCATGCGAAAGTTTCGCAGCCACTGGGAATCGTCCCATACCTGCAGCACGATGCGGTCCCACCAGTCTGTGCTTGTTTCCCGGGCCCAGAATCGGCGTTCCACGGCATGAACCTGCCCCAGTGACACCATGATTTCCACATTGCTGGGGTCTGTGCCTTGTGAGAGGTCTATGTCCATGTCAATTTCCTCATCACTCTCTTCGCCGCGCTGCAATCGCCTCCTCGGGTGGTCCGGGTTTCGCCTTGGCATGTCCTGGCTCTGCATATACTCCAGGACAATGCGCGTGGTGTTCATAGTGCTCATAATTGCCGCGGTGATCTGAGCGGGCTCCATGATCCCAGTGCTAGCTATGGCGCCTGGTCAGAAAAAAGGCACGAAACTAGTATCTGATGGACCAGGAGAAGGAGGGAGGGCGGGAGGGAGGGAGGGCCGAGTGACGACATGGCGTACATGTACAGGAACAGGGAATTAAAATCAAGAAAGGTGGCTGTGCATCAGGGAGAAACACAAACAACTGTCACACAGAATGGTCCCCCCAAAGATTAAACTGAAAACCCTGGGCTTAGCAGGCCGTTGATTTCACGGAGGAAGGGGAAGCAAATGAATATAGAACAAATCTATTTCTTACATCTTAAGCTGGCAGCCGACGGTGCAGCATGAGTGATAGCCTCTCCAGTATGATGATGATGGATACCAATCATAATATACCATCGTCTGCCAAAAGGCAAGGGGCTGCTGCTGTGTAGCAATGCAGCCCCACGTCTGCCAGCCCCACGTCCGCCAGCACCCAGCATCGCCCTCGGCCTCTTCTGGGTGCTTAGCAGACAATACTGGGCAATTGGCAGAAAATAGTATACTACGACTGGTAGCCATCATCATCGAAACAGTAGCATGTCTGCCCAGGTGGTCAAGATTGACAGCCACTCCAGTACGACGACGATGGGTACCAGTCATAATATACCATCGCCTACCAAAGGGCAAGGGGCTGGTGTAATGCAGCCCTACGGCTGCCAGCCCCACGGCTATCACTCATGCTACACCGTCTACCGCCAAAAGGCAGTTAGCAGCTGCTGCTGTGTTGCAATGCAGTCCCACGTCTGCCGGCACCCAGAGGACATATAGTGACGGTGAGCTCAGCTGAGCTGAGCGGGCTCCATGCTTGCCGTGGTATGTTGTCTGCACAGGTAACCCAGGTAAAAAGGCGCGAATCTATTGTCTGCCGTTGCTGTGACGGGGGGGAGGGGCCTGACGACATGTACCCAGAACCGCCCGCGACACTGTTTTGCATCATCCGGGCATTGGGATCTCAACCCAGAATTCCAAGGGGCGGCGGAGACTGCGGGAACTGTGGGATAGCTACCCATAGTGCAATGCTCCGGAAGTCGACGCTAGCCTCGTACTGTGGACGCGGTCCGCCGACTAGAGCACCTAGAGCATTTTATGTGGGGACACACACAATCGGCTGTATACAACCGATTTCAATAAAACCAGCTTCTATAAATTCGAACTAATTTCGTAGTGTAGACATACCCATAATGAGTAAGAATATCTAGCAGTATTACCATAATATATGCATACAAAAAAGTTTGTCTGCATTTTGTGATTTTTTTTTTTAGCATTTAGCATTTCTTTCTAAAGCTATGCGTAGAAGTTCCTGCTAGAATATGTTTTATACATTTATTTTTGCTCATTGCACGCAGATACCTAAAAGGGGATATGAAGGTGTTACCTGTCAGCTCTGTGTTCTTGGGGAACCAGGGTGCAGTACCCAGCCTATCTGACTCATGAAAGACCTCCCAAACCCACCTCCCCAGCCTCTGCTTGAACCAATACTAATCAGAAGACTTACAAAAATAAGTGAAAAGGCAGTGGGAGACACACCTAAACCCCTGGGATAAGGGTGACAGGATAGGACAGGGAGGCACCTCCCTTAGCATACAGAATGGAGAACAGAGATTCCAAGGCAAGAACCGCATGGAACTCTGGGACCAGAAAAGCAGGGAAGCACTGCATGATGGGGGATCTCTGATCCAGATGTTAATGAACCCATACCTGCACACACCCAGCTCAGTCATTATCAGACCAATTCTAGTAATAAATCCTTTATTGGTTCCAAAATACTGAAGCTCCCTAATTGCATTGTGAGCTCCCTCCAAGGAACACCGCCCATCGCCAGGAATGATCAGTTCCTATTGTCTAAAAAGCAACAAAGAGTCCTGTGGCACCTTTAAGACTAACAGATGTATTGGAGCATAAACTTTCGTGGGTGAATACCCACTTTGTCAGAAGCATGTCTTCCTATTGTCTAGCTGAACAAAACAACTTTGGTATACTCCCTTGAGCCATCAGTTTACACATAAACAAATCTAGTGTTCTCCCTTGAACCATTGTTGTTTCCCTACAAAACCCCCTACCTATGCTCAAGTCTTATGATGCCTGGATCCATTGGGACTTCATCTTCTCCTGATTGATCGTGCTGGGAGCTCTGCCTGTCTCCAGCACTCCGGACCCTCAGCTACCTCTACCACCTGGGACTCCCGTTCGATTCAAGCTTCACAGAGTGGCAAGAACCCAGCTCGCTCGCTCTCTAGGTATAGCCTTCTGACCCTGACTTGTGTGATCAGTTATAGTTTTCTAAACCTGACTTTTGTAATCAAATTTAAGTTAGATTAAATATTGTAACTGTTTTGTTTGTTTGGCTCCCCTTGTATGGTTATCACCTGGCAATAAATAACTTTCATGGTTAAGCTGGTTGCTTCTCTCTCTCTCTCTCCCCCCCCCCACCCCCCATTGTGGGTATTTTTTGGCTTCCCCATTCGCTCTGCAGTCACGCTCCTTGTACCTAAGCTAAAGGTCCCTGCAGCACCCAAAAATCCTGTGGGGTTTGCGCATGAAGTAGGTTACTACCAGAACAAGTGTAACATGAAAGTGAGGATAGGAACATGCTGAACCTGGGACATATGAGAGTGGCAGCTTGGAAGTGCTGTTCGACCCAGTCTGCTTTGTCCAGGGGCATATAAGGGTGGCAGATTGAAAGTGCTGCTCGACCCAACCTGCTAAGGCGTACTCTGTTCCGGTGTGGTGCCCATGGCATATGAGGGTGACAGCTTGGAAATGCTGCTAGACCCAGCCTACTGAGTCCATGGACATATAAGGGATCAGCTTGGGAGTGCGGATTAACCTGGTCCTCTCAGACACGCTCTGTTAATGGGTGTATGTTCGTTTGATTCTGGGGCTGGAAGAACCCAGCCCTGGGGAACCTAGGTCCTACACGATAGCTCCATTGGGAGGGAACTTGCAGGGGGGAGAAGTAGAGTTCCATATGAGAACACAAGTGACACAAGCAGTACATTGATAGAATTACAGACCTCCTCTCCCCCCACAGAATAACCCTAATAGATGAGCATACCCCAAAGTCACGGGCAAACTTGGTAAAGTGTGTGGGGAGGGAGAGTATGGATGTATTTGAATTAATCAGCAGCAAAAGGCTGCTGTAAGTTGGATCTGGGAGAACAGCAGGGGAAAACACACTGGTGGCATAAAGCCATCTGCATTTCCCACCACCAGTACTGTACTGAGCACAGTTTGGCCAGGCTATAGGATAGATGTGCTTATGTCTTGTAATAATTTTACATTCATTTTTATTAATCCCTTAATGTCAGGTAGTGGTTAGCTTAGGGGAGAGGGGTCCTTGTCTGCATTCCCTACTTGGCCACTGAGCTTCTGTGGCCTCTATGCCTCAGTTCACTCACACTTAAACAAAGTGACTTACCTTGTTCTTTCTATGGCTGTTATGAAAATTAATTAATGTGCATCTGTAAAGGCCTGCAGATGCAAGGTGCCAACAATGCAGGAATTATCAGTTACACAGAAGAAACTAAAGGTATTAAACCCATCACATAAAAAAACATTGTAAACGAGACATTGCAAGTCTGTGTGCAAGTACTAGACCAGGGGTCGGCAACCTTTCAGAAGTGGTGTGCCGAGTCTTCATTTATTCACTCTAAAGTTTCGCGTGCCAGTGATACATTTTAACATTTTTAGAAGGTCTCTTTCTATAAGTCTATAATATATAACTAAACTATTGTTGTAAGTAAAGTAAATAAGCTTTTTAAAATATTTAAATGAAGCTTCATTTAAAATTAAATTAAAATGAAGAGCTCCCCGGACCGGTGGCCAGGACCTGGGCAGTGTGAATGCCACTGCCATAGGTTGCCTACCCCTGTACTAGACAATAACTTTTGATCATGTACTCATTGTACTGGCTTTTTTTCCTGCTAGCTACTAGTCAGCTACTAACAAAGGGGGAGTGCTTGTGCCATCTGGTGGATACTAACCATCACAGGGACCTACTTTTACTGGGACTGAAAACCAACGGATTGTATTACAGACAAATTATTCTTTAAAATTCCACGTTACAGATACACTAGATCTCTTAGTGTTTATGTTTATATTAGCAGTAGTCAGCCTTTTGGAGCTGTGGAGTCACATGATCAATTCAAGGCATGGTTTACAAACACAAAGTGAGAGTGATGCTCTGACATTACAGTGCAAATTTGTATCAAAGTGAATTTGCCTAGTTGCAACACAACTAGGATGTAATCATAGTGTCGCAGCATCAAGACACCATGCCCTGAACATTTTGTTGTTCTCTGTAAACCCATTCAGCAGGTGTCCTCTCTTTCTTCTGGCTGCTGGGAAGGACAGATAATGTTTTCTTTCCCCTGCCTCTGCACACTTTCTGGCTGCTTGCAGGGATATGAGGGAATCACAGTAGATCTATGGGTTTGCACTGCACTGAATCATTAGATTCTGCTCTTCTGATCAGCACTGTGCCTAAGAACAGACAGTGTGAGTGAAAATGTGAAATGCTGATCAAATTGCTGGAGTGCAAGAGAACTGCATGTGGATCTGGAATCACAGATTAAACACCACTGGTGCAGATGTTGAAAATGTTGTCCATATATATTTTACACACACTATCAGAGAGCTGTGACTCCATATTATGCCCCTTTCTAATGTGCTATAAAATGCACAACCCCCACCTTTTTCTGACCTAAAATGCCTCATACTTAGTCATAATTTGCTGTCACATGCAATGGAGTCAAACAGGAGTAACTCTACTGAGACTGGGGTTCAGAGCCAGAGGAACAAAACTTTTTAGAAGTGTGTAAAAGACCCGGAGTGAGCACAAAGGTCGGGACTATTTAGTTTAGATAAGAGACAAACTAGAGAGGGGCATGATAGAGGGATACAAAATAGCAAATGGAGTAGAGCTGGTAAATCCTACCCACCCTCCTGTAATATACTGATTTCAATAGGGCTTCACATGGGCACACGATTCCTGCCCATGGGGCAGCCTGCAGGATCAGGGCCACAGAGGGCTTCTAGGACTTATATGGTGCTTAAGGCTCATTCTGGCCCTCTACACAAGGGTAAATTCCACTGTTAGTGCGGGAGTGAAGAGGATCGTGGCTCTCACCCAGCAAGTCACTGCCAAATTGACTTGTGTCCAAGACTACTCCCCATCTCAAAAACTGCCTTAACATAAATGGCATGGCTCTTGCACGAATATAATAGTTTCTAAACTATTTTAGTCAAACTTTCCCAGTGAGTGTATCACTATCACACAGCACTTGGTATCGGAAGAAGCTGCTGGTGAAGGAGAGCCTGAAGTAGGAACACCATAGGCCAGGTCCTGAAAGTTCACCAATGTTCAAATGCTGAATCAACCCCCTCTACGTTGCATGGGCCACATCACTGGTCCCAGCAACCATCTAGCTCTTAATCTATCCAGCCCCAGCTATGCTTAAAGGGGTCCTAATCAAAGTTAGATGATGTGAAGTAATGGTCCCTATAATCCTAATGTTATTCATGGAGACACTGTGAGCATTTGTTAACACTGAAAACATTCTACATAAACGCTAAGCATTATTACTGATATTATTGGCATTGTCCTGTTTTACATTTGTCCCATAATAGGTGTATGGGAGAGATGGCAAAAGAACACAGGACCGAGGAAATGGAGATCTATGCAGGAGGTGGCTAGATGACTAGTCCATGCAGTGCCCTAATTTAATTATAATGTGATATAAACACCCACCAAGACTGCACTGAAATTATCCAACTTTTTCTCAATTGGTAGCTTAAGTCACATTTTAACTCTGTCCTCTCTTTTCTGGAAATCAATGCAGTGAGTATACCATTATCTAGCCCTAACCAGAATGATCACTTTGAAAAGCAGGGATTCTATCCAGCATTATTACATGTTTCTGTTTACTAAAAAGCTCTCTGGAGTTTTTAGTCATATTTTGCCAGAGCCTGATTAGGAACTTTATTTCTAGTTTACTCCAGCGAGAGTGTACATTCTCTCACATAACTATGCTATTTTGAATGTTAACAGAACAGTTACACTGCATTTCCCATTTCATATATACCCACTAATCAAATAAAAGTAGCTCAGAGCTCACATAAAAAAATCCATAACCCAAATAATTGAACTTCACGACTGGATTGATACCAAAGCATTCTCCTGCACTGTTATAAAATGGGAATGGATTGCTCAGCAAGGTATCATCTGTTGGTAGTCACCGGTGGGGGGGGGGGGGGGGGGGGGAGGGGAAGTATGCAAATGTAATAAGGGTGCTTGCAGGAGTGTGCTGCTCTGGAGGAGAGCAAGTTAAACTATTCCACCTTGATTGGCTTGTAGTTAGCAATGCCTTAAGGGGAGGAAAAGGAATGACTCAAGCTTTTTGGCCAAGCTATTTTTCCAACAGCCAGCGCAGCTTAATATTTAGAAATAGGGGATGACATCAGTCTTTGGGGGGATGGGGAGGAAGGACAGTTTCTTCCACCTGATAGAAGGTGTAGCAATTAGGATCACATGTTTAACAAGAGATGCATAGCCTATATTTTTATATTTCATAAAATATATTTGTAAAAGGTATGTACTGTTCTGGCATGCCCCTTTGCAGCCTGGGGTGGCACTGTGTGAGGCCCAATTTAATTTCTCTCCAATAGCGTGCCCATAAGTCAACTTTAAAGGCAAGGAGATGCTAAAAACAAGCTAACAAAATAGCATATTCCCAGAGACTTTATTTAATGGAAGAAGCAATTGTAACCACAGTTCATAAAACCCTCACCTCAGGACCATGGTTCAGAGCTCCCAAACTAAGTCCTCAAAACAAAATCACTGAGGCTAGTCCCTGGGAGCCTGAGAGAGACAGAGAGCAAAATCACCACCCATATCAGCCTGCATAGCATCTCTCTTCCACAGCTCACTCTTCAGCAGCAGTCTCTCACTGACTGGCCTTGGAGCGATAGAGAATAAGATGGAGAATATCTTATTGCCCTTATATAAATCCATGGTACACCCACATCTTGAAAACTGCGTACAGATCTGGTCATCTCATCTAAAAAAAAGATATACTGGCATTAGAAAAGCTTCAGAGAAGGGCAACTAAAATGATTAGGGGTTTGGAACAGGTCCCATATGTTTAAAGAGGCTAGAACTTTTCAGCTTGGAAAAGAGGAGACTAAGGGGGGATATGATAGAGGTATATAAAATCATGAGTGGTGTGGAGAAAGTGAATAAGGAAAAGTTATTTACTTGTTCCCATAATATAAGAACTAGGGGCCACCAAATAAAATTAATGGGCAGCAGGTTTAAATCAAATAAAAGGAAGTTCTTCTTCACACAGCACACAGTCAACCTGTGGAACTCCTTGCCTGAGGAGGTTGTGAAGGCTAGGACTATAACAGGGTTTAAAAGAGAACTAGATAAATTCATGGAGGTGAAGTCCATTAATGGCTATTAGCCAGGATGGGTAAGGAATGGTGTCCCTAGCCTCTGTTTGTCAGAGGGTGGAGATGGATGGCAGGAGAGGGATCACTTGATCATTACCTGTTAGGTTCACTCCCTCTGGGACATCTGGCATTGGTCACTGTCGGTAGACAGGATACTGGGCTGGATGGACCTTTGGTCTGACCCAGAATGGCCATTCTTATGTTCATCCTTTTCAGTCCCCTGCCCAGTCATCTATCAGGCTTTTAATTCTCCCCAGGTGGGTCTAACGCAAACACCTGTTCCCTTCTCAGCTGCATCTGACTAGTGAACTGGCTAGCTGGCCCCAGTTCCTTAAAAGGCAGGCCACCTTGTTACAATATTGCATCTATTAAGAGAATGTGATAACAAGACATTTTAAATATTACAAAATTGGCCAATCTTCCTAATGTTTAATATATATAATATATTGCATTATATTATAGTATAGGGTAGCAGGGCCCAATGCCCTGCTACCTTATACTATAATATAATGCAATATATTATATAAGACAGAGCACTGGACTGGGATTTAGACATCTTGTAATCTATTCCAGCTCTATCATTTATATACTGTATGAGCTTGGGCAAAACACTTCATCTCTCTGTCCCTTTGCTTGTCTCTCTATTTAGACGCAAAGCTCCTTGGGGCAAAGACTGTCACTTACAAACACTGGGGCCCTAATCTTGACTGCGGCCTCTAAGCACTGCTGCAATAACAACAATAATTACACACCAAGAAATTTGTATATGGTTGCCAAGTCAAGCACACAAGAATTAGGAAATGCCAGAACTTAGATTGCCTGTGTAACCTTAATTCAGATCCCTTGGGCATATGCATTATGAGAGTATTTTTAATTACATGATTTCCTCAGAACCCTATGGAGTGCGAGCATGCTCAATGAGGACAGAATCTTCAGAGATTTTAACTGCTAAAAATCAAAGTGTTTACTGAGCATGTGCAAACTGTGATTTTTCATTGATTTATGATTTGGCCAAATCTGGGCAGATTTTCAGAGGAAGGCAAAAGGCACATCTCTGAAACAAAGCCCACCACCCCCTTGCCAAATTTTGAATCCTTGCGCCAAAGCCTGGGGGAAAATAAACCTGCTCAAAGAAAAGGTTTCCAGAATGTTTTAACAGAAGCAAAACAACATTTTCTCTAACCTTGATCTTTGAAACAACTAAAGCAGCTAAAATCCCCACCAAAAAAAAAAAAATGCAGTCCATGGCCAACACCTGGTATGTAGAATTTCAGACCAAATGATTAAAGTCTGGCAAAGTTATAAGCAACTGAAAACTGAGTCTTATATTAGGAAGTGTCAGGCAAGCTTAATAATAAGGGCTGTCTCAGCCCTGCCTCTAGTAAGTACATGACACTATAGCAGCATTAGTGTTCTACACAAGAGAGCCGAAAACAACTTTTCCTATTGCCTTGCACCATGCATAGCTGTTGAAATCTGAGCTAGTGGGTCTAGTCAGAATCAGCCACTCACACTCCTTCAGGGGTAACTGACTACAGAAGATGAAACACATTGGAGAATCAGAGCTGCTAGACCTATATACACACACGAGCACTTTGCCCCCCTAAGGAGGCTTAGAGAGGGGGTTCACCATGAAAAAAATTCTCACTCCAGCAGCAATCAGGTAGCAAGTACATCAGGCCAACGTGGGTTCTCTTTCTTATCCTGTCAGCAGGTATTTCTCTCACACCTGTCATTGTTCTAATGGTCAAATCAGTATTGCCCCTTTTTAAATGCATCTTCTCCCAGCAGACTTCACTTACCCACTGACATTCAAAGACCTTTGTTTTTGCCGAGCCAGCAATAAAGCAAACATTAACCACTTAAGTTCCAGCCCACTTACTGCTGTGGAATTTGAGGATGTAGATCAATAGTTCATTGAAGGGATTTAAGTATGAAAACTATACCTTATACTCATCCTGTTGTTCTTAGCACATTCTGTATATAAAATCCCAAAGATCTGTATTTCAAAACTTCTTCCTTAAAGTCATACTTTGGCAAATCATAGTATTAATTGCACCTCCATCCTGTGTGGAATTCTCTACAGGATGGGGCTCCGAATTAAAGGGACTTGTGTTTTGTGGTGTTCTGAATTTACAAAAGGCACAATGTTTTCTTTTTATGTCCGGGTACCTACTGTCTATTCTCTCTGCCAGTCTGAAAGGTCTGGCAAATACATATTTAAAAGGCAAATTCATTGTATCTTAAGCTTTCCTCTACCTCTCATGAGCACACTTAAATAAAGAGGCCTCATAAGCTACCAGTCAATGCCTGCACAAAGCCCATTCTTAAGTCAGAAAAGAAGCCAGGTCCAAAAGATGCCCCTCAGAAATTAGCATCCTGAACAGCCGTTGGGCATTTAAAACACAGCTTTTTGGAAGAAAATTAATTGCCCCTATTCAAAAGCTGAAACAACATGAAATATCCAAAGGCTTCAGCTATTAATAAGACAGTTTCTTTAGGGCAGCTATAAGCTCTAACCTGAACCCATTACACCTCCTCTTACAGGCTTTTATTTGCCCAAGCCTATTGCACAAAAAAAGTTCCTCTTCCCTCCTCCCCCCTTTTCCACACAATCAGTGTTTGGGAAGGAGGCAGAAACATGTTCAGGATCAAAAGTGTCCCCCCCCCAGCCTTTAGCTTCCCCAGGGAACACAAATCTACCTGCCTCCCTTAATGCATTTACAGCTTAAAGCTTTGCAGGGCTGTTAAGTAAGAGAAGGATCCACTGGTGTTAAAGATTCAGCATTCCCATTGACTTTAATAGGAACAGAATCTAACTCTCATTAGGTTCCTTACAGGTTTCAGAGTAGCAGCCGTGTTAGTCTGTATCCGCAAAAAGAAGAAGTATTTGTTAGTCTCTAAGGTGCCACAAGTACTCCTGTTCTTCTTTTTTAGGTTCCTTACAGTTAACCTAATGCATGTAATTATCAAGTACTATACTAACGCCAAGTATTCAGTTAGTGTCTGTATATACCTACTCTCCTTAGCAACTGTGAATGCATATCACTTACCTTTCACTACTCAGGGCAGATGGGTGTCCTTACTTCCTAAGTTCTTTATGCAGAGAGAAGAGTAAGTGATTGCAATTCAGAGGAACAGGTTCAATTATCCTACTGAGACCAATAATATGCTAGTGGCTACTGCTGATAGGGTAGAAGCTGTCTGAATAGGAGCACAAGCTGCAGCCTACACAACAGTGAACCAATGGGATGGGGTTTTGCCAACAGATCCTCCTATTGGGAGATGTGGGGGAGGTTGGTGGACAGGCTCATGCTGAGACTCAGCTGCCTTTAAATATGGCTGAAGCTCATCCCTCTTCTCACTTCTCCAGTAGCAGTAACTATGAAAACATCTTTCTGGGAGTTATTAACCTGCTTTGTCTGTTAATAGCTATGGCTGATGAAGAGATTGCTGCTCTAGTTGTGGACAATGGCTCTGGTATGTGCAAGGCTGGGTTTGCTGGGGATGATGCTCCCTGTGCTGTCTTCCCCGCTGTTGTGGGGTGCCCTAGGCACCAGGGTGTGATGATAGGGATGGGCTAGAAGGACAGCTATGTTGGGGATGAAGCCCAAAGTAAGTGGGGCATCCTGATGCTGAAATACCCTATTGAACATGGCATTGTTACTAACTGGGATGATATGGAGAAGATTTGGCACCACACCTTCTACAATGAGCTGCGGGTGGCCCCTGAGGAACACCCAATATTGCTTAGTGAGGCTCCCCTCAATCCTAAGGCTAACAAGGAGAAGATGATTCAGATCATGTTTGAGACCTTCAACACACCAGCCATGTACGTGGCTATCCAGGCTGTGCTATCCCTCTATGCCTCTGGCCGCACCACAGGCATTGTGATGGACTCTGGTGATGGGGTTACCCACGCAGTCCCCATCTATGAGGGCTATGCCCTGCCCCATCCTATTCTCTGGCTGGACCTTTCCAGCCGGGATCTAACTGACTATCTCATGAAAATCCTGACAGAGAGGCTACAGCTTCACCACCACGGCTGAGAGGGAGATTGTGCGTGACATCCGGGAGAAGCTGTGTTATGTTGCCTTGGATTTTGAGCAGGAAATGGCCATATCTGCCACTTCCTCCTCACTAGAGAAGACCTACGAACTACCTGATGAGCAGGTAATCACCTTGGGCAATGAGAGGTTCCGCTGCCCTGAGGCCCTTTTCCAGCCAGCCTTCCTGGGCATGGAATCCTGTGGCATCCATGAGACCAACTTCAACTCTATCATGAAATGTGATGTGGACATCCGCAAGGACCTGTATGCTAATTCGGTGCTGTCCAGGGGCAGTACCATGTACCCAGGCATTGCTCTCCGGATGCAGAAAGAGAGTGCTTCCCTGGCACCAAGCACCATGAAAATCAAAATCATCGCCCCTCCTGACCGTAAATACTCTGTCTGGATTGGTGGCTCCATCCTGGCGCCTCTCTCTCCACTTTCCAACAAATGTGGATCAGCAAACTGGAGTATGATGAGTCTGGGCCATCCATTGTTCACCGCAAATGTTTCTAAAGGGACTTCCCATCAGACAACTGCATGAGAAAAATCATATCAAGCTATATTAATTCTCCTCTTTAAGGGCTCTCCTCTTAGAAGACCTAGTATCCAGTGCTACAAACTCATTTCCTTTACTTCATCAAAGAAAACAGCTTAATTGTTTGCTATTAATTTTAGAGCAGTGACTAACTCTGATAGTAAAAAGTTATATCTGGTAGAGATCTTCTTTTGTGATGCTTGTGTGAATTATGCTACTATCTTCTTTGGAGAACTTTGAACTGCACTCATGGATCAAAGCTAACATGTAAGGGTCAAAATAACTGAATTCAATGCTGAATAGTCTTACAGAGGTTATCAGCCTGTAAACAAGCACTTGTTTGGGTCCCAGAACATCTGGGTTTTTATAGATAAATGCCTAAGTGGCAAGATAATGGGTTAATGTTGCATATTTGGAGATGCTAAACATGGGTTTGCTTTTATTTTACTTTTTTTAATACTTCTGAACTATAGTTCAGAACACTGATCTTAGCTTTGACCACTAGAACAAATCAATTCCCTATCTACTGTAGCAAAAATGTCTAATTCCTAAACACCATTATACAAAAAAAATTGTAAACTGATTCTCAAGTGTGCATAATAAAAAGGCTAATCTCTAATGGTGGTCAAGAACACTTCTTTCAGAGTAGAAAGACTAGCACTTTCTTACAAGACACAAGCAGCTATATAATGGAAGGACTTTTCAATCTTTGAGAGTGGAGTTTTGCAAGTCCTTCCATAAAGCAAATGCAGCTGGACTCTATTAAATCACTTAATTATCATAGAATACCCACTTACTGCATTAAAATGTAGTTCTAAGCTTTTAAAGATCAGAGCTTGAAATGGTTCTTAGTACATTTTTAAAGGACAACAGACTGTCGTAAGGGTTTGACCTATTTAAGAACTAGCCCATTCTTCTGCAGAGAAACTGTTTAAAGAATAAGCAGAATCCTGGCACTGAAATTTCAGTTCCTTTATTGCTGGAAGGGTGGGTAGCATCCCTAACATGCTACTCTTCTTTAGGACACACAAGAATGTCTCCTAGCTCTTCCACTGTAGGGAAATTGATACCCATTCATTTCTGAATTGCTTCCAAATATTAAATATCAGATCCATAAACTAATTCTCCTTGCTACTTCATACAGTAGCTAAAACAATCTCTACCTTTTTGTAGGTACAGATCCTTCAGCCCAGCTGACTCTTAGCAAAGGGGAGATGTTCACTATGACTTACCATCATACTTAAACCAAACAGTCATTAGCGTTTCAAAGAAAGACGTGGCAATGGGGTGCTGGTACGTGAGAAGGGAGGGCTTCTACCATGACTTACCAATGTCACTTTAAAAAAAATAAACTTGGTACACTAACTAAAACTAGCTGCTTGCGTAACTCCCCCTGCTGCGTGGAACCCATTTGGGTATTGAAAGAAAATCAAGCAGGTGGGTCATGTTCCAGCTATTTCTCTCTCTCACACACCCACATATTGCTCATATGCTTGAGAAGGGTGTTTATTTAGTCCCTGTCATGCAACTATTTCTACAAGATGGACACCTGTGCTTGCATGGAGCTCTATTGACTTCTCCTATGGAGTCAGTTGTAGTATTGCAACATTGATAACAAACCATGCATATATTTCTTATGTATTTCAAACTACCAGTCCTGCTCCCACTAACTTAGTTTAAATACCTTATTTCAGCTGTCCAACCTGTGGGTTATTGATAACTGCTAGGGAGAGTCACTTTAAAAAAATGTGTTTGACCAAAAAAGGCCTCTTTTCAAAACAAACTTCTTGTAAAATAAAAATATGTAGCTATACCTATCTCATAGAACTGGAAGGGACCCTGAAGGGTCATTGAGTCCAGGCCCCTGCCTTCACTAGCAGCACCAATTTTGCCCCAGATCCCTAAGTGGCCCCCTCAAGGATTGAACTCTCAACCCTGGGTTTAGCAGGCCAATGCTCAAACCACTGAGCTATCCCTCCCCCCTTTGTAAAAAAAAAAGCTTTCTGGTGAAACCAAAAATTGAATCTGCCTTTCTCTTCATTTCTTTCTGCAATAGAAATGTTGGGTTAGTTGGTTGTGATTTTTTTACCACTTTGCCTCTATGTAACTCTTCAAAACTTCCTTGCTTTGGGCAAGGCAAAATAGAAATCTGCCACTCTTTAAAAGTTGGAGGGCTTGAGAAATTTTGAGTAGCAAAAAGTAGAGCCACCAGTCACTTTGGTGCAGTGGGTCGCAAATGTGAGAAAATTAGAAGCCACAAATTCAAAACACTGGGGGAGGAGGAGTAGTCACTCAACTTCAAGAAAACAAAGGGGTTCCATTTCAAATCCTCTGGTATGAAAATATTCTGGGGCTTAAGCTTTTTGTGAAACTGCCTTTTGCTTTTGAGTGGCTCTAGTAACAATGTCCCTTGCCTTGACATTCAACCCTCGTCCCAGTACTGCAGATCCCTCTTCCCACCAAGAGTAGAGGATATGAACAAAAAAGGTTTTAAAACCTCAGTAGAAGCAATATTCTGGACTATTTGCTTGATGTGAAAACTTTCCCCTTATTAAACACAGACCTAGCCTTGCTCTCTGATCGAGGCTGCTTCATCATGGTTAAACACTACATGCTATCTCAATTCAATAGAGCTGGCTAGAACACTTTCTAAAAAAAAAATCGCCATTGAAAAAAGGGCTTAAAAAAAAAACTGAAAATCCTTGAAAAACTTTTAGGGTTTTAAACTTTCGTTTGTCCCCTTTCTGTCAGTCTTTCTTCCCCCTCCCTTTCCAAAAAAAAAAAAAAAAACCCGGGGGGGGGCGGGGCTAGAATGGAAGAGGGAAGGAACTGTGTTTAAATTGGTCTTTTAAACTTTACAAAAAAAACTAATCTTTTCTCTGAAACGTGCAGAATAAAAATGACAGTTTTTTCCACAGGTTTCACATTTTTTGAGCAGATCTAAGCCTACTCTACACACTTTTAGGGCACTAACATTTGGGGGGCGGCGGCCGGATCTTCGGCCACCCCAGTCGGCAGCGGCATTTCGAGGGTGGGACCTTCCACCGCCTCTGTTGGGGGCGGCATTTCGGGGGCAGGACCTTCCGCTGCCTAGGGCGGCAAAAAAGCTGGCGGCACTCCTGTGCCTTATAGTAGTATACCTTATTCCTCTTCCTTTAAAGTAGATATACCAGTATAAGGCACTTTATACCAATTCAAGTGCATCCCCACAAGTAGCGGGAGAGAGGTTGAATTGCTGTAACTATAGCAGCATAGTTAAAGCACTAAATTTTTTGTGTGTAGATAAGCTCCTAGTCTTGCTTAATATCCTCAAAGTTCCAAGGAAAATGTGAGTCTCATGCTTGGAAACAAATATTTGGCTGACCAAAATTATTTTTGTGTTTATATTTCCAATGTTGAGTTCAAAGAAGCACTTTTCCCCACCTCTAAAATGATAATGCCTACCTAACAAGAATGTGAGTATTTATGGCTGAGATCCCCTGAAGACTGCCTGGATCTCCTCTGATGAGAGGCCCTATATGATCTGCAGTTCTACCACCTTGTGGGATTTTATGGGCTTCCACCACAAGCTAAGGGGCATGAGTGCTTAGGTGGGAGACCTCCAAGGAATATCCAGATGTTGCAGGAAGCAATAGGAATGGTGATTCAGCACTGAAGCTACCTTCCCTCCCTTCTGCTGGTGGTGCCATCTTACAGAGCAGGTATAAAACAGGACCTGCTCGCCTGTGGCCAATAAATAAACCATGGCACTCTGCCATCCTGAAAAAAATGTAAACTGGGTAACTGCTTCCCTAAAATTTTCCCTTATTTTTGACTGCATACATTTTTTCTATTTGCTTTCCAGGACTTATGTACCTCAACTGAGTCCCCAGAGATGTGCACATGTTTGAATACTGGTATGTATCACATAACTAAAATTTCATATTTTGATGCAGAGTCCAGAAACCAGTTACTTTTATATTGCTACATTTATGATGGTATCTGTCTGTGCTTTGTACAAAACTAATGGACTCCTCTTGCTAATCACAGATGCTGACAAGCCAGGCCACTCTGTTCTGATGCAATACATCAATCTGCCATGAGGTGCTATTTCTATTTCTGTAGCTGGAATACTAAAGAGGGCATAGAGGGATTTATGTATTTCTTGTGGTTTCACTACTTCAAATACTCCACACTGCTTTATCCCAAGCTTTGTCTGCTCCTGGTATGCTGGCATTTTGTACCCACAGGAAATCTTCAAGAATTTTTTCTAGTTTATTTTAAAAACATGGAACACACATTCCTCATTCTTTAATGTGATCTTAAACAAGCAAGTTGGCACCAAGATGTATTCTAAGGTATATGAAAAATCTTGCTGGCCCTTTTTATTCTGACCATCTGTTACCAGCCAAGTGCAAAGTTGCCCTAGTTCAGTAGTTCTCAAACTGTGGCTTGGGACTCCAAAGTGGGTCGCAACCCCATTTTAATGGGGTTGGTGGGGCTGGCTTAGACTTTCTGGGGCTCAGGGCTGATGCCCAAGCCCCACTGCCTGGGCTTGAACCCCACTGCCTGGGGCTGAAGCCCTTGGGCTCAGACTTCAGCCCCTCTCCTGGGGTTGTGTAGTAATTTTTGTTGTTAGAAGGGGTCATGGTGCAATGAAGTTTGAGAACCCCTGCCCTAGTTACATGCCCAGCAAAGCTATTAACAGTAGAACAATATGCTGCCAGGCACAGGATATGGGGTCTAGTCTTAAGTCTTTGGGTAGAGTAGTGGTAAGGACTGGATCTTCCAGTGCTTTCAAGCCAAGATTTCTATCCAGCTCTCCTGAGATAAAAGGAGGATCAATCAAATGAGAGGCTTTGCTGAAGGTGCAGAATAGAGAAGATGCCAGAGCATGCAAACACCCTAATTGCAATAAAATCTGTAAATAGTATCTGTATAATAGGTTAAATTGAGCAAATTCTTCCATCCAGTGAAGTTTCCATGTCAGCGTGATTATTAGTTGAATTCCTGAGAGTCTTTACACACAAAACTGATGTTAGAAGTGGCAAGAGTCAGTATTACAAAGGGTTGTTTCCTGTGCTCTTAAAGGAATGCAAATGAAATTAATGATCTGAACATCCTCCCCAAATGAAAGTCTAATGGTCGTATAACATCATCTTTGTGCGAGGGAGGATGTGGCTGCTTTGAAACTTTCCTCAATATGCAGAAAGAATCCACATCAGAGCAGTCATTCTGGGGGTTCATGATTACATCCAGACAATCACTGATTGGCCTGTGAACTTCCCAGTCTGTGTAATGACTGGCCTTTTGGTCATCCCCAGAGATTGAACCTAGGACCTCTAAGGCTAAAACCATAGGCCTCTGCAACTTGAACTGAAGCTAGAAGCTGTAGCAAATTCAGTTCATGGCTGGGTCAGACACAGAAGATGTATAAAACACTCACTGAATAGTGATTACATATGCCTGTTAGCAACAGTGCTGAAACTCTCTCATCAGAATCCAAAACCTGACAATTTCCCTGCAACTCAGCCCAAGTTCACCAAGGTTGCCCTTAGAGCTCATTTTGGCTGAAGAAGCTTACAATCATCTGAGATCCACCTTGTACACACTAATGCTAAATAACAGGGATTGTAAACTACTTAGCAAATCTTTCAGTCAAGATTTAGATAAAATGAGCCTCAATTCTAGAATAGCCCTGAAAATCTTTGAGACCCACAAGCTCCATGGATGGATTTATGATTTCAGGTTGAATCATGCAAGAATCAGCAGCTTTGAGGAGTTTGGTCAGACTTGAAAATCAAAGCAAAATGCAGTGGTTTACTAACCTGCTTGTGAACTGAAACTGCTAAATCTAGTCAGGTACCATCTCAAATTTTCATCTTGTAGGACACTCTGCAGAGCTGCTTTAGGTGCTCTAGCTAGCCAAGCTGAGTGTTAGTGGCAGCAAATTTGTAGAAGATCAATTCTTCCTATGCAAGAAGTTTAATTAAATAAAAATAGAAGCTACAGTTATGAATGAAAGATAAAGAGCACAGCTCAGGGTTGCTTTTACCACACAAAATGTGTTACCTCTAATGATAGGAAGGGCAAGATTTAGTCAGGGAGGAAGGTTTCAGAGTGGTAGCCCTGTTAGTCTGTATCAGAAAAAACAACAAGGCGTCCTTGTGGCACCTTAGAGACTAACAAATTTATTTGGGCATAAGCTTTCATGGGCTAGAACCCACTTCATCAGATGCATGAAGTGAAAAATACAGGAGCAGGTATAAATACATGAAAGGATGGGGGTTGCTTTACCAAGTGTGAGATCAGTCTAACAAGATAAATCAATTAACAGCAGGATACCAAGGGAAGAAAAATAACTTTAAAGTGGTAAGAGAGTGGCCCATTACAGACAGTTGACAAGAAGGTGTGAGTAACAGTAGAGATAAATTAGTATTAGGGAAATTAAGTTTAGGTTTTGTAATGACCCAACCACTCCCAGTCTTTATTCAGGTCTAATCTGGTGGTATCCAGTTTGCAAATTAATTCCAGTTCTGCAGCTTCACGTTGGAGTCTGTTTTTGAAGTATTTTTGTTGAAGAATTGCCACTTTGAGGTCTGTTATTGAGTGACCAGAGAGACTGAAGTGTTCTCCTACTAATTTTTGAACGTTATGATTCCTGATGTCAGATTTTTGTCAATTTATTCTTTTGTGTAGAGACGGTCCAGTTTGGCCAATGTACCTGGCAGAGGGGCATTGCTGGCACATGATGGCATATATCACATTGGTAGATGTGCAGGTGAACAAGCCCCAGATGGTGTGGCTGATATGGTTAGGTCCTATGATGGTGTCCTTTGAATAGATATGTGGACAAAGTTGGCACCAGGGTTTGTAGCAGGATTTGGTTCCTGGGTTGGTGCTTTTGTTGTGTGGTGTGTAGTTGCTGGTAAATATTTGTTTCAGGTTGGGGGGGTGTCTGTAGACCAGGACTGGCTTGTCTCCCAAGGTCTGTGAGAGTGAGGGATCATCCTTCAGGATAGGTTGTAGATCCTGGATGATGCACTGGAGAGGTTTTAGTTGGGGGCTGTAGGTGACGGCTAGTGGCGTTCTGTTACTTTTTTTGGTTGGGCCTGTCTTGTAGTAGGTGACTTCTCGGTACCCTTCTGGCTCTGTCAGTCTGTTTCTTCACTTCACCAGGTGGGTACTGCAGTTCTAATAACACTTGATAGAGTTTCTGTAGGTGTTTGTCTCTGTCTGAGGGATCGGAGCAAATACAGTTGTATCTTAGAACTTGGCTGTAGACAATGGATCATGTGGTGTGGTCTGGATGAAAGCTGGAGGCATGTAGGTAAGTATAGCGGTCATATAAACACCACCTTATACCAGAAACCTACAGACTCCAACGTGAAGCTGCAGAACTGGAATTAATTTGCACACTGGATACCATCAGATTAGGTCTGAATAAAGACTGGGAGTGGTTGGGTCATTATAAAACCTAAACTTAATTTCCCCAATACTAATTTAGCCATACTGTTACTCACACCTTCTTGTCAACTATCTGTAATGGGCTACTCTCTTACCACTTCAAAAGTTATTTTTCCTCCTTTGGTATCCTGCTGTTAATTGATTTATCTCATTAGACTGACCTAACACTTGGTAAAGCAACCCCCATCCTTTCATGTATTTATACTTGCTCCTGTATTTTTCACTTAATGCATCTGATGAAGTGGGTTCTAGCCCACGAAAGCTTATGCCCAAATAAATTTGTTAGTCTCTACGGTGCCACAAGGACTCCTCTTTGTTTTTTCTGGGAGGAAGGAATGTCTAGGCATTAGGTTGCTAGCTTGGGACTTGGGCAACAGGTTCAGTTCACTGATCTGCTGCAGACTTCCTGTGTGATCGTGGGTGAGTCTCTTAGTCTCTCAGAGCCAAATCCTCAGAGGTATTTAGGTGGCCTAACTCACACTGATTTCAATGGGAGTTGGGTGCCTAAATACTTTGGTGGATCTAGGCCTCAGTTCCCCATCTGTAAAATGGGATAACAGCACTTCCCCCTCTCACAGGGATGTTGTCAGGATGAATACACTGAAGATTGTAAAGTGCTTAGATATTAAGCTAATGGGGGCTACTTTACTTCCTTAGATTCTGGCTGGGTAGGGATTCCTTGAACCTGCCACACAGCAGCCTGTCACAATTCTGGTCACTGCAGGCTCTTAGATTGTACTGGAAAAAGGATCACTACTTTGCTTTTTAAAATTTATTGTCTACATTCTTTCATACACAAGATGGACTTGTTGGTGACTAGTTTATTATTTATTTGTACTCGGGCCGCAGCTAGAGGCTACCACTCAGGGATCAGGACCCCATTGTGCTAGCCACCATGCAGACATGTAATGGAGAAAGTCTCCTCGCCCCACAGAGCTTGCACTCCAATTATAAGAGAGAGAACTAGTGCATACAACTGTTTATATGGAGGGTTTTTCTTGTCTTAAGTTAAAACCAGTAAGAATTTACCAAAATAAACATCTGTTGCAGATGAAGTTAGTGGCCCATGAGGTCTCCAGACTTTCTGTGGCGCTTACCCCTCAGAGCAAAGAGCATCCCAGAGATGAATGGGGGAGGAGGCTTATATAATTAAAGGAAATCTGCTTCTTGAAACAGCCCCAAACAAGTTTTATTCCAAAAACAGATCCAGAATTTGTCAAAAGCCATAGACTGGAAACCCTGGGCCATGTTCTCTGCCGCACCCGATAAGCACCGAGCATAGGCAAGAGGCGAGGGTGCAAAGTTGCTATGGGTAGTTCCCTGATCCTGTGGCCAATTCTGTGTGGAACTGGTCCTTGGAATAGTTTAGTGCAGCCTCAGGGCTGTTCTCAACTACACCAGCAGCCAGAGGGGCTTCCAGCAACTGGAGATGATTGAAGTGCAGAGGCTCTGCAGCCACATACCCTTCCTCCCGACCACATTCCCTACAATGGGAGCTGGAAAGAGGTCCTGTAGATCCAGCTACAGCAGTTCTATGCCACCCAGGTATTTCTCCATGTTAGGAGAATCCTCAGCTGGCCATAGCAGGCTTAAATCCGGCAACTTTACACTACGGGCCACAGCAAAGCAGACTTAATGGGACTGATGATCTGGCCCCCTAGTAAAATAAATACTCTTCTCCCCCCCCCCCCCCCCCCCCCGGAATCCTTTTTTTCCATGACTTTCATGTATGGTCATGTCCAGTGTGGAAAATGGAGTAAGTATAGAGAGGAAATCTACAATGCTGCCAGAAAATTTCAGCTTGTCCTACCCTTCTCCCAACAAGACAGGACGGAGACTTTTTGTTCCAGTGAGAAACAGAACGTGTGGCAGCTTTCTTCTCTTCTCCATAATTGACTTAAAGATTTATGGTAGAGGAAAAAAATGCTACAGCCTGCTGAAAAGAGCAAAGCAAATAAAAATAACAATGAAAACAGCAGGGGGACCATTTCAGCTATACTAACGTGAGTAGACAAGGCAGGAGCTGGGGAGGTTAAAACAAAATAATGGAATACCACAAGGCAAAGTCATGTCAGAATTTTGGAGCCAGCTGCAGAAGAAGAAGAAAGGACAACTTGTGCTGTTAACTTCATTTTGAAAGATACCACATTGTAACATCACCTCTTTTTCACTCCTAAAATCAGACCTACACGATTTCTTCAGTCCTGCAGCCATCGTGTGTCTGCCACAGATTCCATGATTAGTGGGGGAAGATAGCATGTGGGAAATGGGTACAGGAAAGGCAAAAAGTAAATGTGTTTTTTTTTTTGTTTTTTTTTAATACACACAAATTTTACAACAGTTAGTGAATAACTTTTAGTGCCACCTCATCCCAACCAATTGTTCTTGAATTGATCCCTGGGAATTAATTATACGCATCTTTTCCATCTCTAAATTTGAAGAGCTATCAAAGGATTTAAAATTGTCATTTTATAAATTGCACGCTGTTTATTAGGTAGCTAATCGCATTGTTAATATTCATTAGTGTTTTGGGTAGTGCTTAGGACCCCCCCTCATGGACCAGGACGCCACTGTGGTAGGTCCTATACAAAGGTAAGCGGGGGAATGGTCCCGCTATTGTGGGGAACTTTCCTGGCTTCTGCACTACCCCGGGGAAGTGGGCTAGCGACAGGATCTGAGTCCTCGCTCCCACTTCCTTTACCCAGAGGCCTCCCTGCCCTTGAGGACTCCCCTTCCACTCTCCTGTCTGGCAGAGTCCTCATAAACCCCGACAAGGCTGGACCCAGGATTCCTGGGGGGCTCGACCCCCAACCCTGCTGTGGTCACCCAGGACAGGGGCTAGGGTGTCCCCACTCCGGGGTACTCTCTCTGCACTGGGCACCTCCCTGACCCACTGATCATTTCATACAATTTAAAGCAAATACAAGTTGTTTAACAATTAATTTTAAAAAAAGAATAAGGAAAAATGGGAAAGGTAAAAGGAAAACACGTCACCCTGCTCTATGGCAGGGAACATTACAAACAGTGTCTCTGGAACGTCAGGGCAGTTCAGTCTGTTCCTTGTAGGTCCCGGGCTCCTTCTCAGGCCCTGGCCGTGCTGCAGAGATGCTGTGGGTCGGACACTTGCTCTGGCGGTGGCCACACGCTCTCAGGCTCTAGGTGGCAGGACCCTTTTTTCCAGCATCGCCCCTGCCCGATCGGGGTTATGATCCCCCTCCAAGTCTGGCCTGCAGAGCCTCTTGGCTCAGGCGTCTCCCTGTGCTGGGCCCACTGCCCAGGGTCCCCCTCACTCTCCCCAGCTGCTCACGCACCCAGCTCCGGACGGCTCCAGCCCCAGCTCCACCACTCTGCCTCAGCACTGCTGCTGCTCTGCCTTCAGCTCCCTGGGCTGCTTCTCTGGCCCCTCTGGCTCCGGTTGCTGCAGCTCTGCTCCCAGGACAGGTCGGCTCTGCAGGCTGCTTCTGTGACTCTGCTCCCAGCTCTGACCTGCTTCCTGGCTGCTTGTCTGGCCCCTCTGGCTCTGGTTGCTGCAGCTCTCCTCCCAGGGCAGGTCTGGTCTCTCTCTGGCTGTGCTCTGGCTTTGGGGCTGCAGCTCTGCGCCCAGCAGCTTAGCTCGGGCCCCTGCTCTCCCCTTAGCTCGGCCCCACTCTGTCTGACCCCCTCTCTCCCGGCCTCCTGATTCTCTGATTAGCCTGCCCGCCCTGTCAATCAGGCTGATCTGGAGCATTGGCCTCTCCCCATTGTTCCTGGGGACTGTCAGTCTCAGAGTCCTGATTTGCCACCGACCCTTCCCCTTTTAGTGCTGGGAGCTAGCCAACCAAAACACCCCCACTGAATGTTAGTAAGGGGGCAACAGTCCCTTTACACAAACAAAACAAAATGATGGTCCTTGCCCCCAAAGAGCTTAGAATCTAAGCAAGACATTTATTATTATTGATTATCCTAATAATCTAAGCAAGACATCTGTCAACATTCTCCTCTTCACACATTAAAAGTCATGGAAGGGAATGGCTGGTCTGTGACTCCTGAGGCACTGCCGCTTTTCACATCTTTCCCCGTGGCAGACCAGATTGTCAAGAGAGTCTAGTCTTTGCCTCATGTCCACAATGTGATGCTATTTCTGAGCCTGCCCAGCCCCCTCCCTGGAGTAGAAAAGCTGTAGGAAGGGTTCTGGCTGTTCAGAAGAGCAGCGAGTTAGACTGATTTAGGACAGTGCACAGAGCAGCAATTCCCCAGTTCTTCCAACCTGGCCTTAGGGACACACCCACCCAGCCATGTGGCGTTCATTGCCTACACAGCAGAAGTAAGAAAGGCAGTAATGCTGGAGTGGTGGGTCAGCATCTTTCATTGGGAATAGCCTTCTCACCTTCATTTGATCACAGTGGCTCTTCTCCACCCCATTGATCCTTCTCTTTCAAGAAGCAGCTATTTAACAATACCTTTTCTACATGCACTTGAATTCACTCATGCTCACTGTGCATTTGCACTCTGAGTTTTCATGCCGCTGCACTCTTGTCTTGGCCAGGGCCAGTTGTAGAAAGACAAAAATATCATGAGAAAAGCTATTTGTGCTGCATTTCAAACATTGCTGACAGCTGGAACTATCAAAAAGCTTGCCAGAAAGCCTGTTCTCGTGTGAGAGCCAGCCCAGAGTCTAGACCCAGGAAATTTGAGTGAGTATTGGATACATTTGTGAATGTTTATCTGAACAAACCTTTTGAGGTTCTTTCCCCATCAATCAGGATGTGGGGCCTGATTCACCAGTGTCCCATAGATTTATAGATTCACAGATTCTAGGACTGGAAGGGACCTCGAGAGGTCATCGAGTCCAGTCCCCTGCCCGCATGGCAGGACCAAATACTGTCTAGACCATCCCTGATAGACATTTATCTAACCTACTCTTAAATATCTCCAGAGATGGAGATTCCACAACCTCCCTAGGCAATTTATTCCAGTGTTTAACCACCCTGACAGGAACTTTTTCGTAATGTCCAACCTAGACTTCCCTTGCTGTAGTTTAAGCCCATTGCTTCTTGTTCTATCCTTAGAGGCTAAGGTGAACAAGTTTTCTCCCTCCTCCTTATGACACCCTTTTAGATACCTGAAAACTGCTATCATGTCCCCTCTCAGTCGTCTCTTTTCCAAACTAAACAAACCCAGTCCTTTCAGCCTTCCTTCATAGGTCATGTTCTCAAGACCTTTAATCATTCTTGTTGCTCTTCTCTGGACCCTTTCCAATTTCTCCACATCTTTCTTGAAATGTGGTGCCCAGAACTGGACACAATACTCCAGCTGAGGCCTAACCAGAGCAGAGTAGAGCGGAAGAATGAATTCTCGTGTCTTGCTCACAACACACCTGTTAATACATCCCAGAATCATGTTTGCTTTTTTTGCAACAGCATCACACTGACGACTCATATTTAGCTTGCGGTCCACTATAACCCCTAGATCCCTTTCTGACGTACTCCTTCCTAGACAGTCTCTTCCCATTCTGTATGTGTGAAACTGATTTTTTCTTCCTAAGTGGAGCACTTTGCATTTGTCTTTGTTAAACTTCATCCTGTTTAACTCAGACCATTTCTCCAATTTGTCCAGATCATTTTGAATTATGACCCTGTCCTCCAAAGCAGTTGCAATCCCTCCCAGGTTGGTATCATCCGCAAACTTAATAAGCGTACTTTCTATGCCAATATCTAAGTAGTTAACGAAGATATTGAACAGAGCCGGTCCCAAAACAGACCCCTGCGGAACCCCACTCGTTATGCCTTTCCAGCAGGATTGGGAACCATTAACAACAACCTCTGAGTACGGTTATCCAGCCAGTTATGCACCCACCTTATAGTAGCCCCATCTAAATTGTATTTGCCTAGTTTATTGATAAGAATATCATGCGAGACCGTATCAAATGCCTTACTAAAGTCTAGGTATACCACATCCACAACTTCTCCCTTATCCACAAAACTCATTATCCTATCAAAGAAAGGTATCAGATTGGTTTGACACAATTTGTTCTTTACAAATCCATGCTGGCTGTTCCCTATCACCTTACCACCTTCCAAGTGTTTGCAGATGATTTCCTTAATTACTTGCTCCATTATCTTCCCTGGCACAGAAGTTAAACTAACTGGTCTGTAGTTTCTTGGGTTGTTTTTATTTCCCTTTTTATAGATGGGCACTATATTTGCCCTTTTCCAGTCTTCTGGAATCTCTCCCGTCTCCCATGATTTTCCAAAGATAATAGCTAGAGGCTCAGATACCTCCTCTATTAGCTCCTTGAGTATTTTAGGATGCATTTCATCAAGCCCTGGTGACTTGCAGGCATCTAACTTTTCTAAGTGATTTTTAACTTGTTCTTTTTTTATTTTATCTGCTAAACCTACCCCCTTCCCATTAGCATTCACTATGTTAGGCATTCCTTCAGACTTCTCAGTGAAGACCGAAACAAAGAAGTCATTAAGCATGTCTGCCATTTCCAAGTTTCCTGTTACTGTTTCTCCCTCTTCACTAAGCAGTGGGCCTACCCTGTCTTTGGTCCTCCTCTTGCTTCTAATGTATTGATAAAAAGTCTTCTTGTTTCCCTTTATTCCTGTAGCTACTTTGAGCTCATTTTGTGTCTTTGCCTTTCTAATCTTGCCCCTGCATTCCTGTGTTGTTTGCCTATATTCATCCTTTGTAATCTGTCCTAGTTTCCATTTTTTATATGAATCGTTTTTATTTTTTAGATCATGCAAGATCTCGTGGTTAAGCCAAGGTGGTCTTTTGCCACATTTTCTATCTTTCCTAACCAGCGGAATAGCTTGCTTTTGGGCCCTTAATAGTGTCCCTTTGAAAAACTGCCAACTCTCCTCAGTTGTTTTTCCCCTCAGTCTTGATTCCCATGGGACCTTACCTATCAGCTCTCTGAACTTACCAAAATCGGCCTTCCTGAAATCCATTGTCTCTATTTTGCTGTACTCCCTTTTAGAATTGCAAACTCTATGATTTCATGATCACTTTCACCCAAGCTGCCTTCTACTTTCAAATTCTCAACGAGTTCCTCCCTATTTGTTAAAATCAAGTCTAGAACAGCTTCTCCCCTTGGAGCTTTTTCAACCTTCTGAAATAAAAAGTTGTCTGCAATGCAGTCAAAGAATTTGTTGGATAGTCTGTGCCCCGCTGTGTTATTTTCCCAACATATATTTGGATAGTTGAAGTCCCCCATCACCACCAAATCTTGGGCTTTGGATGATTTTGTTAGTTGTTTAAAAAAAGCCTCATCCACCTCTTCCACCTGGTTAGGTGGCCTGTAGTAGACTCCTAGCATGACATCACCCTTGTTTTTTATCCCTTTTAGCCTAACCCAGAGACTCTCAACACTTCCGTCTCCTATGTCCATCTCCACCTCAGTCCAAGTGTGTACATTTTTAATATATCAGGCAACACCTCCTCCCTTTTCCCCCCGTCTATCCTTCCTGAGCAAGCTGTGCCCATCCACACCAACATTCCAATCATGTGTATTATCCCACCAAGTTTCAGCGATGCCAACAATGTCATAGTTGTATTTATTTATTAGCACTTCCAGTTCTTCCTGCTTATTACCCATACTTCTCGCATTTGTATATAGACATCTAAGATACTGGTTTGAACTTGCCTCCCAGTTTTGTCCTGACCGTCCTTTCTCTCTGCCAATATAGCCCACACTCCCTCTCATTTCCGACCCATCTCCCAGGTCTCCATGTTCCCCACTTACCTGTCCCCATCGAACCTAGTTTAAAGCCCTCCTCACTAGGTTAGCCAGTCTGTGTCCAAATAGGGTCTTTCCCCTCCTTGAAAGGTGAACGCCATCTCTGCCTAGCAATCCTTCCTCGAATAGCATCCCGTGGTCGAGGAAGCCAAAGACCTCCTGGCGACACCATCTTCGCAGCCAGGCATTCACCTCCATGATGCATCTGTCTCTGCCCGGGCCCCTACCTTTGACAGGAAGAATCGAAGAGAATACCACCTGCGCTCCAAACTCGTTCACCCGTACTCCCAGAGCCCTGTAGTCACTTTTGATCCGCTCAGTGTCACCCCGCGCAGTATCATTTGTGCCCACATGGATGAGTAGCATGGGGTAGTAGTCAGAGGGCTGGATAATCCTCGACAGTGCCTCCGTAACATTTCGGATACAGGGTCCCGGCAGGCAGCATACCTCCACAGATGAAATGTCAGGGCGACAGATGGGTGCCTCCGTCCCCCTCAGCAGAGGGGCTCCGACCACCACTACCCTACGTTTCCTATTTGCAGTGGTGGCAGCAGACCTCCCAGCCTTTGGGGTATGAGGCTTCTCCTCCTTTACTGTTGGGGGTGATTCCTTCTCTCCTGTATCAAGAAAAGCATAACGGTTACCTATTACCATGGTAATAGTGTAAATCAGAATGATGGGGTCTTACACGGGCTTTGCAGTGGTGTACATAACTGCAGAGCCATGGAAAAAACAGATGCATGACAGTCAGCCCATTGCTAGCATTTCTTATGGCTTTGTGCTGCCTTCAGTTCTGAAAGTGGGAATGGAATACAAAAACTGGACACACTCAGAACTGCAAAAGGAAGCTAGGGAAAGAGTCACAGGAAAAGGCAGAGGCTGGGAGTCAGGAGACCTGGATTCTTTTCCAAACTCTGCTACTGATTCATTGACACACCTTGGAAATAGCATTTAACTGTACTGTGCTTCAGTTCCCCTAGCTGTAAAAATGGGGGAGGGGTAATACCCATCTTTGTAAAGGTGGATGAAAGGTGCTATCAAAGTGTGAAGTGTTAGTGTTGTTTGTCCTCTAGCCCCATTGCTATGAGCTCTGGAAATTCCCATTAATAGAAGCCTTTCAGTAACTGCACACTTCAGTTTATTAGAGCCGTCTGTTCTCATTATACGGCCTAAACAGTGAAGTGTGTTGGTTTGGGGCACTTTAGTGAAAGGTCTGGAGCTTCTTGTTAGGCTGAAATTAGACGTTTCAAGTCTCTACAAATACCAGTGTTTTAACATTTGGCAATGTCTTCGAGTCATAAACTGGGCAAATGGTGAAGATGAAGGGGTTTCCTAGCCACAAAAATGAGCAAGCAGTTACTTTAATCTACTCTAAAGTCAGAAATAGTTCATGTATTATAAGAAAAGCCACTTTGAGCAAATAAATCATTATTTAGTTTCCCTTGAATATAAAATTATCAGCAGGACTCAACGATACTGTGGTTGTGGCACAAAAGCCAGGATATAGTCACTGAAAACCTTTAAAATTAGACAAAGTTCATTAGATGGCAAAGTCTTTGAGCTCCTCTCAGCTTCCACGAGAGGAGGGTAACAAAGCCCAGTGGACCTGGGAGGACATGTATGAATGCAGGGATTGTTAGACCAATGGCATTCTCTTCCAGACCTCACAGGAACTCCACCATACATGCTGTGCAACAAACAGGGTCCATGAGAGGGTAGGTCTGGCAATGGGAGGCAGCAGGACTGGAGGCAAGGGTTACAGTGGCTCTGCATGGCCCTTCCCTTCCACTAAACCCACAGGCCAACCCACTGCAAGTTTAGCACTATTTAATTCTCAGTTGTGCCTACAACATACCAGGCACTTCTGAAACATAAAGGGGCTGTCATTTATTATGTTTGTATAACACCAAACACATCAGGGGGCCCACTCCCCCAAAAAATGCATCACTAACATGTCATTTGCAAACCATCACTCTGTGTGTTCTTTCCTTTCCCTCCCACCCCCATCTTGAATCTGTCTTGTCTATTTAGACTGTAAGCTCTGCAGGGTAGGGACTGTCTATTACTTCAGGTTTGTGCGGTGCCTAGCACAATGGGCCTCCATTTTCAGTTGGTCTCTAGGTGCTACCATAATATTAATAATAATAATTTTACCTCATTTAACATCTTTAATTGTATCTGATTCTTGGAGAGTTTATGTTCTACCTATCACAAAGCTGGTTGAGCTTCTCCTGCTGGACACTTACCCACCTGCTGTGACAGGATCCAAATGCTAAATCCCACTTAGCACCCACTTGCTGAGGGTGGGCAGAATTTAGACAGTGTCCCTGGCTTTGGAAGTCTAGGCACACACCCAGGTGTAGACCTTGTGTCTGACACCCCTCTGGGCTGTGGAGACCCTGTGGAGTCCAATTGCCTAGGCCCTGATACTAGTGCTACCTCCTCCAAGACTGCCAGCACGTTCCTCAGAATTCCACCAAAATGGGACTGCTTTCCAGTTTCTCTCTTTGGGGTTAAGTGGCAGTGAAAGCAGACACAAACTTGACACTGGATTTTAATCACAGTTTACTTAGCATGAGAGAGACACAAATCCAGACAAAATAAAAACCACCTATATGCATTTCCCTGCCTCAGGTTCCTCCACATTCTAGAGAGTTCTTTAGCCTTGGAAAGAGTCCTCTGAGGTGTCCAGGGTCTTCTCCTGTCTCTCAAGGCTTCTCTTCAGACTTATTGAGCCTTCTCTAGGTCAGCTAGTTTCCTCTGCCCTTGGCTGGCCCCACAGTTGATCTGGATCCCTGCTACAAAAACCTGCCCATCTCTTCCCCTCTCCTGCTCAAAGCTTCCTGTTCCTGTCTCAGCGGGTTGATCAGATTTATATGTCCCCCGCACCAACACCTAGTTTCTGCATTCTGTTCCTGTGGATTTTCCACTTCCCGTTCCAGCACGTGGAGTTGGAATAACTAGCTTTTCCCAGCTTTAACCAATCCATTGTCTCAAGGATAGTTAAACCATTTCAGGTTTAACTACCAACTATTATCTGTGGTCTGGCAGAGATGTTCTCCAGTCTTTGTCAGCAAATGGTGGATTTCACGTCCAAACAGAGGCATTCCACAACACAACACTTTCATAACAATGATTTCATAACATCAACCAGAATTCATAAATTGTATGTGCATACTCCTCAAATCTTGATAACATCTCAACACTTCCTGGCTTTACTGTCCCAGATCTAGGTCCTTTAATCTTCACATCCTCACCTGAAGCCCCTGTTCCTCCCCCCTCCATCTGTCAGAATCAACCCACACATATTTCCTCCCTCTGTTGGTGGGGAGGGGAGGGAATGACTAACTATCTGATCCAGTGGACCCTTATGGCTAGGAGACCAGACAGCAAGTGTGAAAAATCGGGATGGGGGTGAGGGGTTAATAGGGGCCTATATAAGAAAAAGACCCAAAAATCGGGACTGTCCCTATAAAATCGGGACATCTGGTCACCCTACTTATGGCATAGTGATGACTTGGAATAGGGCTATTCAGGTTTTCTATTTCTCAACTGGAGTGCCTTGTATTCTGGTCTCATTCATATTTCATTGATTGTCCTGGCTTTGGATGGCTCCTGGTACATCTCGTAGAGTAAAAAGCCTCTCCATTAACTGCTACAGGCATATCAAGAGCCACCTATATCTTGGAGCAGCACAGTCTGTCCCCAGTGCCTTTCATTCTAATATTGAAAGTGTCATATTTTGAATTTAAAATCAGAAATGGATTATTGGATTTCTGTGTGCATTCTCTTCTCCTGCACTCCCCCTTACCCAGCTCATCTTCCCCTCAGTTCTTAGATTCAAAATTAGAATGGAACAAAAAATGCCCTAAGACCTTTCTTCTTTCCACTTCAAAACAAGAAAATTTTCTGTTCTTCCATTTTTCAATCCCTTCTCCCCCCCCCACTCCCCCCAAAAAAGGCAAGTCACATTCCACTGTTCTGCTGGTTGAGTTTGCTTCCTGTGCAAAAAGTGTTTTTCTCTAATATACTGCAGAATACACAATTGTTAAAATCATTTGTCCAAATTCATCACTGGTGTAACATCATCTATTTCAGCTGGAGTCACATGAGGAATTAATGTGGGATATTAGTTTGCAGAATACTCTTGGTATTCAAGTGGGTATATTACATAACTGGATAGGGTGTTAATAACTATTCCAGCACCTGGGATGTATTTCACTTGTTGAGGGAGTTCTTACCTGACTTATAGAAGGAGGCTTTAATTAATTTTGTTTAAGAGAAAGCTGTAGGAAACTATTTCACGTCCAGTGGTCTGATTTGCTTTACCCGCGAACTGTATTTACAGGCAACTTTAAACTGTGAAAGTTCTTATAGAAAAAGACTTCAGTTTCCTCTGTATGAGATGGATAATAATATGACACTATTGCCAACTCAATGCCCAGGACAAGTTGCTTTGCATCCAGTGTGTATATGCTAAACTTGAACTCACTTAAAGATTAAAGTATCAAGGAACACAGTAAAGGGTTTAAAATATAATTAAGGCCCCATATACACTGCACCAAGTTTTACCTGAATTCTGTAGCAAGCTGCCTAGATTCTACAGCTCTCCAGTGCATCAGATATGAAATTCTGTTGCAACTTCACATAGATACAAATATTGGGTTTTATTGAATTAAATATAAAAATGATAATACGAGTACAATATTCCTAGCATTATTTCATTTGATATTACATTTAGTTTTATGATGCCCAAAACTTCACTTTCCATATGCTGCTGGATTTTGTAATGCAAATGCAGGTTTCCATTGTAGAAGCTGTCAGGGGAAATTTGAGGGATTTTGGCAAATGGGATGGGGACATTTTGGGCTTTTGACACCTGTAGGTGTGCGAGGCAGTTAGGGATCATGAGATAAGCACTTTAGATGGATGTTTCTGCTAAAAAGACCGTCGGTTAAACAGTTAAGTCTATTTCCATCTATTTTCTTATTCTTAAATTGTAATTGGATCAGGCACCATTTTCTTGTTCTGTATATGTACAGCACCCAACATAATGGGGTCCTGATCCAGAACTAGGGGCACTATGCTAACACAAATAATAAATCATCATCATTAGGTTTCAAAGCCAAAACCCCAATGAGATAAATGAAGCAGATCACACATTCCTTAAAGCTGTTGTTTCAGGCTCTTTGCAAAGTTTTTCTTCACAGCCATAAGTGCTAGAAGCCTTAAAATTCTGGATCACAGTTCTGTGGCAAGGGCTAGATTCTACTGCTGCAGAATCATGGGGCTTCCCTGCCTACAAGACAACCTTTTTAGAATTCTTTGAAACCTTCCTCCATAACTGAGTACCTTGAAATATACATCCATCTTTCACACTTCAGAGAAAGTAACAGATAAGGCAAATTCAGAAATGCATTGCTACAAAATGGAATACGGTTTTGTGAAACACAAATCCTATTTTTAAAGCAGTTTTGAATATTTCAAAGAATGATGTTGTGTTAATTCCAGACTTGTTCTAAATTTATATATAAAGTCCCAGTAGTAAAAATAACCTGATGGCAAGCATCTTGGACAAAATATTGTTTATCTGACAAGCAAGAATAGCTTTTACTATATATAGTTAAAGAATTAGTCTTTAAAAATTGATCCAAGATAGAATAAAAATAAGTTAGATTGAAATATTTCCAAGAATGATTTGTGCCAGCACTGACTTATGAAACATGTGCCCTGGGGTGGAGCGTGATCCTCTATTTTGTAAAGAGGGTCTCAGCAAAAAAAAGGAGGCTTGTGGTGATGAAGCCAATAAGTAACATTATTAACAAGGCCTCAAATGCATTCCCCGTGTCTGTTTCAAAATGGAGATCACCTTTCCTTTCTAAATGGCATCATTCTGGCTAGCACTTCATAAGTATATATGAACGGTAAGTATATCACCAATTGCTAACCAGTCTGTTTTAAAATAAATTGTATGATCCCTTAATAATCCTAGCAGTTAACTGTTGATGGATTTGGTTAACAGCTAACAGAAAGAGACTCATTGCCTCTGGTCCAGTAATATTACGTACCTTTGATTCTGCAGTACACCTGCTTATGCTCCTGACCTACCTCTCTCTGCAGACCCAGCTTATTTATATTACAAAGACACACGTCACTGTTTCATTTTGCTAGATTATTCCAACACGGATTTATGATTTGAGACAAAGGAGAATTGCAGCATCAAAGTCTTGTGGTGGTGTATTTATGGCCAAGCCCGTTCAAAAAACAACAGTGTTCAAAGACAGAGTGGGTGTAAAATGAAATATTTAGACAGCATCACAGTCTTCACCGAGCCTTTGAAAAGACCCTTTATGTCTTCCAGCTTCAGTTTCTACAACTAGAAAAAGGTAGTGCAATTATATCTCTGGGCTGGCTTTACGTTTGGAAGGAAGAGACACTGCTCATTGAGGACCGGGGTGGGATTTTCAATAGTACCTAAAGGACTTACATGTAGGTGTCCCATTGAAAGTTTGTGCTCCTAATTCACTGAGATATTTCTGAAAACCTCGCCCCTGCTTCTGCCCTACCTGACCACGGGAATAATCCACCTTGGTGAACATTCCTTCCAGACAGCAGTATGGCCATGGGAAAGGGAATGTGACCTGGACTTCCTTATTCCCCAGCCATCACTGGCTGCCAGAATGGAACAAAGAAGCACTTAACGCAAAGTTCCATAGCTCCATGAATTCAACCTTGGTAAAGCGTGAGGGGTGGGGGGAAGTGGGGCAGAGGCGAGAAGGAAAATCCAATATAGGAGATCATTGGAAAGTAGGACACTGAGGGGTATTTTTAAAGACACATAAAAGAGAAATAATATAAATGTGGCTTTGCCAGGAAGAAGTGTATATTAGACGGCAAGGTTTTTATTAAAGCCAGTTTTCTGAGCACTATCAAGTGGGATACATTACAATGGGGTATGTGTCTGGAAAAACAATAAAAAATTGCCTAGAAGAATGCAGATAATAGTGAGCCAAACCTCAGGTGAGATTAACATGTTCATAAAGGGCTTGTGTGCTATGTACATAAAGCAAGCAAGAGTCCACTCTCAATAATGTGTGTGTTAAATCAGGAGCAATTCTGAGTTATCCCGGTGTAAAACTGTTGTGAGATTGAATTCAGCTTTGTATGTAGTCTTTTAAGGGGTTGTATAAATTGTTCAGCTACAGTGTATTGCATGTGTCCAAATCTGCCAGACATAATAAAGCAGACTAGTGTGGTGGGTATAGCGACAGTAGTAGTGTGGCAACAAAGGACTTTCCTTCAGCAACACAAAGACAACCCTTTGCTACACTAAGCAGATTAATAACCTTCCTCTGCTGCCCTCAGCAGCTCCTAGCAGGAGTCCTAGTAGACTAGAGAGTTGCACACCTCGGATGCAGTGTTCAACAGTTACATTACACACAGAAAGCCAGACAGAGAAATACCATCAAGTTAAGCAAAGGGCCTCACTTCGCTCAACCACCCAGGCACAGCCAGCCACTGGCAGCTCATGCAGACCTGTTTTGCACAAGTTTATATGACACTGTAATTAAGATACTAGTGGCCAGTCTCCACTACTGTTCCCAAGACTGGGGCCGCGCTATTGTTCTGGCAATGCCGGATGATTTTAACAAAATGATCAGTATAGACACTCCCGCAGGGGGTTCACACACCGGCATATGGTTATGTTTTCTTTTGCAGCTGTTGGATCAAATGAGAGTCCTTTATGATCCTATTGAAACCCTTGAATTCATTTGCAATTCTAAAAATATATCTTCATTACAGTCACTGTGGTAGGAACACCTGCTGGGTGCAGAGTGCTGAACTTCCAGACGGGTAGGGCACAAGAGACGGGAATTCACAGCACATTTGTCTAGCTTGGGCTTAGTTAAGGAAGTCACATTAAGCAGGAACACAGAGGAAAGAAGGGAGTCAGTTATAGGCAGAACCATCAGAAATTGGTTTGGAGGTAGAGGATATTTTTGCAGTTGAAACAACAACAACAACGATAAGTAAGACAGATCTTGTCACAGATGCTTTTGAATTCAACAGATTTCGTGTTGTTTTGATTATCTGTGCTGTTTGACAGTTGGGGAGGTTTGCGTAGGTGTGATGGTAAACACAGCTGAACGAGGGGCCTGCTCCTGCTCCTACCCAAGTCATTGACGTCAAGAGGAGCTGGATCCAGTCCCCAAGAAAAATGTGTAAGTATACTTAGCAGGCACGTAGCCCAGTGTAGTAGGTCAACACTCTGCCTGGGCTTAGCCGTAGGGTTGCCAACTTTCCGATTGCAGAAAACTGAACACCCTTGCCCCACCCCCTGTCATGCCTCTTCCTGATGCCCTGCCTGGCCCAGCCCCTTCTCCAAGGCCCTGCCCCCACTCCCTCCATCCCCCACCCCATTGCTCATTCTCCCCCACCCTCACTCATTCGCTCATTTTCACTAGACTGGGCAGGGTGTTGGGGTGCGCAAGGGGGTGAGTGTGTGGGCTCCAGGGTGGGGCCAGAAATTAGGGGTTCAGAGTGTGGGAGGGGGCTCCAGGCTGGGGCAAGGGATTGGGGTGAGTGCTCTGGCTGGGGGTGCGGGCTCTGGTGTGCGACCGGGGATGAGGGGTTTGGGGTGCAGGAGGGTGCTCTGGGCTGGGGCTGAGGGGTTTGGCATGCAGGGCAGGCTCTGGGAGGGAGTTTGGGTGCAGGAGGGGGCTCAGGGCTGGGGTAGGGGGTTGAGGTGTGGGAGGGGATTAGGGGCGTGGACTCCGTTTGGGTGGCACTTATCTCAGGTGGCTCCTGGAAGCAGCCAGCATTTCCCTCTGACTCCTAGGTGGAGGAGTAGCCAGGCAGCTCTGCACGTTGCCCCCATCTGCAGACGCCTCCCCCGCAGCTGCGGTTCCCAGCCAATGGGAGCTGCGGAGCCGGTGTTCAGGCAGGGACAGCTCACAGTGCCCCAGTGGCTGTCCCTGTGCCTAGGAGCCGGATATGCCAGGCCGCTTCCGAGAGCCACACGCAGCCAGGGAGCCTGCCTTAGCCCCGCTGCACTGCCGACCGGACTTTTAATGGCCCAGTCAGTGGTGCTGACCGGAATCGCCAGGACCCCTTTTTAACAGGGCCTTCCAGTCAAAAACCAGATGCCTGGCAACCCTACTTAGCCATAGTCTCTTTGAGTCTCTTCCCCCCCTATGAGAACCCCCACTCCAAGGCACTATCTGTTCCCAGAGGGAGTTCCGCTCACTCCTGGGGTCCAATTATTTCTAGTCCCTGGTGGTGCTCCCCAGATCCCACCATTGGTCATTGGTTGGGAGCAGCCTTCCAGGGCCCCTGGCCTGTATCAGGCTTGTGGTATCAGCCTGTCCCCAAATAAGACGCTTATGAGGAGGGGAGATGAAGTCAGTCACTTACTTGGAAGAAGGAAGAATTGAGGGCCTGGAGGAGAAAAAGTGACAGTTTAAACTGTCTCCTCCTCTAAAGATAAGCTGCTCTTGGAGCAACAGTGTATGTGCAGCCATTTTCAACCTGCTTTCTAGTGTAAAAACGGAACTGGGAGCTGGTAAATAGGCCAAACTATTTTTTATAAAAGAAAGTGAGTGGAAAACGGGAGTTAGGCCATTAACTGCTTCTGAAAGGACAACTGAGTTTCTGGAATACAGGAAGGGGTGTTAGAGGGACTATTCAGTCCAAGTAACTGTACAAAGAGAACAAGTGGTGAAAAAGCAACAACAAATATATATCAGTTGTGAAAAGATCCTTGTGCAAGGATTCTGAATAAATGTAATTGGTTGAACTGGCTTTTGATTGTAAAACTGCATTTAGAGATAAATTTGATTATTGTTTGAATAATTGTTATATTGCTTGATTTCTATTTTTGCTAATGAGTGCATTATTATTAAATAACCATAGAAATGGGAAGTGTCCCTTTAATAACAGACTGCGGCATTTGGTTATAGCATGTGTTTGCAGGAACTGGAGAGCAGTGCGTATATTTCCAGAATGTGGATGACCCAGCCTGTTTACTCTTTTCTAGCATCCTTTTAGGAGGAGCTACTTTTACAAGTGGAGCGATACAGTCCATAAATCCTCACAAAATTGTCTTTCAGAAGTTCTTTTTAAATGAACTGTAAAATTACAAAGTTACCTTCTAGCAGCAACAAGCCTCTCCATGGGTTAGTAAACTAAGGGTGCATTCTCAGATGGTTGAAGAAACAAGCCCAAGACTTGCACCTCACCACGAACCCAAGGAAGAAACTAATAGCCAGAGAAAATTGGGTGGATGAAGAAGGGTGGACATGGGAGCAGACAAACAGCACGGAAGTTAGGATGAAGAGGGGGAAAAGACTATGAGCCTGATTCTGATCTCTTGTACACTGGTATAAATCAGAAGTAACCATAGTTAAGTAAAATGGGTGAAAATGAACAGATGTGGGGCCCATTGACTTGAATGGTGTTAAAGGATAAAGTGTATCCAAGATGTTTTATCTTGTCCTTTTGGTTCTTCTCAGATGCAGAACCAGTTTACTACCTAGAATAACAGACAATGAATAACAGAAAATTTATTCACAAATTAACTATTTTGACAGTTGGCAAAAAATGAATAACTTACTCACTGGGTGGCTGAATAATGACAAAAGCATGTGAATAATTTAGTAAAAAAATACCAAAATTTATTGGCTAAATATTAGCAATTAATAATTTGTCCAGCTCCAATAATGCCTAATCCATCTGCTACATGGGGACTAGGTCTTATCTTTGCAGGGAGATCAACATGATGCACTAATAAGCTTAAGATAATTGTAGAGCCTATCTATTAACTTATAAACGAATTAAGTCATCCATTTATATGGATATCAAAAATATCCATATCAGTTAATCACTACAAATTTCAGAAAGGATGTTGTACCTTGTGCTTCAGGACAAACTAATTTTTAAACTACTGGCAATCAGGATGAGGGAACAGATTATCCTATATCTGCCTCCTCCGGGGTTCTCACTCCTTCCTCTGAAGCATCTGCTGCTAGCCACTGTCAGAGACAGGACACTGGATTATATGGCCAAGGGGTCTCTTCCCATTTTTTTAAAACTTCAAAACTAATATAGATCCCAGAATGCATTTGAGTCCCTCTATCCCTCAATTCTAAATCATCTTTCATTAAAACCAGGCCAACAGCAGAACCAAATCCAACCAAGGGTTTGGAATTCCTGCCTGTCACGGAGTCACCGGGCGATACTCTAGAACTGCTCCATATGAAGCCAGTCAGGACTCTGGGGGAACACGCCTCCTCTCTCTGAGAATACTATCGCCAGGGCAAGAAGCTTAAGAGCTTTGACCTTCCTGGGTCTGATCTCGGAGCATTCAGCATCCCTTTCCACACCGTGTGCTTCCCGCAGCAAGTCTGCCAGGGCAGGGCTCCTGGGGAAATCAGAGAGCCCTGCACCCCAACTCCACAGTCAGATGTGACTCTCAGCCACCCGATAAAACAGAAGGTTTATTAGTTGACAGGAACACAGCGCAGAACAAAGCTTGCTATCTCAGAAATCAGTGACTTTCAGCCAACTCCATCTTGGGGAGTCCTGGGCCAGAAGCCCTGGGCTCCCCCTCTTACAACTCCCCCCCAAGCAGATTGCCAGCGTCTAGCGACCCGACCTCAGACACCCCCATTGCTCCTCCTCCTTGTCTTTGTCTCACTTGCTGGGCAAAGAGTCACCTGGTCATCACCTGGTTGCATCCCCCTCCTGGGTGTCAGGTTATGAAGGGCATCGCTCATAGCATATGTACAGGCAGCTGGAGCAGCCTCACCTGCCCCAGAGGTCTCAGCCAAAGTCACACACCCTTATTCCCACCACCAAGGTATTGGTGCAGCACACAGGGAAACAGAGGCACACACGGTATTCATGGAAAACAGTAACACTGCTATAGGCTCAACAGTAAGACTCACATACAACGTAACAAGGGAAAATCTCCACTTCATCACATTGCCTTCCATCTGTTAGGTTTACTTAAAAATGGCCACAGGAGTCTGGCTTCCATGCCAAATTGACAGAGATGTGGATAGTTGTTCTTGGTTTGGAGTAGATAGCTATTTTCAGATACAAAGATTAATTCAATCAGGAGCCAATGCATTAATGTTGGATCCAATTTCTTTTGGCCATGTTTGTTTACAGAGAGTTTCTAAAACTAAGCCTCTCTCCTCTCTCTGTGATACAGAAATTAAATAAAAGGGTTTTTTTTTTAAATATAGGAATATTATACTAACAATGAATTCAACCTTTCTGAAATAGAAACTATATGTCTGCAGCATTGATTAATTTAATGTTGCAATAATTATAGCTGAATAATATGTTAGATTTCTCTGGTAGCCTGCTATACAGTAGGTTCTACATAGGCAAAGAACACTGGAGAACAAAGAATTTGGATCTTTGTGTGTGAAATAGAGAGAGTTAAACTGTAATTGTTAACTAAATACAATTCTTCCTTAGCAAAAAATGGAATAATCTCATTGTCAGGATTAGCTGAGACGCAGTGTACAAAATATAGTGGCAGTAGAGTAAATGCTGAACCTTGCTGGCATGGGTAATGCAAAACAAAAGATTAACTGCTGAAATTTATTGTTCCACCAACAAATTAAACATAATGCTTATAGTTCATTTTATTATTCTCTTTTGGTTTATTTTTATATTCTAGCACACTAATACAGATAGTGCCTGAATCACCACTCTGTCGCATTCGTTTTGCACCAATGTAACCCTAGTGGAGTCTCACAGGTGGAGAACTGGTGTAATGATGGGTGAATCAGGCTCTTAGATTTTAATCTATCCTTGGTCACTGCAGTGGGGCACTTTGCATCTTGGAAAATGTATTTTTGGGCACGCAAGCCTGGCATAGCAGTGAATTTTCTGAGGCACTGGGATGAGTGCCATATCCCAGTGGGTCATGAGAAGGATCAAGGCATTATAAATTACCACTGCAATAAGTTATGCCAGACTGTAGCATTAAAATATGGACAATGTTGGAGGGGTAGCGGGAAGGATCTTTGCAATAGCAAGAGTCCCTGGGGCACCAAATGGAGCTGGCATCCAGCTGCCCTTCTGAGTGTGCAGCATGTGTTTCTCCTATGCTAGGCCAGCTGGGGCCTTACTCCATCCCAGCCCCCACTATTGTCTTTGGAGAATCTAGTGTCAGCAGTAGCACTAGACTAGTGCAAGGCCTCCTCTCCTATACCAACTATGGCTGGTCCTTCAAAAGGAGTACCAGGGAGGAAAAGCCTCCTATGCCTTTATTATCTCCACCTTTGCATACCCATGAAGAATAAGCCACCATGAGGCCCATTATTATGCTTACAGATTGCTGTTTTCAAGAAGTGCTGTGCAAATCAAGGTGCTTTGGAGAGCTGAAAATGTACAAGAGATCACAACAGCCACCATCAAAATGTTGCCACCTCTTGATGTAGGATTTGCCAACAATTGTTTAATAATGGCATCAGCAATGACACGTAATAGTTTCAGGAGAGATCAAGTCTGTTATTTAATGAGCTGGCAAGCGTGAACGCGTGGCGTTAATATCTGCCAGCTGGAATCAACATTGCTTAGCCATTTGTCAACCTCCTATACTGCTAAGACCTAATGGGGATTCTCTCGTTCAAGCAATGGAGGCCTGTGCTTTTGGAACAAGGTGATTAGAGTTCTAGCCCAGCTGTTGGAGTGAAGTTACAAGTGGCTACTGTGCAAACAGAGTAAAGTGTTTAGTTACAACAGGTTAGCCAACTGAAGCGACAGGGAAACGGTGAGCAGAACACAATTACCTGGTAATTACCCAATGATATTTAATGACCAAACGTGGTCAGAGCCTTAATCTTATGTCCCATACCAACGATGTATCAAATCAGGCAGTCTGACACTGTAATTTTATTTTTTCAGTCAGAATAATTGTTTGTATCCTGCCATTATAAAGCTTTCAAAATTTTTGATGCACTGTTTTTAATTTTCCCTATAACATTGCATTTTCAGATGTCCTGCCAAAACCACTACCATAAACCCCAAAAAATATAAATAATGAAATTATGTATTGTGCTTTCTGCATTTAAAGTGAACTATTTTTCAGCTATATTTGAAAATAGGGTTTTAGCAAGATCATGCTTATTCTCTAGAATACACTTACTTTAGAGAGTGTGATATAAACCCTCTTTGCTCTTGAGTCATGGACTTTAAATTTAAAAAGTCATCTGCCTCTACTTAAAAAATAAAAATCATTATTTTACATTTGATATAACAAAACCTGGCTCTGGACTGAACAGCAAAAGGCAAAGCATGACAACAGCTTGATTGAATTAACCATCAGAGAGTCTCTTGACTGAATTACAACTTTTCAATTCGGTTCTTTCAGTTCACTCATTTATTTCATCTAGAATATTTCTAGAAAGAAATCCCTGTCTCCTTCCAAATATAAATCTGGCTATTTATCAGGAGACATGCACCCACCCCACCCCCCAAAGATAGTCTTTAAACAACATGAAGGTCTAGAACAAGCAAACAAACATACAATAACTCAAAGGAAAAGTTAAATTATCATCTTTATGATTAGCTGCTCCTCCATCTTGAATTCATTCCTTTGTGCCTAGAGAAACAGCTGGGATCTGAGATCAGTGCATGATATTACCTACCATATAGTAGGCATAATACCTTGGAACAGCAAAGTCAAGATAGGGACTGAGGGAAAAATGTTTCCCTCATTTCGAAAATCTTACAATGGGAGAAAACTTCCTTGGGAACTATCCATCATCCCCTCCAAAGGGGGAAGGGGGTGCATGCAAATGTTAATCATTAATTACATTAAGTGACTTTACAATTTAGTGTGAAGTTTCATGGATGTTTTAGGTAATTGGCATGGAACTGACAATTCTAATAGTGGCCAAAATCTGGTCTCATTTGCACCAGTGGATATCTGGAGTAACACTCTTGATGCCAGTTGACAGTCCTGGAGAACAATGTCCTCTGTATGCAGCACAGATAGCTTCCTCACAAGCATTATGCCTCAATGCTGTACTGAAGAGACACCCCTTGAGTGAGAAAGCAATTCATTGTTCATGCTCATTCAGTTCACAGGCTCTCTCCTCAGCTGTCAATAAGGACAGCACTTAGTGCAAAGCATGGTGGTGGTTTTTGATGTGGACACATCTACAAAGAAGCTGACTTCAGTGGAGTTACCCCAGATTTTACACCAGTGCAACTGAGGTCAGAACCTGGAGCATTATGTATTTTCTATGTAATTTTACAGAATATTACTGCACATATTTTCTGTTATGTAAATAGTAATTTAGGACTCCACAAGACTTTTAGCATCATGAAACATAATAAATAAAATATTTGGCAGTATTTCTAATATGGGGAAACTGGCTCAGATAAGAACTAACCTGAACCTTCACCCAAAAAAGTGACATCAGGTTTGATCATATTCAACCCTCATCTCTATTATTATTGTTACCAGACCTGGCAGCCTCCTTATTGGTGGGTTAATACAGCTATGCAGTGTCCCCTGAATGACAACACTGGCATTAGCTCTGTTTAACAAAAGAACAACCTCTGTTCATTTCTAGAAGAGAGTACAGAGGCATCTCCCCTCCTTGCACGCTCTCCCCAGGAAATACTTCACTTCAGCTTCCTCTCAGTTACTTCCCCAGACAGGGCAGGGGTGTTTTCCATCTGGGAAGCAGCCACTCCTTTTAGAGGCATTTTGTGGATGTGCTACACACAGACCCAGTCAACACAGTAACTGTGAAATTAGTATTCATTTTCACATGCCTTTGGCTTACTACATTCTGGACAGCATTTGAAGTGCCAATCTCAGGCTGTTGCTGAAGTAACTCAAGCAGAACCAGAAGCAGAAATTATAGACAATCTTGTGATGCAGCCTGCTCTTGCAAGACTATCCAGGCCAATTTTGCAGACCCAACAAGTTCAGATACAATTTGGATAATCATTTGAAATACTGAATGCCTACGCAGACAGCCAAGCCATCTGAGGTTCAGCCCTCACTAAGTATCACATAATACTGCATAGAAAGAAACTGTTCATAAAACACATTGCTCATGCCATATTAAAAAAAAATTATTGCCAAATACCACTTTCTAAAAACATATCTCTTTGGAACTTGGCAAAAAAAAAAAAAAAAAAAAAAGAAAGAAAGATCCGAAACTCAAAAGTTAAAAAGTTTGTGTCCATCCCCAGACAGTACATCAAACATGGCTTTATGGATCAACACGGTATTTTTAATGTTGATCCAAGCTGGCAATTTGTATGCCAAGTTTCAACATGATACCATTTAAAACAGCGGAGATCATATACAGTACCTTGCAAATAGGTTTGCTTGCTTGTTTAGTGTTAATGTACAAGCAAAGAAGGAAAGCATCTGCTGTTCGGATTCAGAGCATTGCTAGTACATGGGTGTGCCCTGCTTAGAGACGGGACTGTGCAGAGCTGCCTGGCACATCAGACTCAGCAGCCATCAAAGAACTCATTGACGCATACACCATGCTCTGTAAAGAGCAAAGGTGACACAGTCACAAGCAAAATTACATTGTAATATAGTATATGATATATAGATATTTATTCTGTGCAAACAGACGAGTTTGGTCCAGAACAGATGCCTCTAAGTATGGAGTAGATAGGAAGATATGAATTAAGCATCCTCACCTTGGTACATGAAGGTCCCAAGTGTGTTGTTTTTACTCCATCACTCAAATGTGATCTTGTATTAATAGCAAAGTAACTGAAGGAGGCATAAACAAAGAGATTGGCATGTCTATATCATGTGATGACATCTCTGCTAATAATTATTACTTGGATCACCCAATTCGCTTTGTGCTTCGCAAAATGAAAAGGCGGAACAGGCCAAGGTGCTCCGTTGCTGTGTAGTAGCCTGTCCAATGAGAAAGAAAAGCTGCTGTTCATTAAGGAACCTGTGAACTCTCAAGCATCTCGTAGCATTTAAATTTCAGATCAGCCATCAATAAAAAAGCCCAGATGACACCTGACATAATGGGGGAAATCAAAGAGTGTAAATCTATGTTAGCCTTTGATGGCATCTGAAGATAGTAAAAGGCCAGCACTGCCTGCTAAACAAATCAGCCTGTTCAACGGTGTGCTCTTGTCTTCCTGCTTGGAGCCTATGTTCATCCACTTCCCTACTTCAAACATCAGGGAGGCAGAACACGAGGACTGCATGATCCTCACTATCATTCAGTTCTTAATACAAAGCATTGCATGAAATGTCAACTGCACAACCCCCATTACAGTCACTAATAATTCCCAACATAATGTTTGCAGTAAGAACCCCCCGAAGGTTTTCTCCCCAGGACAGTTTCATGCAACCAGGGCCAGATCCTCTGCTGGTATAAATCAACATGGCTCCATTGACTTCAGTGAGTTATGTTGATTTCCCCAGCTGAGGTTTTGGTCCCACAGTGTGTGGATTGCAAGGCCAGAGGCATATTTCAGTCAGAATTATCCATAAAAAGTCATAGTGGCATGCTAATTTCCCAACAACAAAGGTTGACTGGATAATACAAAGATTTTTCTTTAGTAACTAAGTAAATTTTTATATTAAGACGTCCACATGAGGAATTGCATTATGTTACAGAATCACTACTACTCAACAATATGTGGAAGCACCATCATTTTCTAATTCACTACAGCAACTTACACTTATTACCATTTAGGATAGACATTAGCCTGGAAGGATCATACAAATTCACATCACAACTGTACTCAATGAGATTCAACATCAAATTTTATTATGCAGCGCTGTCTGCAAAGTCAGACCGAGCACTTTTAAATGTCATTTGCGATTGAAACCACGAGTTCCAGTAGCTTCTACAGTCCTTGAAGCGCTGCCGGTTTTTAATTTTCAGGGCCAGATCCTCAGCTGGTGTAAATTGATGTCGCTCCATTGGCATCAATGGAACTAGGCTGATTTTCACCAGCTGAGAATCTCACCCCCTTTCTATTGAAAGGAAGTGGAATCAGGAATCCTCTAACCTTTCAATTTAGCTTTTTCTCAGTAGACAGTTAAAGATTAAGGAATTTGTGGCTACTGGCAAAAAGTTTCATTCACTACTATAAAGCAGCCAGTCTGCCGAGTAGCTAATCTGTCGTGACTAATACTGTAATAAATAATAATAATAATAATGGTCAAAATGCAACTTCACAATTGATGTCTATAGGCAAACTCCTGCCTTGTCCTGCAGGAGTCTGCAGAAATGACTGGCAGAAAGGTGCAGGAGCCTCTGCTCACCCACCCCTCCCAGTGCACACATATAGCAACCAGAGAGAAAAGTTATCTAACAGCCTCTTGAGTGCTACCCAGGGGCCTTGGTAACATGCTTGATGATGGTCCAGCAGCCCACCCTGGAGAGGACCACAGCAGCAAGGATCACTGCTGAGTACTGTCCATAGACTCCTCCGAGTCACCCTATCAGGTGCAGGCAGAATGGATGAGAGAACCTCAGCTTGGTCAAGACAGCCCTGCTCCTTCCCCCTGCACCTCAGCGTGGCTAGTTCATTGGCACGACAGTGCAGGGAGAGCTTGTAGCACTGTTCTCCTTACTCTGTTTTTTCTCTAGTGCTGTCAATCTTGGAGCTTTCACAAGATTCACCATGTCTAAACCCCTGGATCTGTGCATGCCTAGAGCTTTGGGAAGTCTAACTCCACATCCAGATGTTATAGCTGGGTCTCATCTCTTCACACAACAAGGGGGCACTATTAATGCAACTACTGCATTCAGCTACTATAAATAAACTATTGCTAATGGACCTAACCCTGAGAAATACTAAGCAGCTGCAACTCCCATTGAAGTTAATAGGAAATGTAGCTGCACAGCACCTTTTGGAAGTTGGCTGATAACAACAACCTGAACAGAAACAGAAAATGAGAACAGCTAGAAAGTTCCTGTTTCTGGCTTCTCAGAAACACTTACTGGCAACCAGTATTGTACACTCTATCCCATGAAAGAAAGAAAGAATTTTCAACTCCCTATAAAATCCTCAACTTTAAAACTAAATAATTAACAGCAGTAAAATACAAGCACCATCTTCTGTTCAAATGAATTCAGTAAATGGTTTGTGGTGCACTGAAATAGACAGTTGAGGGGAAATTATTGTCGTTATTTAAGTATATCTTATGGATCATTATTACTGAGATTATGATGAATCCTAATGTCATAGTTAATTGATTATTGGCACTTTGGACAATTAGTAGCCACAAACATTCCAAATGACTAGTTAGCAGAATATCACACTGTTTATTGCTACTTTAATTTAGAGTCTAATAAAGAGTCCATATAGCAAAGTTAGGTTGCAATGTATTATTAGATCACATTCCCTGGAAACACATTACACAGCAATCCTACAGCAGAAGGCTGAGTCAGCAACAGACTCTTAGCACACATAGGTGCTGGACCTAAGGGTGCTGGGGGTGCTGTCACAACCCCTGGCTATATTCAGGGTTTTCAGTTTGGTTCAGTTACTCTCAGCACCCCCACTATACAAATTATTCCAGCACCTGTTAGCACATGAATGTTAATTATGTGCCAACACGTAAGTGAGGGGGGCAATGTTTGGCAGGCACCAGTACGCTAATGATGACTTACGCCCAAGCATGGGTGAATGGTCTTATGCTTCACTGTATTGTGATCTGCAATTAAAAAAAAATTTTAAAAAGAGAGACCGCAGTAGATTCAACTGCAAAAAAAGAGAAAACCCATCTACACTGCTGCTTTGTGAGATCAGCAGCTTGTGCTTGCAATAATCTTTCAACAACATCCTGACACTCAAAAACAATCAACTATGAAAGCTCACTGTGTCATGAAATAAACGGAGATGTGACAAGAGCAAGTCAGGTGCTGTGCGTGTACCTTTGCAGCAGCGGGAAAACCTGCTTAAAAGGAGATTTGGGATATTCTTGGTAAAATCTCTAAGGGCATTGTGGAGGAGTCAGTTTAGAGTAATTGGTACAGTTGAATGAAACTAGAAAATGTATAACTTTCCTCGAGAAACAACGGAAATAAATCAAATCCTTTTAATAGATACTCTTCTGGATGTGTTTCCAGACAAATATACATGCAGGCAAACAGCGCTAAAATAATAAAAGCAACTGCGTATAAATGGCACTCTCTCACTCAACAGATCCTCTAACTCTGGATGTGTTCAGATCACATCTGCTGTCCTGCGTATCAAAAATCATTTTTGCTGCTTTTTAATCATGTTAGCAGTGCGAAGACCGAAGCATGGGAGAGTTAGCTGAAAATTCTATTCCTGCCTGTTAACCAGGCCAGGCCTCAGTTCTACAACCCTGATCAACATGGGCAGACATATTGACCTATCACTGAGTGGATGAGAGTTGAAGCAGTGAGCTCTTTGTCTTTTCACCTCCATTTTACAGAGGAGGAAAACAAGGCAGAGAGGTGAAGAGTGTTGCCCACGGGCACACTGAGCAGCAGTGGCACATACAAGGTACGAACTTAGGCATTCTTGGCCACTGCCACCCCTACCCCTGTGCATTCCTTTAGGCCATACAGGTTCTCTCTCCTAGCCAAGATATTAGTCCCCAAACTATAGCAATCCTGACACTTTGCTCCAGCCCTTAACTACAGACTATCCATAGTACTTATGTGGTCCTCATCATCTGAGCACCTGAACTTTGATGTATATATGATCACAACAACCCTGTAAGGTAGGAAAGTACTATTATCCACATTTTACACATGGAGGACTGAGGAACAAAGAAGCTAAGTGACTTGCCCAAAGTCACACAGTCAGTCTATGGTAAAGGAGGGAACAGGGCCGGCTCCAGCTTTTTTGCCGCCCCAAGCGGCGGGGGGAAAAAAAAAAGAAAAAAGAAAGAAAAACCCGATTGAACTGCCACCAAAGTGCTGCTGAAGAGGAAGACCGGGAGTGAAGGACCCGCCGCCAAATTGCCACTGAAGACTGAAGCAGGCCAATTGAGCTGCCGCCGCCGCCGCCCCAACAACGGACGGAGTGCTGCCCCTTTCTATTGGCCGCCCCAGGCACCTGCTTCTTTTGCTGGTGCCTGGAGTCGGCCCTGGCAGGGAATTCACCCCAGGTCTCCCAAGTCCTACGTTAGGCCCCTAACTGCTACATCATCTTTCCTATCATCATGTTGAGCCTACTAGTAAGATGAGACAAGAGTATTTAAATATGAGGAACTAAGAACTTTGATGTGAAGTCACAGTGAATTGCTCTTACAAAACATAATGCTGATGCAAAATCAGTATGTGTTAGCTGGGTGAGTCAAAGGTTGGTGAGAGGAGAAAAGAAGGAGCAGGACAAGTGTGCCTCATCACAGTATCAGAGAAAGAGAGGTGAAGCTAAGGGCTTTACATGATTGTCAAAACATTTAACTAGCACTCACTTCCCCTTGAAGTGTCATAGCAGCAGCAGATGGCACCAGGCCAGCAGAACACAGACATTATAAGCTGCAGAAAGAAAACCAGGACATACTTTTCAAAGGCATCTGGCGAGGTTCTCTTCCTGCCAAGAGAGCCAGTCAAATGCACATCAAGTTAAAAAAATGCCACTATTTATGGACAGAGCCTGAAAATGCAGAGAAAAGAGACCCAGCTAGAGAGGGTACCAGATCAAACAATACTCCTGCTCAGCTTGTTAATGAATCAGATAACAGCAAAAAAGGAGGAGCATGGCAAACATAAGAGATTAATAAGCAGAGACAGGCAAAATGGTTTGGAGAAAATAAGAACTGAAATAAAATGTCACCCTAAACCCATCCCTTTCTGCAGGTTCAGAAAGTTTTGGTTTCCTCCAAGACTGAAAGTTCAGGTACCAATATATCCCAAGTGGGGCTGTTCTATTGGTATTTTTGATCCCACTGGAACCAGGATGTACCTATCTCTCCAGGACGTTTGTCAGGGGTCCTCATCATTGTTTAAAGCTGTGTAAGTTCAATTTGTCCCTTTGCTAATTTAGAGATATCTCCTCATACCCTTGGCTCAGATGAGGTTCCTGTTCTTACTGAAGCCACTGGGTTTTGCCTTTTGGGGACTAGCCTGTTTTTGCAGGCATTGGATATAGTTGTCTAAAAAACAACCATTTTCATCTTTGATAAATAGGATCCTGTTACTTAATTCACTGTATGCTGGACTGATCCTTAGATTGCAGGACATTCTTGATAAAGAAATCCTTAGATTATAGTTTATTCTGAATTCAGAGGCTAATCTAGATTTCTTACTAAGATTAGGCCAATTCAACATAGTGCTCCTGTTACTGAGTCAAAGCTAAACTCAGCCAGGGCATGAACTGCATTGACTTCAATGGAGTTGCACCTACTTTCATAAGGGTTGAATTTGGCCCATGGCATTGGCTCTCAGTATCCATGTTGCAACTTGTTATGATTTTTAAATTGCCAATTTTCCCAATGTAGGAGATGCAAATATAGCGCAGAGCCAGTAGGTTCCAGCCCTGGAAGTAGAGCAGCAATCATGGAGTGGCGATTCCACAGCCAAGGAGAGGAGGATTCTTTTTCTCCTAATCATCCCAGGAACCCCTTCACCTCCCATTGGATGATACAGAATAGCTGAGGTGTGCATTGGAGACAGTGCTTGGGTTGTATTTAGGGTGACCATACGTACCGTTTTGGCCGGGAGAGTCCCTTTTTTAAGCCCTGTCCCAGACGTCCCAACTTTTTTGGCAAAACTTGTGCATTTGTCCCGTTTCCTCTTACCAATGGATCATCAACGGGACAAATGCACAGTTTTGTCAAAAGAGTGGGGTGGGACCTCTAGTGGGGCAAAGGAGCTAGTGGCAACACCAGCCCTCTGTATGAGAGGGGGCTCAGGAGAGTGGCTCAGGCCAGTCCAGCCCCACAAGGGTGCACAGCAGGGGACCTTGGGCCGTCCCTGCATGCAGGGGGTAGAGAGGGGCCTCGTGCTGGCCAAGGGCGGGTGGCATGGGGGGCTTGTACTGGCCCCATAACCGGGGCAGAGAGGAGGGCCTTGGGCCAGCCCCTGGAGGCAGAAAGGACTGGGGGGGGAGAGGCCACAGGCTGGTCCTGTGCCGGGTCCTATTTTCCCTTTGGGAAAATATGGTCACTCTAGGTTGTATTGCATTACTGACTACAACAGGAAAAAGGCTGCATATGACACTTCCATGTACAGTGTGACATATTTTGACTGTGTGTGGCACTAAAGACTAAGCATGTCTTAAACAGCAATTAGACATGATTTTCTATTACAGTTGACTGTGAAACACATTTGGGTGTAGTGTTTCCAACATTTTGTTCACTCCAGTAATAAATTTCACTTGGAATTAGAAAATACCATACTAATTAATGGAAGATAGTGGAATGGAATTTACTGAGGTGCCACTTCTGAATTGCACTGATGACCAAAAAACTATAAATGTATTTACATTTATATTCAGTTATTCATGTATTTCCAGTAAGTACCAAAGTCTTGTTATTCATCCCTTGTAAGGGATTTTTAACATGCAGGGATTAGAGAACAATGTATCTCTTGGAGCAGTTTTCAGATTGTCTTTCATTCCCTCAGTCTTGCCAAATTAAAGAAGTAGGAAGAACGATCAGACCCTTGGGCCTGCTTTACTCTTTGTTAGCATCCTTGTTTGGTCCTAATCTTGTAAAACCTTTTCTAATTCAGTCGTCCCTGCTCACGTGAGTCAAGTCCTATTGTAAGAGAAAGGCCTAGGCAAGTGGCTAAGAATGTCCCTTTAAGGCCATGCTTTTCCAGGCTGAGTGTGAAGACTGCTGCAGCAACAAGGCTAACAAAAGAGCATTAACTCCACATCTATGTATGCAAATGCCTCAATTTACTCCCACAAGATATTACAGTGAGTGCAAATTTTGGTGGGATCAGGACCTTTTTCCTTTTCAAGTATTAGGTTTACAAATTAAAAAGGAGGTGCAAAGGATACAACATTCTTAAAACTTCTGTATTTATTTTACATTTTTAAAATCACTGTGCATAACACTTTCTAGACATGGAAATGTAATAATGCTTCAACTCAAACCAGCTGACTGCTGGAAATCAGATCATTAATAGTGAATTAACAACATATGATAATTTGACATTTCCAGAGCTCATTACTTTGAAGTTGGAGATGAAGTCAGTGTTTTCTGTTCATTAAGTAAATGGGAAGCTTTAAAGATTTTTGAAATCTATCAGATTGATTGAAATGGAGAAACTGAACCCGAGTTAGTTATCTTGGGTTGAATCCTAGCCTCCCACATACAAAAAGGTCCCCCCTCCCCACCCCTGATCATAAACAGAATTGGTTGAAAAATATGAACATGCTACTGATTTCTGAAGGAAGAACTTTGCTAAGTTGTGGTGTTTCCCATTGAAATATTTGTTTTCAATGAATAGTGTTGTTGGCATGTACAGTAATAAAATCTAAATGAGTAAGTCCTGCCTCACTATCAGGCCCGGAGCCCAGAAATCTGAAACACAGGCTTGCAAAAAAAACAAAGAACAAAAAACAAAAAAAAAACCCCACACATGAGATCTTTGAAAATATAAAACAGTATTAATCAGAGGTAGGTCTGAGCTGTGAAGTTTGGATCTAGATTCAAACTCTCCTAAAGTTTGGGGATGTTTGAATCTGGGGTTTTGATCTGAGCTTATCTTCTAAGACTAATGTTGCTGAGAAATATTAAGGTTTATATAACTTTACAATTTCCTCTCACCTTTGTATTCCATATGAAGAGGCTGATTCTTCTCCTACAGAAGACAGTGGGAATGTCAATCAATATTGATTTCAGTGGGAACAACAGTAAAGATGCACACAGTACAGGGTCTGCTTAAGACAGAAAATTGTTTTATTTTCCTATTAATTATACAGATTTCCCTCTCAGCAACCACCCACATACTGTTCAATATATGTGGAATATATAAATAATACAAACATAATAAAAATGTGAGTAAATAAATGTAGTACTTAGAGATCTTGATGCCTATAACAGGTTGCATCTAAAATCACAAGCATTGTAACAGGTTACAGATGCACTACCTAGTCTCTGGTGAACAAAGGGTTAACTCCAGCCAAAAAACCCCTTGCACAGGTGCTCTGGGGAGGACTATCGGAAGGAAGAAATAGCTTTGAGAAGGATGGACTAAAGCCCCCAGGTTCAGAAGACTCCATTCTACCCCAGGCTGGGAAGACTTCACATTCTGATTATGTAAAATTATTCTACTTTCTTGCTATGAATTCTAACCTTTGAATAAGACACCTTGCAGAGAGTAAGCAACTTGTTTCCACTGAGTGTGCCACAAACTTTTAATACCAGCTCAGAAATGGTTTATTTACATTTTGCCATCTTATTTTTCATATCATACTTTATGTTCTTCCTTCATACATCACGGGCCAGATTCTCAGTTGATATAAATCTGTATAGCTGCACAGGAGTCAAGAGAGCTATGTCGATCTACACTGCCAAAGGCCTATTATATCTACCAAGTCACAAAGACCTGGTCTACACTTGACAAGTGTACCAATATAACCGACCGTGTCAGTTAGGAAAGTGATAGTTTTTACTGATATATAGTTATACCTGTACAAGCCCTAGTGTGACCACAGTTAAACTGATAAAGTTCTTCTTTTTCCCCTATACAGGAGTAAAGAACCTTTATACCGATCTACCTGCTTCCCCACTAAGTGAGTTGTATTGCTTTAACTATACTGGTACAACTTTCTAGTGTTAAAACCTTCATCACAAATCTACTACTATCATAGTGTCAAAATCTATCCTTTGTTGCACACGGCTCCCAGAAATATCAATGGGAGCCATGAATACACCGCCGAAGAATAGAATTTTTCATCCAGTTACTATTGTTAAACTAGTCACCCTCTCTAACATGGAGGATACATGCAATTTATCATATGGCATCATTAGCACATGAATAGTACCAACCCCTATGTGGTCTATAATTTATATATTTGTTGCTTGTCAAGTGCTTTCAGACTTTGGACATGAGGCAAATTATATACAAGTCAGACTCCATTTGATCACAAAGAACCTGCTCCTATGCCTGATGGTGTCAGTGACAAAATTCCGCCCCCTCTTCCGCCCCCAACTTCAAAGGAGGAAGCAGGATCAGGCCCAAGGAAATAAGTGAACCTTGTCCTGATTTTTTCCCTTTAGTTTTCATTTCTATAGTCATGTAAGAAGATCTGTATCATGGCTAGAAAAGAAAACAAAAGCAATCAGTATTGTCAGCTTAAAATGGAAGGAAAAGGACCAGCTGAGATTCCAGCTGAGACTCTGCTGTAAGCCCAAATTCAGACAGAGATCCTATTTTTACAAGGGAATAATGTAAGATAGTTTTAATCAACATGCCTCCAGGCGCAAACTGTTCCAGACTATTTCTAACAAGATATGAAGAAGCCAAGAAAAGTTATTGCTTGTACAAGTCTAATAATTATGTCTTAATAAAGGAACTGAATTCTCCATGTATTTTAGGAGTCATTCCTTTAAGGTGATGGATTTTTTTTATCTATTTATTTTGGCTTAGGCTTTCAAATAAACAAAGAAATATCAAAACCATTCTAAGAATTTCTGACAAGCCATCCAGAGAAAATATGCTATTAGAATTATATATTTTTCTTCTAGATAGGAGACTAATATGTCCATTCAGTAATTTTTAGACTAAACTATGTATAGTTCAAAATGGTCAATGGTGCTGCCAGATGTCCAGCACCTCTTGGTAATTGGGCCACTTTAATTTACTTACATATGCATTTAGGAGCCTAATTTTAGCACCTAAGTTTGAAAACATTGGTCTTAGGACCTCAGGACCGAAGTGTGAGTGCTCAGTACTTTCTATGAGGTGCTGGGTGAAGTCAAGGTGCAAGAGGTGTTCAGCTCTTTATTGGACCTCATCCTAAATACCAATTAGAGAATCATAGAAAGGTAGAGCTAGAAGGGACCTTGAATGGTCACCCAGTCCAGCCCCCTGTGCTGAGGCAGGGTCAAGTAAACCTAGGCCATCCCTGATAGCGGTTTGTCCAACCCGTTCTTAAAAGCCTCTGGTGATGGGGATTCCACAACCTCTTTTGGAAGCCTATTCCTGAGCTTAACTACTCTTATCATTAAAAAGGTTTTCCTAATATCTAACTTAAATTTCCCTTGCTGCAGATTAAGTCCATTACTTCTTGCTCTACCTTCAGAGAACATGGAGAACAATTGATCACTGTTCTCTTTATAACAACCCTTAACATATTTGAAGATGGCTAGCAGTTTCCCACCTCAGTCTTCTTTCTCAAGACTAAACATGGCCAGTTTTGGTTGGGATTTTTTGTTGTTGTTGTTTTAAACCTTCCCTCACAGATCAGGTTTTCTAAACCTTTTGTCATTCGTGTTGCTCTTCTCTTGATTTTCTCCAATTTGTCCACATCCTTCCTAAAATGTGGCACCCCCAGAATTTGATACAGTGCTCCAGCTGAGACCTCACCATTGCTGAATAGAGCAGGAGAATTACCTCCTGTGTCTTACATATAACACTCTTGTGAATAAACCCCCAATGACATTAGCCTTCGTTCTCAACTGCACAGCAGCCATTTTCTTCCTCTTTACCAGTTTGGGAGATTATAATCATGCAAAGTCCAAATGAAGTCAACAGGCACAGGGGTCCTCCCATGTGGTTCTCTTTGCAGGAGAGAGGCCTTATTCTGTAACAACATATTTCTTTAGAAGACAAAAAAAAAAGTAAGATTTGGATGGACACTGTTGAACATTTTACACAATTTAGAAGTTTGAAACACTCATGTTTGAGCCTCTTTTTTGTTAATCTTCCAGGAATAATAGAGCTGTATTAAGCACATGGGTAAATTTTAAGCTCTCACTCTTGTAAACTCATAGAAACTACGTTAATTTAATTTTCCTATCTAGGATCTTCCATGGCCTATGTCACTGTAGTTTCCACGTGTCACAAGCACTCACGTCAGAAGCTTGGCTATGGGAATTACACTCATCCATTGAGAAAACTGGGGGGGGGGGGGGGAGATATCATGTGACTACCATGACCACTCACAATTAAACAACACAGCTCAAGTGGCAGATTCCAGATGATAAACTGGAATAACCAACCTTCACAAAACAGGATATTGATTTTGAATAATTGATTCAAAAATATCATGATCTGTTTGTGAACATTCTTGAATACCAAAAAAAAGAGGTGAAATTCATCAGATAAATTATGATTCACTCCGCTCCGGTAAGTAATGTAATTCGAGCGGGGGGGGAGGACAATTGTGACTCCTTGACCTACAATGCCCCTCTTCAAGCTGCTGAAGGTGCAGTATAGCCCCTGTTACCTTTACTATGGATTATACAGTTAGTTTATACAGTGATCTATTATACAGTGCTCTATCACATAGTAGGTAGAAAAGAGTATAATTATACTTGCATAATGACATTTAAAATGTATAAAATACCTAAAAGCATTAGTCCAGACACAGGCTGCCAATTTTTCTTTTAAAAATTAAATTAAGATTTTTTTAAATGCTATCGCTGTTCACAAAAAGCATTTGGAACCACCTTGGATATTGTTTGAGATTCTTCTTGGTGCCAAAAAGCAAAGTTGGTGCGACTCCAGTGAAGCCAGAGGAGTTACCCTAGGGATGAACATTGTCCTCGGTTTATAAAATAAGAATAACTGATATAAGCCCTTTTAAAAAGGTGGGGGAAATCTGCTCTTGGGGTGAAAATTTATATAGCAAGATTCAGCCACAATGTGACTTAAAATAGCTGAGAGAGGAACCCCTTTGAAAAGGGATTATAATGGGAAGAGCTCCAGACCTTTAAATTCAGTGTGCTAGTGAGTGCTGCTATGACGACACTGGATCCTAATAATATTTTTTGTGAAGTGGTTCCCAGTTTCAAAGCCACACAGTAGAGTGTCGCTCTCCAAACCATTGTTGAACAAAGTGTAGTTTGGAGGAGGCCACAATCTATATAACTACACTTCAGCAAACACTTTCCATAATCACTATGTGGCCTATCAAGGCATACTTCCACAAGAAACACAGCTCATACTCCTCTTTGGACATACGGGGCTTGAATCTCTGATTCGCCGATTCACAGCTCCTGGCCTCAGCACAACTTAGGGCCGCACAGACCCAGGCCTAATTTACACCACTGGTGTAACATCCCTCAGGACCGATGCTCTACCACATCCCCCCTCTGGCTTGCCCTGTGCCACCTCCCAGAATACTCCTGATATGCCACATTCCTCTAGGACTACTGCCCCTCCCCATGCTTGGAGTGGGCAGCTGGTACAGAAGGTAGGGTGACCAGACAGCAAATGTGAAAAATCAGGACATGGGGTAGGGGGTAATAGGAGTCTATATAAGAAAAAGACCCCAAAATCAGGACTGTCCCTATAAAATCAGGACATCTGGTCACCGTATACAGAAGGTGGCAGAGATGCCTCTGCCAGATTGCTGCCTTTAGAGAGTTCTAGAGGGTATTCTCCACTACCCATCCCTGGCCACTTTGCACCATGTAATTTGTATCACAGTGCTGTACTGAAACACCATAATACAAAGGCTTAAAACTGAGGGTCATGTATTCTCAGATAAAGTTCCTTGTCTCTTGCTGGGAGGGGAACACGCCATGCGATCTGGTGAAGACTTCACACTGGTTCCACCCCTGCTGGCGATAGTTGACTGGTTACCTCCTCCCCTTGTTAGCTTGATGGCTTTGTTTACCTTTCATGTAAAAAGAATTTCCAATGTCTCTCAATTTACCCTGGAGGCACATTCAAGCAGGCAGAACCGCAGTCCTTTGTCAAGGGTGGGGTACGTGATGTCCAGCCTGGCACACATTTTAACAACATAATTTCAGCAGGCTTGTAATTTTGCATACATTACCCCTACATACACCATATAATAACATTAATGACCAGCAAGCTATGAGTTTTCCCAATGATATATTACATGCCACCCTCTGGGCAAATATTATGACAACAGTGTACCAGTTGGCACTGGGGTGCTCTTAGGGTCACACTGGCTCTTGGACATCACCAACTCACCTAAACGTGCATCATATTCTCCCTTAGGAGGGAACAATGGAGAGCAAGAGTTAATGCTGCTGGAACATTACCTCTTACTGCAGTGGTCCCAGGAGATGAAGAAAATTACCTAAGAGTTTCTCAATGTCTCTAACTTCTGTACTATCTCCTGACAGAGGATAACCTAATCAATTAGCTGGAAGTTTCTGCTAAAATAAAACAGCAGTAAAATAGAGGATGATGTTGACATTCAAATTGTCATTTATAGTAGGGAGAAGTAAAGAGAGGAAAAAGAAGATTAGCTTTTGTCCAAATAATGGCACATTTGAGGATATATTCACTGCTGTTTTCTGCTGTGTTGAGAGTCAGCCAATAAGGGAAGAGAAATACCACCACCTGACTTACATCACCAATCAACACAGCCCAAATTGTGAGCATGTATATTGAACCATTGGCAATAGATCTGCAAGTCAATAATCATTTCTTTAGGACATTCACAAATAATTTCAAACAAATACATCCAGGATTTTGCACTCAATAGAAAACTGGTTAAACAGAGAAACTGGTGTTTCAAGCAAACTATTTCAAGCAAATAATTCATTGTGAAATAATGACTCAGCTGTAAGCCTCAGAGCTGACACCCTATTGAGATGAATAGGGGCAGGTCACGTCTCTCTCAAAGCCACTATACCAAATTCTGCTTTCAGGTACACTGCTGTAAATCCACGTGCATTGGAGCCACTGCAGAATACATCCCACTGTTTCCCTGAGGCATCTTAGAGAAAGATTTATGACTAAAATTGAGTTAAAAGCTTGATGCCCGCCAGAGACACAATCTAACTCTGTAGCATCTACATTCAATTTTTAGGACTGACACAATTTGGCATCTGTGAAGACAATTGACTTGGACATGTTTAGACTTGAAACACTACAGCAGCAGCGCACTGTAGCACTTCTGTGTAGACACTCATTATAGTGAGGAGAGGGGTTCTGTTGTTAGTGTAGTTAATCCACCTCCCAGCGAGATGGTAACTAGGTCGATGGAAGAATTCTTCCATCAATTTAGGGCTTGTCTATACTACCACTTAAGTCGATGTAAGTTACATCACTCAGGGGTGTGAAAAAGCCACCACCAACATCCCCAAGTGACGTAGGTTACGTAGGCTTAGCACAGTGTCTACACCACTCTACGTCAGCAGGAGACACTCTCCCACTGACATAGCTTCCGCCTTTCATTGAGGTGGAGTATTTATGCTGATGGGAGAGTGCTCTCCCATCAGCATAATGTGTCTTCACCAGACACACTACAGTGGCGCTGCTGCATCAGTTCAGTTGCGCCGATGTAGTGCAGTAGTGTAGACTAACCCCTTAGTGCTGTCTACACTGTGGGTTAGTCTGCTTAACTACATCACTCAAGGAGGTGGACTTTTCACACCCCTGATCGATGTAGCTGAATCAGCTTTTGAGAGTAGACCTGGCCTTACTCAAGTTATTTTCACTATGAAAGGTATTAAAACACTGCTGTCTGATATAACATTTGGACCAACACAAGAACCTTTTTTGTTAATTCCTCAAAGGTTGAAGGTTCAGATGAAATGGAACTAAGTTCAGGAGCCACCCAGGTTTTGCAGCACCAAAACCTGGCTTCTTCAGCCCACTTCTAGTTTGAGCCCCACAGTTCTCTACTGTGCATAACATACATTTAGATACCTTCTTTTAAAACTCTTCTTTACTGCATGCCTACAGAGAACAACCATAGGCTGCTGGTGTGCAGGGAACATCACCTCTCATGTTGACTAATATCATCTATGGCTTCTAAGTGCTACAGTAATACAAATAACCTCTAGAGGGTTAAGGAGATGATCCAACTCCCATTGTAGTCAGTGAAAAGACTCCTATAGACATCAGTGGGTCACCCTATTCAGCAAAGCACTTAAGCATATGTTCAAGTACCTTGCAAGACTAAAAGCCAGATCATTCACCTCTATGAATAAATCCAAGAGAAGAGGCTTATGGGGAGGTCAAGTCCTTTTACCAGATATTGACAGGTTGCTTTAGAGATGACTGCCTACAAGAAACTAGTTTTATAAAAAAAATTCAAAGTGGGCACTAAAATTATTGGTTTATTAATGTCTTCTTTTAGCTCCATTTCACCACAAACTGCATCCGGTGTAGAGTGGCAGATAACACGACACATGACTCAAACATGTGGTGTGTCATTCTAAACAATAAATAGCTCTGGATGAATCAGTTATTTTGTAAATAATATCATGAACTCTTCAACAAAAGATAAACTCTGTGGGTGACTCAGTATCCTTGAATCATCTCTATGATCTCATCAGCTGTGGAACGCTGCTGTGTGATCCTACAAGATCACTCTGGAGGTAAATATTTAGAAATATCAAATAGAAAGGACTTACTGCAAGTTAGTGTGTGTCAGGTGCTGGGTCTTGAACCCAGGCCCACCAGTTCAGATGAGGGAACTACATTACTACCTACTGCCTAAGTCTACACTCACTGACTCAGTTGGGTCAGCTAGCTAGCAGCAGACTCCTAACTAGACTCCACCAGGCATAAAACTTCCCCTTTCTTGTCCCACTGCTTGTCTGAGCAACTAGTTGCTAAGTCTGCTGCTGACCAGACCCCTGGGACCAAGTTCCTGCCTCCTTGCCTGGTTCCTGCTCCTTGCTCCTGTTACTACACCTTGATCCTTGTTCCTGTCTCATCACCTGGCTTCTGCTCCTTGTTCCTGCTTTGTTGCTCTAATCCCAGTGACTGACTCTGGCTTGATCCTGAGCGTGACTTCTGACTCCAATTCTGATTTAATGCTTGGCATGGCTACCAACTCCACTCCTGGCACCGGTCCTTGGCATGGCTCCTGACTCAGTCTGGCTTTGACTTTTGTCCTGACTTCCAAATGTGACCCAACTCCCTCCCACCCCAGCCTCTGACCGCTAAGTCCAACTGCCCCGTTTTGGGCCCTGAGAGCTTGCTGTTTAGCAGCTTGGAGTCTGCACATTACAGCATTTGGCACTCTTACTGTTTTATGTCCTAAGAAAAACACTTTCTGTGGATCAAAATGTTTATGGGTGCTGCATCTAGGAATGGGGAAATAAGCTTGTCCTAAGCCTCGGTTCCACAAACTGCTTTGGCAATGTTTTACTGCACATTCAGATTGTAGATTTTGTTCTCTGATGCCTTCCTTCTGTTTGTCCTGCACAGCAAATAACCCCCTTCCCCCTCCCCAGCAAATAAGGGCCACATTGGGACTGCCCTGATGTGGGTGTAGAGGATGTAAGGAGCTCTGTCCCTCACCTGGGCCCACCGAGGCCTGTCACAATTACACTTGGGCCCCGCCTCACAGGTGCGCACACACACACACACACACACACACCAGCCCCCGTAGAAGGTCTCCACACCTGAGGGAGCAGGCAGCAGCATCCTGTTGGAAGATGCAGCCAGTGCACACCCCTGTGCAACAGGTTGTTTGGGGGGGAAATTATTGCCCTGTGGAACTGCAGCTCCATACTGCCCCCTCCTCTGGCCAGTTAAAAACATCCCCTGCTGCACTACGTCACTTCCCCTCTTGAATCCCTTCTCTGCCTCCCCGGCCTTTTGCATCAAGCTGAAGCTTCTTGTCCTCACCTTCAAGGACCCCACAACCCACCCCACTTACATTTTGATCATCATCTCTTCCTGCTTCCCTGCTTTTTTAGATCTGTTCCGTCCAGATTCAGGATTCACCAATTAAAACACTGGACAGAGAGCTAAGTAACCTGCTTGCTTATTCAGCGGCTGAGTTGCTTCTTGCTCCACCAAGCGCTTCTGTTAAGGATCCTGATAGAATACAGGTGCCCTCTAGTGGTTAGACATGAAACATGCACAATTAACTCACATAATGTTACAACTTTGTCCATCTGAGCCTCACAAGCCTCCCACTTAACTCCCACATATCTCCCTGTGCTGAATACAGGACACCTGGTAAAACTGCTCGTATTCAAGCGAGTCCAATGGCAATCAATCAGAACTATGTAGTACAAACATTCAAATTAACATCAAGTTGACTGAGCCCCTGTTAAAAGCAAATAATGCGTAGTTGAATTCTTTTTATTTACCTTCTTCTCTTTAAGCTTTAGGGTTCACACATGGAGGGATGACACACATGCCCCTGCCCCTACCCCTCCACACACACACACACACACACACGGGGACAGGTGACACACACACCCTCCCGTACATCTCTCTCACAGAGGGAGGGTGACCAACCAACCGACTTGATCTTCCCTGTCTGTTGCGCTCTGCCCTCCATGCCTGGCTGGGCGCTCGGGATGGACTCGCCGCCCCGGTACCTCGCGCCATGTCTTCCTGAGGCAACACGTGGCGGGAGGGGCATATGCAAGGTCACATGCCCTTCCCCCAGATTTCTGCCAGGGGTCATACCAGAATGTGGCCAGTAGCAGCCTTTCAGCACTGTGTGGGAGGGAAGGGATGGGAGCTGCTTCCAGCCACAGGGGAGGAGGAGGCGGGGAAGGGATAAGAACAGCCACACTGGAACAGTCCATCTAGCCCAGTATTCTTTCTTCTGACAGTGGCCAATGCCAGGTGCTCCAGCAAGAACGAACAGGTAATCAAACCATCCATTCCCTGTCGCTCATTGCCAGTTTCTAGCTAACAGAGGCTAGGGACACCATCCCTGCCCATCCTGGCTAATAGCCATTGATGGACCTATCCTCCATGAATTTATCTAGTTCTTTTTTGAACCCTGTTATAGTTTTGGCCTTCACAACATCCTCTGGCAAAGAGATCCACAGGTTGACTGCGGGTTGTGGAAAGAAATACTTCCTTTTGTTTGTTTTAAACCTACTGCCTATTAATTTCATTTGATGACCCCTAGTTCTGGTGTTCTGAGAAGGAGTAAATAATTCCTTATTTACTTTCTCCACACCAGTCATGATTTTATAGCCCTCGATCATATCCCGCCTTAGTCATCTCTTTTCCAGATCATTTGTGAATATGTTGAATAGGACAGGTGCCAGTACAGACCACTAGGGGACACCACTATTTATGTCTCTCCATTCTGAAAACTGAATATTTACTCCTACCCTTTGTTTCCTATCTTTTAACCAGTTACCAATCCATAAGAAGACCTTCCCTCTTATCTCATGACAGCTTACTTTGTTTAAGAGCCTTTGGTGAGGGACCTTGCCAAAGGCTTTCTGAAAATCTAAGTACACTGTATCCACTGTATCCCTCTTATCCACATGCTTGTTGATCCCCTCAAAGAATTCTAGTAGATTGGTGAGGCATGATTTCCATTTAAAAAAACCATGTTGACTCTTCCACAACAAATGTTCATCTCTTTGTCTGACAATTTTGTTCTTTACTATCGTTTCAACCAGATTGCCTGGTACTGAAGTCTGGCAAGAGGCAAGCATCTGACAAAGTAATTCAAAAATCTGTGGAATAAATGTCTAGCCCACAATAATGGGAATTTTACTCACATTACCAGTTAAAGTCAGACCCAGTGGAAATAGTATGCAACTAAAACTTATTGTGAAGGGAAAAGCCTTCAATATCTAAAGGAGAGGGTCAACTGTATCAAATGAACTAAATGGTATTAAAAAGAACATCCTTTTCAGAAAGTTCAGATGCTTAAATACTATAGGGCACAAAAACCAAGATAGATAGATCTTTACATTACAAAAATTAACATAATTCTCCAATATTCAATGTTTTCCAAGTATGGAGACATCTTTTAATAATTTTTTGTACTTTTTGCATCCGATAATACATTGTGACAGCCAAGTTTGTTGTTCTCCACCTACTCAGGACTCTTCAACCAACACAAAATGTGCCCAGTAGTAGTTTTACTCAAAGGATCATTGCAAAATATTCATGCCACTGAAACATAAGGTTTTGTTCAAAGCAAGGGTCTTATGTTTTTGCAGACCAAGAGTCATTCTATCCATAAAACTCCTTGTCCTTTTCTTACCAACAAGTTGTTAAATATTTTAAAGCTTAGACAAAATTTAAGACGAGTCTTTGCTGGAGAGGAGGTGGAACATGGTGTTTTGAGGGAAAAAGAGGGGTATCTTAGCCTTTGGAAGGTTTCATGTCCGTTTGGCCAGTGACCAGGATGGACTTGAAGTATATCTCCTAATAGTCAGTGGGGACACCTGCCATATTTAGGGGGTTTTATTAATGGGAGAAGGGAAGGATTTCCAGACTCAATTTAATATCCGGTCAAATTCTCAAAAGTCATAGATTTTGCTGTGTAAAGCAGAAAGTGGAGAGGAAAATTTGGTACAGTTCTAATTGCCATGAACCCAAGGTCCTCTTACTATTGGAAAATAGCTTCGGCTTCTCGTTCAAGTGTAAATGCAACCAGAACAACAACCATAATTACAGAGCAATATCTTATCATATTTGTATTAATGGGGGGGAGAGAATTGCTCATTTCAGTTGTTCACCACGTGTTACTGAATTTGTAGTTTCATTAATTCAAAGAAAAAAGTATGAAATGTGGAAGTTAAGCATATAGTGTCAAGAACTCCTTTTCTGCAGAAAGAGGGTAGAGAATGGATAGTTTGCTCAAAAGAAAAGGTTTTTCAGCTATATGGAACATGTTCTTCAAACCCTTGTCCTGCAGAGCCCAATACTCCATCAGATCCCAAGTGTGAGGCCTCTAGGGCATCCATAAGATGCCTTTGCCCAAGTGATCTCTTGCTGTTTGAGTCTCTCCAGAAACACGGGTTCCCTAACAATGGATGACTACATATTACTCTTCTCTCTAAGGAAGGCAGATCCAATAGAGGGCTGTTAATGGTACTTGAGGACTTCTACCGGGAAAGTTGTTGTTTTTTTTATAAGGGGAGCCCATAACCAAATGCACAACTTTCAGTTGCAAAGTGTTTTGTTTGCGCACCTGTGGAGGGAGCATGCTTATCTGTGCAAGCCCAAAGAGAAGAGGAATAGAACTGCATATTCCCGACAGCACAAGTTTCTAACATCATTAAAGCAAGACATTAATCATATGTTTTAGGGACACTATCACGGAGCAGCTGCCACAAGGCTCCACACCCTATTTAGGCTTGATGTTCAGCAGGTGTGGAGTACTCAGATTTTGCAGCATTCCCCTAGTTTTGCTTCCAGAGGCCCTTACACCCCACCCAATGTCCACTGACTGCCGTTGACTTCAGCAGGTGTTAGATTGAGCCCCTCATGAGAACTGGAGTAAGAGAATTCAGCATAAATGCTACCCTTACACTGCTATATTTGGGGTTTCTCGCTGCTTTTGCTCCTCACCACAGTGTGCAGTGGAGTGCATAAAGCATGCATTGCATTTTTGTAAGAGGCACATAATTTTTTTTTAAATTAGCCACTTGTCCATCAAAGATTTTCTTGGTGCATTACATCAAATTCCATAAAGCAGATACACACGTAAGAGACATGAGGTGGGAACTTTCTAAAGGTACAAAAGACAAGTCACAAGGAATCTTTCTTTCATAAAGATGTGTTATTGATCCTGTAAGAAAAATCATTAAGATGAGCCATCAGCAATTTGGAACAAGTTTTGCCTTCAAAAGCTCAGTCAGATTTGTTTTTCAGGCATCTTTAAATGAGGACTTAATGTATCCTGAAGCAGATGGTTCATGGTTAATGCTTCCTGTATCTAAAGTAATTTATTCATCATTGCAAAACAGCAACTTTAACAGCTGTTGAAAACAAATACTAATTATAGCATAAGGACATTACCATTTGTGTCCCAAAACCATTAATAAGTCAACATGAACATTGAGGATGCTAGCAACAGACAATAAATGGTACCTTTTTCTGCAGGTGTGATTTTATACTAGGCAGACTTTGCCATCTGTGGTTAATTATTCTGGGATCACTGCCATTGTTTTTCAAGTTTTATCATCTGGTTTTAGTAAATTAATGAGGTGTAAAAATCCTTATATGAATGGAAAGTGTATGCATTTTTGTTTATACAGCTGCTCAGTAATCAAGAGTCTTTCCATCCTATCCTGTAAGCTTTCATTCTTCTCTATAGACTGTTTAGCATCCTATCTGCTAGGTATTATGTAGGACTACGCATACACACACATACACATCACTAAGTTAAAAGAACATTGGGGTTGCAAAGTCAAACACTTCAGGCCAGATGTTTAAAGGTATTTAGGCACCTAAAGACACAGACTGGATGCTTCTGAAAATCTCACAAGGTGCCTATCTGCCTCTGTAGGTGCCTAAATACATTTGAACATCTGGACCTTAGATATTTTTAACCATAACATTTCCCACCAATGTTCTCTGCTCCCACTGTGGGCGCACGCGTGGAGATGGGCATGCACCACATGCCTACATTTTCTTCACAACAATAATGGATTTTCCTAAAGCTCTTTCTGATAGGTTGCAAACTACACTTATGGCATATCTAAGTCATGACCAAAAAAAAAAAATTCATGAAGTGTTCACTATCTTGAAAAGTAGTTCAGGGTCCCAGAAAATGTTGTTTGTTTCTAGTAAGCAGTAACTTTTGTTCTTGTTAAACAATACAAGAATACTACAAATTCCTTGATTTAGCTTCCACTCTGGCCTTTCCATGAACAACAGAAGGTAACATTTACCTGTTCCAAGATCTGTCTTATCCTATTGAATTCTTTCATTCTATTTGCATCTTTTTGTATGTTCCCTTTTAATTCAGGGAAAGAGAGAGAGACAGAACACATGAATGTTTTTCAACAATTACCATTTCTATCAATAAAACTTCTAGGACCAAATCTTGCTACCCTAGATAATGAAAATAGTCCTGTTGAAATCAGTTGGGCCAAGAAAGGTGAATAGGATGTGGCCTTATTTAGAAAGTTAATGTAACTTTTGGTCTTTGCTTAAGATCTTTCTAATCCAGTGTCACCATATGTTTCATTCTCATTATTAAAACAATCTTATCAGTCATTCCTTACAAGTCAAGTAACATGGCTACTATATATACACACACAGAGATATATTATCGGTGAGTCTGGTAGCACCATCTATTATTAAGGTTGCCCAACTCTTCTCATTATGGGAATTTGTTTTGCAAGGTTATAAGCAACTGAAAACTATTTGGGCTGAAATTTCATGGTAGGTGTTGGCTTTAAGCTGTTTTATTTTGGGGAGGGTAGGTGGAATTTGAGCTAAAATGGTTCAGCCATTTCTGAAAATTGGGGCCGTCTCCAGGGTTTTTGCTGCCCCAAGCAGCAAACAAAAACAAAACAAAAAAAAGCAGCGATCTCGATTTCTACCGCCGCTGCTTCAGTCTTCGGCGGTAAATCGGCGGTGGGTCCTTCGCTCCGAGAGGGAGTGAGGGACCCGCCGCCGAATTGCCGCCAAAGAGCCAGACATGCCGCCCCTCTTCGTTGGCTGCCCCAAGCACCTGCTTGCTGAGCTGGTGCCTGGAGCTGGCCCTGCTGAGAATGAAGTTATGGAGAAATGTTTTGCCCATGTTAACAAAAAGATTGACTTTCTTTGAATAGCTCTAGCACCTCCATGCATTAGAGCAGAGACTTAATATTTGGCAGGGAGCTGCTTTATGTATAAGGGATGTGCTTTCTTGCCATCCCTCTGAAAATCCACCAAAATTAGGTCAAATTATAAGCCTATGAAAAACAATTTTAGACATTCTCAATTGCACATACCTGTTAAAAAAAATCTATGAGGATTCCAGCTTTGTTGAGAACGCTTGAAACTCTCTGAGACTATGCATGCACCCATCCCCAGAGCACCTGGTAATGACCAGTTTGTTCATGTGCCATCCCCAGAGTGGCTGAGAACACTTCCCTCCAGCCCTAGGCTTCAGGGATGAAGCCTGACTTTCCCTGTAATGGCTGTCCCCCTCTATTCTGGGCAAGGAACAGAACAGAGAGCAGGGAGCCTGTCTCCCATGCTCTCAGTGACATTCCTTGCAGGCACCTAGGCAGTGTGGAAGATGAATCTGACTGCTTCCAAAACAGTCTGGACAAAAATCCAGTCTGGGGAGAAGAAGAGGGAAAGTAGAAGATTAGAACAGAGAATCTGGCCTGGCTTTGAAAGAGCCTATCCGTGTCTCATTTACAACACACCTCCAACTTCAGCAACAAATGAATCTGGGGCCCTGTAGACGACAGCCTCCTTCACTCTATAACCCAAATTCATCTCCAGAGAAGATCAATCTTGTGCACTAAATGAGGCAGTGTGGAAAAAAAATGTGATCATGTATTAGAGACTGTATCATAATGCATACTCACAAGGGGGTCAAACTGAGGTTGTAGAGACCACCTTATTCCTAATCTTTAAGTGGTTTATTTTGCAACCTTAATGTTCTAAGCAATTTGTTTGTGTGGTAATATATCTAAATAAAACAGTCAACCAACCCATGAATATTTAAGCAGCAATGATCGAGGCCCATGGCATTTTCTGAAGATTAATGGCTGACTGGGTGTGTTGATAGTCCTTGGCTTGGCCTGGAGCTCATTACCATCAGTGAGGCACTGATTATCCAAGAAATGCCATTGGGATGGGGGCATCATTGCTGCAATAGGGAAATGGGAGAACTGCATATGGTGTTTTTGGGTAACAAACTATGTTGCACAGACAGAGGGGAAATGGTTCTATTCTACATTTCAACTTGATGCTACAGAAACAATTTGTCTTTTGTTCATTTTAGGATTTCACAAAGATGTGAATAAACTTAATACAAAGCAAAAAAAAAAAAAGTAGTGGAAGAGATGAGACGTGTTTGTTTGGAAGTAATTAGTTAGGCATTCAGTCAGATGACAGAGGTTACCAGTGAGCATAGCTGAGCATTCACTTTGAAGCAGCAGTTCAAAAACATTGTCTCAGTCTGTCTTAATTTGGTATAATCCCCTGAATCTATTAAACCAAGACCAGCTGTCTGACATTTTTCACTATTTTCTTTTCTCTGCTTGTTCTTTTCATGTCAGCGTATCTAACCAGTGTGGCAGTTGGGTTTTTTGTTTTTTTCTCCCTCATATCTTAAATATGAGGTAGAAATGCAAAACCAATCCAAATGTTTTGTTTGAAATCATGAACCTCTCATCCCCACGTAGGGCTGTGCCAGTCATTTCCAAAAAAAAAGAAAAGAAAAAGAAATAGCATTCTAAAGAGCCAGTAACCCTGGTTCTTGTTTCAAGTCTTAAGATCTTTTCAGAATTATAATAGTTAATACAAAGCCCTGAAAGTAAGCATTACCATCTATGTATGTGGTTTAGAATGACACACACAAAAAACAAATGAGCATCAGAAAGAGGAGTCTTTCTGGGGGTGCCCCTGGAGTGAAGAGATGGGGAGGGGAGAGTAGCAGGTTCACAGCAACCATTTCACCTAAGGGTGAAATTCCAACCCTGCTGAATTCAACAGCAAAACTCCCATTAGCTTCAATGGGGCCAGGATTTCACTCAAGATGCAGGGAGGTCACACAGAAGGGTAAGAAGTGTTATTACTCCTCTTTATCCCCTTGCTTGGGCAGAGAGCCTACCTCAGCATCTCACCCTGAGATGGTAAACCCTTCTCAAAGCAGAGATGCTAGCTTCATTTGTTCTTCCAAGTGCCACACATAGCCATGGTGCTACATACATACATATATATATTAAGAATAATAAATCCAAATCCAAAGCTTCAAGTGAGAGGGAACCTGGCAATCCAATTCCAGTCCCTGATCATGCTTTTCACAAAGGAAAACACACAATGTTGTGACTCTTGCATAATGTTCGATAGAAGCATTTCTCTTAGAACGTTTATACTAGTTCCCTGGTTCTGTACAGCAGCAGTGGAAGGCTATGATCTCCCACAGTTTAGTGACTACAGGGAATATAGCATTCAGAGTGAAAACCTCATGTGAGATCTTGCACTCACAGGACCTTTAGTCAGTGCATTGAATTCCAGGGCCTGCAAATGTTCTATTCTGGCATCAAGAAGATCATTCTTGTACCAACCTTATGTTTTCTCTATTTATTAGAGAGCACTAGAATTGCAAGAAAGCTTAGGAGACAAATTGTTTGCTGCTGCAGTAATGGGGGGGGGGGTTGTATTGAAAGAAAAAAACAAATATACTTCAAACTTCTTATAAATTCACTCACATACCACACTAGATGAGGAAAAAGAGGTAAGAATGAGATCTCGTTTAACTCCTTATTTCCTTTAATCACAGCTCATATGAAAGCTAACTCATTTCAGAAAGCTTCCAATAGCTAACTACCCTGCAGTTAGCTAAAGACCAGCCTCACTCATGCAATTACACTCGAGGGAAACTATTTGCATTTCTCAGTGCTAGAGAAGATAATAATTCTCCTGCAGTGACAGGGCTGAATTTTCACAAATTGGTGCCTGAGTTGTGACTGCAAATTATGAGCTCGTGCTGTGTGACTACTTGCAGGTTAAATAAGTTAAACACATGCCTAAGTGCTCTGTTGAATCAGGGTCTATACACACACAGGCTAGAACATGTATTTGCATATCAAAATGACTGATCACACATCATTAACAGTTTGGCTATTTGAAAGTGAGGGGCTTTTTTAACAGGTGCAACTTTAGATTGCAAGCCCTTTGGGGCAGGGACCATCCTCTTGTTCACTGTTTGTTCAGTGCTTAGCACAATGGGGTCCTGGTCTGTGACTGGGGTGCCTTGGTACTATTGCAATAAAAACAAACAATTCGGGCACCGTGTAAAGTAGTGAATGCACCATCCCTAGCATCCCCTTCTGTCAAGGCATGATGCTGCAAGGGGTCCTTGTCTCCAGCACCTCATGCAGGCCATCTGCCTCCGACCGGGTCTTCCATGGTTCAGCCTTCCAGCCAAGCCACAAAGTTCAATTCCCTTCCCAGGGAATCAAGAAGGTCCAGTTGAGCGTTCACAAAACATCCCAATGTGAAAGAGCCTTCAGTCCCCCACCTTTGGGCCATTCTTCAGCCCATACTTTGGGATCAGTCTTCAGCTCCACTGCAGGCTCAACATGCCTTCCACTGGGCTTGCATGCCCCTTCCTCAGCGGTCAGTACCAAGGCCCAGGAACCAAGGCCCAGCCTCTACTCTGGGTTCCAGCCCAGGGACAATGTATTAAGCAGATATGTCCAAATCTCCAGAAGTGCTGCTGTTTCCCTGGGCTGTTCCTAGCTCCCAGTCCCCTTGTGCTGCTTCCCTGCTGCCTGTGTTTTACACTGCCTCCCTTTGGTTCTCAGGCCTCTGGCTTTTCCCTTCTCTGCTGGACTAATAACTTCCACACCTCTTGGACTCCACTGAAATGCTTTCACTGACCCAACCTCAGGGCCTCTCCCACAGAAGCCTAACCTGCTCCCTGCAGATCTTCCTACCTGGCTTCTTGCCTAATTAAACCCTATCTCAGAATTCCCTGCTCCCCCAGGAGACTAGCCTGCTCAATAGGGACTTTCTCTCCACAGAAGAATCCTGTTTTCTCTACTCTCTAGGGTTGCCAACCCTCTAGGATTGGCCTGAAATCTCCCAGAATCAGCATCCATCTCTCAGTGACTGTTCATTCATAGATTCATTCATAGATTCAAGGACTGGAAGGGACCTCGAGAGGTCATCGAGTCCAGTCCCCTGCCCGCATGGCAGGACCAAATACTGTCTAGACCATCCCTGATAGACATTTATCTAACCTACTCTTAAATATCTCCAGAGACGGAGATTCCACAACCTCCCTAGGCAATTTATTCCAGTGTTTAACCACCCTGACAGTTAGGAACTTTTTCCTAATGTCCAACCTAGACCTCCCTTGCTGCAGTTTAAACCCATTGTTTCTGGTTCTATCCTTAGAGGCTAAGGTGAACAAGTTCTCTCCCTCCTCCTTATGACACCCTTTTAGATACCTGAAAACTGCTATCATGTCCCCTCTCAGTCTTCTCTTCTCCAAACTAAACAAACCCAGTTCTTTCAGCCTTCCTTCATAGGTCATGTTCTCAAGACCTTTAATCATTCTTGTTGCTCTTCTTTGGACCCTTTCCAATTTCTCCACATCTTTTTTAAAATGCGGCGCCCAGAACTGGACACAATACTCCAGCTGAGGCCTAACCAGAGCAGAGTAGAGCGGAAGAATGACTTCTCGTGTCTTGCTCACAACACACCTGTTAATGCATCCCAGAATCATGTTTGCTTTTTTTGCAACAGCATCACACTGTTGACTCATATTTAGCTTGTGGTCCACTATAACCCCTAGATCCCTTTCTGCCGTACTCCTTCCTAGACAGTCTTTTCCCATTCTGTATGTGTGAAATTGATTTTTCCTTCCTAAGTGGAGCACTTTGCATTTGTCTTTGTTAAACTTCATCCTGTTTAACTCAGACCATTTCTCCAATTTGTCCAGATCATTTTGAATTATGACCCTGTCCTCCAAAGTAGTTGCAATCCCTCCCAGTTTGGTATCATCCGCAAACTTAATAAGCGTACTTTCTATGCCAATATCTAAGTCGTTGATGAAGATATTGAACAGAGCCGGTCCCAAAACAGACCCCTGCGGAACCCCACTCATTACGCCTTTCCAGCAGGATTGGGAACCATTAATAACAACTCTCTGAGTACAGTTATCCAGCCAGTTATGCACCCACCTTATAGTAGCCCCATCTAATTTGTATTTGCCTAGTTTATCGATAAGAATATCATGCGAGACTGTATCAAATGCCTTACTAAAGTCTAGGTATACCACATCCACCGCTTCACCCTTGAAAGCAATCTGGGAGATTTTAATCGCAGTTAACTCATGCAATTAACTAAAAAAAATTAATTGTGATTAATCGCTGTTAAACAACAGAATACCAATTGAAATTTATTAAATATATTCGGATTTTTTTTACATTTTCAAATATATTGATTTCTATTACAACACAGAATACAAAGTGTACAGTGCTCACTTTATATTATTTTTTATTACAAATATTTGCACTGTAAAAATGATAAAATAAATAGTATTTTTCAATTCACCTCATACAAGTACTGTAGTACAATCTCTTTATCGTGAAAGTGTTTCAGGTCACCATGCACCCCTGCCACCACAGCGCTCTGATGCCCTTCTGTCACTATGCCTCCCCTTGGACTGTTGACCCTCTGGGGCTCTTGGCTGAGAAGCTGGATGCCGTGCTGAGTGGGCAAGGTTGGGAGGTGCAGGAGAGATACGACTGCCCCAGTGCCTGCTCACCCTGTCAGAGTGTGATCGCTTGCTACATTATGTTGACTGTCCTGCTTAATGACCAGATGAGGGTACCTTTTTCCCTGGCTGGGGGAGTCAAAGTGACTGCTGTGATTCCTATGATGCCCATCTTCATGGCATCCAGATCTGAGTCACTACAGGGCAAGACTGGCCCTACGGGTGGGTGATGTGGTCAGGGGGGTGCTGTGATTAAGAGGCAAGAAGTAGGGTGGGCCTGAAGTGGGAGGTCATGGAAGGGAGTTTGGGGCAATGGGGGGGCTGGGACAACAAAGGTGGGGTGGGGAGCCTGGGAAGGTAGGTGGGGCCAGGGGCACCAAAATACAAGTTTGCCCAGGGTGCTATTTTCCCTAAGGCCAGCCCTGCTACTCTCTCTTCCTTTCTTTTAAGTCCCAGGTGCCTAGTTCTGCCCCCTCTGACCAGAAGGCAATCACAGATCCACTAATTGGCTCTTACTCCCACACCTGACACACAAGAGGTTAAGCCCCATGACACACACATTTTTGAAAGTTTGTCCCACAGTGTATAACAATAATGTCCTACCCGTTGCAAGGCAAACTTTAGAGGAGAAAGAACATACACTTTGGAATGTATTTTCATCTTGAAGTAGAAGGAGATAGTGACCCAGATAAATCTCCCCCTTACAGAGATGGGACAATGGGCTTGATTCATTCCCCTGTGCCCACAGGAATAGCTGTATCTCAGGAGGCATTCACCTCAGGGAACTGCCACTGCCTCAATGTTCTGCCAGGGGAGAACAGCTATAGAATCCATCCGGGATTTCACAGGAGCCCCACCAGCAAAGGCTGAGTGGGAGAGTGGCTGACTCAGCACATCTCCTGGACAGCCTAGGCCTGCCCCAGGCTCCCAGATTTGGGCCTGACTATTTTTACAGATGCACTAGGCAGGTCTTACTCTTCCCAGCACCCCCAGAAGATCAGGGCGGGGAGGTTTGTGCTGCTGAACTGTACTTCTAGCAGGCTTCCCACAACAAGAGTGTGCAGTCAGAGTTCTGCTTGCCAACAGGACCCAAGTGCTGAAAAGGGCCCAGTATTGATGTCTGTAATTACTGATAAAGTCAGTGATAAGGGGGAAAGCAGAGGTGTAAACCACAGTGCAAGCAATGCCTCTGTGAGCTTCCGTAACACTGCAGCAGTTAATCGACAATGGGCCAAATGCCATTCTCAGGCTGATGGACACCAGGCTGGTCCAGAGGAGCCTCAGGCTACTTTAAGTTAGGATGACCAGATCACCACACTAAAATATCGGGACACATTGGCCCCGCCCACAGTCCACCCCCACTCCTCCGAGGCTCTGCCCCCACTCTGCCCCAGGTCCCACCCCCACCCAACCCCACTCAGCCCCCCCACTGCGCCCTTCCTCAACCCCCGGCCTGCCACTGGCTTGCTGCGTCCCTCCTCAGTCCCCCACCCACCGCTCGCCTCCCCGCCCGCCACTCATCCCTACAATGCCAACTTCCCCTCTCCCGGGTGGGTGCTCGCCCACCCCCCACCTCTTTCTGCCCCTGCACCGCCCTCACCCCACCCCCATTCCACACCTTTCCCCCAAGTCCCCGCCCCTGCCCTGCCTCTTCTCTGCCTCCTCCCCTAAGTGCGCCACGTACCCACTCCTCCCTCCTGGGAAGCGCTAAGCATCACCAAACAGCTGTTTGGCCGTGGGAAGTGCTGGAGGGGGGTGGAGCGGGGACACGGCGCGCTGAGGGAAGGGGGGGGGAGAAGGAGGCAAGGAGTGGGGAGCTTGGCTGCAATTTTTCCCTGTGGGTGCTCCAGCCCTAGAGCACCCACGGTGTCAGCACCTCCCTCCCACTGGCCTCCTTACCTGAATATCGAGACAAATGGCGACCCAATCGTACATTGATTGGGACGCAGGACAAAGGATTAAATATCGTGACAGTCCCAATTTTATTGGGACATCTGGTCACCCTACTTTAAGTTACGCCAGCTGGTAGCAGCCCCCCCAAGAAGTAATAACAGCAGGCAGGAATTGGTTGGACATTGTAGCTATCTGGCCATATCCCCTATGCCAGAGGCTATGAAGGGGATGGCCTAGAAGCTGGAGGGAGTGCGGGGTGCAGGCTCTGGGAGGGAGTTTGGGTGTGGGAGGGGGTGTGGGGTGCAGACTCTGGGCTTGGGCTTACATTGGGCAGCTCCCAAAAGTGACTGGCACATCCCTCTAGCAACGGCTCCTGGGGGGAGGCCAGGGGTCTCCGCATGCTGCCCCTGCCCACAGGCACCACCCCCGCAGCTCCCATTGGCCGCAGTTCCCGGTCAATGGGAGCTGCAGAGTCAGCACTCGAGGCAGTGGCAGGGCGTGGAGACCCCCCTGCCTCCGCCCTCCCCCCAGGGGCCGCAGGTATGTGCTGCAGGTACACTTCCAGGAGCAGCGCAGGGCCAGGGTAGGCAGCCAATGCCTTTGGATTTGGGGACAGCTTATACCTTCAAGTCAGTGGCACTGCTCTGGGTACCCGCATGGCCCCATAATATGCCAACACTCCACAAGAGGTCCACTTCCTGGACACTACAGTGCAAATAAGTATTGGTCACATAAACACCACCCTATACTGGAAACCTACTGACCGCTATACTTACCTACAGGCCTCCAGCTTCCATCCAGGATACATCACCCAGTCCATTGTCTACAGCCAAGCCCTAAGATACAACCACATTTGCTCTAATCCCTCAGAGACAAACACCTACAAGATCTCTAGCAAGCATTCTTAAAACTACAATACCCACCTGGGGAAGTGAGGAAACAGATTGACAGAGCAAGACGAGTACCCAGAAGTCACCTACTACAGGACAGGCTCAACAAGGAAAATAACAGACCACCACTGGCCATAACATACAGCACCCAGCTAAAACCTCTCGATGGCATCATCAACGATCTACAACCTATCTTGGAAAACGATCTCCGACTCTCACAGTCCTTGGGAGGCAGGCCAATCCTCACTTATAGACAGCCCCCGAACCTGAAGCAAATACTCACCAGCAACTACACACCACACCACAGAAACACTAACCCAGGAACTAATCCCTGTAACAAACCCCATTGCCTTCTCTGTCCCCATATCTACTCTAGTAACACCATCATAGGACCCAACCACATCAGCCACACCATCAGTGGCTTATTCACCTGTATATCTACTAATGTGATATATGTCATCATGTGCCAGCAATGCCCCTCTGCCATGTACATTGGCCAAACTGGACAGTCTCTACGTAAAAGGATAAGTGGACACAAATCAGACATCAGGAATGGTAACATACAAAAGCCAGTAGGAGAACACTTCAATCTCCCTGGACATTCAACAACAGATTTAAAAATAGCCATTCATCAACAAAAAAACTTCAAAAACATACTTCAGAGAGAAACTGCAGAGCTACAATTCATTTACAAACTTAACACCATCAATTTGGGCTTGAACAGGGACTGGGAGTGGCTGGCTCACTACAAAAGCAATTTTCCCTCTCTTGGTATTGACATTTCCTCATCAGTTTTTGGGTGTGGACCACATCCACCCTGATTGAATTGGCCCGGTCAACACTGGTTCTCCACTTGTAAGGTAACTCCCTTTTCTTCATGTGCCAATATATATTTATGCCTGTATCTGTAATTTTCACTCCATGCATCTGAAGAAGTGTTTTTTTTACCCACGAAAGCTTATGCCGAAATAAATCTGTTAGTCTTTAAGATGCCACCAGACTCCTCGTTGTTTTTGTGGATACAGACTGACACGGCTACCCCTCTCATAATTAAAATAGATGGACTACTAGGAACAGGAATACTTCCCTGGGCTCATCTGCCTGTCCAATATTGTTTCTTCATATCTGCTTCCTATAATGTCCCATCAACGGTCTCTGACCTTTATTTATCATAATATACAGACTCAATCTTTCTTCAACAGAAGTCAATTAAAGAAAATAGCTACAATTACAGACAAACATGCTTCCACACAGCTTGACTTGCAGCTTTGCCTTCCTTGTTTGTCAGCCTACTTGGAACTCTATACAGCACAGAAACACCTCCTGGCCAAATAATGTACTGCAGGTAAACATGCGATTGTTTTGTTTCTAAAATATAATGCCCAGTATTGTTTATTATAATGGTGACATTTATTCCAGTCTCTTACCACAAGATACTTGACCATATGGATCATTATTTCATAAGCATGCAATAACTTCACAAGAAGAAAGGATGGTCAAGCCAGGGGCTTAGGAGACCCTCGTTTACTTCCTGCTCTGTTTCAGATTGCCTTGGTCACATCGGACAAGTCGTTTAGGTGGGCTTCTCAAGAAGGACTTAGGCACCAAGTCCAAAATTTAGATCTTCAAAATCCCCATTCAACTGCTGCCTAACCCTATAGTCACCTGAACTTCCTAATGGCCTATATTTCTGCAGTGGCCATTTGCGCAGCCACCTCAGTCTTAACTCAAACCTAAGCCACAGTGGGAGTCACAAAATAGGTATGCCCCTGCCTAGCGGTGCTGCAGAACCACACAGTGTGGTAGACATGCTCAGAAGCCAACTTAGAAAATGAGATCAAGCCCTGAACAAAACCCAGCTAAAGGAGAGGTAGAGGTGGTGGTGATGGTGATGATTTCTTTATATCTGATAGTTAAAGCACTCACTCAGAATGTGGGAGATCCAGGTTCAAATCCCCTCTCTGCCTGATGCAGAGTAGGGACTTGAATCCAGGTATCCCACCTCCTAGCTGAGTGCCCTAACCACTGATTTATAGAGAGTCAGTCTCACTCTATGGCCCAATGAATATTTAAATACTTTATACACAGAGGAACAATTTCAACAGATGAGACAGAGACCCCCATACCAGAATACCCACTAGCCCAAATGTAGACATAGGAGACTCAAGTTCCTACTCCAATAAATATTTAAAGTTGGGGGAGGGGGAAGCGTGTTTCAGAGGGGTTGTGGGGGAAGAGGGGGTTGTTTTTTTCACCAATACAATTGAACAAATTTGCAAAATGTTTCCATCAACCCAAATCTGCATTTTTCCAATGGAAAAAAAATTAGTCTGAAAAATTTCTTCCAGCTCTGGTTGTAAGGATACATATAGCAAAGGTTGTGAGCTGCTCAGGGGACCATACCTGAGCTAGAGATGTATGCAAGTGTTAGTATCTGCATACCTATTCATACTGCTGTATTATAGGAGGATAATGAAGCCAACAACCTGGTCCATTTCTGCATAAAAGTGCTCTAGCCAAGCTCTTATCTGTGCTTTATGCCATGATATTATCTCCTCTAAGTTACAATACTGTCCATTCTATTATTACGCAGTCTAGAAGACTGTCTTCTCTCCTCTGTAGCAGCCCAATAGACCATGAGCTATAAGATGGGGGGGGGGGTTGTGGGGGGGTGGACGGGAGATTTGAACACTAGCACATACATCTCTTTACCCTCAGTATTTTCCCATTTAACAGATATTCTCTCATTTGGTTATTTGTTCCTATGCTTATTATTCTATTATCTGAACTGAAATGCATTTGCCATCTGTTGCCCTAATGATCTAAGGTGCCTGTTGCACAGCTCCTCTCAATTTGGCATCACCTGTGACTATGAATACATGTGCTGAAAGGTAATTCTCTTTCAGCAACAAATGAACAACTGACAGAATTAGTAAAGTTACCAAGGCGCACAATAAAGACACAAGCATCAAAATGCTTTAGAATTAATTTCAGTCTGGAAATTGTCTGTGACCTAAATGCCTTATATAGATTACCATTTCTAATAACTGTTTCCTAATGGCACATTAGAAACTGTATGCCAGAATTTTAAATTAATTGCTAGAATCAAACAGAAACATCCAAACAGCTGACAGCAAAGCACAGATAATCTTACAGTCTTTATTATAGGCCTGATCCTGCAAACACACATGTTTAAACTTATTAGCAATCCTTTCTCTCCTTAGATCCACTAAAAATAGGCCCCTTTTCATTTCAAAGCTCTAGGAAGGTGGAATCTATTTAATCTCTTTTGCTTTGGAATTGTGTTTAGAAAGAAAGAAAGGACCAATAGAAAAGAAAGAATCTTAACTAGACGAGTATGGCAGCTACCACAACAGATACCAGCACTTCCAGATGAATCGGCCAAATTTGTATTTCAACAATTTTCTTAAAACTGTGGTTCTAGTTTGAAAATAACTCCATATAAATGGTATGTTTCTGGGTTTGTCGTCTCAGCAGCTCCATCTCAGGTTTGCTCAGTTTACAAGCAATTAAGATGTGTTTTCTAAGCCCTGCAGTCAATGGAATTACATCAAGGATGAATTTGTCACATCCCACCTATCTATAAATTCTGTCTGGAGCTTCAGTTAAATATCATATTCTTCATTTCCCATCCTAAACTGAAGTTTAATGTTACTACGCAATGTTACAACGCTGCTGTGTACTATCCCAGAGGTGGCTGCATTTCAGTTAAGGACGATTTCTAAATATACTGCATGAACATATTTTTAGAAGCAAATTATTCCTGTTAGGCCTAAACACTTCAAAGACTGTAAACAAGAGTAGACATGTTAAGTGTTTATGTTGCATCCTTGCTGATAATTAAAGTTGCTCAAAATTGGGTCATTTCCAAACCTACATTTGTATTTGTTCTCCTGAAGAGAAAACCATTAGCCTGACTTTGTAAACTATTGCTTTAGACATAATTAATGAAGGGAATGGGCTGTTAAATAGAAATGGTGCTTCAGAGATTTTTGACTAAAAGTACAATGACATTTGAATGTTGAAATAAAGAGGGTTACTGCTGGCCTCAGCTCAGGCTAAACTACTTTTTGTTATTGATTATATAATAAAGCAAATCTAACAAAGAGTCCTCAGATTTCCTTAACCCTTTTCTCTCTACTGTTAAGCCAAAGCCTTGGGTAGGGTGCAGAGACTGCAACAGTCTTCATCCATTCCAGAAGGAGATCATCAGTCAAGATCAAGCATCCATGCCAGTTCTTTTACATCTACCATTTGCCTTTGATGGCCACTGTGACACTTACTGCATTTCCCACCTGTGCCCCAAAGCATCCACTTGCTTCCATTTGGTTTCCAGATGCACCCCACAGATGTCACACGGACGATCAGACCCTCTGTGTGAAAGCTGGAGGCAAGAACTAAAGAGTTCCTGGCCCCTGATCCTTGCTGAGATGATACTTCACTCTTAGCAGCCACGCATAGCTGTTCATAGAGGAACATAGCATGAAATATGAACTCTAATAAAATCAATGGCAAAACTCCCACTGACTTCACTAGGGCCAAGATTTCACCAGAGCATGTTTAAACACAGTTAAAGTTATCTTCCTCTCCAACTTTATGCTATATATATATATATATTACACGTAAAAAAACATTAGTAAGGTTGCAAAATCAAGTAAAAGGTAGGAAATGCCAAAATTAAGTTTGCTTGAAATGCCAGAATTAATGTTGTGCAACCTTAATAGGGCCCCCTTGCATGTATGCATTATGATACAGTCTCTAATTATATGGTCTCATACTATTTCTTTCCCTCACTGAGTGCACAGGATGGATGATGCCCACTTAATGAGCACTAGTCAAGTTTATTTTCTTCTCAATATTTAATATGTGCCCGTAGGCCTTTTTTACTGCACACTTTTCAAACCCTGCTCTGAAGACAGAATTTCCTCACGGGCTTCTTTATGGCACTCATCACTACAGAATCTGAATGCTTCACAAATAGTAATTCATTTATTTTCACCACACCCTGTGAGAGGAGGGGGTATTATCCCCATGTTATAGGTGGGGAGCGTAAGCACAGAGAGATTAAGACTGAAAGAACCTGAGAGGCAGGTGCTCCAGGATCCATGGCAGCCCGCCATGTGGGCCCCCACAGGCCTGGGGCTCCATTCCCTTTCACAGAGCATTTTGAAATTTTGGGGGGTTGTTCCAAGTTGGAACCAGACCAAATTTTTGAAATATCAAGAGTCTCCATGAAAAGGGAAGTATCTTTCTCACCACAGCTCTAGTGGGAACCTTTTACATCTACCCCACAGCCTATTAACTCAGGTAGCAACAGTAGGTTTTCATCCTCTGTGTGGACCAGCACTACAGGGGGATGGGACACTTTGTCAGTGCGTTTCACAGATATTTGCTGACAGCAAAGGAACGAGGAGACTCAGAAGCTTGAGGGTATGGAGCGTGCTCAACCCCTCTGTAAGGATGGTACATGCTCAATCTAGGCACTGAGAGAGGCTCTAGTTTGTTCATTGGGAATGGAACCTTTGGAGACTGTAACTGCTAAAATCTAAAGAGTCTCTACTGAGCATGTGCAAACTGAAATTTTTCAAAGGCTTATAACTTGGCCTAATTAGGGCAGATTTTCACAGGAATGGAAAAAAGCACATCCCTGACACAAAGGCTCTCTCTCTGACAAATTTCCAATCCCTGCTCCAAAGCATAGGGATGTTAGAAGTTTTCAAAGAAAAGATCATCTGAATTTTTTTTAACATGGGCAAAACATTTTTCCTGGCCCTAATCTCAGAAATGGCTAGGCTATCTTGACTGAAATTTTCCAGAACAATTCAGCCTGAGGCAGACACCCCACATGTAAAATTTCAGGCCAAACATTATAGTTTGTCAAAGTTAAAGCCACCAAAAACAGCATCTTATAAGGAGAAGAGTTGGACAACCTTATATATATTGTTTAAATATATTTTTACAAAAGACAAGCTGGGTGAGGTAATATCTTTTATTGGACCAACTTCTGTTGGTGAGAGACACAAACTTTTGAGCTTACACTGAGCTCATCTTCAGTCTGACTTTCTCTTTAATATCCTGGGATCAACAAGACAACAACACTGTAAACAATGGATGATATATATGTGATGTTGCACTCCATATTTTTATGGAAATATGCTTATGAGTGTGAATATAATGTAACTGGAATATGCTTTATGCTAAAGGTCTCTTATAAAGTATCATTACAAAGCTTATAATCTAATGAGTGTATTCAACCTATTTGTATGAATGTATCATTCTTGTATCTGAAGCTAGAAATATGAAGTATTATTCTGAAGTCCTATTGTAATTATGCAAAGTGTGGGCCATTAATGGTGGCTTGGAATCTTGATGGCTCCCATTGACTAGGACAATTGGTTGTGAATGGGTCTATTTACCTGCAAACCTTCCTGTGTACGTGATGTGGGTAATGAAGAAGGAGGTCTTACAGTGACATGTGACCATGCCACATGATACTGGAATCCATCTTAAACCTGGTGCTTTTCCATTTAGAAGGAGGGGTGATACAGAGACACAAAAGATTCCTGCCTTGGGCCAAAGGGGGTGGAACAGAACAAAGGGGGCTGCCAGTTATGAGAAATCCCCTAGTTACCACCTGAGCTGAAACTAACAAGGACTGTACCAGGGGAAAGTATTGGGCCCAGACTAGGAAGGAGTCTAGTCTGTGAAAGAAGCTTACTGGAACATCTCTGAAGGTGAGATTTTACTTCTAAACAGTTTCTTAATGTATTAGGCTTAGACTTGCATGTTTTGTTTTATTTTGCTTGGTCACTTACTTTGTTCTGTCTGTTATTACTTGGAACCACTTAAATCCTACTTTTTATACTTAATAAAATCACTTTTGTTTATTTAAACCCAGAGTAAGTGATTAATACCTGGGGGAGCAAACAGCTGTGCATATCTCTCTATCAGTGTTATAGAGGGCAGACAATTTATGGAGTTTACTCTGTATAAGCTTTATACAGAGTAAAATAGATTTATTTGGGGTTTGGATCCCTTTGGGAGCTGGGTATCTGGGTGCTGGAGACAGGAGTACTTGCTGAGCTGTTTTCAGTTAAGTCTGCAGCTTTTGGGGCATGGTTCAGAAAAAGGGCTCGGAGGTAGTTTCAGCACACCAGGTGACAGTCCCAAGGGGATCTCTGTGACCGAACCCGTTACAATATATATTTTACTGTCAGTTAGAGAATGGAGGAGACAGACTTCCTCAAAAGCCTGCCAGTCTGCCCCTCTTAGAGGATGTTTTAGTGCACTTTTCCATTAGAATTTCACACTCCTAGCTCCTTCCTCCCGCCAGTCCCTCTTTTTGCTGCTTTGTATTCCTTTGGCCCCTTCTGTTCCTTTCTGCATTTTACTATTTGTTTTGGGTGCATTTGAGACAGGTGCCAGGCTTCGGCACAGCAAAAGTTAAAGGCCTAACTGACAGTCCTTTGCTCCAGAGAAGATACTTTTACAAATGCTGCAAAGATAAGTTCAGTTATTCATGCTTCATCTACTAGTGGTGGTAGGTAATGTCAATGCTGCTATTTGTTATTGGGTCATTGATTGTAGGGAAATAAATTAACTTGGTTTTTTATCCATGGGTAGGTAAAGATTTCTTCCTCAGCTGAAGTGAGTAGACAGCCAAGGTTGCCAGAGAATTTCCTTTATCAGTGATAGGGACTCTAGAGATATCTAGGGCTATTGCTTAATATAATCAAATATTCCAAAAGCTGCTTGCTTGTAGCTTGAAAGAGGGATCCATTTGCTTTTGGGGGGAGGGGATATTGGCCATACAGGATTAGCAGCTGGGGTGGGAGGCCAGGTACATTGCTATTCAGTAAGATTGGAACAGCCCTGAATTCAGAGATTTGAACAGTGAAAGGCAGGCCCCTTGCTCAAGAGATGCAGTTAGAATTCAGCCACATGGGAAGACCAAAGAAAGATACTATATCTATGCAGGATGTTGTGATCAATTCTTTCCACTGACCCAAAATCTACCAAATAAAAACACAAGACATTTGAGTGTCACCCTCCAAACCATGAAATGGGTAAAAATTAAAAAAGAAAAAAAAAAAGTCCCAAGGGGCTTGGTAAGGAGTTGATCCTGGAAAGTGGTGCTGAGCGCCCCCTGCTGCTCCCATGTGGGAGGCACTTGGCACATGTTTGTATTAAAGCATCAGCTAAAGATGAGGGCCCCATTTTGCTAGGCACATTGTGAGAGACTGTCACTGCCCTAAAGAGCTTAGAATTTAAATAGACAAAAGTTAGGAGGAAAAGCAGTGTGGAGGGGGACACCCTCACTCTAGTAGAGGGGAGGCTAACGAGCTGCCTCCGGGGATAGAGCAGCAAAGAGGAAAACAGTTGCAGACCTTGCCCCTGATCACAGAGCCTGCAAGTAAGCTGGACCCCAAAGGGCTGACCAAAAGACTACCTAAGAGAGTGGCCACCTTTGTCTTTTTTTACTCTGATTCTCCATCACCTAGGGGAGGGAGAGGGAAAAGCCAGTTTTTGTTTGAAGAATCCCTTGTATGCCACAAGCAGAGAAGGACTCTGTAAGCAGCCCAGACTGTGGTCTGGTGGGGACTCGGGGCAGCCCTCTCCCTACATAGAAGAACATAAAGACATGAAGTGGCTTGCCCAATGTCACACAGCAGATTAGTGGTAGAGCTGGGATCTTACTCCCACTCTAGTACTCTATCCCCTAGACCAGCGTTTCTCAACCTTTTTTGACACCAAGGACCTGACTGTGTCAAAGAGATCTCAGGGAGTGGCGCTGACATAGGCAGAGTTTGAGGGGCAAGAGAGGACCTTGTCGTCACCCCCCAAACTGCCAGCCTCGGGGGCAGGCAGCCTGAGTGTACAATGCAATGAGTTCTGCAGAGGAGACAGGAGACTGCTCCCAGTTTGTTCTCCCGAGGCAAGGAGTCAGAATTGTGTTTACAAACAGAGTGATTAACAGGTGATTAAGATAAGAACGGGCTGTTAGAATGTTTCCTAAAGTTAAATGATCTATTCCAGGGGTCTCAAACTCAAATGACCATGAGGACCGCATTACTGACACCTCCCGCCCCCCCGCCGCCCTCGGCTCCACCCCCACTCCACCCCTTCCATGAGGCCCCGCCCGTACCCCGCCTCTTCCCACCACTTCCCTGCCCCCATTCCAACCCCTTCCCCGAAATCCCCATCCCAATTCTGCCCCCTCCCTGCCCCCAGGGAGTGCAGGAGGGGTGTGGGGTGTGGTGGGGGCTTAGGGCAGGGAGTTGGGGTGTGGGGTGCAGGAGGGGTGAGGGGTACAGCAAGGGGTCAGGATGCAGGGTGCAGCAGGGGGTTCAGGGCAGGGGGTCGGGGTGCAGGGTGCGGCAGGGGTCAGGGTGCAGGAGGCATGCAGGGTATGGCAGGGGGTCGGGGTGCAGGGTGCAGCAGGGGGCTCTGGGCAAGGGGTTCGGCTGCAGGAGGGGTTCGGGGGGCAGGATCTGGCCCGGCGCGTACCGGGGGCAGGGCAGGCTTCCTGCCTGCCTGCCCTGCCCCCTCAAGAGGCTGGAACGTGGGGAAGGGGGGCCGGAGGGGCTGTGTGTTTCTGTTGCTTGAGGCACCACCTCCAGCAGCTCCCATTGGCCGCGGTTCCCCGTTCCCGGCCAATGGGAGCTGCTGGGGGCGCTGCCTAAAGCAACAGCCCCACACAGCCCCTCCGTGCCCCCTTCCCCACGTTCCAGCCTCTTCCCGGAGCTGTGCAGGGCAGGGCAGGGCAGGCAGGGAGCCTGCCCTGTTCCCGGTGCACATCCGGCCGCCGCTCTGGTAAACACTGGGGAAGGGCGGGGGGGCTGTGAGGGGCTCGTGGGCCGCAGAAAATCACCCCACGGGCCGCGTGTTTGAGACCCTTGATCTACTCCAAGCTTGGTGAACTGCAAAAAAGTAAGTACTGTAGCCTAAATGATAGAAAGTAATTGTAGATTTTTCTACAGTTGTTGTATTCAAGAGGTGGTAACAAAAAGTTATTAATATCTTTCTTTGAGAAGATAACTGATTGTTTTAGACAAAGGAAATGCAGTACAGCTAATCTATCTGGATGTCAGTAAGGGTATGTCTTCACTACCAACGTTAAAGTGCTGCGACAGCAGCACTTTAACGTGGCCGTGTAGTTGCGGCACCAGCGCTGTGCAAGAGCACTAAAAATAAATAAATAAATAAAAACCACCCCCACGAGGGGAGTAGCTACCAGCATTGGTGCACTGTCTACACTGCCACTTTACAGAGCTGAAACTTGCAGCACTCAGGGGGGTGTTTTTTCACACCCCAGAGTGAGAAAGTTTCAGCGCTGTAAAGTGGGTAGGCAAGGCCTTACGCATTTGATATGGTTTCACATAAGAAAATATTACCGTATATACTCATTCATAAGCCAAATATTTTTGGTAAAAAAGTGATGTATCAAAGAGCAAGGGTCGGCTTATAAACGGGTCTACACCAATTTAGTTGGGGATTGATCCTGCTTTGAGCAGGGGGTTGGACTAGATGACCTTCTGAGGTCCCTTCCAACCCTGATATTCTATGATTCTATGAAAATTTGATGATTTTAAACTCTATGGAATCAATGAATTGAATATCTAATACATGGTTGTTTTGTTTACCTGGAGCATCTGCAGGCATGGACCCCTCAGCTCCCAGTGGCCGCGGTTTCCCGTTCCCAGCCAATGGGAGCGGCAAACCGCGGAACGGCAAACCGCGGCCATTGGGAGCTGAGGGGCTCCATGCCTGCAGACACTCCAGGTAAACAAAACGTCCCAACCCACCAGCGGCTTACTCTGATGGGCTGGGAGCCAAAGTTTTCCAACCCCCGAAATATAGGGTCAGTTTATGAAAGGATCATACAGTACTTATCCATCTTGCAGGGTTGGCTTATAAATAAACGGGCTAATGAACAAGTATATCCGGTAGTTAAATTGGAAAAGATGGGGATTAATATGAGAACTGAAAGGTGGATAAGGAAGTGGTTAAAGGGAAGATTACAACAGGTCATACTAAAAGGTGAACTCTCAGGCTAGAGCAGAGGTTCCCAAAGTGGGCGATACCGCCCCCTGGGGGGCGCTGGAACGATCCAGGGGGGGCACTAGTAGCCTCGGGTGCAATTGGGGGGCGTTGAATAAAAATAAGGGGGCAGTGGAAGCATAAAGAAAGAAGAGAATATAAGAAAATTTTGAAAAACCGTTCGTACATGTTTCATCTGTTGTGTAACATAGAGTTAAAGTTGTAGTGATTACTTTATTTTCCAAATAAATTTACAAATTGTAACCGATCAGGTGTCAAGTCCGCCAACAGCTCTTAACAAGCAAGCGTTGGCAGGAGAGCGTGTCGCGCATTGTCGGGAAGTCCAGCATGCCTCGGCAGGAATATGTGCATGTAATGACTTGTTTACAATACGATACTATAAATAGGCGACATGTATGAAATCTAATTTAGATTGTTTCTGAATTGTGTAAAAAGCAGTTAACAATAGTGCAATAAGTATTTAAAATTTTTTATTCATATTCGATACCTTTAATCTTTACGGATTACGGATCACATACAAAGCAAATTGTATTATTGTTTACCTGGAGCATCTGGAGACCCTGGAAGAATTCCACCATGATTTCAACTGCTTCCACCCCACCATCAACCTCAGCCTGGACCAATCTACACGGGAGGTCCACTTCCTAGACACCACAATAAAAATAAGCGATGGTCACGTTAACACCACCCTATACCGAAAACCCATCAACCGCTATGCCTACCTTCATGCCTCCAGCTTCCACCCCGGACACACCACACGATCCATCGTCTACAGCCAAGCGCTGAGGTACAACCGCATCTGCTCCAACCCCTCAGACAGAGACCAACACCTACAAGATCTTCACCAAGCATTCTCAAAACTACGATACCCACACAAGGAAATAAAGAAACAAATCAACAGAGCCAGATGTGTACCCAGAAACCTCCTGCTACAAGACAGGCCCAAAAAAGAAACCAACAGAACTCCACTGGCCATCACCTACAGTCCTCAGCTTAAACCTCTCCAACGCATCATCAGTGATCTACAACCCATTCTGGACAATGATCCCTCACTTTCACAGACTTTGGGGGCAGGCCAGTCCTCGCCCACAGACAACCCGCCAACCTTAAGCATATTCTCACCAGCAACCACGCACCGCACCATAACAACTCAAACTCAGGAACCAACCCATGCAACAAACCTCGATGCCAACTCTGCCCACATATCTACACCAGCAACACCATCACAGGACCTAACCAGATCAGCTACAACATCACCAGCTCATTCACCTGCACGTCCACCAATGTTATATATGCCATCATGTGCCAGCAATTCCCCTCTGCTATGTACATTGGCCAAACTGGACAGTCACTACGCAAGAGGATAAATGGACACAAGTCAGATATCAGGAATGGCAATATACAAAAACCTGTAGGAGAACACTTCAACCTCCCTGGCCACACAATAGCAGATGTAAAGGTAGCCATCTTACAGCAAAAAAACTTCAGGACCAGACTCCAAAGAGAAACTGCTGAGCTCCAGTTCATTTGCAAATTTGACACCATCAGATCAGGATTAAACAAAGACTGTGAATGGCTATCCAACTACAGAAGCAGTTTCTCCTCCCTTGGTGTTCACACCTCAACTGCTAGCAGAGCACCTCACCCTCCCTGATTGAACTAACCTCGTTATCTCCATACTGATTTATACCTGCCTCTGGAAATTTCCATTACTTGCATCTGAAGAAGTGAGGTTCTTACCCACAAAAGCTTATGCTCCCAATACTTCTGTTAGTCTTAAAGGTGCCACAGGACCCTCTGTTGCTTTTTACAGATTCAGACTAACACGGCTACCCCTCTGATACTTGTATTATTGTTGTTTCAATAAAACAGCAATTTACACATGAGTATTTTTATACATTTTCTTACATAGCTACCATACATTTCTGTGTCTCTAGTGCTTACTAATAATAAAATTCTAGCAGGCTTGTGTCAGTACAGTACTATCTGAAGTGTACAGTCAATATATTTGTCATTTTTTATTACAATATTAATGAAAACAGGGGAATGAAATCATAAAAAAACTGTTAACTATTAACATTTATTTATATCTATCGAATCATCTGTGTTAATTGGTAAATAAGGCGTGTGTTAATAAGGAACAATTATTTAAATAAGGGCAAACTAAATTAAAACTATTAACTGATTTTTAATTGCATATTGATTATTTTTTAAATTAATTATTGATAAATTTAGTTTGATATTTGACAATTTAATATCAAATACATATATCTAATGCTGAGCAAAGAACAAAACCCAGTTTATTAGTTTCATTAGTATTTTAGTTTGGTTGTCTTTTGCAGTCTTATGCAAAAACCACTGTATACTTGATGTTGTGGGCGATATTCTAATAACACATCTTTCTTTACTATATTGTAGGACGTAGGTAGAAATATAGATACATAAAAGAACACAAATTTGTCACTGCATCTTTCTGTTTGTTCGCTTAAAGAAGGTAGATTTCCAGGGGGGCACTGAGTAATTTTTTTTCTGAAAAGGGGGCGGTAGGCCAAATAAGTTTGGGAACCTCTGGGCTAGAGGAAGGTTATGAGTGGAATTCCTCAGGGATCAGTCTTGGGACCAACCTTATTTAACATTTTTATTACTGACCACGGCACAAAAAGTGAATGTGTCCTAATATAATTTGCAGATGACAAAGTTGCGAAGTATTGTCAATATGGAGGAGGACCAGAATATCATGCAAGAAGATCTGGATGACCTTGTAATCTGCAGTAATAGAAATGGGATGAAATATAATGGTGCAAAGTTCAATGTCATGCATTTAGGAACTAACAAGAATTTTTGCTATAAGCTGGGAATTTATCAGTTGCAAGGGACAGTGGATGAGAAAAGAGATGGGAGTAATGGTTGAGCCATCAATGTGATGTGGCCATGAAAAGGCTAATGCGGTCCTGCGGTGCATCAGGTGAGGTATTAGAGACAGGGAAGTGTTAGTACCATTATACAAGGCACTGGTGAGACCTCATCTGGAATGCTGTGTGCAATTCTGGTCTCCCATATTTAAGAAAGATGAATTCAAAGTGGTACAGGTGCAAAGAAGGGCTACGAGGATGATCTGAGGAATGGAAGAGACTCAAAGAGTTTGGCTTGTTTAGTCTAACCAGTAGACGGCTAAGGGGAGATATGATTACTCTGTATAAATACATTAGAGGGATAAATACCAGGGAGGGAGAAGAGTTATTTAAGTTAAGCATCAATGTGGACCCCAGAACAAATACATATAAACTGGCCATCAACAAGTTTAGGCTTGAAATTAGGTGAAAGTTTCTAACTATCAGAGGAGTGAAGTTCCGTAGCAGCCTTCCAAGGGGAGCAGTGGGGGCAAAAAAACCTAATTGGCTTCAAGACTGAGCTTGATAAGTTTATGGAGCAGATACTATGACAGGACTGCCTACAATGGTGTGTGGCCCATCAGCGACTGCCTGTAGCAAAAATCCCCAATGGCTGGAGACGGGACACTAGATGGGGAGAGCTCTGAGTTACTATAGAGAATTATTTCCCAGGTATATACCTGGTGGGTCTTGTTCACATGCTCAGGGTCTAACTGATATTTGGGGTCTGGAAGGAATTTTCTCCTGGGTCAGATTGGCAGAGACTATGGTTTTTTTTCACCTTCTTCTGCAGCATGGGGTCACTTGCAGGTTTAAAGTAGAGTAAATGGTTGATTCTCTGTAACTTGAAGACTTTAAAACCATGATTTGAAGACTTCAAAAACTGAGCCAGAGATTAGGGGTCTATTACAGGAATGAGTGGATGAGCTTCTGTGGCCTGCAATGTGCAGGAGGTCAGAGTAGATGGTCCCTTCTGACTTTAGTAAGAGTATCTAAGTAAGAATATACATTACAATTTTAAACCTAACCAGTGTCCCCTAAGTGACTGGCCACAAGATGTCAGAATATGTTAGTTGTAGAGCTGACTGGATCGAATATTGATTTAATTTTCTTTCTTGATATAGGAATTAGATACAATGCTCTTGTCAGATATTTCTACATTATTATCATCTGCAAAAAGACTAGACGTTTCAGTTGCCTAAGTAGCCCCCATAATCACGGTTAAAGTTGCGCCCCTCCCCAAATCTGAAACAGCACCCCTATGGGCAGGCATGGAATTTGTCCTCCCCGCCCCCACATGCGCGGCTCTGTTGGGCTGACAGAAGCACCCGCCCCCCCTCCCCCCAATATAAAAGTCAAACTACGCCTATGGGAGCTGGTCCACAGACGGTCATTGAGAAACACTGCCCTAGACCACACCGCTCTCATTACCTTGCAGAAAATATCACCCTAGAACCAGGGCCGGCTCTACTGTTTTTGCCTCCCCAAGCAGCGTGCCGAATTGCCGCCGCAGACGGCAGGGGCAGTCTGTGTGTCGTTTGGGCGGCACGCGCTTTTCCGTGGTGGCGGCAAGGCGGCGGCAGCTTCTGTCTTCAGCTGGAAGACAGAAGCCACCAAATTGCCACCGCGGGCAGCTGAACATAGAAGCTGCCGCCGAATTGCTGCCACCGCAGAAATGCGCGTGCTGCCTTAACGGCACACGGACTGCCCCCGCCGTCCCCAGTGGCAATTTGGTGCACTGCTTGGGGCGGCAAAAACACACAGACTGCCGCCCCTTGCAGATTGCTGCCCCAAGCACCTGCTTGGAATGCTGGTGCCTGGAGCCGGCCCTGCCTAAAACTCTTGTTTCAGGAGGAACCATAGAACTCGCTCCACAGTGCAGCAAGGGTTAAACATCCTCCCCTGGGATATTACAATGGTTGCACAGTGTCTAGCACAACTTGTGTTCTGGGTTTGCTAGGAGACAAGACTGTTCAAGCAACATTAAATCTTAGAACTGTTATGTTTATTAAAAGGTATTCCTGTGGGTGACAGATAAGAATGATGACTGTGTTGGACTAACAACTGTTATCAGATTTAATTTAAAAGGTGCCTAGTCGTGTTCTGATTACTATGCAGACAATGCCAACTTTATTGCAGACACATTAAGCACTCATATAAGTTCCCTTATATCTGACAGATTTTCTATTGAAATGGTGTTAAAAATGTATTTGAATCGGATGCTGTGGCGCTTCTCAAATCAAAACAACTCCGTTAACTCCATGAACTGGGTCAGAGTCCACAATTATAGGAGTCGAGAAATTCCAGGATCTCTATATATCAACAAGAAACCGCATTCTAAAAAGAATTAGCTCACATAGAATTATATGTTATGCCAGATTTCAAGTGCTCTCATTGCATGACTATACCTCTACTACTATAACAGCGAGCATAAATGTATCAGAGCCTGTGTTACTCCCACTAATTTAAGCAGCTCAGAAAGGGCATGTCATTGGCTAACACTACAGTGAAAAATAAATGCATTTGTGATAACTGGTAACTTCCCCCCCGCCCCCCAAACATTATTTAATGTCACTGATCACATTCTAGGCAGATTATTTTATTTTTCAGGGTTTCAGATGCACCCATCTCAAGTCTAACTTACATAAAATAATGCAACGTTACTATACTAGATATGGGTTATGCACACTCCACAAATAAATAAAAGCATAAAAACATACCGTGCCCTACTTCCAGCCAAAATCCAGCATAAACCAGCAACTATTATTGATGGTTAGAGATACTCTGTAATGCTGTCAGTCATGCAGGAGCACCGGGTGTAATCTAAAAGTGTTTTGAAAGACAGGAAAAGGTTAGTTTGTGGCTAAATATACATTGAAAAAAGAACAGGAGCACTGTTAATAAATAGGCTTATTTCCACATTGTGAATCAATTCACAAATAAAAATGTTAACCCTATAATAGCTAGCATTGATACTGGGGGACTTTTTTATATGATCCATTACACATTATGCTCTAGTGATATGTGATGGGTTCAATCCTGAGAGTACTCATGCAATGCACAGCATGTAAGGCTGTATTACTCTGTGATGTTGCATCAGTACTCACTCCTGTACTACATTCTCTGATGCCCCTGTGCTCTGCTCAACACATCTGAGGATGAGTAAGGGCAAAACTAGCCTTCTGCCACCTCCCTCAGTTCTGGGACAGTCCAGCACTTGGTGCAAGCCGCAGCAGCAGCAGAGCTGCTCTAATTTGTGCTGGCAGCAGCAGACACCAGCTCAGGATCGGAGAGGCACAGGCCAAAGAACCAGGCAGCAGTGTGTAATTCAGATGGCTATAGGCACTTTATGGCATCTGAGGACTTCCCCCACTCTAGAGGATTCCTGTGGTGTTTAGATGCTGCTTGTATTATTAGAACTGGGAGCACTGGCTGTTGGGAGTCTGAAAGGACAGGAAACAGGAAGGAGGGGGGAGGAGTTGAGGAGGCTGGGAGAGTTACAGAGTGTGCAGCTACAGCTTGGAGAAGAGACTTGCACTGTAAATAAAGTTCTGTTGAAGTTGTTAATACTTTGCCTGGTGGATACAACAATTCCCCAGCTGCCCACTGTTCCCTTTGCATGGCAGAAGAGGCGCAAAAAGGACAGTGATGGGTCCAAGAACCCAGTACTATCTAAGGGAGCAGGTAAGATGAAGCACTGAGCATTATCCTCTGCGCAGAGGGGTGAAATTATCAAGTGTCCTCTGTGCATACTCACTAGGATAAAAAAAAAAAAGGAGCAGAGTCTGGGCAGAGAAATGAGGAAACACAGGCCCAAGGAAATGAAATTCTTAGCTCAGTGTTCCCACCTCATGTGTTAATCTTGCGGCCCAGTAGGAGGAATTTGGTGACCACACTGCAGTACCCTCATTAGCACAGGATCAGATTACTTGAGATCAAGGCTTGGGATTTCTGCTTAGAGCAGAGGACTATGCTCACCGCTGAACATTGCTTACTCCCAAGTGTACCTCCTTGCTGGGCACTACATAGAAGCAAGAGTGAAGTATAGAAGTGTTACTGTCCAGTCTAATAGCTAGCAGATCGAATATGGGGACGTCCATATGCCAGACCAATGGACAAAGATGGGAACCTATTATGCATGTTAAAAAAAAAAAGAAAGTGTAAACAAGCAATTAAGCAAATCTGGAAAGAATCCAAGTGCATTTCCTGTGCTGGAATGAGCTCCCATATGGGTTTCTCCTTCCATTAAACACATCCTTAGATGCTAGAGTTTGTCCCAGTTTGCCCTTTGATGTAATACTCCACAGGTGTTTTCTTTAAGCATCCTGTTTGCATAAATTGCAAAGAAACTTGACCTATCTGCTTGAAAGGGGGGGGAAATATCCAATACAATTGGATAGACAGTGTTTTGGTAAACATTTTAAAAATGTATTCTTGCATAAAATTGAAAAAGTCTCTGCTTTGGATCTATTCGTTCATGGAGATCATGGAGTCCCTCTCTTTGTCACGGTATGACACACTGAAGGAATGTTTTATTTCTATCAGCGATAACATTTCCAAATAATGTACTATTTGTGTGTGTTGTATTTTTTATGCAACAAGTCGGGGTTCTGGGTCATGCTGGTGATTCATTGCATGCTACAGTTGCAGGTCATGCTAACTGGAAAGTGTCAGATACAGAGCTCGTATTGGTGATTTGTTAAAAACACATTAAAATTTAAGCAAAAGGGGCAAGTTTGGCAGGGCTGTGAGTTTGTCTCCAGCTTGGACCTCAGCTAGCAGTGGTTGGGAGGAAGAGTACTCAGCCCGTGAGGGAAGGGAGCACCTTTGTACTGTTCTTAAACAACTCCCTCTGAGTGACCCAGGAGTATGAATGATGCGCTCTGAATGGTGCTGCATCCAAACCTCCTCCAGTAGAATGAGGAGTCAGTCCAACACTCGGCCTTCCTAGTTAGTATTAATAAAGGGGGGAACATAAAGGGAGCCTCAGAGGCAAATTTTACTTTAAAAATAAAGAAAGAAAGAAAGAAAAAGAAAAATCTCACACTTCCTCTCATGCCTGCATGTACCAATAACAACATTCTACAAAGGGACTAAACACATCTTAACCTAGTGGAGGTGCCTGTGGTGTATGTGGCTAACAATGCCTGATTTAGAGTCAGAAGGTACGTCTACGTTGTGTTTTAAAATCCAAGGCAGCGTATGCTGCAATCACATCCTGTGGGTTTGAGGCTGACCATTCGTGCATCCAGAACAGTCAAATTACCATGATTGTAAAGGTATCAAACTCAAGACCCAACTCCTATGAAAAGTTACCCTTTTAGTGACAGATTGACTTGACCTTTAACTCTTCCTAGTCCACGTAGAGTTTGCAGTGGAGTATGAAAGCTCAGATAAGAAGCCTCCTTGGAAAACTACCTCTCCTCTGACACATGGCTAGAACTACATCTGTTAACAGCTGAGGATGGATTTACGTCATAGCATGTTTCATATAAACATTCAAATTTAGAAAATTATAAAGTAAGAGGAAGGCTTAAGATGAGTGGGAGCTACGCTAATGTTGACATTGCTGTTCTGCTGAGAGTAGTAAACAACCCTCGGTGTATAACGCATACCACAAAGAAGCCAAAATGACTCCTCCAGCGTATATCAAAAAGAACAACATAAATAGAATCACATAACTTGGCTTTATTTAGCGAAAGGGGAGTACAGAGAGAGAACTTCTCATTGCATATTTTAAAAGGCCAGATGGGTAGAAAGTCTATTTCTCTCCCCTTTCTCTTTATCAAAGAAATTTAAATTCTGCAGCTGTTTATTTCTGTTCTTTGATAGTTTTGGAGCCACTTGAGATGGTTTGCAGTGTGCATACTATAAAAAGGTTGCTAGCAAAACAAATACAGATCTAAACAGACAGATTTCTTCTCTCCATCTTTCAAAGGGCTTGTATAACAATCGTTTAAATGTAACTGAATGCTGTGCCTCAGACAAGTGTAATTTCAGGTTTCCATGTTGAACTGTTTCTATCCTTCTCATATCTATGCTCTGGATGCACATGAGTGTAATTTTCACAAGAACAAAATGACATCAAGAAATAACTTTAGGCCATAGTGGTGGGCCATGGCTAAAGCATAAAGTACATAAGGAGGTATCTAACTTTTGCTCCTCAGATTGTTGTCATGGCTCCTAGGATAGTGGGGATAAGAGCAGTAGGCATGTCGGAAGAGAGTCCTCTCCACCAATCCCTTTTGGACAAGTGACAGAGCAGCGCAGATGGTGTCCAGAGGATTTGACAAGCCCTTCTCTCCTCAGAGGAAAGAGAATGATGTGATACGAGAGTCTCACAGCCTCACCCAAAAAACTCTCTGGGTGACATCCTCACCCCAGGTCCAGGCCCTGTATGCCACATAAGAGGGCTAGAGAGGTGTAAAGGGGCCCTAAAGGGCTATGACTGGGGAAACATTCCCTCAACATAGCCTTCTGACTGCCTCAGCAGTGCCTATCTTCCAATGGCCCCCATGTAAGTCTTGGCATAGTGCCTGGGAAGGCAGCAGCATATAACATTCCAGAGATTCCAGCCATAGGCAGCTGAGGACAGGCTGCTGTAATTTAGACAAGACCACCAAGCTAAGTTATGCCAGGAGCTGCAGAGAAGGCTACAATTGGGACGGTGAAAGTGTGGCTTGAAACTACACAGCCTCTTCTCTCTGGGCAGAGAGTTCTGCGCTATGTCCGGAGCATTGAATCTCACCTATTTTCTCAATTGTGCAACTGTCATGTAAAGAGTGAAATCCTAGCCCCCTTGAAAACAATGGTAAAACGCTCATTAACTTTAGTGGGGCGAGGATTTCACCCAAAATGTTTATCAAAGTGAAGCCAGGTGGCTGCCATGTCTGCTAAAGACCAAAGCTGGTGGTAGCTTGTGCATTTTTCAGAGCACACTGTTCAATTGTTCTATCTTGGATAACACTTACCATCCAGAAGCAGTGACTGTGCCACTGAATGAGTCTTCAAAGCTCTGTCTTTGAAAGGTGAGAGGAAAGATGCCTCCCTACACCAACTTTCCCTGCAGCCAGTCATTGAGGCATAAAGTCAACCCAACCCTTCCCTGAATTACACACCAAGGCCAACTTATTAAATTCAAGATCAACCTCATAAAAGGAGGTAGCACAACAGCATAGTGGCGATAGAACTATTATTTCCATTAAGGGAACTTTCCCCAACAGCAAACTTTACAAAGGTGGACCCTGCAGCCAGGAACTTAGTCAGCACCTATTAATGAATGTACACTGCACCATGCAGTCTCTATCATAGTAACCAAAATGCAATGTGTATTACATTGTCATCCTTAAAATGCATCAAATAAAGGTCAAGAACAAAGAAAATATGGGTATATAGATGACATAGTTTTATACTTGCTAAATGGACAGTCAGTAGTTCAGCAAGAGGTTGCATGTTATTTTATGAGTTCCTGGCACATGTTAGGTATAGTCAAAACCATATAATACATTAATTGGTAGTCATTTGTTGTTGAAACCTTCTAATCAACTGGAAGACAATGGCCTAAAATTTCAGAACTGGGGTAAGCAGAAGCAACCCTTAAGGGCCAAATCTATCAATGAGAAATAGTGATGTAAGTTGATGAGAAAACAGATGAGTAACTGGTGAAATATTGTATTTTACACCTTTATTTGCTTTTCCTGCACAACCCCCGTTGCATACCTTTGGCATATTGAACTATTTTACACAACCACTTAATGCCAAATAGGGGAAAGTTACTCACCAACTTACACCCATTGTGTACTTTATACCATTGTTTATGTCTCTGCTTAACTGGGACTGCACTAGGGCTGGCAGAAAAATTTCTATTAAAACTGTTTTCAATTGAAAACTGGGTTTTTTGACTAAATCACACTTTTCTTGAAAAAGTGCCTGCTTACTGCAGAAAATTGTTATTTGTCATTGAAAAAAATCACCTGAAAACTGAAATATTTGAATTTGGATATGATCCCATAGTGCTTCATGTCCCCATTAACCTCTATTGACTAGGCTCCTCGGTCAGATTGCATCTCCCATGATGCACTGCAGTCAGATGAGCCCCTAATGCCTCCTCATCAAGAGGAGAGAGCATGGTGCAGCATGGGAGATGTAGTCCAACCAGGGAGCCTGGCCTATAGAGTAGAAGAACAACATGAGACACACAGGCTACCAGAACCATGGTGGCATTTTGGAACAGAAATATTTTGGTTTTCAATTTTCACCAAAATGTCAAAATTTTCAGCAAGAAAAAACAACACTTTCCTACCAGTTCTATTATACGCACTTTGCATCCCATGCTGTACCATCCTTTTGCTATTTATAAAACAATTTGATCAAATCTCAGTTCCAGAAGACTAACTAAAATTAAAAAACTATTTTGCACTTTAAAATAATGGCAGGGTGTCCAAAGCTTAGGATGGGTGCATTCTTCAGTATTTTAGACATCTAAGCCAACAAGAATGACAGAATTGTTATTAAACATCAATATCAAGCAAAAAATTATGTGCTGAAAGTTCAAGAATTCAAAAATCATGAGCAAGGCGCCCCAAAAATCATGAGATTTGCTTCAAAAATCACAAGATATTCAAAATAATAAATTTATGGTTCTCTATTTGCCTGATAGGTTTTGAGCCTTTGGCGTTTGTGTTTTCCAGCGATGAGGACTAGAAATTCATTTTTTTTTAAAGAAAAAGAAACCTGAGGTAATCATATATTTACAAGACTCCAGGAACTGGGTTTTTAAGTAAAATATCAAATATCTTGAGACATGAAAAAATCATGAGAGGTGGTAACACTTCTAGTCAGAAAAGAAGAGAATGATAAAAGTGTTATGCTCACACTCAGCTAGTGAGCCTAAAACTTTCATCAGGCTGCTCCCGTATCCCTTGCCTCTGAGACATTGGAAAGCTTGCCCCATGCCTTCGCTGAGTGGAATGCAACAACTGGTCTTTTACAGCACATATGGGGCGGGAGAAGGGACACCAGCAGATCTAGACTTTAGCAACAGTAAAAAACAAACAAATCACACACCTCCATGTTATTATCACACACTGCCTGCAACAGCCCTTTGGCTTTGCCCTCCTGGTTAGATTCTTTGATCTAACATTTCAGATGCAGTCATCACCAAAAGGTCTGCAATTCTGTCTGATGTTTTAGTACAAGGTACCCCACCTGTATTAAATTTATTTATACTGTAAAAGTACAAAAAAAAAAAAAAAAAAAAAGAGGAGACTCCTGTGTGAGATTTTAGACCCACTGGCAAAACCCTTTCCCACCACTGACCCATTGTGGCTTGCAAATTCAGATCTACTTTCTCCTTAGATTCACAACTAAACCTGCACAAGATTTTTATAGCTATTCTTCTGAAACCAAAGTCATCATAAACTCAGGAATTTTTAAATTATACTTGTATTATTCTGCCAGGTGGAGCCAACAGCAACAAGGGCCGAATTCAGTATCTAGGGGTTCCTTTTCAACAATACAACACAAAACCAGCTCGGGCCTCCACCCAGTGAACTTGGACAATTACATACTACCCTCTGGATGCCTCTAAGAGGCAATACTTCCCCTCTCGCAAGAGAAAGGGTCAAATGGTGTATAGGACCCTTAAACAGGCCCAACACAACAAAGTACAAGTACCTATCCCCAGCCTCTCTAAACTCATTGGGCTTTGGAACCCATGTCCCCTGCCTAGCAAGTGCTGTTCGGTTGAGAGTGAGTCCCTCCATCGGGGTATGCCAGGTACAGTTCTGCTGCCCTCGGTTCACACAACAAGGATAACAACCCTTTATTACTAACAAGGAGACTGGGGATCCAACAGCAGCCACAAGTGATCATTTGAGCAAGCAATCCCATCATGCTGAGCACCTAGGCAGGGTGGGTATGTCCATGCAAACGAGATCAGTTTCTGAAGTCTTTTCCCACAGCTCACCACCAGATGCCAGGAGAGAGCGCATTCAGACTCTGCTTACATCATGACCCCAAAACTCATGATGACCCAGGGAACTTTCCAGACGCTTTCTAAGAATTTGGGGCTCAACTGTTTTCTGGTTTGTTTCAACCCAGCTAGGCCCTTGTCTCCCTTCCCCACCCCGCCCCCTTGACACAGGAGACTTGGCTGTGTGCTGCGGAGGAAGCCAAGAGACTCTCTGCTTCCATGAATAGCCCCCTCCAGCCAGCTGGTCCATTCTTGGGTTCCTGTTCTTCCTATGTCACAATGTTGCCAACTCTTGCAATATTTAGTATACTTCTTACAAACCCAGCTGTTGGAGTTAAGAGCATCTCGGCTTTCACTTCAAAAAGAATATATTTCCAACCCTCACCATTACAAAGAAAAGCTTAAAAACATGACATGAGTTCACCCTAAAGGCTGAGAAAGCAAAGAACCATTTTTAAAAAAAAAAATTAAAAAAAAACCAAAACCATGATTTTGTGGGCCTGACTCGTGACTTTTGAACTCTTAGGTTTGGCAGTGCAGAAGGCCCCACTATATCCCACTGTATATTGTGGGATTGAGTTTGTGTCTAGTAGGGGAAGAGGGCAGTGAGTCTCTGCTTTTGTTGTGAAACATGACAGGGATTTTTTGCTTCTGGGTTTCCTATGAAGCCTAAACTGATGTGAACCTCACAAAAGCACCAACTTGTGGAAGCCAAGCCCTCCAGAAGCAGTTACCAAGCTGGGGAGTTTTGCACACCTCTGTCCAAAACTCAGTCTGAATGGGGAAATTCAGACCTAGGATAAGTGGACAGATTTCACCAGGGTGGGACCCACTTACAACGTGCTCGGTATATTGCTAAAATTGCTGCTGTTGCCTAATTTAACAGCTACACCATTTAAATGTGTCCCTTTGGGTAAGTAATGCTGCAGCTGAAAGGGCAGCATCCTGTTTATATTTTATTGCAATATTATTTGTTTACGGTTCAGCAAAGTAGGGGCCATAATCACATGAAATGTCAGCAGCTTCTACCAGGGCTCTTTAGTTAGCTCGTGTTTAGGTTAGACAATCCATTGTTGATATAATCTTGCTGAGCCATCTTGAACTTTCCTGGAAAATGAGCGTTTGACGTAGATGGGTCTTTTTTCATTCAAGGTATGAAAAAATCTATGAATCATGAAGAGGTCAGTTATTACACTTGAACTGCTGCAAACCATGCCCGAGATTCATGTTCTGGCAAGCAAATCCTGCAGGTCTGCCGGACCCATTGCTTTGTTTGATGGTATGGCAAAAGGTGCCTAACCTTTTGTGTGGTTCATACAAGACACACTATTGCCAGGCTGTCATGGTGACCCCAGCTTTGAGCATGAATGGCAGCAGCTGTGAAGTGAAGCTAAAACAGAGCTCCTCATAGCCAACCTAAATCACTTATCACACTCCAAACACTCATTTTTAGAGATGCTTTCAAACCAGATTATTTTCTTAGAGCAGCTACTTATTTCTGAACCACCAAGAAACCCAAAATGTAATGATTAGAAGACGAGCTCTTAATTATGGATCCATTTTTAAAAAGGCTCACTATTTGCATCTACATTTGCTTGAATGTGATGAACAGTAGTGGGCAGAGAACAAAATCAGGGGCACCGAATTATATGGGCCCGTGGTGCCCATGCTCCAGCAATATTCAAGGCACGGGGGCCAGGCTCCACTAATGTTCAGGGCCGGGTCTCTCCCCTGGCCCTGCCTGCACCAGGTCCTAGAGCCCCCCAACCACTAGTGCCAGGGCAGGCTGACCCAGGCTGACCCTACCTCTGCCCTTCTGCCTTGGACACTGGGTCTGAGTGGCAGGAGCTGTGGGAGGCCTGGGGGATTAGCGGGGGGCCAGGAGCAGCTTCTCTCACCCCAGCCCCAGACCTGTCGCTCATGGGAGGGAGCTTGGGGGGAGGGATCCACCCCCACACTCACCGGCAGCAGTGTAAAGTGGAACAGTCCGGCCCCAGCCCACTCCGCCAGCTCCCAGCCGTGGCTCTCCGCTTCCCGCCGCCAGTGTGAGCCGGGGGCGGTCTTTTCCCCAACCCGAGCAACATGGCTGGGGCGGGGCAAGGGAAGCAGAGCGGACTGGGGCCGCATCTCTCCGCTTCCCGCTGCTGGAGAGTGTGGGGGGGCGATCCTTTCCCTGCACTCACCGGCGGCCGGAAGCAGGGCACTGCAGCTGGGAGCTGGCAGAATAGAGCGGGCTGGGGCCGGGCTGCTTTGCTTCCCGCCACTGCCGGTGAGTGGGGGGTCGCTGGGGGAAGAGGTGGAATGGGGACGGAGCAGGGGGGAAGGGTAAGAGGCAGGGCAGAGGGAGTTGTCCGGGGCCGCACACCCCCCTAGGGATGGCCAAGGGATAGGGCTGGTTGCCGGGGCTGGTGCTGCCGCATATGCAGTACGAGCTGCCTAGAGCACCGTGAAATTTGGGGCAATTTGGTGCCCCAAATTTCATGGTGCCCTACGCAGCTGCGTATGCTGCATATGCCTAAGGATGGCCCTGCTCGGACAGATGGACACTTCCTTTTTCCAGCGGGATACTCCAACAGCACAGGTGGCCCCCTCACCCACAGTCACTGCTCCTGCCCCACGCTGGGCATGGGGCAGCCCCTTCCCCCACCCCCAGTGAGGCTACAGTGTGGGGCAGCAGCAGGGAAGGAGGCACACACGTGATGGCAGCCCCCCTCTGCACGCACCACAGGGAAAGTGCGGGGGCTTCCTGGACCTGCGAGGGGCCCCAGGAGCACATGCAGTGACAGTGGTGTGAGGTGAGTGTGCTGCCAGGGGGCCCCTCCCCCAGAGCTTGCTGCTGCTGGTGGGGGGAGGGCTGGGGGGAATGCTCCTCTCTTGCCCCATCTGGGGGCAGCCAGCCTGCATCCCAAACTCCTCATCCCCAGCCCTGCCCTGCCCCAGAGCCTGCACCCTCCCAGCTAGAGCCCTCACCCCCTCCCACACTCCAACCTTCTGCCCCAGCCCTGAGCCCCTCATCCCCGGCCCCACCCCGCAGCCCTCACCCTGCACCTCAACCCTCTGCGTGAGCCCCTCCCACATCCCAAGTCCTTCATCCCCAGCCCCACCCCAGAGCCCTCACATTTTTACATTATTTTAAAAAATATGTCGCTTTACAAGGCAGGTGTGGGAGGGGCTGGCCTTGGACCCATTCTGGGCACCACCAAAAAGTATACAAACCTGCTCCCCCTGGACAAAATGAGATAGGGACTAAAAGGAGAATACTCTGAAGATAGAGGGATGTTTCTGAATAAATGAAGCTGAATTAATACAGGACACAGACTAGTTTTCAGTATTACTCTGAGAACCTACATAACATCAGCAAGGTTACATTCATTATATCTGGGATTAATGAATAAAGTGGCCAAATGATAGTGGAGAGACAAAGTGGGTGAGGTAATATCTTTTCTGGACTGACTTCTGTTAGTGAGAGAGACAAACTTTCCGACTACACAGTTCTCTTGCATATAACTGATATTGATCATTTTTGGCATGTACAGTGAAGCTGTCAAGAGGTTTAAAAAACTGGGAGCAGAAAACTGCAATAGTTTATAGCCACAAATGTCTTTAAATGATCTGTCATTACTCCTTATTGACCAGAATAAAAATTTGCTGGGGGTGTCTTATCTGTTGTGAGGCTGTCTCATGCATTCCTGGTATAAGGCCTTCACCATGCCCATGCTCAAGAACTTGTGTAAGATAATTGATGCCTCTTTAGGTCTGGAAGAGGTAAATTAAAAGCTCTGCTAACATATTTTAAAATATATAAGTGATATGTATGGGGATAACAGAAGATTCCACAAGCCAGTTACAGCCATGAATATAAATACAGCTCTCCTTAAAAATCATCTAATATTTCTACTATGTTCCACCTGTGTAGCAATCCCTTCAATAAAGAATGCGTTACAAAATATTTATCTTGCATCAAGGATTTATTAATACTTAGTCTAGGATTTACTTACCTTTAATCCCTTGCTGGATCTTCTGTATTGCCATTTCAACCCTTTTCATGCAGCTCCACTACAGACTGATCCAACACATACTGGCTGGGCTAAGCTTTTATATATTATTTTAAATGCAAAAACTCAGTGTTCCCTTCTAAAATATGGGCCTGATTCAAAGCCCACTGAAGTCAATGGGCTTTGGAACAGGCCCTTATCTGTTTGTAAAAGACCAGCTGTAGGTTCTGCCTGTGGCTTATCTTCACAAAACCAAACTCAGAGAACCAGTCATAAAAGACATGTTTGAATTATGAACAGAGTATTGAATACTTACACAAACTGTTCTGATACAATCCACAGAGGAAAAACATATCCACCAAATACAAACCAAATCAGAATTAAAAAACAACAACAACATGGTATTTACTATCATCAGATTGTTCACTCTGCTAGTGTGTTCAACCCCTTCACCCACCATGTGTCTGTCTTGTCTATTTACATTGTAAGCTCTTCAGGGCAGGTATTGTCTGCTACCCTGTGTTAGTACAGGGCCTAGCACAATGGAGCTCTGTCTCTATCCCTTAAGCACTACCATTACTAATAAAGGAACACAGGCAAGGAAACCATGACTTGCTTACAGACATTACATTAATAGAGATACAAGCTTAATTAGTTAAGTAAATTATTTGCTGTGAGTTATTCACTCAGCCCCACTGTCAAATGAAATATCCAGATGTTATGGCAATATAAGAAGTAGCATTGTACAGTTATTATATTAATGATTGTCAAGTATCAGAGGGGTAGCCATGTTAGTCTAGATCTGTAAAAAGCAACAAAGAGTCCTGTGGCACCTTATAGACTATCAAATGGATTGGAGCATAAGCTTTCGTGGGTGAATACCCACTGCGTCAGACGCATGTATATTAATGATTGTTCTTTATGGGAAATATGAAGGTAACTACATTTTTCAAATGTACATTTTCGTAAGCAGGAGTTAATCATGCCCATATTTTCAGTTTCTACTATAAAAATGGAATATTCCAACACAGCACCAGAACTGTAAATAGCCTTTCTGCAATGCTTTTTAGCAGTATCACAGGCCTGAGCTTTGTAATTAAGCTATTGGAATGAAAATGGCAGAAGTTACATTTGAAACCAAAAGGAAGTTAGCCAAGATGAGTACACTGCTTAAGCTAAAAAGGACTGCAAGACAGAGGCAATGAAGAGTAGCGACTAATTTACTTCTCAATATTTATCAAGTACACCTCTACCCCAATATAACACGAATTCGGATACAACGCGGTAAAGCAGTGCTCCGGGGGCGGGGGCGGGGCTGCGCACTCCGGCGGATCAAAGCAAGTTGGATATAATGCAGTTTCACCTATAACGCGGTAAGATTTTTTGGCTCCCGAGGACAGTGTTATATCGGGGTAGAGGTGTATCATTTAACATGTCCACCAACCTATGGAAAAGATGGGCTTCTGGCGAAAGCAAACAATGGGGAGTGGAGAGAGGGAAGGTTCTGTCCCTAGCTCTGGCAAACTTGAACTAGACACTTTGGCCCAAATTTTCAGAAGTGTTTGATAATTTTGCATACCCTGCTTGAGACACCAAGCACCTGATTTTCAGAGGTGATCAGCTCCAACTGATTTCAATGGAATTTAAGCATTCTGTGGAATATGGGGATAAACTTACCAACCTCACAGGTGTGCTAGGAGGCTTCAATTCTTCATATGTAAGGTGCTATAGAAATGCAAAGTTAATATATTATCAGTGTTACCCTTCTACTCCCTTCTTCATTCCCCCCAGGTTGCATCTAGTCTTAATGTAGGCCTGACCCTAAATTGACCCATTAGTTCAAATGGACCTACTCACATGAATTCAGTTATGCATGTGAGTGTTTGCGAGGATGGGCCCTTAGATTCCAGGTTTTTTGGGGCAGGGACTGTCTTTTACTAAGTGTCTGAACAGTGTTGAGCCCAATGAGCCTTTTTAGGCACTACTGTCATCCAAATAATAAAAACAGATGCTGCAGGACAAGCCTTTGTCCTGCTGTTGACCTCAGCTATTCATAAACTTTGTCCCAACCCTCACTCGTATTTATCAGGGCAAAGATCTTTCTAGCCTCTCAATTAAACTTTCAAGAACCAGAAGAAATCCTGTGGGCATTTAAGCTTATTTCCATGGCCTCTAAGCTGTCCTTATAGCTTATAGACATAGTTTATTATGTTTTTTCCAAAAATCATTTAGTTTCCCCATTGGTTAATTCCCTCACTCCTACCAGTAGAGCTTTTAGACTCTGGATGTACATTTTATCTGTAAGGGGGCCACCAGCAGAGTGGACAAGCGCCAGGTATTTTGTACTGAATGTCTGTTCTCTTTTTTTTTTAAATTCTTCCTACATACTTTCAGAAAAAGATTAAAAACAGGCCCTTTCTCTGCCCTTCTCTATCCAATTCATTCTTTTGTTTTATTTCACTTCCTTTGCTTGTTTTAGATGGTAATTAAACTAAATTAAAACATCAGTGATTGATAGCAGTGAGCAAACACAGCTCTTTATGATCAACAATTATTCAGCAACTAGTGAGTGACAACTTTGCAGGATAAGGGCAAAGGTACACCCTCAGGAGACAATTTTATAACCAGATATTGGGCAGAAGCCATCCCACATCTCCCCACCCCACCCCCTGCTACTCCCCATAATTCTAACGTTACCACAATTTAACGGACACTAATTTACAGTGTAGGTATGTATGCTTTTACTTTATGATAATTGGGGCATTTAGGGGACCGATCCTGCTAACATTGAAGACAACAGGAGTTTTACCAGGTTGGGGAGCAGATTTGGTTCTAGGTAAGCATGCCATTGTGGCCAGATCCTTGGTCCCCACTCCATTCCACTGTGCTGTTTCCACAATGCAGAGGAGGTGGTAACCTGATGTAATGGTAAAACTAGTTGGCAGCTTGGAATTCCCCTCACATGGGGTAATCTCTGGCTGGTGTAGAGTCAGCATATATGGCTCTGTACCACTTCCACCCAGCATAAGTAACATGTCGGGTCAGGAGAGTGTGAGTAAAGTGCCTTTCAATCTGTAAGCACGTTAGTCAACTAGTATTAGACATAAAAATCTTGATTCTGTTTATAACATGGATTTGTACAGCCTAGTACGAAGAGAGTTTTTATGAGGTTAGAAAAGAAAAGCAATTTTAAATCAAAATGGTCTCTGTGTGGTTGTAACCCAAACAACATTAAGGTGGTGTATGGGAACTATGCAGGCTAGATACCACAGTGATGGGTACACTAAACAGAAAATAAAAACTGAGAAATAAAGTAGTCTATTTTAATTGCTCAATTAATCAGAGAGCATTAATAATGAAAGCTAATTAGCATTTGCAGATTTAATAAATCTTACTACTTTATGAGGTTTTGCCACTATAATCTTGAACAGTTTTTGTCACAAAACAATACCACTTTTGCTCTATTTTTCTGCTTTCAGACATCAGAAAGCAGTCCCAGACTGTTAATTTGTGCATCTTGAAGAAATGTGATAAACAATGTAAATGTACAAGTTAAATTAACGTGTTACAAAAGTAAATTTGCATTCTGAGAAAAGCCTGCCACGACAGCCAAAAGTTGCTGATTGCTGCTTTTGTTTCACAAATGGAAAGTCACTGCCTATCATAACATCTGCAATGCCAGTAAACAAACATGATGAATGCATTTAATTTAGAGTTTCCATTAACCTCAAAACTTCTTAAACTTCATGGACAAGAGTCATTGTGTGACGAGCTCTTGTGTTTTAGAATTTATTTTCCTCATGGTTCTAACATCTGGTGTAAAAGGTCTTCAATAAAAACTGTCACAATTTTTCCTTTCAAAATAAGCTGATTCATTGTTGAACCTGATACTTCACATACACTGAAAGGTTCAAACTTATACTATGTAGTTCCAGTTATCCAGATTCCCTGCATCTGAAAATCCTAGTTATCTGAATCCACAGTGTCTCCTCCGGGTAGTCCTATGTTCGTTAATCACTTTTGTTTATCCGAATGCCTTATCTGAAACTTTGGATGTCCCCCAGGGCATTCAGATAAGTGTGCTGTATACAGATACTGTACTTTAGAACAACTAAACCAATTATGCTTCGTAATAACCTGAAACTACTTGTAGTGTGTTCAGTTTCTGTTCACTGGAGGGGGGGGGGAGGCTAGGGGAAAGAGTACTGTATTTTGTGCTACTTCTAACACTGTGCTACAATGTTCCCCTTAGAATAACGAAGACTGTTACTACAAAACAGAACTGTGCCATGCCACCAAGGAATGAAAAAGAATGTTTGTATAAACCAACAGTGTGCATAACTAAAAACACCCACTGTGGCTTTTGTACTGGGGCAGATGTGGAGCCCTGCATTGCTACGTGGCAGCATATGTAAACAGGGGCCACACACAGTACAGAAGCACATAGTGAGTTTTTCCCAGTCTCTGAGATCAAGTCCACACACGTACCATTTGAAGATGGCACATGTATGTTAGAGAGGCTGAGGGAACTGAGGTTATTTAGTCTGCAGAAAAGTGATGGGGGATTGGATAGCAGCCTTCAACTACCAGAAACGGGGTTCCAAAGAGGATGGAGCTAGGCTGTTCTCAGTGGTGGCAGATGACAGAACTAGAAGCAATGGTCTCAAGTTGCAGTGGGGGAGGTTTAGGTTGGATATTAGGAAAAAACTATTTCACTAGGAAGGTGGTGAAGCACTGGAATGGGTTACCTACGGAGGTGGTGGAATCTCCATTCTTAGAGGTTTTTAAGGCCCGGCTTGACAAAGCCCTGGCTGGGATGATTTAGTTGGTGTGGTCCCTCTTTGAGCAGGGGGTTGGACTAGATGACCTCCTGAGGTCTCTTTCAACCCTAATCTTCTATGATTCCATTCTACCTCACTGAAATGTTTATATTTTGCCACATCAAGGTACAGATTAACCAATAGCAAACATACACTGCTCGCAACAACTATACTTGACTTTTCTGATGTAAATAAAGCCAAAAGACAGCATTACGGCCTTACTTTGTTTATCCATGTCATAACTATAAAGGGAAGGGTAATAGCTGTCCTGTGTACAGTACTATAAATCCCTCCTGGCCAGAGACTCCAAAATCCTTTTCCCTGTAAAGGGTTAAGAAGCTCAGGTACCTGGCTGGCATCTGACCTAAAGGACCAATAAGGGGACAAGATACTTTCAAATCTTGGGGGGGGAAGGCTTTTGTTTGTGTTCTTTGTTTGGGAGAGTGTTCGTTCTCGGGGACTGAGAGCGACCAGACATCAATCCAGGTTCTCCACATCTTTCTAAGCAAGTCTCTCCTATTTCAAACTTGTAAGTAAATAGCCAGGCAAGGCGTGTTAGTTTTCCTTTGTTTTCTCAACTTGTAAATGTACCTTTTACTAGAGTGTTTCTCTTTGTTTGCTGTACTTTGAACCTGAGACTAGAGGGGAGTCCTCTGAGCTCTTTAAGTTTGATTACCCTGTAAGGTTGATTTCCATACTGATTTTACAGAGATGATTTTTACCTTTTTCTTTAATTAAAAACCTTCTTTTTAAGAACCTGATTGATTTTTTCCTTGTTTTAGATCCAAAGGGGTTTTGGATCTTGATTCACCAGGAGTTGGTGGGAGGAAGGAGGGGAATGGTTAATTTCCCCTTGTTTTAAATCCAAGGGGTTGGATTTGTTTTCACCAGGGATTTGGTGAAGGTTTTTCAAGGTTTCCCAGGGAGGGAATCCATTGAAAATGGTGGCAGCCGAACCAGAGCTAAGCTGGTAATTAAGCTTAGAAGTTTTTATGCAGGCCCCTACATTTGTACCCTAAAGTTCAAAGTGGGGATCTCAGTCCTGACATGGTGAATAGCGGTGGGATCATTTTAAACCCAAAAGCCAGTGAGATTTTTTTTTCCTTCTAGCTGCTTGGAAAGCCGAGCTGGAAGTAGATAGATGCATATCTTATCTCTCCTTGCCTGAAGGCAGAGGTGTTAAGTTTTTTTTTTACAGGTCCTTTGTTAAGAGAAGGGTTCAATTAGCAAATGACTGGTAAAAGGTATTTACAAGCTGAATTGTTTTTTTTTCTTTTTACATCCTCGGGAGTAGCTAGTTAGAAAGTTACTGTTAACTCTGCAGCAGCCAGAGCTGAGAGCTTCCCAGTTTCAGCCCACTGCAGAGGGGGTTACCCAGCACAAGAAAACAGGAAAATGACTACCAAAGAAGTAGCTAACAAAATAGAACTGGCCAAACTAGAAGCAGAAGAAAATGAAAGAAAACATCAGAGACTGCTTCAATTAGCAAAACTCGAGACAGAGCAGAGAGAAAGAGAAGAAAAAGCCAAAAAGGAGGCCCATGAAAGAGAGATGGAGCTGGAAAAAGCCAAAGAGGAGGCTCACAAGAGAACTATGGAGCTGAAAGAAAAAGAGATGGAGGAGAGAGAAAAAGAAAGGAAGCATGAACTGGAAGTGGCAAAAGCTAAGCAGGATGCACCAGCCAATGCTAACAACCCCCCTCCCGGTACCACTTCCCATCCCAGAAAATTCCCCATCTACAAGGCAGGCGATGATACTGAGGCCTTCTTAGAAAATTTTGAAAGGGCCTGCCTTGGATACAGCATCACTGCAGACCAGTACATGGTAGAGCTGAGGCCGCAGCTCAGTGGACCCTTAGCAGAGGTGGCGGCTGAAATGCCTAAGGAACACATGAACAGTTATGAACTTTTTAAAAACAAGGCCAGACTCCGAATGGGGCTAACACCCGAGCATGCCCGTCGGCGGTTCAGAGCCCTAAAGTGGAAACCGGATGTGTCATTTACCCGTCATGCCTACCACATTGACAAAAATTGTGATGCCTGGGTATCAGGAGCAAATGTTAAATCTCTGGAAGATCTGCTTTGCCTAGTAAAAATGGAGCAGTTTTTAGAGGGTGTTCCTGAGGAAATAGAAAGGTACATCCTAGATAGGAAGCCCAAAACTGTAACTGAGGCGGGGGAGATTGGAGCCCAATGGGTGGAGGTGGCAGAAAAGAAAAAAACTAGTAGCAGTTGGAGCGAATATCAGAAGGGGCAAGCCGAAACAAAACCTTACCACCGGGGACAACCCAAGGCCCCACCCACATCCCAAGGGAAACCCCAGACGCCTTCTCACCCCACCACAGCAGTATCCACCAACCAACATCGTCCCAGTGATACCTTAGCAGGGCGATGTTTTAAATGTAATGAACTGGGACATATAAAGGCTCACTGCCCCAAGAACCCCAACCGATTACAGTTCATTACACCCCAATCACACCAAAGATCCCCAAACCCAGATGCCTCTCTCATACCCTCGGAGCGAAGGGAAACCTTGAGAGTGGGCGGAAAGAAGGTTACCGCTTGGAGGGACACTGGGGCTCAAGTGTCAACTATCCACCAATCCCTAGTGGACCCCAAACTCATCAACCCAGAGGCTACAGTGACAATTCAACCCTTCGTGTCACAATCTGTAACCTTGCCTACAGCCACGTTGCATGTCCAGTACAAGGGCTGGTCAGGAATGTGGACTTTTGCAGTCTATGACAATTATCCCATTCCCATGCTGCTGGGAGAAGACTTGGCCAACCATGTGAAGGTAGCCAAGAGGGTGGGAATAGTCACCCGCAGCCAGGCTAAGCAAGCTTTCACCCCCATCCCTGTTCCTGAGCCGTCCACCAGGGCCCCGTCTGTGTTACCGGAGACCCAGACAAAGGTGGTGGAACTGGATCCCCTGCCAACGACTGCAACAGCCGTAGTGGATCCAATCCCAGAGACCCAGCCAAAGCCAGTCCCAGAACCGGAACTGGCAACGCAACCAGCACCAGAACCATTGCCAGCCCTGAGTCCAGCGCTTGCAAACCCGTCTACAACTCCAACGCCAGAGGGCACCAGCGAGCCTGAATTGGCAGAAGCAGCAGATAACCCTACCCAAGAGGCTCAGCCAGAGCCTGAGTTACCACATAGTGCTCCAGCGGACAGCGGTTCACAGTCAATGGAAACAGCCCCAGCACCTGCATCGCTTCCAGAGGGACCAAGCCCCAGTCCACAGTCCAAGGAGGAACTGATGTCTCCAGCATCAAGGGAACAGTTCCAGGCCGAGCAGGAAGCAGATGACAACCTTCAGAAAGCTTGGGCGGCGGCGCGGAGCACCCCACCGCCTCTCAGCTCTTCTAACCGATCCCGGTTTGTTGTAGAACAAGGACTTTTATACAAGGAGACTCTTTCGGGTGGGCACCAGGAAGACTGGCATCCTCAAAGGCAGTTGGTAGTTCCCACTAAGTATCGGGTAAAGCTCTTGAGCTTAGCCCATGATCATCCCAGTGGCCATTCTGGGGTGAACAGAACCAAAGACCGGTTGGGGAAGTCCTTCCACTGGGAGGGAATGGGCAAGGACGTTGCTAATTATGTCCGGTCTTGTGAGGTGTGCCAACGAGTGGGAAAACCCCAAGACCAGGTTAAAGCCCCTCTCCAGCCACTACCCATAATTGAGGTCCCATTTCAGCGCGTAGCTGTGGATATTCTGGGTCCTTTCCCAAAGAAGACACCCAGAGGAAAGCAGTACGTACTGACTTTCATGGATTTTGCTACCCGATGGCCGGAAGCAGTACCCTTAAGCAACACCAGGGCTAAAAGTGTGTGCCAGGCATTAACAGACATTTTTGCCAGGGTAGGTTGGCCCTCCGACATCCTTACAGATTCGGGAACTAACTTCCTGGCAGGAACCATGGAAAGCCTGTGGGAAGCTCATGGGGTGAATCACTTGGTTGCCACCCCTTACCACCATGAAACCAATGGCCTGGTGGAGAGGTTTAATGGAACTTTGGGGGCCATGATACGTAAATTTGTAAATGAACACTCCAATGATTGGGACCTCGTGTTGCAGCAGTTGTTTTTTGCCTACAGGGCTGTACCACATCCCAGTTTAGGGTTTTCACCATTTGAACTTGTGTATGGCCGTGAGGTTAAGGGGCCATTACAGTTGGTGAAGCAGCAATGGGAGGGGTTTACGCCTTCTCCAGGAACAAACATTCTAGACTTTGTAAGCAACCTACAAAACACCCTCCGACATTCTTTGGCCCTTGCTAAAGAAAACCTAAAGGATGCTCAGGAAGAGCAAAAGGCCTGGTATGATAAACATTCCAGAGAACGGTCCTTCAAGGTAGGAGACCAAGTCATGGTCTTAAAGGCGCTCCAGGCCCACAAAATGGAAGCGTCGTGGGAAGGACCATTCACGGTCCAGGAGCGCCTAGGAGCTGTTAACTATCTCATAGCCTCCCCCACCTCCAACATAAAGCCTAAGGTATACCATGTTAATTCTCTCAAGCCCTTTTATTCCAGAGAATTAAACGTTTGCCAGTTTACAGCCCAGGAAACAGATGATGCGGAGTGGCCTGAAGGTGTCTACTACGAAGGAAAAAAGGATGGTGGCGTGGAAGAGGTGAACCTCTCCACGACCCTTGGACGTCTGCAGCGACAGCAGATCAAGGAGCTGTGCACAAGCTTTGCACCAATTTTCTCAGCCACTCCAGGATGGACCGAACGGGCATACCACTCCATTGACACAGGTAATGCTCACCCTATTAGAACCCCACCCTACCGGGAGTCACCTCATGCCAAAACGGCTATACAAAGGGAGATCCAGGACATGCTACAGATGGGTATAATCCGCCCCTCTAAGAGTGCATGGGCATCTCCAGTGGTTCTAGTTCCCAAACCAGATGGGGAAATACGCTTTTGCGTGGACTACCGTAAGCTAAATGCTGTAACTCGTCCTGACAACTATCCAATGCCACGCACAGATGAGCTATTGGAGAAATTGGGACATGCCCAATTCATCTCTACTTTGGACTTAACCAAGGGGTACTGGCAAGTACCACTAGATGAACCCGCTAAGGAAAGGTCAGCCTTCGTCACCCAGGCAGGGGTGTATGAATTCAATGTACTTCCTTTCGGGTTGCGAAATGCACCCGCCACCTTCCAAAGACTTGTAGATGGTCTCCTAGCGGGATTGGGAGAATCTGCAGTTGCCTACCTCGATGATGTGGCCATTTTTTCTGATTCATGGGCAGAGCACATGGAGCACCTGGAAAAAGTTTTCGAGCGCATCCAGCAGGCAGGACTAACTGTTAAGGCTAAAAAGTGTCAAATAGGCCAAAACAGAGTGACTTACCTGGGGCACCAGGTGGGTCAAGGAACTATAAATCCCCTACAGGCCAAAGTGGATGCTATCCAAAAGTGGCCGGTTCCAAAGTCTAAGAAACAGGTCCAATCCTTCTTAGGGTTGGCTGGATATTATAGGCGATTTGTACCCCACTACAGCCAAATTGCCGCCCCGCTGACAGACCTAACCAGAAAGAAACAGCCAAATGCAGTTCAGTGGACTGATAAGTGTCAAAAGGCCTTTAACCAGCTTAAGGCAACACTCATGTCTGACCCTGTGCTAAGGGCCCCAGACTTTGACAAACCGTTCCTAGTAACCACAGATGCGTCCGAGCGAGGCGTGGGAGCAGTTTTAATGCAGGAAGGACCGGATCAAGAATTCCATCCTGTCGTGTTTCTCAGTAAGAAACTGTCTGAGAGGGAAAGCCATTGGTCAATCAGTGAAAAGGAATGCTACGCCATTGTGTACGCGCTGGAAAAGCTACGCCCATATGTTTGGGGACGGCATTTCCAACTACAAACAGACCATGCTGCGCTACAGTGGCTTCATACCGCCAAGGGAAATAACAAAAAACTTCTTCGGTGGAGTTTAGCTCTCCAAGATTTTGATTTTGAAATACAACACATTTCGGGAGCTTCTAACAAAGTGGCTGATGCACTTTCCCGGGAAAGTTTCCCAGAGTTAACTGGTTAACAATTGTTCTTGGAATGAAACATATTGTTAGTTTTTATATAATCAGTAGTATGTCTAAAGGTACATGTGTCTTATTAACTCTGTTTTCTCCTAGAACTCCAGGAAGAAATCACAGCCAGTGTGGAACCGAACATCCAACACTATCTGTGATTTGGGGGGCGTGTCATAACTATAAAGGGAAGGGTAATAGCTGTCCTGTGTACAGTACTATAAATCCCTCCTGGCCAGAGACTCCAAAATCCTTTTCCCTGTAAAGGGTTAAGAAGCTCAGGTACCTGGCTGGCATCTAACCTAAAGGACCAATAAGGGGACAAGATACTTTCAAATCTTGGGGGGGGAAGGCTTTTGTTTGTGTTCTTTGTTTGGGAGAGTGTTCGTTCTCGGGGACTGAGAGGGACCAGACATCAATCCAGGTTCTCCACATCTTTCTAAGCAAGTCTCTCCTATTTCAAACTTGTAAGTAAATAGCCAGGCAAGGCGTGTTAGTTTTCCTTTGTTTTCTCAACTTGTAAATGTACCTTTTACTAGAGTGTTTCTCTTTGTTTGCTGTACTTTGAACCTGAGACTAGAGGGGAGTCCTCTGAGCTCTTTAAGTTTGATTACCCTGTAAGGTTGATTTCCATACTGATTTTACAGAGATGATTTTTACCTTTTTCTTTAATTAAAAACCTTCTTTTTAAGAACCTGATTGATTTTTTCCTTGTTTTAGATCCAAAGGGGTTTTGGATCTTGATTCACCAGGAGTTGGTGGGAGGAAGGAGGGGAATGGTTAATTTCCCCTTGTTTTAAATCCAAGGGGTTGGATTTGTTTTCACCAGGGATTTGGTGAAGGTTTTTCAAGGTTTCCCAGGGAGGGAATCCATTGAAAATGGTGGCAGCCGAACCAGAGCTAAGCTGGTAATTAAGCTTAGAAGTTTTTATGCAGGCCCCTACATTTGTACCCTAAAGTTCAAAGTGGGGATCTCAGTCCTGACAATCCACCTTGGTGCTTCTCTGACTCCTCCCTCATTTCTTCAAACCACATCCCTTTGGTGGAGTTTGCAGAGCTACATGGGCCCTTGGTATCGCAGCAAACCAACTAGTAGCTTTTAGTTTGAATGTAGAATGTGGAGGGGCAAGTTATAAAATAAACTGATAGACAACGTTGAGCTCAAGCCATGGAAAGATATGACCTACTATTTTCCTGAGAAGAGGATGTTCATGTCAGTGGGTTTAATGCCTATTAATTACAAATGTAATCAGTGTTTCTCTTAGCAGAACATACAGGGAGTCTCAGTGCTGCATCAAGGAGGGGGTAACAATGTTCGTATTCCAAAGGAAGCTATAGATATAAATGTGGGCCAATTTTTGGAGTCCTTGTGTGATTAAAAGATCCACTGGCTTCAAAGGGAGTTTTGCCTGAGTAAGATTAAGGTTTTGTCCCAGCTGATTATCTGGGGAGCATTCACACCTCACAAAGTATGCACGTCTGTCGCGTATACTAATGAACTTTTTGCCCCCAGCTGGAATTTTTCAAAGTTTAAAAATAAAAGCAACAAAGAAAATTACAGCCCATCATTTGCTTAAAGTCTCCCTTGTTAAGTTCTAAACGCTTGGCGTGGACTGTGTGATGAACAGTGACGTTTACGATTCTGTAGTACACTGCTGCTGTATTTCATCTTGCCATACTGTCAGATTGCTCTAGATAGAGAAGAATGGTGACTGACTGTCAGAATAGCTGCTTTAAAATTCCTAAATCATTTCAGTTGTTGCCAAAAGTTATTTTGCTATGGCAGCACTAATTCTTATTAGGTCGGGTATCATCCCTATTTACCAAGGTATGTACATCTAATGGAAAGAGTCCTCCAGTCCTGTTATTTATTGTCCTGGCACCCAATTTTTCCATCTCTTAGCCTACTTTGTGCAACATGCCTTTCTCTGTAGTGTGAGAGAGTTTACACATTTTTTTTTGCAAGATAAAGGATTTTAGCTCATTTTATAATATAAATAATTATGTCACAATGTGTCTTTTGAAGCCCAAATTGCCTCTGACTATTGGAACATCTGTAATGAAGGTGAAACTTAAGGTGAACAATAAATGGCAACACTGTACAGCTGCTCTCCCTCCTCACATTTCAGAACGTAGATAAGTGACCTGCTTCCCCCCTACCCCTGACTGCCTATAGAACGCACACACACATACACACACTCTCTCTTTCCCTATGGCCTCAGCTACAGAGAATTGCAAACATAGGCAGATGGAGGGGTGTAAAGTAACAGGCCACCAGGCGTAAGGTACAGCTATCTGAAGGCTAAGCTAAAGACACTGATTGCCAATGTCCCCAAGGGGTCAAATTGGGAGCTGAGGTTCAGCAAGACAGAGAAGCTCTGGCCATGTTCTTTTTGATCCAGCTACACCACTAGACCAGCAGAAGAGAGGCAGTGAGGCTGCTACACTGTTTATATATCACTGGAGGATCCCCGTATGGTTGGATGACCTTACCAGGGCCAGATACACCAGTTTATAGCCAGATTCTGCCAGCAGTTTGATCCAATTTTACCTCCTTTCTTCAGCTCTCCTTGTGTGGATCTCCAAAACCTTTACATCTTCTGGGTACCTTCTAAGTAGAAGCTAAGTATGCTTCTAACCCAGAGGTGGGCAAACTATGGCTGGCCCACAGGACAGTCCTGCCCGGCCCTTGAGCTCCTGGCCAGGGAGGCTGTCCGCCCTCCCCCGCAGCCTCCGTGCTGCCAGCGCTCTGGGTGGTGGGGCTGCGAGCTCCTCCCGGGCAGCGTGGCTGCGAGAGCCACCGGGTGTAGTGTATTAAATTGCTCCCCCTAGGAATGTGCTACTTACGGAGCACCAGGATTGACAACCACAAGTAGTACACTGTAAGTAGCACATTCCTAGGGGGAGCAATTTAATACACTACACTGGCCCTCCATACAGTTTTGGAACCCCAATATGGCCCTCAGGCCCCAAAGTTTGCCCACCCCGTTCTAACCTCTGTACTATGCAAGAAGGTCAGGTCCTTTTCTTTCAGGTGCAGACCTTGCCACAGATATACATGGCTTTGTCACCTTGAGGATGGGCTACTTCAAATGTGCAATACATGAAGCTATTCCAGCAAACCATCCAAAAGTTGCAGCGAACACAAAACAAGAGGGCCTCTATTAAGTTTCTGACAGACAGCACGCAGCTGTGCTCCATCATTTACTGTGGTTACCAACAGATTTCCAGAAGAAGTCGAAGGTAATAGTTTTGACCTAAGAGGTCGCAAATAGTTTACGACCCAGCTATTTGGCAGACCACCTCCCTCCCCATTATACTGCAGCAGTTGTGACCATCTGAGAGATATGAGCTAACATCCCCACACAGAAAGTCTGGGGGTTGTCTTCCCCCCCACCCCCATCCCACCCCGAATGGGCTGATCTTGTTGCCTACACTCAGATACAGGGCCGGCTCTGGCTTTTTGGCCACCCCAAGCAAAAAACAAAACAAAAACAAAAAACAAAAAAAACCTGCAGCGCTGCCAGAGCGCGGGTGCAGGGGAACTGGCTGGGGAGGGAGGGAGAGAGAGAGAGAAGGGGGTGGCCAGGGCTACAGCAGGGGTGCTGCCACGCGGCCCCTCCCGCTGCGCCGCCTCCTGCCGCCTGCCGCGAGGGCTCCGCTCCGGTCGGCGGGGAGGGAAGGAAGAGGACTGCCCTGCAGGGCGCTCTGTTTCTCCGCACCGCCCCCCCTACAGGGCGGCTGGAGCGCAACCAAAAAAAAAAAAAAGCGGCCGTGCCGCCCTAGGATTGGGCAGAATGCCGCCTCGAACAATCTGCCGCCCCACCCCACCCCACCCTGGAGCCGGCCCTGCTCAGATAGCAGCAGACAGCACCATTTCATTTGGAACAGTCCCAACATAAAGTCAGCCTCTCCCACTTCAGCAGCAGGCTTCCTGGGTCCCAAAAGTGTATTCCAACTGAAGTATGTAAAGGTCAGGCATTCGTCTTATGTAAGTGCACAGCAGCCATTACACCCATAGCCTTTCCTTTATTTGATTTTATCAAATTTAATAAAATGTTCGTTATAAAAAAAAATTGGGTAAGTGGCCTTCTGGCACAACAACAGCATTTTCCACTGTACTGGGATTGACCCAGGCTTACAAATGAACATGGGTCTATGGATTTCTGGCCAGCTTATCTTACAATACAGATTGAAACTTTTAGACAGTTTTATTTCTGCATCTTACGTCTGGAGACCTGCAGCATCTCTTGCCTGTCTAGAGGAATTACGTAAATATCCACTGTGGTAATAGATGCTCACCTTCTCTCTCAGCTAGAGAAAGAAGCTCCGAGAATCCTTAGAGACAAGCAATAAAGAGCATTAATTAAGGGCTAAAAGCCAATATTTTCAAATCCGGCTAGCTAAAGTTAGATGCCTAACTATGTGTTTAGGAGCCTAAGTGTCAGTGGCCTGGTTTTCAGAGGTGTTGAGAACTGGCAGCTCCTAATGACAACAGGAACTAAGATAATTGCTCAGCGCTTTTGAAAAAATAAAGCCACGTCTAATTCAGAGCTATGCAGGTTTGAACATTTGGGCCATAAGCCCCAGGAACAACACATTATAACTGCTGTTGGCTGGCTTCCAGCACATATGCTTTAGCACTAGAACAGCAGAGTAAATCCCAGGTTAAAATTTGAGATAGTAGAACAGAAAATAGACCACATGCAAGGCAAAACTGGTTAAAAAGAGAGTGAAAACTGGCTTATCAAATCTAGTGGAAAATAATGGTCACTTCTTTAAGCTGTGGGTTGCAGATGTTTACTGTCAGAAATAAATTTATTCTCAGACAAGGAGATGAACTTTAGCTACAAAAAAAAGAAAAAAAAAGGTGTTTTGTGGCGATCCCTTTACTGTCCTCTAGTGGTAGCCTTTTAGTTAAACAGCGAAGTTTGATAAAACGTGAATCTGTAGCACATTTTAATTTGTTTTTGAATAAAAAACGAAGGTGAATTGTAGTAGATGTACTGCCATCTCCCTGCAAGAGACCCATTTTCTATCAAACCAAATACATTATGAAAATATAGACCACCTTTTTCAAAGACCATTTGTTAGCTTGCAAAAACAGTAACACCACAATAGAATAATGCAGTTGGAAGCCTTTATGCCAAACTGAGAGCTATAACAGATTGGAGCATACAACTGGCCTTGCAAATTGATTTTTCCTTTAACATAAATTTTGGTCAGTTATACAAGCTATTCACCCTGGCTAACTGCAGTATTTCCCTGAAGTTGTTGTATAGCTGGCCATTGTATCTGACAAGGATGTCGGAGCATCTTGTATGTTCTCTTTGGCTGTATAGTCCGATCTGCAAGGAACAAGGTTACAAACAGATATCACATAGAATCCTTAATGATGCATGAATGCCTGTGCATGAGGGGTATTTTTTACATGAGATCATTACACAGTGGCGGTATCACTCTCTTGGCTGCTAAAGTGAAAGACCAATGCCACAGAAAGTCACAGTGACTGGAAATTTCATTAGCCACTGTGCCTGGCCATTGACTTCTTTTGTGCCTTGCCAAGCCTTATATATTCTACAATAAATTCTTGCAGTGCTTTTCTACCTGCTGGACTTAATACCCTGGGGATAGGCATTTCTACCTTCTGCCTAGTTCAGCTCACCAGTCAAAATGGTATCCCAGGATGTGGCCACAGCTACTTGAAACCACAGGCTGGGTGTGAAATGAGGACCAGTGAAAGAGAACCACTCAGAGTGTAACAGTGCTGACTTTCAGAGGTGCAATGGTTACAGTATTACCTAGGTTAACACAAACATGACTTGATTGTGGTCTCACATCAGTCTAAATCAGAAACAACAAAAGTTTATACTGGCAGTGTAGGGCTCCTCCACTGCTTTACCTATACCAGTTAATTTAAAGCTGTACAATTCCCCTTCCCATCCTTCACCCCCAAAATATGGACACAGTTATACTGGTATAGCTGTTCCTGAATGGGAAGGGGAAGAAGCTCTATTCATATAAGGCACCAGTATAACTGCAGCCACAGAAGGGGTTGAATTAGTATAACTATGTCAGTTAAAAAACCAACAACAACAAAAACACCCTTCACCCAAATGACTGTATTGGTACAAATAATTGTATTGGTAGAAAAATGTGTGTGTAGACCAGGCCTAAATAAGATCAGAAGTGGGCCCACAGCCTTAAAGAGAATCACTTTAAATAGAAAGAATTTCCCCATTACTCACACCTTCTTGTCAATTGTTTGAAATGGGCCATCCTGATTATCAGTACAAAAAATTTTTTCCTCCTGCTAATAATAGCCCATCTTAATTGATTTGTCTCATTAGAGTTGGTGTGGCAACCCCCATCTTTTCATGTTCTCTATCTATCTAATCTTCTTACTGTATTTTCCACTCCATGCATCTGATGAAGTGGGTTTTAGCCCATGAAAGCTTATGCCCAAATAAATTTGTTAGTCTCTAAGGTGCCACAAGTACTCCTCGTTCTTTTTGCTGATACAGACTAATACAGCTAACACTCTGAAACTTTAAATAGAAAGATCTTTAGCACCATCTGCTGGTTTGTGAAGCATATCATTGATCAAAGGTGCCACAGGATAGTTTACTGGTGGCTAAACAATAACCCTACTATCATGACAAACTTAGAGGCTAACTGGCAGTCAATACAGGAGATATAGCGCAAAAACATTCAATTGAGCAGTTTAATATACTTCCTTCTATTAAAGTTTCCAGAAACATATAGACCTCAAGTCTGATAGCATTGTTATTTATAATACTAGAGCACCTAAGAGCCCCAGTCATGCACCAAGACCCCATTGTACTAGGCACTGTACAAACACAGAATAAAAAGATGGCCCCTGTCGCAAAGACCTTACTGTCTAAGCAGAAGACAAGAGACAACAGATGGGTAAAGGTGGACAATGGGGGAGTACCAGGTAACAATGAGAATGTATTGGTCAAGGCATCAAGGCAAAGGAGAGTTTTAAGAAGGGATTTGCAGGAGGATAAGGCGGCAGTTTGCAGATGTTTACAGAAAGCTCTTCCCAAGTGTGAGAGCAGCATGGGAGAAAGCATGAAGGTGCATGTTTGGAAACATAACAAGTGGGTGGTGGAGGCTGATATCCTGGACCGATTGCAGATGGGAATTGACATTTCGGTAGCAAGTGAGAGAAGTAGGATAAGGGTAGGCCATGAATAGTCTTGAAAGTGAAGGGAAGCAGCTTATGTTTAATAGCAATGGGGAAGCCAGCGAAGGGATTCAAAGAAAGGGGTGATGTGGCCAAACCAAAGGGATAGGAGAATGATCTTTACAGCAGCATTCTGAATGGCCATGAGCAGAGCAAGACTGTATTTGACAAGGTCAGAGAGAAGGATGTTGTAGTAATCGAGATGATGAGCGCCTGAAGAAGAGTTTTAGCTGTGTGGACAGATAGTATTATCTGTATTGCCTGAAACAGGAAAGGTAGTATCTTAGAGATGTTTTGCAGAAAGAATCTGTAACATTAGACATAGCTGGGAGGCAATGATCTAGAGAAAGGTTGTGAAGAACAGAGATAGCTGTATCATTTTTATTAATGTTGTGTACCTCAGTTTACCTGCTTGATGTTATTCCATCCGGCTACATGGAGTTGAATCAAAAGAGGTTGTTAGGAAAAACAAGCAGGAAATGAAACAAGCTACAACAGCCAGGGTTAAGACATCTTGGGGGTAAAAAAAAAAAATATGTTGAGGGAGTTAAGAGAATAACTTAATAAATAAATAAAGGCTGGGCCATTAACTGGGAAAATATTATTTCCAGGTGCAAGCCAAAATTACACAGCTGGGTTGCCAAAACTGAGAGCCTAAGATCAAAAGGACATGGAACAGTTAAAAACTCTCTCTCTCTCTCTCTGGGAAGATAGGGAGGTTTAGTTGTCAGGGCTGTTCACAGACAGCAGACAGACTGAGATGCAGACTCTGTGGGATGGACCTGGGCAGCAAGACTGGCCCAAGCCCCAGGCATGTAGGCCATTTGTTGTTTTAAGCTTTTCTCTGATTGTTATGTACCTTTGCGTGAATAAAGAATACGCTTGTTTTTGAAGAAGCTGTTTTGAGTCACTTTGATTAGCTCTGATCACAGGCTCCTGGAGGGAAGTTTCTTGCAGGTGCCAAATATATGTGTGCCTGTCATGTTAACATGGTTGGAGAACAGGTGGCTGCACCCCAGAGTTCCAGCCTAACAATAGTTGAAACATTGGATACCACCCTTGAGAGGTGAAAGAAGCAAAATCTGTCACCTGAGGGGTACCCTCAAGAGGGACTGCAAAGGCAGAGGTCATCCTGTAATTGTGATAGAGGTCTGCGATGAAGATGAAGCCCAGGTTATGGATCTGAGTGACAGGCAAGATGGTGGCCACATTGATCAAGAAATGAGATAGGGGTTAGGGCTTGGGGAAGAGGGGGAGATTAAGAGCTCTGTTTTAGCCTTGTTGAGCTTGAGCTGATGGCTAGACATCCAAGAGGACATGTCAGAGAGAGGGGTTTTAATTTTGGACAAAAGGAGATAGATCTCTGAGTCATCAGCATAGAGATGGTAGCTGATTTTGTATTTGCGCATAAGTTTGCCCAGAGATAAGGTGTAGAGAGAGAAGAGAAGGGGACCAAGGACTGAGCCTGGTGGAACCCCCACAGAAAGTTGTAGGGTGGATAAAGTGGATCCTCCAAAGGACACGCTGAAGGAATGATTAGAGAGGTAGGGGGAGAACTAGGAGAGGACAGTTCTAGACGCAAAGGGCACACAAGATTTCAAGAAGAAGAGCATGGTCAAGGGCTGCTGACAAATCAAGGGGGGGATAAGACTGGAGTACTGGTTGACATTTGGCTAGGAAGAGGTCATTGGAGATTTTCGTGAGAGCAGTTCCAGTTGAGTGCAAGTGGCAGGAGATAGATTGGAGAGGGTCTAAAATGGAATTGAAGGAGAGGAACTCTGGACAATGATGGTAGACAGCACGTTAAATGAGCTTGGAGATGAAAGAGAGAAGGGAGATGGGGCAATAGTTGAAGAGGCAAATGAGGTCAAGGGTGGTTTGTGTTTGTTTTTAAGATGGGAGATACTAAAGCATGTTTGTATTGTGAGGGGAGGGAGCCAGAAGAGAGTTAGAGGTTAAGGTGAAGAGGAAGGGAGGGCATGAAAATGGGTGCAAGGGAGATCAGGAGATGGGACAAAATGGGGTCACTGGGGAAAGTGGAGGGGTTAGAGGAGGAGGAGAGCTGTAGGAGAGAAAAGGAAGTAAAGCAAGGGGAGGAGGGAGGTCACATTTTGTAACCTTTATTTTGGAAGAAATCAGTGAGATCCCGAGAAGTTGAGGCAGGAGGAAGTGGGGTTTGAGCAGTGAGTCAAAGGCAGTGAAAAGGTAGCTGGGATTGCAGGTGTGGGATTCAGTTAAGTTGGAGAAGGAGAATTTAGATAGGAAAGTGGCAGAAGTGGAGGAGGAGGAGAACAAATTTACAGTGCAGGAAGTCAGCCTGCATGGGAATTCTGCCAGAGATGCTCTGCAGCATGACAGCAGGAGCACAGAAGCAGATGTTGGGGATAAGTAAGGGCTGGGGGTTGGCAGGATGAACCTGGTGGTGGGAAAGAGGAGCAAACAAATTAAGGGTGGAGGAGAGTGAAGCATGGAGAGAATCAACAGCCATATCAATAGAAGAAAGGGAAGAGAGGGCAAGGAGGACAGGGATGAGAGCAGACAAGAAGTCATCAACACTGATGGATTGGAAATCATAGAAAGGCTGAGTGACAAGGCAAGGTAGCTGATGGGCAATGCTGGGAGAGACAAGGTGATAATCAGAGAGGGGGAACTCAGCAATAGAGAGATTAGAGAGAGCAGTGCTTGGTGAAGAATAAGGCAATGTCTACATTACAGAGCCTATACCAGCATTGCTCTCTTGGCATAGCTATGCCACCAGAGCCCCTAGTGTAGATGACCCCAAAAGAAGGGTGAATTCTGCTGGTATAGGAACACTACATCCCTGAACAATGTCTACCCTGGGGGTTTTATCTGCATAGCTATGTTGGTTGGGGGGGTGTTTTTTTCACACTCCTGACATAGCTATGGAGGTATACGTTTTAAGCGCAAACCAACCCTAAGTCAAACAAACAGGCCTTCTGATGAGTGGGAGAGTTGGACCAACACTGCAGGTTCAGTAAAGAGGTGAGGGTGAAGAAATATACAGTTAAGGGGTTATATAAGTGTGGGAGATTGAGAGGAGAGGCTGAGAGAGTCAAAAATCAGAAAGAAAGGCTAGTGGGAAGGAGTTGGATGAATGGTAAATGATTGCAACATGGAAGAGCTATCTGTGTGGAGGAATCATGCAATGAGTCCTCAAATCAAATCATTCTCATCTTTTTTGTCAACCATGGAAATGGAGATGATTGGTCTTGGACTAAAATGTGACACACAAGCATGCTGGTGAGATGGAAGATTTTTCTGGCTGTATTCACATGCTGCTAGTAAAGGTTGGAAAAGGTTAATACTCCTGTCCAGTTGTCGGACAGATGTTCTGTTTTCTGGAAATGATAACTTACTTCTCTGCGCCATCTTTCCTAAAGAGCTTGGATTGTGAGTTGCCTACGGGGTTTGAGCTAGCTGGATCACTTGAGCCCAATTTGGGCTATTTCTCTGTTGCATTTTTATCTGGCCTTGCTTCTTAAATACTGGTCTGCTGGCTTAACAGCCTGTACCAGTATTGGGGGTAGAGGAGGGATTCTACAAACTACATTCTGAACCAAAGAGTACACTAATTATACAATTGTTGTAGACTTATCAAATCCGAAGTTCTCTCTATTGTAAAGACCTGCTCCCAAATCCCCATTCCTTTAGGTAGTCTACAAAACAATTTGCAAATTCAGCATAAAGTTCATCACTCTTTAAAGTCCCCTAAAATTTCTTCCTGTAATTTTCAGGGCCAGTTCAAATTTCTTTATCAAGGTGGTTTTAAGTTTATCATACCCCATGCAATCCTTATTTGGCATTTGCTGCCAGCCCCTTACTGCTCAGTAAGGGAGTTACAAACTTCATCTTATGCATTTCAGCCAGCTGGTTACAGGTCCACCCCTCTTATGGAACTTCATCAAAACATCTAAAACACTATCCCTGTCACTATATTTAGGTAACCACTTTATAATCAAAATTGTATAAGAACTGGATGTGTGGTTTTTATCTGCACTTACCAAATCTTTTAGACACTGGCAGTGCAGTGTTGTGATTTCCAGTTCATACTGGCACTGTTTCTCTTCCTGCTGCCACAATTTCTCAAATCTGCACTCTGCCAGCTTTCCCTTTGTCAAACTGTCCTGCAGCGGCTTAAGAGCATGAGTACCAATCTCAGGGAAGACTGGCTGTGAATTCTATACTTAGATTTCACCAACCAAATATCAAGTATAACCTTCTCAAGACCTATAACACCTTAACTATGGAGTCACGGACAATCCCCTGATCTATTTTGTCATGTAGGCAAACTTACCTTTGTGATAGATGGTCCTTACACCAAAAATCACAACATTCAGGTTACTCACAGTCCCAACTAAAGATTTATTAACTAGGAAAAGGAAATAGTTATTTACCAGGTTAAAGCAGGTAAACATACATACACAAATGATATACAGTCTTAAGTTTCAAAAGGTAGAAGCTGCTATAATAAGCAATTTCTATATGTCCCTTACAGCTAATCCAAGCTAAGCACTGGGGATCTCTTGCTTACGCCTAGAAAAAAACCAATTACTCATCTTTCCATAACCGTTGTTCTTCGAGATGTGTTGCTCATGTCCATTCCAAGCAGGTGCGTGTGCGCCACATGCACAGCCGCTGGAAGGTTTTTCCCCTAGTGGTATCTGTTGGGTCGGCTATGGCACCTCCCCTTGCCTGTCCCCCTTCACATCCCTGGGGCTGTGAGAGGAAACACAGATATACCTTTCTTAGATCGAGAGCAAACAATGGCCCAAGTAATGACGCTATTCAAGTGCCACTAAAAAAATATTTGACCTAAGCACTCCTTATAGCGAATGTTAGAAATTGTATTTCCTGGAGCATCAGAGGGGTGAATCACCCCCAAAAAAGAATGATCACTAATCTAAAAACACTGAAACCAGATATCTTCCTACAGCACCCCAGTGACTTGGAGGCAGAGAAATTTAGAAGGGGGCAGATGGGGGAAGGGGTGTTTAATAATTTCTCCTCCACAGTAAAGGTATAACACTATTGTTTCATAAAAGATTCAGCTCACAAATATTATATATAAATAAAGATGAGGACGTTAGATTTTTGCTAGTGAAGGGCTAAGATTTCTGACTCTCTCCATACCTAATTAATATATAGAGACCCAATAAAGATGATCCACGTTTTTTTAAACAAGTTTTTTTTTTCCAAATTAATTCATATTCCACTAGAATCAACCATCATAGTAGGAGATTTTAATGAGTCGTTGGACCCTTTTTTAGGCAAATCAGGGCAACCCCAGCATACACGATCACATGCTAGATACATTATAAAAGATTATATAGAAGAATTGGAGCTAAAAATGTATGGCATTTGAAGAACCCTACAATGAAGGATTTTACTTTTTTTCCTCCCTACATTCCGCATATTCATAAATAAATTTCTTCCTGGTTTCTAATCTGATGGACTCAATGCTTAATAATGAAATCAAGACTATTGTGATCTCTGATCATGAGCCAGAGATACTATAATTTCCCCCTCCCAAAACAAATTGGACTTGTTAAAGATGGAGACTGTACTCTCTTTTGAAAGATAAAAATTTTCAGAATGTCACCGAAGAAATTTGGTTTTTCTTCAAAACAAATGACACACAAGAAATATCCCGATCCACCCTTTGGGATACACTAAAAGCATTTATTATTAGGGGCAGGATCACTTCCTTCTCATCAGGTCAGAAGGCAGCTAGCCAGGCTTGGCTATGGAATCAACCAAACAACTTAAAGCTATTGATTCAGATTATGCAAGCTACCCTTCCCAAGAAAATCTTTAAAAAATTAATCAGTCTTCACTTGGAAGTAAATAGACGGCCTTCAGCACAAGCTGAATTTGCTCTTTTTATACTCAAAGATATTGAGAGTCGGGGGAGAGAGCAGGGAAACTTCTTGCATACAGACTAAAAGTGAGAGGTCAAAGGCCCCAAATGATACCATGCAAATCGGAAGGTAAGTAGGTTATTATTAACCAAAAAGAGTTCAATGATCAGTTTTTGAAATTCTCTTTACAATAATGATTCAGCACCTGACGCAAAAGAACTGAATAATTTTGTTAAAACTCTTATCCCACAAATCTCAGAAGAGCAGCAGACCAGGCTGGCCTCTCACTGGCAATCAGAGGAATTAATTAAGTCCAGGGAGAAGATGGGTCTGGGACACGGACGGACACACACACACAATTCTATTGGTAGGCCATCGTGTATCAAAAGTTCTGGCCTCCTCAGCTTTTATCCATTTACAAAGACGCCTTCAAGAAAGGTACCTTACATCCAGGTATGAGAGAAGACCTAATTACTGTGCTACTTGAATCAAAGGATGCACAAAAGTGTAACAGCTATAGATTCATCTCTAATAAATACTGATATAAAAATACTGATATAAAAATATTGGCTAAGAGGCTTGAAAAAGTTCTGAATGATATGGTTCACTCCAGTCAGCTGGGATTTATTAAACAAAGGCATAGTTCAGATAACACACTTCAGCTGATTAATGTTATGGCGTTCCATCAACACTCTAGAAATTCCCATATGATCATTTTACTTGAGAAAGCCTTTGGCAGAGTGAACTGTCAGTATCTGTCTCTTACACTGGATGCATTTGGGCTGCAGAATTCCTTTATTTCATGGATAAAGCTGTTATGTTCCAATCCCAACTTGTGTCCTAACAAATAGCACAATATCCCCCACCTTTGTTCTGTTTTGGGGAACTAGAGAAGCATGCCCCTCTCCCCACTCCTGTTCAATCTAGCATTAGACCCACTTGCATTACTAATTAGGGAACATCAGAGTATTCAAGGGATCAAATCTGGGTCTCAGGAGACAAATCTTTATGCAGACAACATCTTCCTATTTATTAAAAATCCAGATCAAACATCCTACAACAATAGATAACTTTGGCAAATTCTCTGGCTACAGGATAAATTGGGATAAGGCAGAAGCAATGATGATCAAATTGGATTTAGTTGGAAATTGCTCCCCAAAGGAACATTTAGATGGCAACAGACAAACCTCAGATATCACAGCATCCTGTTCCCTAAGGAAATTAAAAGCACAGTGTGATTAAGTGGGAATTTTTTAATAATATTTTTATGAAACCTATGTGTCCCTCCTTTTCCTGTACATGCTGCGTTGTTACCTAGTTAGGGGGGCGGGGGACTGTTTGCTCTCAGAGCAGGCTAAGACATAGGTGTGAGTGAAATCTAGTTAAGTGCTAAGTTAACCCCTATGTTCTGGGAATGCTCCTATGCCCATATGTTTTAAGAACTTAATTGCAGACTTAATTTTTCCCTATCAGATCAACTTGTGTTACAAGCTAAACATGTAATTTTCAACCTAATGGATGTTAATTGGAAGCTGAATAAATCTGAATAACTGTGGCTCAGCAGAGCACTAAGAATTGCTAAAAGACTAGAACACATGTGTCAAACTCAAGGCCCGCGGGCCACATCCGGCCCGCCATACAATTATATCCGGCCCGCAAAATCGTTTTATATATCTGTTTTTAATGGCCCTGTGATATGACGCCCCAATAACACACACTACAAATCCCATGATGCAGTGCAATTGCCGCCAACGGCAAGCCGCGGTTCAAGTTCGCGGTCTGTTGATGTATACAACGCTAATCTCAAATCAAAGCTAGACCCCAACAATGGCCAAGAGAAAAATTGATTCTGAAAACCGAGGCTTTCAAAGCCGGTGGGAGAATGAGTATATGTTTACTGAAATTGCAGGTAAACCAGTGTGTCTCCTTTGCGGGAGTAATATCGCTGTAATGAAGGAGTATAACCTAAGACGGCACTACGAGACGAAACATGAGAACAAATTCAAAAACCTGAGCGCAGGACAGAAGCTACAAAAGGTAGAGGAGTTGAAGAAGAATTTGACATCCCAGCAGACGTTTTTCACCAAAGCAAAATCACAAAGTGAAGCTGCTGTGAAAGCAAGTTTCATTGTGGCCGAAGAGATCGCCAAATCAGGACGGCCGTTTACCGAGGGGGAATTCGTAAAGAATTGTATGATGAAAGTGTGCGACGTCCTTTGTCCAGATAAAACGCGAGCGTTTGCAAATGTAAGCCTCAGCAGAAACACTGTTGCTAATCGGGTTTGTGAGATGGCGACTGATTTGAAAACACAGTTGATTGAAAGAGCAAAAGATTTTGTTGCATACTCCCTTGCCGTGGATGAAACTACTGACGCGACTGACACTGCACAGCTGGCGATATTTATCCGTGGTGTGGATTCCAATTTGTGCGTAACAGAGGAAATACTGGACATTAAATCGATGCACGGGACAACGAAAGGAGAAGACATCTTTGGAAATGTATTTCAAAGTGTAACCGACATGAAACTGCCGTGGGAAAAACTCGTTGGACTTACAACAGATGGCGCACCTGCTATGTGTGGTGAAAAAAATGGACTGGTGGGAAGGATGCGCTCAAAGATGCGGGAGGAGAACTGTGCCGGTGAGTTGACAGTGTATCACTGCATCATACACCAGGAATCGCTGAGTGCTAAAGTCCTAAAAATGGATCATGTGATGAACACTGTAACACAAACCGTCAACTTTATCAGAGCCCACGGTTTAAATCACCGCCAATTCCAGTCTTTTCTGCGGGAAATAGATAGCGAGTTTGGCGATATGCCATATCATACGGAGGTCCGGTGGCTAAGTCGGGGAAAAGTTCTCAAAAGACACTTTGAGCTGCGAGAGGAAATCTGCCAGTTCATGGACAGTAAGGGGAAAGACTGCACAGTTCTGCGGGATGAAAAGTGGAAATGTGAGTTGGTGTTCCTGGCTGACATAACGTCGCATCTTAGCGCTTTAAACCTTCAACTCCAGGGACGGGAGCACATAATAACCGATATGCATGATGCAGTGAAGGCATTTCAAGTGAAGCTGCGCTTATGGGAGACACAAATGCACCAATGCAACTTGTCTCACTTTCCCTGTTGCCAAGTAATACGGAACCAAGAAAGTGCCACAGTTTTCCCAAATGCCACCTTTGCTGAAAAACTCAGCGCGCTGCGCACTGAGTTCGCACGGCGCTTCAGTGACTTTGAGGCACAGAAAAGTAACTTCGAGCTGCTTCGCAACCCATTTGCAGTCGATGTGGAAACCGCACCTGTAGAAATGCAGATGGAGCTGATAGAACTGCAATGTAACGGGACACTGAAGGCAAAGTACGACACTGCGGGGCCAGCACAGTTCACTCGCTTCATTCCTGAAGCGATGCCGCAGCTCCGCCAACATGCGGCTCGAATCCTGTCCATGTTTGGCAGCACATATCTGTGCGAGCAGCTGTTCTCTGTGATGAAAATTAACAAAACGTCACACAGGAGTCGCCTCACTGATGAACACCTGCAATCGATCCTGAGAATCTTCACAACACAGAACCTAACCCCAAACATAAACGAACTTGTTGCAAAGAAAAGACTCCAAGTATCAGGCTCTGACTAAACAGGACAAGAAAATGGAATGTTATGATTTGTTATGATTATACTTTTGCTTTAAATTCAATTTTTTATTTATATTTTCAGATTTTTTAATATTCCAGCATGTACAGATTTTGAATGTATTGTATTGACAGGATATTTTTTTATGAAGAGCAAAATATTTTAAGTTGAAATGTATTTATTTTGGAATGATATCCTGTATTTTGGTTCATATTAATGGTTAAAAAACATAAATATTTAGTCTGTTAAATAAATGGTTATACTGTTCGGCCCGCGAGTTTTGAGTTTTGGCCCCCTGTGCAATTGAGTTTGACACCCCTGGACTAGAACTACAAAAATGGAAATCTAAACATCAACCAATAATTGACGGCTAGAGCACAGACATTGTAAGCTTGGCCACCATGGACAGAATTGTATACCAGAATAGAAATACCCAAGACAAATTCTGGGGTATGGATGGTTTGCCTAGATTGAAGTAGCTGAATTGCCCTATTTAATGCTTGGGCCTCCTCACTTCCCCCTCCTCTCTACACACTTCCTTCCCTCCCCATCTATCCCCCTCCTCTGAATTTTGCCTCTATTCTTTGCCTTATTGTAATATTTTTAACTACACCTCTACCCCGATATAACATGACCCGATATAATGCAAATTCTGATATAACGCTGTAAATCAGTGCTCGGGGGGGTGGGGGGCGTGTCTGCGCACTCAGGCGGATCAAAGCAAGTTCGATATAACGTGGTTTCACCTATAACGCGGTAAGATTTTTTGGCTCCCGTGGACAGCGTTATATCGAGGTAGAGGTGTAGTTGGATTTTTATAAACAAGTTTTGCTTATTTGTAAACTGTGTAACAAATTGATTTATATATTATATATTAAATGATTCAAATATAGCTAAGGTCAGGTAGCAAATGGTTAACATATTATGAGAAGTTTATGTATAGTTTGTTTTTACTATATTATATATATGTTAATTACAAAACTCTACCCTTACAGTTAAAGACTTTCCTCATATCTAATCTAAATCTGCACAGCTGCAGATTAAGCCCATTACTTCTTGTCCTTCCTTCAGTGAACACGGACAACAATGAATTACAGTACTTTTTTAAACAGCCCTTGACCTAGTGGAAGACCATTATCAAGTCCCCCCCCGGGTTATGTCTACACAGCATAGTCAAAGCACAACTCCCATTGACTTTCAATTGCAGTTGGAAGCACCCAGGTTTCTCACACTGAAGTGGCCACCTGTGAAAAGTTTGATTGCAGTGACTTGACTAGCATCATACAAACTCCGTGGAAAAGGCTGGGATGGAAACGGGTGCATGTGTTGAGGGGCAGGGGAAACAGCATTCAATTGCCTTACCACAAAACCATTCTTTTTCTTCTTGCAGTCCCCTGTCCCACTCCCCGCACACCTGTGACTCTGTGGGCGAGACTTCCTGCTACTACTGGAGGAGAAGAAGGCTGTTTGCTGAGGAGCTTTTGCTTTGCTGCTGGTGGTGAGGAGGAGCAAGGCATGGAGCCCTCTTCCTGCTGCCTCCACCCACTGCTTGACTACTACTGCAGAGACTCTATCAAGAGCACATATCAGGGCACCTGCACATACCCCCTCAGACTTTCCACCCATCTCCTCTCCTCAGTTTTCATTGGGCTGGTGGGCATCCCCACCTTCTCCCCGTGCCTGCCCATCAGCTCCCTCGTCTCACGTGTTTCAATCCTCACAGTTTGCTGCTGCTCTTTTGTGTGGTCCCTCTGCAGTTGCTGCACCTCCTCCACCATGCATGGTTCCCCCCACCCCATTTCATATGGTGACTAGTTTTTTTACTGGCTTCCCCCTTACTGGTTGTTACCTGCCTCACCCAGGACCCTCTCCCCTTACTGTTTTGTTACCTGCCCTGACCAGCCCCCCCCCACACACTGTTTGATACTCAACTTCCCTGCTCCACCCAAACCCACCCCCCAGGCTATTTGCTCCCTGCCTTCACTGCCCCCCACCTGGCCCATTGGTTCTGTGCACCTGCAAACTCCCTGCTCTTGTGATCCCCCTCCTCCATTTTGTTTCATTCCCCCCAATATTAACTGCACTCCTGACCCTCATCACTGCCCCTCACTCGCAGCACAGCCAGAGGAGCCAGTTCCCCCTTCCACCCCTGCCTATTGTGTCTATTGCCTTCTTTCCTTTATTTTATTTATCTCCTCCAGTTTTTGACTGTTAGCCTCTATTTTCCCTACCCACCCCCTTTACCATTTCTATCCTGGCCTCTAGTGGCTGTTCCCATCACCTGCCCTCAATGGTATATCCCAACTCAGCCACATGTGAAGCTTCCCGCTGGCCGCTTTGTCCATGGGGGGCAGGTGGGGAGACGCTGAATGGGGGGAACCCTGGCCACCATTGTTGTGTCACCTCTGCTTTCTCCCTCCTCTGCCACCACAACACAGCTGCCAGTACATCAGCACCCCCACTAGGGTGGCAGCAGCAGGCACAGGTAGGGACTCTGCTGCCAGACCTTCCACCACCATCACAGGAGCCCCCTTTATCAGCAAAAAGAGCCAAGGTTAGAGAAAAGGACAAGAGCCCCAGCTGGAAGACTCCATCCATGGTGATGGCTGTACTGCTACTGCCATGCCAATGGCCATGGCTCCCCTGACCCTGGCATCCCTGCCACCAGCTGTGGGGGCAAGCACCCCCACCACGTACACAAACATGGCTGGGCCTGCTGCCCCATTGCCATTTGTCACAGCCTTTCCACCCACCACGGTCTCCTCTTTTAACATTAACCGCACCTGGGAGTCCTTCCTCACCCTGACCAGGAGGCCTCCACACAGGAGGCAGGGGAGAAAGGCATCTGAGGGGGGGGGGGGCTCTTGTTTATCCCCCTTGAGCATGGGGAATGTCTTTATCTCCATCCCACCTTCTCTCCCCAGTGCTGCCCTGCTGCTTCCCCTCTCTACCTTGGGGAAACCGGTCTCCACCAACAGCCCGCTGCTGCTGGGCTGTAAGGATCCCACCCTCCACCACATCCTATCATTCTGCCAGCAAGTCACCATCCAGCTGCTGGCAGCGGTGTGTGGCAGGGGGAGCGTGGTCCTCTATGGTGCCCAACCAGGGCTCGCTGTACCAGGTCCACTGTTGAGTGGGGGAGGCTCAGTGCTTCTTCTGGCAGACATTGGGGCATGTCCAGAGAGAAAGTCCCTTGGCTCACCAAAGAGGGATGCTGGGCACTCCTGAAACCCAGGAGCGTACTTGCTGCCCAGTTGCTGTTCCTCCTGCCCCAGCTGACATCCCTGGTCAAGAGCTGGAGAAATCCGTCCCCTGCCATCACACCCAGCCAAGCCCTGCTGCTAGGGTGATCAGGTGTCCTGATTTTTGGGTCTTTTTCTTATACAGGCTCTTATTACCCCCTACCTCCTGTCCTGATTTTTCACACTTGCTGTCTGGTCACCTTACCCGCTGCTGATAGCCATCAGATAGGGTCCATGGAGGAGGGGATTATCATAATGCCCAGGAGCAGACCCACCTCCAGGGAGACCACCCTTCCCTCCGTAGCCCCATCTCTGTTTCCCCAAGCACTGATCCGATCACCCTCACTCCATGGACCACCCCACGGGCCAGCCTTCTAATGACACCACCACTGAAGGCTGAGTTTAGTAATGGGGTGTAAGCATAAGGCACAAGTCCACTGCCTCCTTGTGGAGCAGGCAGCAGTGGCCTTCTGTAAGGGGTCTAGGGAGGCTGCCACTGGGCCTGCTGCTTCCATTGTCCTTGAGAAAGTCCAGCAGGTGGAAGCAGCTCAGGAGGCTCTGACAGTGGAGGGGGCAATACCACCCCCCTGCAGGAGTTCCTTATGGAGGCGGCCTCAGAGCACACCTCCTCCATCTTTCTGTCACGTCCCTGCAGTCGGCATATAGGTAGAACTCACCTCAGTTACTGAGGAGGACTTCCTTGTGGCAGGCTTCCAGCCTATCTTCCAGGAGACTGAGACTCTAGGTCTGGCCTCTGTGGCCCAGGGGGAGGACAACTCTTTGCCAGCCACCTCAGTCTGGACACTGAATCCATCCCTGGGCTGCCTCCGCTCCCTCACCCTCCCCCAGCCCCTGTCCCTAGGCTACAAACCAGAATGTTGCCCCTACCTATGCTTCTGGGGCACCCCCTGCCCTTTCCATGTGCCTGGTACCAGTGCTGGAGGCCATTGAGAAATGACGGGTGCTGAGCAGCCAGGCGTAGAGATTTCCAGGGTACCCCTCCCAAGATGGAGCAGCTGTTTCTAGACCAACTCACACCCCAGCCCCATCCCACCACCTGAGCCCATGCCTGCTATCATAGAGAGCCCCCCACACCCTTACCTGTCTCATTATGGCTGGTGAGGTGATGATACACCCCAATCCCACTCCCAACCATCCCCTCCCCTTCCACCTCCCATGCTCCTGTTGCCCCAGAAGTTGTTGCCTTGCCTTTCTGGGGGCGGGGAGGAAAGAAGCATGGCCTAAAAGATTGTAGCGAAAGCCATCTTGTGTTAGTCTGGTCATGGCGGATCACATCCACTATGACCAGACTATCTTCAACAACCTCTATCTGGGTCCAGGACCTAACTCCATCTGGTGTGTAGGGATGGTCTGGTACTCATCTTCCTGTCCCTGGACCAGAAGGCATTTGACAGGATGGATTACAGGTATCACAGGGGCACTCTGCTTCAGACCCTACTGACTGCCAACGTGGAGTGTCTGGTCAAGCTCAACTGGGCCTTGACTAAACCCATTACCTTTGGCTGAGGGTACAACAGGGCTGTCTGCTCTCTGGCCAGCTCAATACCATCATTAGAGCCCTTCTTCCATCTTCTCCTCTACAAGAGGATAACAAGATTGGTGCTGAAAGCACCAGACTTGCAGGTGGTCCTGTAGATATATGCCAACAATGTGCTTTGTGGCCCAGGACGACGGAGAGCTGGTGCAGTGTCTTGCCAAGCCATCTGTTTGTTGGCATCCTCCAGCTGGTTCAAGAGCTCTGGCCTGATGTTCGGGGACAAACAGGCTCCCTCCCATCCACGTTCTGTACTATCCAGTGGTACCATCCTCTGGGCATTTACCTTTCTACCACTGATCCCTCCCTGCTGGAGAATGGAGTGATCAAGAGGCAAGGTGACTGACCAGTTACAGAGGTGGAAGGGGCTGCTCTAGTGCCTCTCTCTTTAGAGGAAGGTGCTGGTATTCAACCAACTGGCACCAGTTCAACATACTGAACCTATTCCCAGGAACCTGGACCAGCCTCCATCTTTTCCTGGAGGTTTTTCAGGCTGGGGCTGTACTGGGTCTCTCTCACAGACTGAGGCAGCAGAATAGGGAAAGCTGGGATAGGCAGAGTGGATTGTCTACTCTGCATCTGGTCCAGCTGCTGCCCTTTCTGCCTCTTGACAGACACACTAAGGACTGATTTAACTATCAGTTTAGAAATTGATAAATTACTGCCATCCCCTAATATGGATGCAGTTATGGTATACAGGTACTTATATTGGCCAGCCAGTGTCTGTGTCAAAGCTATACACATAAGTAACTGTTAAGGCCCATCATTTTCAGTTTTTACCAAAAATATTCTCCGGTTTTACACATGCTATTATTCAGTTTTTATGCATTTTCACCTGAATTTTGAATCAAATCCAATTCACTTGGTAGATGTGTTTATAGGAATAATAAATTAATTTAAGTATATACGTGATGCTGCCAAAGTAAGGCAATGTAGTGGAAGATATATTCATGTACATAGTGTTAATGTTCTTGAAATAATCCACAGCATTACACTTACTTTCCATAGAGAAAAATAAGTATTTGTTGCTTTTGTTCTGTCCTCCCATTGCCCAGTATTAACCCTGATATTTTCCCAGAAAACCGGAGGGGTCTTTGGCACCAACTTTCACCCATTTTTAAATGTTTGTAATTAACATCTATAAATTCCCAGGAAATTTTAAAACAAAATAAAAACTCGAAACAAAGGGCATTGGCAACTTTATACTAGTATAATTGCAATCAAACTAGACACTTGCACCTAATTAATTTTACCAGTTTCTGAACAGATAGGTCAGTTTGTACAAAACCATATTTAGAAAAGTCCTAAACTGTAGAGAGCCAACAAGGGTAGTCGAGCCTAGAGAAGGATAATGCAGTTTCAGCTGTGCACAGCAAGGAAGCTTGTAGGCCTGGTTCTCCCTTCCCCATCAAATCTTGCCACGGGTTCAGTGTAAAGGCTAGGACTGCCCCCTTCAAACACTCAGTTCATATATATTCATATATCTATTCACCTGTCAAAAATCAAGTGTGATTAATTTACAACAGTATAATTTAGAATGATGAAATCCCCATTCTGATAATACCATTTCCCCCAGACTGGGTACATAACAATGGCTCTATACCACTTACAGCAATAGCTTTCTAAAGGGATACTTATAGAGGGGAGAGCGGGTTAGCTTTTGGAGTACACACCAGAAACCAGGACAGCTGATTCTATACTGAAGTCGGCCACCAATTCCAATGTGTAACTTTGGGCAAGTTACTTAACCTTTCTTTGCCTGAGCTCATCCAAGACAAGTAGGAAAAACCTCAACACTGATGGAAAAACAATTATAATTTATCCTCATTAGGTGATTACAAACTTGCCTGCCTAAAAGATACCTACAATTATTTAGTCCCATCATGCTTGGAAGACTATAGTAACAAAGCCCTACATTTTTGGTTGCTTATTTTATTTAAGATGCTCAAGCTAATTAAAGAAATTCCAGGAGGCTTCTGCTTTCTATTACCCAGGGACAAGTCCCAAAGTGCTAAAGGCGATAACAACCTTGACCATAAATCACTTGAGTGTTTACGCAAACTCAAAAAGGCGGTTTCTATAATTTTTTTCTATCTTGTTTTATCTTTCCATATTAATTTCCTTTCCACTATGTATTGAAAACCTACGTATGCATTGGTTACTGAAATTTGTGCTTTTTTGAATAAAATATTCAATATTCGTTTTTAGTTGCAGTTGTAATATACTGCAAATGATACATCCAAGGACCATTTTGGTAAAAAGGCATCAAGGAATTTTATCAAAAAAGATACTAGTCTGGTATGAAATCTCATTTGATAGACTGATTTGTTTTAGAAAGAGTCCCAATTTTAAAAGACAGAAAGGATGTCATTCTTTTAGAAGCAAAAAAGGAGTAATGCATAAGAAATGTTACCAAAAGCCATAAAACTAAAATGTTTAAAAAAAAGGGGGATGGGGTCAGGCAGTCCTTTACCTATTCCCTTTCCTCTTTGCAGAAAAAAACCTCAGTTAACCCCTTCAAAATTATTAGGAGTAATTTCTTCAATAAACACTCAAAATCTTTATTTTTGAAACCAAGAAAAACCATTGGTTTGAAAATACCTTACAGAATACGTTGTTACCTCTAACTCAGATTTCTTCTCAATGGTGCAAAGTTTATTCCTTAGATGCCTGGAAATGATAAGCTTCTTTTGAGATGCGTTTTTGCAAATGTTATCTAAATGCAAAGCTAGCAAAATTTAATAGCTCCCTAATATCTTTGCTACATAAATGGCAAGATGTTTTATGTACCAATATGGCGTTCAATAACCTTGCTGTAACTGCTCACTATAAAAGCAAGAAGCCATTTGAGTATAGAATATTTATATTAACTGGGAATTAATTTATCTGGCAAAGCTTAAGCAATGTCCATACCAACTCAGAACAACAACAAAAATCACCGCTTCCAAGATTAATGAGAGGACAACTACTTCAAACCAAAAAGCTTTAAGAGAGTATGGAATTTGAAACAGAATTTCAACTCCTATTATATCCTTTAGCTTCATTAGGGTATAATCGCAGAAAAATATAGACTAAAACAAAGATGTTCTGATAATTTCCTGCCACAAAAACAAAGGAAGGATAACAATCAAGTTGAGGAAAAATTACACCCCCTACTGCTTATACATTATTCACGAGCTGAAAAGGTTACTAAGGCCAACCCAGGAAGGCATTGAACCAGTGAATGGATGACAACAACTAATTTGAACTTAATCAAGCCTGACAGGTTTGTTTTCCTCCTTGCATAAACTTAGAGGAGAGCAGTACAAAATTCTGAATTGAGCAAGCAGTTCACTCTGTGCTCCCCTCCTCGACTTTACAGCACTCCGCACAAATCATCCTGTTCATCTCTGCCAGGTAGCTGTAACAGACTGCAAAAAAGAAAAATCAGAGCAGCATCAAAAAGAAAACCTACTAGTTCAAATGACACCTTCAGGACTTCCGCTAACTTCCATTTTACTGATCTATGCTGAAGCACTGCCAGATAATTAGTTTTAATATGATATTGATATGCTATTGTAATTTAAGATACTAATAGATTCCCATGAAACACCACACTGTTCAGAACATGTATTCCTTGAGAGGAAACTTAAGCCTAATATTGATAAACAGAGGCAAATAGTGGGATTTAATTGGCATTTAAAATTCTTGTTTTTCATTTCCCTGTCTTAAGGCAACTCCTTGAATGGCTACTATTAAGTGATTTGAATACTTGCCATAGTTTCATAGGACTTAATTAAAATTACTCACCTTTGCCCATTTATAAACTGTTCAGGTTACCGATTACATACCAAACAGGACTCACCTACCCTTAATGAAATTCTTTTGTCCATCTATAAACTGTTTTAGTTGTTCTCTATGACACGATTCATTGCTACTTCTGGGGAATAGCATACTCTCCCTCTTAGCTTCCCAAGAGACCCATGCCCCCACCAGAGGTAGGACCACTCTCCAAGGATGTAATCTCTGTTAAAAGTTCTCCACAGAAAAGACACACAGAAAATATCGTAACTGAAGTAACCATTGTTTACCATTTTTGTTCTGTTTTGTGTTGTTTAATATTCTCTTTTCCTTTAAGTTAATTATTGTGCTTATTTTGCTTGCTTTTAATCACGATTTACCTTAAGGCAAGACCAAGCCCCTCATGCACCTAAAATAGTCAAAATGATGACGTTGAAGTGGCATTGAGAGAGAATTGTTAAAATTTGGCCTATCGTTTCTTATTTCCCTAAACTATATTTTTTAGTAGCTTTTGGGATAAAGTTACTTGGCATGCAACAAAACTTAACACACGTCTCATCTCCTGGTAAAATGGGTATATACTTTCCCATAGGTGCAGAGTTTCTAATCTGCCAGGGGGTTACCCCCCAGGCTCTGCCTCCACTCCACCCCTTCCCCAAGGCCCCACTCCTGCACTGCTTTTTCCCCACCCAGTTCCACCCCCCACCCCCAAGCACGCTGTGCCCTCACTCTTCTCCCCTTTCCCCCCAAGCACCTCCTGACGTCGTGGAACAGCTGATCTGCGGCAGACACTGGGAGGGAGGGGGAGGCACTGATCTGCAGGCCCGCCAGCAGGCGGGAGATGCTGTGGGGAGGAGGCGGCTCTGGTAGGGGGCTGCCAGTGAGTGCTCAGCACCCACCATTTTTTCCCCCGTTGGTGCCTATGTACTTCCCTACATCTGTTAAGATGGGTGACTTGTGATATCTAGACAATTTTGATGACAGCATTGTAGGCCTGGGACTTAACTTACTTCCATACTAAACTAGCTTGACTAGCCTTCGGTGAAATTTACAATTTTACCACTAAAATTGAGAAAAGTGCTCTGCTGCTAATAAGGCACCCCCACCTCAGGAATGCCCCTAACAAGAGTTACAACACCAAGGGCTGTAAAATAGAAACACCCAGGCACTGGAAAGCTTAAACAAATACAAAAAACCAAACAAATGGTAAAATAAATAAAATAAGCTCTGACCAGCGAATTTATGCAGACCATTTGCACAAACTAAAAAAGGAGTCATAAATAAGTTACAATTTAAGCATAAAAATAAAATTAAAAAAAATTAAGCAAAAAGGTGGAAACATAGGTGCCAGTGTATGATTGGGTAAATTTTGTTACCTGGGGGTCATAAATAAAATAGGTTTAATAATTATTTTTTTAATTAATTTTATCTATATAATATAAACAAAGCTCTTTAAAAACCCTCTCTGAACTGCAGTTCAACATCAAGATGCTAAAACTCAAACCCCTCTGCACAACAATAACGTGCAAAGGCATCGTCAAAAAAACCCAAACAAGTAAATCCTGACTGGCCATCGGGAAAAGTTTATCTATATATTAAAAATGGTAAGCATAAAAAATTTGCTTGGCATATATATTCTACATATATTGCTAATAAATAAATGTTTAAAGCACAGCTGTGTAAAAAATATCCCGCAAACCCATAAAGTAAACCCTAAGCAAAATAAGCTGTCATGGGATAAGAGGGAAGGTTCCCTCATGGATTGGTAACTGGTTAAAAAGACAGGAAACAAGGAGTTTTCAGAATGGAGACACAAATAGTGGGGTCCCCCAAGGGTCTGTTCTGGGACCAGTCCTATTCAACATATTCATAAGTGATCTGGGGAAAAGGGTAAACAGTGAGGTGGCAAAATTTGCAGATGGTACAAAACTACTCAAGATAGTTAAGTCCCAGGCAGACTGCGAAGAGCTACAAAAGGCTCTCTCAAAACTGGGTGACTGGGCAAGAAAGTGGCAGATGAAATTCAATGTTGATAAATGCAAAGTAATGCATATTGGAAAACAATCCCAACTATACCTATAAAATGATGCGTCTAAATTAGCTGTTACAACTCAAGAAAGATCTTGGAGTCATTGTGGATAGCTCTCTGAAAACAGCCACTGAATGTGCAGCAGCAGTCAAACAAGCAAACAGAATGTTCGGAATCATTAAGCAATGTATAATAAGACAGAATATATCATATTGCCTCTTTATAAATCCATGGTATGCCCACATCTTGAATACTGCGTGCAGATGTGGTCACCCCCATCTCAAAAACGGTATTTTGGAATTGGAAAAGGTTCAGAAAAAGGCAACAAATGATTAGGGGTATGGAATGGCTGCCATATGAGGAGAGATTAATAAGACTGGGACTTTTCAGCTTGGAAAAGAGACTGCTATGGGGAGATATGATAGAGGTCTATAAAATCATGACTGGTGTGGAGAAAATAAATAAAAAAGTGTTATTTACTCCTTCTCATAACACAAGAACTAGGGGCCACCAAATGAAATTAATAGGCAGCACGTTTAAAACAAACAAAAGGAAGTATTTTTTCACACCATGCAGTCAACCTGTGGAACTCCTTGCCAGAGGATGTTGTGAAGGCCAAGACTAACAGGGTTCAAAAAAGAACTAGATAAATTCATGGAGGATAGGTCCATCAATGGCTATTAGCCAGGATGGGCAGGGATGGTGTCCTCAGTCTGCGTTTGCCAGAAGCTGGGAATGGGCGACAGGACATGGATCACTTGATGATGACCTGTTCTGTTCATTCATACACCCCGAGTCCTAGGTAAAAAAAGGATGGGGGTACCTAAATTAACCAGGTCACGCCTTAAGCCCTTGGTAGGGTACAGGGGAATTGCCCTAAAATTTGCAGGTAACAGCATAAAAAAAGGTGCTATGAAGTGAAAAATCAATACAAACCAGATTAAGCTATCAAAAGTGAGTGATGGAGGGGGTGCATTTCGTAACTATTGCAAATTCTGATATTAACATGGCAGTTCTCTTTAGAAAGTAAACATATTTCTATTCTTATCAGCATCTTGGACAAAACCAGGCAATTAAAGAAAACAACATCCTTTCAGATATTCTTTGCCCAAATGAACACATGCTTAAATTTGTTCTATTTGCAGTAGAAACCTGCCTTTATGCATGGACTGAAAGTGTATTGGTTTAAACTCCTCTTTTACTCTTTGCCAAAATGAGTCTATGTTCACTTGTAGAAAGTTTTCCCAACCCTAAAAACTAAAATATGAAAAAAATCTGCCCTTTAGGAAAATAATTTTCACTGTGAAAGTCAATCCTGGATAAAACATAACACTATGCAAGATCTAGTACAATAGGAAATATTTTAAGGGGAAGTCTACATATATCTATATAGATCTACATTATAGAAGTATGAAATCATATCACAATGCATTTATGCTTATGAATTACACTGTTGGAACCTCAGAAGGAAAAATATAAAGAGCTAAAAAGGAAAAATGAACAAAATAAACCTGTACAAATAATTTAAGAATTGGCACTGCCAAATTATCTCCAGTAACAAAACTAGGCCACTGAAATAAACTGCATATTGTACAGATGAAACTGACATAGCAGTAAACGCAAAGACTGGTGATCAAATTTTGTTTTTCTTTCTCAAAGCTTGAAAGTCAACCATGGCTGTCACAGTATACTTGCAACCTAATAAAGATCAAACTAATTGGGTTTTATAAACAATACTTGTGATGCTATGCACGGAGACAATATTCTGTAAATCCAGTTTATTTTCCATGTAGATCCAGTCAGTATAATCAATTTTTCTGCATGTGAATAATTTATCAAAATGTTTATTTTCCCACAAAAATCTTTGTTAACATCCACTCTGAGAATCCTGAACCTTGCAGCACCCAAATAAAGCTCTTGATTTTAAGTCAGTTCTATAAATCTGGAACTGTAGCAATAGTCTTTTTGCTGTAACAATAATTGAACTATTAATGGCTAAAGAGCAATTATGTTTGGAAAAAGTGGAACAGTACAACAGCTCAATTCAGGAAAACAAAGTTTTAGTGCACTTTGCTCGTTTTAGCCAACATGCTACATTGCCCATTTTTTTTTTTGCGTACAAAGTAGACTTGAGGGTTTCCATTGTAAGAAAGAAATGACTCAGCAAGCAAAACACTGTCAAGTTGCCCCTTTTTGTTAAAGACCTGGACATTTTAAGACAGAAGCTTTGCAAAACATTATACAATTTTTGTTTTTATTATTAAATGAGAAAATCTCATTTGTTACATTGTCACATTGCTAGTCAGAGAAATGCTGCAGTGATGAAGAAAGTCGACGCTGGATCAACCAAAGTCCTCATTCTACAACATTGATTTACAAAGTAATTATAGTAATGTTCACAGCCCAACACAACATTCCTTGTTTTCTTCATAGAGAAGTCCCAAAATTCTTCCTCTAATGGGGTATTTTTCTACATAAATTATAGTTTGGGGGTGGGGGGCTTGAACAATTCACCCCCAAACCTGCATGAGATCACACAAGCTTCTAAAGCTGTTAGAGAATTCTTCACACATCATCATCATCTGATGTGTCACTGCTGCTTGTCTCTGTATCCTCATTCTCAATTGTGGGTTTGAAAGTGCTGTTTTTCCAGGGGCTAAATTTAAAGTCACAGATGAGGCCATTTTTTAGAATGCCATTTTTTCGAAGGCCATTTTTTCGTAACTGAAATGTAAAAACAAACATTTAGTGGGCTGAAAATTGACAGCAGTAATGACTTGCACTAAAACAATATTGCTTTTTTGTACATCAACAACTATGCCACTCATAGGACAGTTCATATGTATAATGTGGTAAGACTCCACAAAGAAAGATTTTTTTCCATGTTAATTAGGATCGTATACTAAAAATGAGAAAAAAACTGTCACAACATCAGAACAGTTTCTTCACCCCTCTTCCTTGGAAATCACTGAACAGAGGTTTCCAGAAGCCAAAGAAAACACAGATTTTAGAAAATTATGCAACTGCAAAAAAGCATGCAGGTAAGAACACTCCCTCCCCCTCCCCCCGTCAGATTGAGATGAAGGAATTGGAGAGTCTATGGACTTAGTGCAGCTCCATCACTGAAAGGAAATTAAACAGTTCCACTGCAAGTCCTAGATGTAAGCTTATCTTTTATAAACAGACATTTGATGCAGCATGAATTTTCAAGGCTCACTCCCTAGCCTTTTGATTTTTAGAGTCCTGCAAATCTGCAGATATCTGCTGATCATTTTTGGGGGATTAGATGCGGATACAAATTTTGTAATCTAAGGATTTTAAATAAACTATTAGATTCGGGGGCGGGGAGGGGGGAGGGGGAAGAAAAGAAAGGGGGATGTTAAGTGCCAAAACCCTCTAAGAGATACAAGGTGGGTGAGGTAATATCTTTTATTGGACCAATTTCTGTTGGAGAGAGAGACAAAGCTTGTCTCTAACCAACAAACATTGGTGCATAAAAGATATTATCTCATCCACCTTATCTCTCTAATATCCTGGGGCCAATATGGGACAACACTAGTGCATTAAACCCTGTAAAGCCATCCAGATTTCTGAATTTTCCTTCATATTGCAGAACAAATATATTTATAACTGTTGCAGAGTCATCTCAAGCTACCCAGTTCACTCAATGTCACAATCCAGTTTTGACAATCCCTCAATTGTGTTTTTTGGAACACAAAGTGTAAACAAATAGAAAATGTAATGCTTAGTAGTTTTTAGTAAGTATCACCTGTTCACTAATGACTTGGAATTCCCTCATCTCATCCTCTGTTAGTGGAGCACAGGTTTCATCATTTTCACTGTCTTCCTGCCAACCCATCTCCTTTAACAACCTTTAAAAAAAAAAAAAAAAAACCACAACAATATTGTGACATTTATATCAAACATTCAAAATTCTGCTTTTAGAACACTGCTCTCAAATTTTGAAGACACGTATCTATTTAAGCAATCAACAATACCCAGTTGCAAAAAATACATACTTCATTAGGTTTTTGACTCAGTGGGAGTTTGTTGCTTTTATTTTATTTCACCTATGCACACAGGTTGAAACATGAGCTTGTCCTTCAGAGTTATTCTGATTCTTCAGTAATGCCTATATTTGTAACTTTGATTAATTTCCAAACATGTCTAAATGCTAAAGGTGAAGCTTTCAACAGATTTCAAAAATGTGTCCGCAATACCTGGCACTTGAACATACCAACTGTAGAGTTAGGCATGTCACTACCAGATTTACACATGCAGAGATAAACTGCTAACTAGGAGGCCCATTGAAGAGATACCCATAAAAAATCTACTTTAAACAAAGACAGACCACCACCAAGTCTCATACCATCCTGAGTGAGGAGGCAGGGACATATTGTTTACATAACAGACAGCATCCTTGTTTCTGACCACTCAGAATAAATCATATGATCTTTTTTCTAGGGTGACAAGAGTGCTCTATCAGTCTAAAAGTGAACTGAGGGTTTATTTAGCTCCCAGTTTCTCTCCAGAAGTATGGCAATAAGGAAAAACAAACAGACTAGAAGCAAAAGACCAAGAGAGATGGAAGCTGAACCACAGGCAGAAAGTTAGAATGTTGGTGTACAGTCTGTCTTAAGACAGACAACGTGTTAGCAATAAGGACCTGAAGTTCATTAAACTATTGCCATTAGCAAGGAGATTTAAGATATCTGGGACAACTGTTGATGGGCTCAAAATAGTGGATGCATTAATCTGTTAAAACCAAAATTCAGATTCCATGCTTGAGCTAGTAACATTACCAGATGGTGAAACATACAGCTTTATAATAGGATAACCCAAGAGTAGTTTTTCAGTTCTGGAAAACGTTATAGATCTACAAGGACTAAAACTCACATTGGGTCTGCTTGTATCACTCAGAGGCTTTACTCTGCCCCAACTCTTAATACCTTATGGGATCACTGTGTTAGAGAAGGTGGCATACAGGAATTGTTCCTTGAAGAAGGGAAACAGTGAGAAGGATCTTCCCCCAACCCCCATTTGATACATAGTGACAAACATGTTCTGTTCACTTTACTTCGAGAACCACATAAGAGTCCTCTCACAAGTCAAACACCATCAAAAAAAATTCTAGAAGAGTCCATTCACAGGGCACCAGTACAAGGAATCAGGACTGTCAGCTCAGTTTACCACACCAATAGCGTATGCACAGAACATTTTCACTACAATCCAATCCCAGAAAGTCATCTTAATCTGGAAAGCTGTAGAATACTTAGATGAACATTGTTCAACATGTGTCACTGCCTTACCAGAAAGAATGCAGGCAAGGCTAACTAAGATTCCCTCTACTTGAGAATGTTTCTGTGGAAATCAGTCTAATGAGAACTCCAAAAGCCCAAAATGTGGTCTTTTAAAATTGATAGTGTATAAGAGAACCAGTACAGGCAAATGAAACCTAGTCCATAGGGCTCTGTCCAAACATTAAAAAGTCAAACAATTAGGTTTTAGAAGTACAACCTACGAGAAGTTATATTTTAAACCAATTAACTATGAACTCAATATCACAGCATTAGTTTTATCCATATATTTAAATTACTTACGTTTATATCAGTCATGAATAGGGCCCTACCAAATTCATGGCCATGAAAAACACGTCACAAACCGTGAAATCTGGTCTTGTGTGTGCTTTTACCATATAGTACACAAATTTCACAGGGGAGACTAGCGTTTTTCAAATTGGGGGTCCTGACCCAAAAGGGAGTGGCAGGGGGATCGCAAAGTTATTTTAGGGGGGTTGTGGTATTGCCACCCGTACTTCTGCGCTGCCTTCAAAGCTGGGCAGCCGGAGAGTGGCGGCTGTTGGTCGGGCACCCAGCTCTGAAGGCAGCACCCCGCCAATAGCAGTGAGGAAGTAAGGATGGCAATACCATACTGTGCCACCCTTACTTTGCTGCGGTGGCTCTGCCTTCAAAGATGGGCTCCTGGTCAGCAGCCGCCACTCTCCAGCTGTCCAGCTCTGTCTGAAGGTAGCACCGCTGCCAGCAACTGCACAGAGGTAAGGGTAACAGTACTGCAACCCAGCCCCTACAATAACCTTGCAACCTCCCTCCTCCCACAAACTCCTTTTTGGGTCAGGATCTCTACAATTACAACACCATGAAATTTCAGATTTAAATAGATGAAATCATGAAATTTATTATTTTTAAAATCTTATGACCAGGACATTGAGAGAGACATGAATTCTGGAAAAGATGCTCAACAGCCACCACAGGCATTGATATAAAGTACATACCTATGCTCTGCCTCAAGTGAACTTGAAAGGACATCTGTCTGAGGGAAAGTTGAAGACCGAATGATCTGTTGAGAAATCACTGAAGCATTTCCATTCTCTTGAGGAATTTCATTTTCAAAGTTTCTGTTTATGTCCCTCTCATGATGAGAATTGTTGCTGTTATGCAAATTAAATGAGTCATCCTGTTAAAAAAGTGCATTAAATATACATTATATATAATTCAAAGGAGACATTATCCACGAAGTAATACTCTGACAAACTCATTTTTCTGGGATTGTGTACCATTTAAAATTAGCTTTAAATGGAGAAACTCACCATCAATTCACAAAATCTCTTTATTCATACTTCTAAATATTTAAAGTTAGAGGTACTGGATTGCCTGCAGCAGTGGAAAAGGGAAGTTAGTTACCTTATTGTAACTATATTTCTTTGAGATGTGTGGTGCCTGTCTGGATTCCACTATAGGTAGGTATGAAATCCACGAACCTGAGACTGAAGATATCTTGCAATCAGAGTCTGTTGGTTGATGCCTGTGACTCAGCTTGCCTCCATGTGGATTGACTGCATATCCAGTTCCTTCTCTGCCAAGAATCTCGTCATGTTCCAACACAGAGGGGAAAGGATGGGGACAGGGTAGTGGACAGGGACCACACCTCTTGAAGAGCTCATTATAATAAGGTAAGTAACTTCCTTTTCTTCAAGTGCTGGTCCCTATGTGTATTCCATTGTGGGTAACTGACGAACAATACTCAGAGGAGGAGGGTGTGAGAATGCTAGTATAGCTGCATGTAGAACTGCTGTGCTAAATGATGCATAATGTCTCGTGAATGTGTGGATGAAACTACACAGCTGCCCTGCAAATATCAAGCAGGAACACCTCTTGAAGTGATTCAACTGAGGCTGCCTGTTGCCTTGTACAGCAGTGGTCCCAAAACTTTTTCAGTTGCATCCCCCTTACCAGGTCCACATCTGTACCATCAGAGTAGGTGTCGATGGTAGTTCCTTATGGGGCTCTGATGGTATTGCTGGTAAACAAGTCTCCAACCTGATTGTATTTGACAGTACCAGCAATTCCCAGTACTTTGAGTCCCAGTGTTTCGTTTTAATTGGTGCTACAGTTGGTGCAGAGGCTGGTACCAAAGGACCCCGGCCCCTATGTGCCTTCTGATCTGCCCATAAGGCTTGGGGGGAAAAGGAGGTCGTAGATTCTTGTGGCTTGGGCACACTTGTCCACAACTTGGAAAGGGCTGGGGATGGATCTTTCCTCCTAGAACAGGGCAGAGAAACTTTTTGGCCTGAGGGCTGCATCGAGTTTCCAAAATTGTATGGAGGGCCTGTTAGCAGAGGCTGTGCCTCCCCAAACAGCCAGGCGGGGCCCGGCCCGGCCCTGCCCCCATCCGACCTCTCCTGCTTCTCGCCCCCTGATGGCCCCCCGGGGACTCCTGCCCCATCCAACCCCCCCCCCCATACCCTGACAGCCCCCCAGAACCACTGCCCTGACTGCCCCCTGCCACCCCATCCAACGCTTCCTCTCATTCCTGATTGCTCCTTCCCAACCCCTGCCCCATCCAACCACCCCTTTTCCCTGACTGCCCCCCGCCACCCCCATCCAACCCCTCCTCTCATTCCTGACTGCCCAGGACCCCTGCCCTATCCAACCACCCCTTTTCCCTGACTGCCCCCCGCCACCCTCATCCAACCCCTCCTCTCATTCCTGACTGCCTCCCTGGGGATCCCTGCCCCATCCAACCACTCCTTCTCCCTGTCCCCTGACCACCCCCGGACCTCCTGCCCCCCGCCACCCCATCCAACCCCCCCCCTTCCTGACTGCCCCCGGGAACCCCTGCTGCCATTCAACATCTGTTTCCTGCCCTCTGACTGCCCCGACGCCTATCCACACCCCCGACCCCGGACCACCACTCTGAACCCCCCTGCCCTCTATCCAACCCCCCCCCCCTCCCAATCCCTGCCCCCTTACCGCACTGCCTGGAGCACCGGTGGCTGGCGGCGCTACAGCCGCGCCGCCCAGAGCACCAGCACAGAGCACCGGGTCAGGCCCCAGCTCTGCAGCTGTGCTGCCCCAGGCGTTTGCAGCCCTGCCGCCCAGAGCACTGCGCCAGCAGTGGAGCAAGCTGAGGCCGCGAGGGAGGGGGAACAAGAGGGGAAGGGCTGGGGGCTAGCCTCCCGGGACAGGAAGTGGCCCGTGGGCCATAGTTTACCCACCTCTATCCTAGAAGGTGTATGGGGGGGAGGGGGAGAGGATCTGCTTTTAAAGTTTGAGAGAATGCTCTTTATTCTCATGACAGGGCCCACACAAAGGTAATTTCCTCTGATCTTTTCTGCTCTGGAGTCAGACAGTAGTAGGCAGCATGCTCCTCGATGACTGGCCAAAGAACAGTAGGTCTCCCCTGCACAAGTCTGACTGGGGCCTTATTGCATGCACCACAATGTGCTTCTGAAGCTGGAGTTCTCATGCCTGCCACATTCAGCTGGGAAAAGAGCAGCTGATACTGCACTCAGTAGAGATAGGAGCTTCTCCAAGACAGAGGCAGTGCTGGTGGTTGTTGCTGACCTAAAGTGAGCCAGAGCAGGAGATGCAGTTTTTGAAGCCTGGTATTCTGGACATAAAATTTAAGTCACATGCCGGGAGACGGAGAAGGTTCCCTGGGGTGGGGATTCTAACTAAGTAACTAGGAAACTATCAGAAAACTAAAAAAACAAATATAACTAAATATTTATAAAAAGAAGACAAAGGATGAGCTCCGGACAATAGACTCTGGTCATGTGGCAGTAAGAAGGAACTAGAGAGATAGTCCGTCCCACCCATGCCCCTTATTCCTTCTGTGTGGAACACAAGGAGAGCAGGGGTGCAGGCACAGCCCAACAGATACTGTTTGCAAGAATTTTCCGTTTTAGGCACATGGAGCTTATGTATATCCATGGTGGAATACAAATATGGATCAGCACTCAAAGTAGTACCTAGAGTTCAGCCACAGATCAGGTACTACGGGAGGCAACAACAATGCAAGCTCCCCTTTCTCTCCACTCTGCCAGTGTGTCTCAAACCTGCCCTGGATGAATCATTTCTATAGTAAGGGAGGGTAGGAGGGTAGCTCAGAACCCATGTTTATTCAGTCTTCAATCTCTGTTGAAGCTACCAACAAAACTGCTTATGCTTGAGATACGGCCAAATATCAGTTGGGAACTATTTGAAACAACAACATCCCAAATTTAACCCTTTTTGTGGGACAGATCATTATACTGGGGCTTAAACACCAAACCAAGACTCCACCTACCAAAGCTGACTGTCACAAGAGTGGAAAAGCCTGATCTAATTACTCTGTTTTTGAAGTACTGTATAAATTTACAGTGCTGTGATTTTTTTAATTAAAAAGCAAACATCACAACAGGGCAGCTTTTTCTTTCCTCTTTTGTCTCCCTTTCTCTCTTTCCTTCAACAATCCCCAAATCAGTCTCTCAGAGGAGATCTGCAGCAATCAATAGGCATGTCTGGCCTCATCCACCTCAAATCTCAGTTGCCAAACCCACTCCCACTTCTATCCTGAAGAATTCTCCACTTCCTAACATACTGGTACCCAAGAGCTCAGGGACAAAGCAGAACACCAGCCTTAGAAATGGCATTGCTTCCTTTTGCCTGAACCATAGGCCAGAAGAAGTCTCTTTCCTGCTGCTTATCAGGAGAGTATGCAGGCCACATTCTTCCCCACCTGTTTCTGCTACTCAGTAACTTCTAAGCCACTTCTCTGAGCCCACTACAACCAGTCCCTTTTGCAACCAATTTATCAGACTCCTTAATCAGTGCGAATTTTCACTCCATTACATGAAAAAATCTGATTTTACAACAGCAACTCATGCTCTCTCCATAGACAGCTCCACTGGAATAACTTCATGTATTTGCCATTCTAGAAAACCAATCACCCTATTATGCACAGCTGCCTCCAAGTATCCAGGTAACCACTGAGTGGTGGACATTAGTATGAGAATTTAATCTTCAAGTATTTAAAGGAAGAATTTAAACATCTGTTTCCCCTTTCCCATTTTGAAGAATTGATAAATCCTCAAAGTATTGTTATAACAATAGTTTGCCTCATAACTAAGATTACATGCATGTTAACCAAATATTCTATGATGAACTGTATCACTAGCAGAGATCTCCAGAAGGGGCATTTCCAGATCAGCTCCAGACACTATACGGTTTCTGATGTGGCATCCATGCAAAATGCAGGCACCATTTCAGTTTTGGAATTTCAAAGGGGCTCTTTCGACATATGCACTGCTCTGCGGTATGTTCTATATAAAATATATTCTCTTCCATTCTGTTAGAAACTGACCATCAGAACATCCAAAATATAATGAGGAAAAAAAAGAGATGTGTGTTGATAAGTGGAAACGGCCCACCATCTTAATGGTTTCTGTCAATTAGAGGAGAGAAGGGGATTGACAGACTAATATAGCTCTGAGGCATTATTCTATAGGTAGGTCATCAGATCTGTGAGCCCCAAACTGGACAATGTGATAGGTTCCTTTATGAGTACTTAAGATAAAAATAATGCTCATGTGGCTTTACCAAGGATAGGGGATCAATTGGAACCTCTTCTGACTATCCAGATACCTGAGTGACAGAGGAAAAAAGTTTAGAAAGAACTCTGTAGAGGCCTGGAACCTGAATCTTTTAGGGGCCAATTGTTTGCATTAGTAAGCCTGACAACTGAGCAGAAAACTGAACAATGCTGCAGAATCTGCCACAACATAAATTTTCAATAAAAGGTGTTTCTTTTCTCAACTACAGCCCTATGTTGTCTTGGTCAACCACTGAGATCCACTGATTACACTTGGCACAGGACTTGAAGCTAGGAATCTTTTCTTCTGTACATACCATTTAGTAAACACCAAGCTACCACCATTTACCACCAGACTATTAGTAAATTCTCACAATTTAGATTAGGTTCAGTTTAGACCAGGAAATGAGGGAACTACTAAATCAATATACTTGCAATTTCTCACCAGTGGCAGAAAATTTATGTCCAAAATGAGGACATATACCACAATGCTCCAGAACAGAAAGGCTCAAATCCTTCTACAATGACAATAGAATGTCTATTGCAGGAGCTAGATAGATTCATGGAAGATAGCCAGGATAGGCAGGAATGGTGTCCCTAGCCTCTGTTTGCCAGAAGCTGGGATTGGGTGACGGGGCATGGATCACTTGATGATAACCTGTCTGTTTCATTCTCTTTGGGGCACCAGGCATTGGCCACAGTCAGAGGACAGGATACTGGTATTGATGGACCTTTGGTCTGACCCAGTAGGACTGTTCTTATGATAGTGGGTCAATACCTGAGCAGGTAGCGACATTAAAAGATTATTCATCTTTTCCTAATATTAAATAGGCCTGGGATCCTGACCTCATTATTGTTTTACACTTTATATTTCTAGAAATTCTGTCATGGCAAGTTATTTTTTGCAGTCGTAAGTGTTCAGGGAAAGTGAAAGTCTTGTTACAACAAAATAAAACAATGTATGTGTGGCTTGAGATGTATTACAACTATATCTGCAACAGTTGGTGAACCGAACTACCTTCTCTTCCCCAACATGATTCTCATCTTCATGTTCCTCTTCAACTCTATCCTGTTTCAATGCCTTTAAGAATTCACTCTTCTTATCAGTGCGCATTCTTGTCAATTTTGTTAATCGAGGCTGATTAAGTTTGTCAACAGGGGATGAAGAATTTGACCGATTACACTAATGCAGGGGGTAAAAAAATAAGAACACTGAAAAATTGGCAAGTAAAAGACAAATTTACTGGATAGGACACAAGACAAAAGTTCCTTTTACTGAGCAAGAATTAAAAATTTAGACCTACTATAGTTTCACCTGCATCCAGATTCCAGAACTGACTTAGTATGCTTACATAATAAAGAGGGGAGTTTATTAAAATTCCCCACTACCCATGGGTAGTGGATGTATTCTGTGCGCACCCACTGATAAGTCAAATTTGGAAGGTATTCGAGTATTGCCTCAAAGGCGGTACTTCTGGAATTGTATCACACCATCAGCAATTTTTATGTTCAACGTTCTCAGACTTGACTTATCTTCTAAACCATCCACCTCTCCCCTTCCAAACCCATAAAACAGGTCGGCAGGTATTGCCAATGCTTCAGGTACATAACGCTGGTAAAGTTTAAATATTAATATTTAATCTCAGATTAAATCTTGTCTCTCTCACAAGCAGAAGTTAGGCCAGTAAAAGCTTTCAAGCTTAAACAGAGCTCTTTTTCAGGTCTGAAGACAATCCGGACAAATCTGACAAAGAGTTCTGTGTAAACTCAAAAGCTTGTCTCTCTCACCACCAGAAGTTGGTCCAGTAAAAAAAAGATTACCTCACCCACTGTGCCTCTAATACCCTGGGACCAAAATGGCTACAACACTGCATAGAATAGTCTTCACTTACAGTATATAGCAGGTTACTCAGATTAATCTCAAAATTTTAAAGGGATCTGATGCAAAAAAATACTATACCTCTTTCACTGAATTCTGTGACACACTAAAAGCCTTGGCAGTTGATTTGAAAGCATTAAAGTTGCCAATACCATATGAAGACTCATGAGGGAATGGAGTCCCAAGTTTATTCTCTTTTGTTTGGCTTTTCCACTGTGCAGGCTAAACGAAAAATGAAACCATCATTAACTAACATCTGCCTATTCAGAAAAAGCAACATGAATAAAACACACAGTCATTCTATAAGACAGTACAAAAACTATTTTCTTGTTAAAATAGTTTACATTTGATTTATGAATTATTTGGCGCTTCTTATATCAATACCTTGTTCTGTTAGTTATCGAAACAGACAAAATTAAATTCAAAAGCTGCGTGCAATATTCTGTAGTATATCTAGCACTGCAATATTAAAGAAATCATTTTCAATAACTCAAAATATTTTTCACCCTCAAATAACTTATTCCATTATATACAAAACATGTAAATTCCTGAAGTGAGGTAAGAATGAATCTAACACGGAGGCATGGCTTCATTTAAAAAACAAAAACAAACAAGACGAAAATGGCACTGGTGTTATGTTTATTTTCAATTACTTCAGTAACAAATAGACTCAATCTTTTAATGATTTTATTCAACTGCCAGCCCTGCAAATTCAGGTTGAGCTCTGAGAGTCAAGCTGCATTACTTCAGTCAAACATTACCAAGAGTACTGCAGACCAAGTTACGCCCCAAGTAATACCTGTGCAGACCCTTTATCTTCACTCTTAACTCATTCAAGGCAATGCACTTTAGAAGGAATAATCTGACCTACTCATCACACCGGTGGATTCTAAATTTAACCAGAACCACTGGGGGGAGAGGGTGTGGAATAGAGCTTGTCCTTATGGACAAACTTCATTAAAGCCTCTACTGCATGCATGGGGGGCAAAGGAAAATGTTAGTATGTATTAAAGGATTGGATAGAAAAATACTGAAAATATATTCACATGACAATTAATTTGTGTCCCTTCAACTTTCACCTGGAATACACTGTTCAGTTCTTATCAACCTACCTCAAAAAGATGTAGCAGAAATAGGAAGGCTCTAAATACAGTTCAGAAAAATGTTCAGTTATTTTTTAAGTATAACCGTACTTAAACATGGTAATGCTACATGAAGCAGTAGTACTCCCAGATATGAGACAAGTGTATCAAAAATTAGCGCACATTTCACAGACGACTTATGCATATTTCCAACAGAGTTCAAACTTACCTTTGCAGGTGGAGTAGCAGGTTTAGGGACTAATCCTTTATAAACACTTGTACCAGTTCCATTCTTGACTGGCTGTGAATGAAGACCTACTACAGGGAATCCAGATATTTGTAAATCTTTTGTACTACCCTTTTTAATGACCAGCATTCTTGGAGATCTAGATTTTGGATTCAGAGGATATTCTATATAGAAACAAAAGGAACATAAAATAAATCAGAGAATGAGCCTTCTCCCTAATGTTTCAGGATACAAAATGCTGGGTGGCAGTGTGGTCCAGGGAAAAAGAGGCCAGGGAATCAGAAACTGAGGAGTTCAATCTCAGATCTGTCAATAACTAATGTGGCGTGGGGCACGTAAAGTAACTGTTCTGACTCTCAGCTGCCATACCTACAATACCCTACTTACCTCACATTTGTTGTGAGAATTAAAACTTGTGAATTGTTATTTACATACACAATTATTAATGCTCCTGAGAAACAGTGCTAAATGTTTACAAACATTTTCTTCCCTCTGGTACATTACTTTGCTAATTCAAAACCAGAGACAGTGTTTGATTTTGGTAATTTTACATCTGAATGTTCAGATGACAGTTATATAACTGCTGAGAGAAGATGTTTTTCCTGCTTATTTTTTCAACAACTGACCAGGGCTAATTACCATTGCACTTGCTCCTGAATGATGGCTCATAGCATAGACTAAAGGAACAACTCTCCCACATGAACAGAAGAAATATGGCACCCTTGAGCTTTAGAGCAATAAGTGTCTCTCACTCATTTCCTGTTTCAAGTTTATTATTTCACCTCAACATGCCTCAGTTGTGGAAAGTACAATAAAATGCACTATTTGCATTTACTATCCGCTTTAGGGGTGAGACACATTTTATTTGAAAGACAGCACTTAAGGTCATTAATCACGTTTGCTTAGAGACATGGCATTCCTTTATAAAATGAAACTCAAATAAATTTACATAACTAAGAAATGATCACACTAAGTCTTTCGCACTGAGGTATTCTACTAAAACTCTTTCATTAAAAGATATTGGATAGACTATTTTCAACTCTAAACGTTACTACTCGATTTCTATTAGAGAAGCTAATTTAGGGCTCGTCTATTGTTAGCACAGAATAAGCAAGGGTATGAATTTAAAGCCCAACAGCTATTCCACACTGGCTCCCTGATGATGCTAAATTGCAAACAGGCGCTCTTAGTGCAGATTAAGTGTCCACATGAAGTTAGAGTAGCATCAGCAAAACCAGTTTATATGTAATACACTAGCAAAGGCTACCTAAAAGTCAAATCATTATGCTGTTCCTTTTATTGTTGGTAAGTGTTAGCAAATTAAGTATACTATTTTTGTTACATGGTAGTTGAATATTTTGTTCTTGTAGAATTTAACTTTATGGGAAGTCATTCAGAGCATGGAATAAGCTCTTGTCAAAGTGAAATAAAATAATGGAACAAAAATTATATTCCATTTTGATCCAGACTTTAATATGTAAGAATACATCTACGTGAACGACAATACCTTCCAATTGTCTTGCATGTTAGTTCTCTGTTAATTTGAAGGCTATTCTTATTCCAATTTAAGATTTCCAAGTATACTTTAAGTTTGCAATTGCAAGACTATAATGAAGTATGAAAGATGCCATTTCGCTCTAAAAATCAAGCAATGCACTGCAACAGCAAGTTATCACTGTAGTTTACGCTCGTGTGTTTGGCAAATTAAACTATTTCTTGCCTTTCTTGTGAAGATCAAAATCTGACTGTAGCTTAACACTCTGGAAAGCTCATTCTTCAAATCTAACTGAACTGTTTCCTGTTCCATTGATGCTACTAAGTTTGCAAGGATCTAGCAGTAGCTATATAAGAGAGGGTGGCCAAACTGTGGCTCACAAGCCACATGCGACTCTTTTACCATTAAAGTGAGTCTCATGCAGCCCTCCCTCCTCCCCCGCCAGCCTCCCTCTACCACACTGGAGGGGGAGGCTCGGGTCCTCTGCCTTGCAGCGAGGTGGTGGGGTAGGGGCTTCTGCCCAGCGTGGGGGAAAGAAGGGGTGGTCATCTCGGGGGTTCAGCAGGAGCCAGGCTAAAGCCCTAAGCCCCAACAGGCCCCTCCTGATGGGCTGACGGATGCGCTGAGCCCCGGTCCCCAGCAGGTGTGCCCCAGCTCTCAAACTTCTGATTGTCAGATGCAGCTTGGGGGAGCCAATAAGTCTAATTTTGTAGCCAAGCCAGAAAACTCTTGCTGACCTTTCTGGCAAAGATAAATAAGTGGCCTGATTTTCAAAAGTGGAAGCTGCTGGGTAGACATCTAAAAATGTACTAGCCTAACTTTAAAATAAGTTCCTAAAAATCTTGGCCTGTGTCTGTATTGCGTTCTAAAGATGTGATACTGTACAGCTGAAGTAATGCAGAGTTAGCAAATCTTTTGAAAAACAGCACTCATTTCTCAGGTTTCAGCTTTGACATCAGTAAATCCATTTCTAAATAGCAGCTTTTATGCATGTTTAACAGAATGTTACATTCCTCAAAAAGGCAGACACTTGAATTACTCAAAAGAATATATTCTCCAAACAGGCATTTCCTGTATTTGTCAACCAGTTACTGCGAATCATGTATCTGTAGCACAAACTGTAAGCTGGCAGGCAGCTACACCAGCTGGGAAAGGTAAAATAAAGCCCAAACTACAATTCAGTCCCTCTCCTCAGAGTTGGCTTTATTACCAGAAAAAAATCAGAATAAGAGCATAGCTACTCAAAGCACTTGCTCCCAGGCACCAGAGGCCTTTCCAACTTTCAGCAAGACAAGGGGAGAGGATGCACTCTTCCCCCTGGGCAGCTGTCTTTGCTATCTCGTAGGCCTTCTGCCAGATCCTCACAGAGGAACTTCCCTCCAAGTCCTACCTCTAACATAATCTTCCAAGACTGATCCAGAAGCATTCTTTTATAAAATCTCCAGTTGGCCGTCACACAACACTTGGTCAACTGAGCCTTCATCATGTGCCCTGCCTGGAGACCAAATCCTAGCAACCCATTGACCAAAAGATGCCTTGCAGATGTGCTGACCATGCCTGTGCTTACAAGCCAATGTTTTGTTACACAATTATAGGCAATAAGCACTGTTTTCATAAAGGAAAGGTAAACTAAATTTTTGTAAGGCCTGGAGTCCTTTTGACTTCAAATTATGTGTTTGTGCAAAACAAACTAGTATTGTTATATCAAAAACAAAAACCCCTCACACACCTCTTTTCATGATTTGTTTTAAATAAAACATCTCCAAACCTTTACTGTATTTTCTATACAAACAATCAAAAACACTTACCCCATACACCTGCTGCTAAAGATTTATTCTGGTTTGGTTCTCTCTCGTATTCAGGATTCAGAGAGGGCTGAAAGGAAAGGATTTTTTAAATTATTGCTTAGTTGGTTCATAGTTGAAGACTGATTATGAATTAAATTTAGTACTGGAGAATCGCATTAAAATTAATTTCAAATGCGAGATCCTTTGTCAAAGGAAATCAGTTCTTAAATAGACAGGACTGAGGACAGACCCAGTTTTGTTTCTGAAACAGACCAATACTTTAGCTGAATGTAAATTACTGTATTTTCCTCTGGTGCCTAACCCCTCTCCAATATCATATCCTTCATAATGGGCTTCTCACACTGCAATCAAATGTCATTTTGTGGACTGTCCAGAAAAGGAGGAGAATGGTGTTGGTCATCCAGAACAGAAAGGCTCAATTCCTCTTACATCCTGCAATCCCCAGGTTTCACAACTCAAGAGGAGGCTTCCAGCCTGGGTTTCTACATGGCAGAAAGGCTACTTAGTTATTCTACTCCCAGTTTCTGAAAAGAAAGTTGTGTAGAATTTATTATATAGTACTTGCCATAGTAAACTGCTGTAAAATACTGTAGCGAAGGATTTGGAACACACCTATATCCCAAAAGCTATCATCTATAAACATATTAAATGAGTACTATACACAATAATACAATTACAATAATAAAAGGAGGTAAGAATAGAAACAAGTTAATGGACAAACCACCAATGCCCTCTTACCTATGGAAAGGGTGATCTCTGTATAAGATGAGCTGTAACTGGTGAAATCTCATGAAGTAGCTTGCATAATGGACAAAATGGCACTTGCAGAAACAATGAAACCTTGATTATAATTACAAGTAACTTACAAAATCCTCAGCCTCAAATTGCTTGGGTTCTTCCTTGTCTTCCTTTTTCCCAGTTTCATTGTCAGGTACATTATTTTCATGCAGCAGTCCTTGGCTTTTTCCAGAGTGGAAAGTGCTGGTACGAGAGCGGGAACCTCCACTATGGTATCCTCCCCCACGATGGTGTATGTTTTCTGTCCCATTCCTGCCTTGTGAACGCCAACCATTTTTCTCTTTTCTCCCAAAGTGTCCTTAGATTTTTAAATTAAAAAAAAAAATGTAATTACAAGCAGTTTTGAAAGAATTTCTACATTGCAAAATTGATACAGAAAGTTAAAAATCATGAATGAACCAAATACCATTCTATGCTCATTCTGGATCTGATAGAATAGCGAGTTTCTTTTCACTCATACAGGCAGTAGAGTAGGATCTCTACCCTGTACTAAGGAGACGAGCTCAGTTTCAGAGCAAGACAGGAAATAGATGGCCCCAAACGAGCTTGGTCTGACAATTAAATATTGTCAGGCCCCTCTCCTGTTTGCCCATGTATATGTTGCTGTCTACAGCATACACTCGCTGGGTATTAATACTGCTCCTTTTCAAAAGAGCAATACAGTGCACGCAGTGGCACACTGCTCTAACCAACCCTGGGCCATCCTACCTGTCCTGAAAGAATTGCTCTTGTACCACATACCCCTTGTATTGCTTCCAGGGCCGGCTCTGGTTTTTTTGCCGCCCCAGGCAAAAAAGCCTCCTGCCACCCCCCCAGTGCAGCAGGGGAGGGTGACGAGCCCCGGCCAGGGCTCTCCGCTCTCCCCGGCGGCCGGAGCACCGCACCACGCCGCCCCCCTTCAGGTGCCGCCCCAAGCACAAGCTTGGTGGGCTAGTGCCTAGAACTGGCCCTGATTGCTTCCATTCTCCATTGTCCTAGAGATTCAGCCTTCCAACGCTAAAGCATTCAGTGTTTGCATATTAAGAAAGGACAGAATGTCTATAGGTAAAATACTCCTGTGGGAATTCCTCGACAAAACATTTAAAATTCTGCACACAATATTTTAAAATTCTGCAAATGTTATTTGTCAAATAAATGTGGAGGCTCCAGCATGGCATTGGGGAGCACAGGCCACTGGCTGCACAGAGATTGGAGATCACTGTGCAGCTCCACTCTGGGACACAGATTCAGTGGTGAGGCTGCACGCAACCCTGACACAACACAAGGACTGGGCCTGCCCCAGAAACACTCTAGAGCCCTGCCCCTCCATGTCAAGTGCACCAGGTATGGGCAGGGAGGCTCAGCAAGACAGGATACAGGTGGGGAGGGGCTTAATGTGTGGAGGATCCAGGTGTGGGTTGATAGGGTTCTGTGTGTGGCAATCTGGGTACAGGCGGCTCAGTGGGGGATTCGGGTATGGGGGGGGAGGGGAGATCTGGATGCACAGGGGCTTATTGGGGGTTCTAGGTGCAACAATAATGGGACTCTGCAGGAGGGTCCAGGTGAAAGTGGTTGGGGCTCTGCATGGAGGTCTGGATGGGGGCCGGTAGGAGAAGATGGAGCTTGGCAGAGGAGTCTGTGAACGGAAGTCTCAGTCGGGGGGGTCCAGATGCTGGGGGAGTGGGGTGGGGATCCAGGGTCAGCTGGTTGGGGCTCGGTCGGGTGGGGATCCGGGTTGCTCATGGGGGCAGGGAGGGGTTCCGAGTGCAGAGGGAGTGGGGTTTGTCAGGAGGAGGATCTGGATATGAGGGGGTCTGGATGCAAGGGGGTTGGCTGGATGGGGGAGCAGCTCCCTCTATAGGGATCCCTCCCTCTGCAGCTGAGGAGCAATGGGTTCAGGAAGCACAGGGAGTAGTTTGCAGAGTTTCCTACAGCTGGGGAGAAACCTCGGGGTGGGTCTGACATGGCCCCAGATGCCATGCTGGGGAAGAGGAAGTCCCAGCCCAGCCAGGACTAGCAGCTGAACCTGGCGCAGTGTAGGAGCCACCAGCCAGGTCTTCCCCAGTCCCATCCCCCGCCCCACAGTGATTTATCTCTCTGACAGCTGCCCTGGGCACCCAAAACATACTGCTGGGTAGGTGGCATGACCACTCTTGTGGCTTCCCTTCGCTTCCCTGTCAAAGTCAAATCTGCGGGGGACAAATGCTGCACATGCGCAGTGGCGCAGAATTCCCCCAGGAGTAGTAAAAGACATTAAAGCTCTATAAAAAAAGCTTATAAACACACAGCACCAACTGAGATGTTATTTAGAAACAAAATTATACCTCCATTAGGACGTCCAATACTAGGATCAAACCCATCTGAAGAGTTGTGTCGTCTGCGGTTTGCTTCATAACGATTCTCTGTCCATGATAAATTTTCAGAATGCTTTTCAAAATTCAGTGATGACTGGAAATGAGTACAAAGAGTACATTAATGAACGTAAGAACGGCCATACTGGGTCAGACCAAAGCTCCATCTAGCCCAGTATCCTGTGTTCCGACAGTGGCCAATGCCAGGTGCTTCAGAGGGAATGAACAGAACAGCTAATCATCAAGTGATTCATCCCATTACCCATTCCCAGCTTTTGGCAAACAAAGGCTAGAGACACCATCCCTGCCCATCCTGGCTAATAGCCATTAATGGGCCTACTGAACTTATCCAGTTCCTTTTTGAACCCTGGAGTACTTGTGGCACCTTAGAGACAAACAAATTTATTTGGGAATAAGCTTTCGTGGGCTAAAACCTACTTCATTGGATGCCCTGTTATAGTCTAGGCCTTCACAACATCCTCTGGCAAGGAGTTCCACAGGTTGACTCTGTACTGTGTGAAAATATACTTCCTCTTGTTTGTTTTAAACCTGCTGCCTATTAATTTCATTTGGTGATCCCTAGTTCTTGTGTTATGAGGAGTAAACAACACTTCCTTATTTACTTTCTCCACACCAGTCATGATTTTATACATCTTGATCATATCCCCCGTTAGTCATCTCTTTTCCAAGCTGAAGAGTCCCAGTCTTATTAATCTCACCTCATATAGAAGAAGTTCCATACCCCTAATCATTTTTGTTGCCCTTTTCCAATTCCAGTATTGGTCTTTGAGATGGGGCAACCACATCTGCATGCAGTATTCAAGATGTGGGCATACCATGGATTTATAGACGCAATATGATATTTTCTATCTTATTATCTATCCGTTTCTAATGATTCCCAACATTGTGTTAGTTTTGACTGCCGCTGCACATTGAGTGTATGTTTTCAAAAAACTATCCACAATGACTCCAAGATCTTTGAGTGGTAACAGCTAATTTAAACCCCATCATTTTATATATATAGTTGGGATTATGTTTTCCAATGTGAATTACTTTGCATTTATCAACATTGAATTTCAGCTGCCATTCTGTTGCCCAGTCACCCAATTTTGTGAGAAACAAAACAGAATAGTCTGTTAGGATCCAATAAAACAAGCACTTTTGGTTATGAGAAGCAAAATAAAAACTTATGGGAAAGTTGACAACAGGAAGTTTCTTTAACCTCTCTCTCAATTCACCATAGGCCATGTATTATGGCAGATCCCAGATAAACTAGAAGGGAGAATGAGCAAAGATTTTTAAGTTTTTTGATTCCAGTAAAGAGCACTAGAAAACTGCTTTAAATTGAAAGTATTCAAGTAAGCCAAACCAATGATTTTACTAACACTCACATGACAGATATGGCAGTTTTCTCAAATATACTTGGGAAATCTTACTGAATTAAGTTTAAGTATCTTTGGGGCACATTGTATTAAATGAATGATTTATCTATTATTGTAGGCCGGGATTGTATGTAACCTCTCAAGGGGAAAATGTAACAGATGTGAGACCTGGAGGTTCAAAAGTGGTACTGAACAATGGACTTTCGAATTAAAAAGTGTTAAGTGGTTTTCCTGGGGAATATCTAGGGGGGAGGTGAACGCAAATTCTTCACGTTTGATTATGCAAGAACCTAGCCTATGCAAGAAGCTATGCTCTGAGGAATGGCCCATTGTCTGCTGATCACCTGCTACATGAGGCCAAGATCAAACCCCCAAAGTGTATAAAGGAAAGACTAAACTATTCATGGTGTTCTGAGTCTGAGACAGCTATGGACTTGTAAGCATGGGGGAAACCCAGTGGTGGGTTTTGGAAGACTAACACCTACCCGAGACCAAGGTTGGCATTGGAAATGACCTCTGGTAAGCTTTCTAGCATGTGTGTAGGTTCTTTCATATGTTTTCTCTGTAATGGTTTCACCTTAAGAATAAATGTGCTTACTCAGGAAGAGCTGCGTGGTAACTTGTGACTGCTGGCAATTACACTGTTCGTACTCTTTGAAGAGAAAGTAAAGCACAGACATTGGCCTGTTCAGGCAGCCTGGCTTGCTGAGGATATCACAGCTCAGTCAAGGAATTGTGCAGCCTGGAAAAACCCTGGTCAAGAGGGAGACACAAGCAGGTCTGTGCCCAAGAGAGAGAACTGCAGCCAGAAGCCTAAAAGTGGGCTCCCTTGGTTAACCACAAAGGGGGAATATAGGTAGCATTGCCCTGACCTGTGACAGCTCATTCCTCAACAGAATGAGTAGGAGTATGCATTACATCATTTATCTTTGCTACTACTTCTACTTAGCTATGCTGCTTCTTTGATTGGCTGATTTAACATGACAGCATTTTACTAACATGGCCTCCTAAAAATAAAGGACTTTTTTTTAAATTGAGTTGAACTATTCAGAAACAGAAAAAAAAAATTAAAAACAATAAAATAAAAAAGGGAGCCAGAAATTTATTTTCCCCTTGACATTTTCAGCGGTTCAATCCATTATCTGTGTACCTAAAACTTCTTACGCATCTAACAGAATGCAGCCACAGTGTTAGGCGGTGGGCAAGTATACACTTTTTGCAATAAAAGTAAAAAGAGAAGTTTTCATATACCACAGATACTTGGAAAGTCAGGTTAAGGAACATTTGTGTACATTTTTAAAACACGTTATGGGAGCAGCACAATACCCACTAAACAATGATGATGGGTTTGCCATGCATCGTTAATGCCATGCTTTAGAAGTTTAGCGCCTACGCAGACTGCACAGAAAAATTTTAGGTTTTTAATTTTGCTCACTCGTTTTTACAAGACATTAATTTCTGATAAAATTATAATAAGTGGCAGAGTGACATCTCAGATGCGTAAAGAAGTGTCAGTGAGGAAATTTCGAAGTTATTTTTATTCAGTGCTAGACTGTAAGAGTGAGACACTGAAAGCAGTAGCACTGTTTTTAAAATAAATGTTTATGGCAGTCTACTGTGTTATAGTGGAACAGACAAAACATCCAACACAGGGGAGGCAGTTAAATTACTTTTTAGAACTTCATACAAAATTCAACCCATTAAAGGGTGCCTGAACAAGGTTGCCATGTCTTTTTATAACACCACACTTATTTCTTCATGCAAGGTGTTATACAAGAACACACTGGCAGAATTTTTCTACAAATTGCAGCTAGTATAGGAAAGGTGGAATTACCCTCCCTACATTCCTCTTGGGAGGAAAAAAGAGTGGGGGGAAAAAGGAGGGTAGAGCCATTGGTTTGTTATTGTACAGTGGAGAGGATCAGTTCCGCTAAAGATTCCACTTCCTCATTTGAGAGGAGACAATCTGATTGGCTAAATTCCCTCTAAGCCAGGGATTCTCAAACTGGGGGTCGGAACCTCTCAGGGGGTCACAAGGTTCTTACATGGGGGGGTCGCGAGCTGTCAGCCTCCACCCCAAACCCCGCTTTGCCTCCAGCATTTATAATGGTGTTAAATATATAAAAAGTGTTTTTAATTTATAAGGTGGGGTCACACTCAGAGGCTATGTAAAGGGGTCACCGGTACAAAAGTTTGAGAACCACTGCTCTAAGCTGTGCGGCTGTGCCGCACAGGTGCTCAGGGCTGGGGCAGAAACAGATGCCTCTCCCCCAGCCCCAGACCTGCCGCAGCAGGGAGAGGCACCCCTTCCCCGGCCCCAACCCAGCTCAGGACCTGCCGCAGCTGGGGGAGGAGCGCCCTTCCCACAACCCCAACCTGGTCCCAGGCCCAGATCTGCGGCAGCCAGGGGAGGGGCGCCTCTCCCCTGCCCATAGCAACTCCCCATCTGGCCTGGAATATGGCTTTAAGCAGGGGTGGAGACATCGTTGTGGAATTCTTGGGGGAGGGACTAGAGCTTAGAGAAATCGGACTGTCCCCCCCCCCAGAAATCCCAATATTGGACCTTTTTTCCTGTCCCAAACGGAAGGAGCAGGAGGGAGCGCAGGCTGCCCCTCGCTCTGCAGAGGTTCCAGCCAGCATTGGTGGGAGGCAGTGCTGCTCCACGCTGTTCTTGAGAGGGGCAGTACCTGACAGGCCCAGCCCAGCCCAAGGTTGCAGCCTGTCAGCGGAATAGCGCAGGCATCACAGTGCCTTCGGGTTGCACTTTCCAGCCCTGTTCTGTGAACTGTCACTAATAAGGCCTTGATCCTGCAAACACTCACCATCCAGCACAGCGCACAGCCACTGACCCCAAGGGGCTGCACATCTGGAAGCACCCAGACGTGGGTAGGGCTCAGGTGATGCCCAGGTTTGTGCTGGCCCATTGCATAGAGCAGACTCTTACCCTCTGCCTGATGGTGGCTGTAGAAGCTACTTGTGATGCTCCCAACAGTGATGCAAGAGTGGGAGCACCACCCTCAGGTGCCCCTCTCCCAGCCCCAACCAGTCCCAGCCTAGACCTGCTGCAGCTAGGGGGAGGAGGTGCCTCTCCCCCCCAGCTCAGGTGCTGCTGCGGGGAGAGAGAGAGAGCTGTGGGGAGTCCTCTCTCTGCACCATAGCCCCAGGGCAGCCTGCAACCCAATCCCCTCATCCCCAGCCCCACCACAGAGCCCAACCCCCCAGCTGGACCCCTCACCCCCCTGCATCCCAACCCTCTGCCCCAGCCCTGGCCCCCTCATCTTGGCCCCACCCCAGAGCCTGCACCCTCAGCCCCCAGCACCCCAACCCTCTGCCACAGCCCTGAGCCCCCTCAGCTCCACCCTGCCACATGAATTTTGTTATGTGCACCAATATGGAGGTGATGTTCTGTTTGGGGCCACCTCTTTGGACACTGTACTTTAAGCCTCCAGAATCAGAGGTCTCTAGGCACACTCTTGCATGCATGCTATTATGTTCTCAATCAGATTACCCAACTGTCATTCCTCATCTGGAGGACTGTGTCCAGTTTTAGGCCCCACACTACAAGAAGGATGTGGAAACATTAGAAAGAGTCCAGCAGAGGGCAACAAAAATGAATAGGGGGCTGGAGCACATGATTTACGAGGAGAGGCTGAGGGAACTGGGATTGTTTAGTCTACAGAAGAGAAGAATGAGGGGGGATTTGATAGCTGCTTTCAACCACCTGAAAGGGGGTTCCAAAGAGGATGATCTAGACTGTTCTCAGTGGTAGCAGATGATAGAACAAGGAGTAACGGTCTCAAGTTGCAGTGGGGGAGGTTTAGGTTGGATATTAGGAAACTTTTTCACTAGGAGGGTGGTGAAGGACTGGAATGGATTACCTAGGGAGGTGGGGGGGGGGGGGGAGAGAGGGGAATCTATCTAAGTTACGCAACTTTAGCTATGTGAATAACATAGCTGAAGTAGACGTACTTAGATCAACTCACTGTGGTGTCTTCACCGCAGTGAGTCGACTGCTGCCGCTCCCCCGTCGACTCTGCCTGTGCCTCTCGTCGAGCTGGAGTGCAGGAGTCAACGGGAGAGTGCTCGAGGATCGGTTTATCGCGTCTAGACTAGACGCGATAAATCGATCCCCACTGAACCGATCTCTGCCCGCCGAAGACATACCCTTAAAGGTTTTTAAGGTCAGGCTTGACAAAGCCCTGGCTGGGATGATTTAGTTGGGGACTGGTCCTGCTTTGAGCAGGGGGTTGGACTAGATGACCTCCTGAGGTCCTTTCCAACCCTGATATTCTATGATTCTAAGGCAATTTGGGTAGCTCCACACAAAACTGGTAATTTTTTGTGCAAGTAACTAGTTTGCTGACTAAAAATCAGAAGCACAACTGTCCACATTTCTGCATGCCTAACTTTCTGAAATTCAAATCCAAAACTGCTAATATTGGCAACAAGCTTTAATTTTCTTTAGTCAAGTAAACAATAGAGGCAGCCACGACCAAGTTTTGAAGTTTGGAGTTTTTCTAGAAAAGTTTCAAATTCAAACCTGGAACTCCCTTCCCAACACCACCTACAATGCTTCCTCCCTGTTTTCCTTAAAATACTCTCTCAAAACTCACTTCAAGCTTGCCTGAAAACAGTGAAATTCAATCAAGCCAATGATGATCAAACTTTTTTTGGAACCACCTAGATGCATACATTCACCTCCCACACAACCATACACTTATCTTGTGCACTGTATTAACCATTCTATTCCCCAGAATCAACTTTCAATTAAATGTAGTGTCTAGCTCAGTGGTCTCCAACCTTTTTACACCCAAGATCACTTTTTGAATTTAAGGGCAACCCAGGATCTACCCCGCCCCTTCCCCAAATCTCCACCCACTCCATGCCCCCCGGTCTCCCCCACCCTCACTCACTTTCACCAGGCTGGGGCAGAGGATTGGGGTTCGTGAGGGGGTGCGGGCTCTGGGCTGGGGCCAAGGGATTCGCAATGTGGGAGGAGGCTCTGGGCTGAGGCAGGGGTGCAGGAGGGGATGACGGATGCAAGCTCTGTGAGAGGTGCAGGAGGGGGCTCTGGGCTGGGGCAGAGTGTTTGGATGCAGGAGGGGGTACGGGGTGCTGGCTCCAAGGGGAGTGGTCAGGGCTGGGGTACAGAAGGGGATTCTGGGTGCAGGAGGTGGTATGGGGTGCTGGTTCCAGGAGGGGGCTCAGGGTTGGGGGTACGGCCTCCCGCCAGACAGCACTTACTGTAGGCAGCTCCCGGTTGGTGGCGCATCGAGGCTAAGGCAAATTGCCTGCCTACCCTGGCCCCATGCCACTCCTGGAAAGGGCCAATGCCCCTCTGCGGCCTCTGGGATGGCAGCTGGGCGACATGTGGCTCTGAGCGCTGCCCCTCTTTGCAGGCACCGCCCCCAAAGCTCCCATTGGTCACAGTTCCCTATTCTCAGCCAATGGGAACTATGGGGGTAGTGCTTGCAGGCAGGAGCAACGCACCGAGAAACCCTGTCGTCCGTCCCTCTAGGGCCATCCTTGCCCTGCTACATCACTGAAGATCGCGATCAGTGGGAGAGTCCCCAGGATCGACCAGTCGATTGCGATCGACGGGTTGGGGACCACTGGTCTAGCTGTTATGGTTGTGCCACAAACCTTGAAAACCTGAACCAAGCGTAACCAATGCAAAGATGTCAGAGTCTGCAGACAGGCTGAAAAAAATAGTTCTAAAATGTTAAAGGAAAGGAGAGGGAGGATCTAATGAAGATCTACAATCTACCCTGAGTAGCTACTTGTTTTGGTACCACAAGTGGCTAGGGATGGGAGAATACCACCAATTTTTGTTTCTTCCCCCCAGTCAAGAAGCAGCCATGGCCAAGCAGGGCATCTGAGCTCCACTAAGGAGCCCAATAAAGCTCACAAGTGTATTCAAACCTCAGTAAGCGAGACCGAAGCCCAGCAAGCATTCACCATAAAATCTGAAAAAGTACATCCTCATTCTGGAGTCTCAAGTGGAGGGGAACTCTGCTGCTCCCCTCCCCCATGTGACCTCTAAACAATACAGGTGTCCTATTTATTGGTGAAACATTACAACCAATAAAAAGCCATAGCTGAGGGATAATGTTAAAAATGTTTGGGAAAGCAAGAAAACTATTCTGCTTCCAGAATTATAAACTGAACCTTGGAACAGCCTGCCAGGAAATATCTTTTCATCACCAGGGGGAGCTGCATTTGTTGCATTACTGATAACCAGTACAGGCAGACACAGCAATTGTAGAAGGCAGCTTCATGTCTCATTTATACATTCACACAGAGAGCTTGTAATACTGCATTTAACTGAACTTAGTTAAAGGAATTTGATTTTTTTCTGTCCATTGGGCCTTTCACCCTTGGCATTCAAATAAAGAATGTGGTAATGTATATGAGAGTCACAAGCCTCTACTCAAATTATTAAATGGACAGTAGCTATCAGATAATAGAGCTTGGCTGAGAGACAACCTGGTTCATCTAAAGACAAGTAAGGAGTAAATATAAACTCAATATGCTTCTCCAAATAGCTCAAAAGTTCCTTTAGCTGTGCAATTAACTCTGCAGTGTGTTTTAACAATAAACTCCTTAACTGGCTAAATATTAATGACCCTTTTATTTAAAAGAAACGGTCAGTCCCATGTAAAAAAAGTTATAAAGCTATAAAGATTTAATATACAAGTTCAAACAATAAGTTTCTAATTTGTTGAAATTAATTTGTGCATATACTAAGTCAGGCAGTTCACATTTTCACCACACGATGGCACTAACGCACTGTCAAGCTTGTGTTGGAGACAAAAGTAACCGTTTTGTAATCATCAGGATCTCTATTGTTAATATCTGAAAATTGAGACGTTATCTGGCACTCCATTCTTCCAGCAAAGAGAAACAAAACTGATATTCAACAACATGGGAGACGAAAGCTTGTTGCTTAATATGAAGTAATACGGTAGTCTTGCAAAAATCATTAAAGTTTTCCTGCTTAGGTATAAAAAATTCTTTACTGAACTGTTGTTGGTTTCTTTGGGGGGGGCGGGGGGGGCAGAGAGGTCGGGAGGGGCAGCTGGGGGGAGGGGGGTGTGCGGGCAGAGGGAAAGACAATAACAATCTATCATCCTCAAATAGAAATTCCCAGCAATAGGTCAGGTCACATTTAGCCTAGCTGGAACATGGATCATGCATATTCAGACAATGTTCACAGAATCCTGACTTCTTGGTGTTGGGTTCTCCCAGTGCTAAATGCATTTTGTATTAGTACTCAGGTTAGCTATTAAGTAAAGAGGTTTCTGACAATGATGCATTAGCTAGAAAAAAAGTACTGCCAACAGGTACTGGTGAAAAAAGCTTTGGTTCTTCAAAAAGAGCTTAAACAGAACCTACGCTAAACACATCTAGTTTAAGTGATCATACTTGTAGCATTAGATAGAGATGTTCACAAGCCGCAAAGTCGCTATCAAACTTTCTCCAAATCCAGGGTGTTTGAATTCCTGAGGATCTATTTTCTTTATAAAAACCATAATTAGAAATTAATTGACACCATAGGAGCTTGAAGGTCCTGGAATCTGAAGGACCTTGACACTATAGCTCACCATAAAGCATCAGAGAAGAGTTCAAATCTGCCGTATCAAAATACTAAATAAAGATCTTGTTTATAAGCAATTAGAAGGTGAGAGATCTGGATCTGTACCTCTTGCTAATCTGTACTTTTGGTTTCAAACTAAGAGCTACCTTAGTGACTGCTCTGCGTACGTGGCTGCCTATACAGAAATCTGGAAGTTAGGATCAGAAATGGAAGATGTGGTTATATTTAGACTAATAAACCTTCCTGTTCCTAAATTTTATGTTCTCATCCTAAATCCAGTATTGAACATTGCATAAAGACCATAACATGGAAAGCAGCCTGTAAATAAAGGGTGCAAGGTCCACAGAATACATTCCACCTTACTTTTTTTTTTTTAATTATTTAATGACTTTACATCAGGGGAATTTGAAGTCACATGATTACTATGCAACGGTCATTGTTATGAAAGAGAAAACTCAGATATAAAAGGCTGAACACTAGAGTAGATTTCAGTGATGCCAGAAACCTGGCTTTTTCACTCGAAGTTGCTACTTCATAATGACAAAACAAGTACACCAACGGAGGGTGCTAAAAATAAATATCTTTACAAGTATAATAGAGGCTACTTTTTAAAATTTCTTAGGCTATCCTTGTATATTCAGAAGGACTCCAGAAAAGGTACCTTTGTTGATGATGGCGGAGTAGGAAAATTAAGCCAGGCTGGAGCAAAGTCATGCTGCGCCATTTAGGTCCAGTCTCTCCAAATCGGTGAAACAAGGCTTCAGCACCTCATGGCAAGTCTCTGTCATTGGCAAAGAAAGTTGATACATTTTAGACTTGTATCTTAACAGTATGATGCATCATTTTGTCTTATATCCAACCATACCTCAATTTTCTGATACTACTTTCAAGAACAAATCTACCCACAACCCCGTAATATCAGAGTTCCTCAAACATTAGTAACTGCTCTCCCAACACCTGTGAAGTAGGTAAGACACAAACCAAGTAACTTGCCCAAGGTCAAAGGAAATCTGTGACAGTCAGCTCCTACATCCCAGTTCAAGACCATCCTTCCTCTTAATTATAGAAACTCAGATTTGAAAAATGCTTTAAGCCTCTAAATCCATATTTAGACATCTAATAAAGTGGTTTGATATTCAGAGCTGAGAAGCACCCAACATTCTCACTAGAGCCAACGGAAATTGTGGAAGCTCAGCTCTTCTAAAAGGCAGGCCCCTTACTCAAGTATTCTAGAATTAAGTATCTCTGGCTTTGTCAGAATTACAATTTTACCACAGTAGAGTAACCCTTTCAATAACTTCTCATTAGAATTTTCTCAGTAGAAGTTAAATATAAAGTTTGTGAAGATTATTCCTTTTGATGATACAAAAATTTACTGTCAAATAAAGACCATGAGATACTAAAATTAAATTATAACTGAATCAACTACATACCCCATGTATTTTTTTACTCTGGAATTAGCTAATTAGCAACTACAGAAAGAACACACACTTTAACATGCATTAATTGAGAGCACAGAATTGTATTTTTGTACTATTTCATGATTCAAACATTTGCCATTTAAAGTGACTCAATGTTTGAGTATTTGCAAACGTGAGAAAGTACAAGAGTTTGAATAAAGTACTGGAGAAAAAAAGTCTCAAGATAGTTCCTAAAAATGAACAAAAGTATTTACAAATAGGTATATTTTTAGTTGATTTAGTAAATTAGTGGCTAAGGGCTTGTCTACACTTACAAAGCTAAGCTCCTGCAGCAGTGAGGACACTACCTATGCCAACAAGAGGGGTTCTCCCAATGTATAAGTACTCCACCTCCCCAAGAGGTGCTAGGTAGATTGACTGAAGTGTCCTGTCAACCTACTGCTGTCTATACCAGGGGCTAGGTCTGTTTAACTGTGTTGCTGTGAATTTGTGCAACGTAGTTATACTTATCTAATTTCCTAATATAGACCAGGCCTCAGTTGCTATGTCCCAATGCTTGTGCAAGAAATTGAACAGGTTTGGGGCTTAGACAAAATTGCTGATCCCCAGAGATATACCCTGCATTAGAAAAAAATATGTACTGCCCAGCATAGCAGGCTGATAGCAACCTCTGGTTGCAGGTCAAAGGCTATTTAAATAAATAAATAAATAAATAAATAAATAAAATCAGCCAGAGCAGAATTAGGACTGGGCTGCTGAAAGATGGAAAAAACTTTCCTCCCTCAGGGTCACAACTCAGAGGTCTGGAAATCCTGCTTTACATCACATTACACTCTACAAACAACTAAACATCAAGCAAACACTAGACACAATAGCATACTACCTAGCATATGGCCAATAACTGAACTGCATCAGCAAATGGGATAGAAAAGACAACATGCTAACATCTTAGGTTAACAGAGCTGCTGGATGTGTATCCTGGAACTAAGAGTGTGCAAGCTTTAGTTAAAAACTGATCTTTTATGTCATTCTAAGTATGTTCTGTTGGAGATTTAAACAGAAAAAAAGTTAAATGAATGTTTGCTCATGCACTGGAATATTAGGGCACCAAATGAACGTCTGAGTTTTCTCACTATTCAGTATAACAGTAACAGGATATTAATTTTCAAGTTAAAAACAGAATTTAGAGTATTATTCTTTGACATCTAAAACTACTAACCACAAACTATTATATTCTATACCAATATAGGTACAGAAAATAATTATTTTAGGAGAATGTAATCAAGGTATTTTTGAAAAAAAATCAGACATGAACATTGCTGGTCGCAGGGGAGAGGCATTTTAAGAGGTAGAGAAGTGGGGAAGGGGCAGAATAGGGGTCAGAAGTTTAGGGCTTCACCAAGGGGAAAAAGATAATTGGGGATGGGTGAGGGATTGGAGGACTCGGGTGGCTGGCAGGCAGTAAATGGGGAAGTAAAGGACAGGGACACCCGTCAGCCCCACATTCTACTCGTGCATGCCAGGATCTGGGGAGTCTTAAGCCCCTCTCCCTATCCCCTATGTGAGCTGGGATATGGAGGGGCCTTTCCTCTCCAGGAGTGCCTCAGCTCACCCCTCCCCCTATGCGTATGCCAAGATCTGGGGACCCCGGCTATCTATTGGGGTCTAACCCTCCTCATGGCCCTTCATGTGAGCCACATTGGGGGGGGGGGAAACAGGGGCTTGCCTTTTGGCAGGGGTTCTGAGCCCCTCTCCCCATCCCTCTCAGGTAACGTGTAATCTGTCCCCCAGGGGAGTCTGAGCCCTGCTCCCTACCCTACCACGTGTGTCAGGATCTGGAGGGGCCCTGGACCCTCTCCATCTGTGGGTGCCTGACCCCACCTCCATCATGTGAGCCAGGTTTGGGGTGAGCTTGCTCACTTACTGCAGGGGTCTGAGCCCTGCTCTGTACTCACATGTGAGCCAGGATCTAGGAAGCCTGCCCCTCTGTATCGTAAGCTTAGGCCTTGTCTACACTACAAAGTTTTGTCGGCAAAAGATACCTTTTGCCAACAAAACAGGAGAGATGTACACACTATAAAGCTACTTTTGGCGGCAAAACTCTGTTGTTTTGCAGATAAAATAAAACCACCTCAATGAGAGGCATAAAGATTTTTGCTGCGAAGTTAAAGCAACAAAGCATCAGTGTAGACACTGCTGTTTGTTTTGTCGACAGAACTGGCTTCCCTCAGTACCCCAGGATGCATGCCGTGACTGCTCTGCTCACTGTTTTGATCTCTGCTGCCTTCAGGCATACGCCCCTCCCCTCTCAAAGCTCGGGAAGTATCTGACAGCTGGGCATGCTGCTCCCTTTGGGGAGCAAAGAGCAAATCATTCACGTGGAAGGAATGCTCCTACTCTGTCCTGCACTAGGAACGGCAGGCAGACGGCTGCTGCAGGGAAGGGAAGGAGGGGGATGGGACTGCTGTGCTGCTTTAACATTCCTCGGCATGGAGAGCTCACAGAGCTGCTCAGGATGCTGCTCCCAGCAGCTGAGGAGGCTTTGGGAGAACACGGAGGTAACCACAGAACCATAGGCAGGCAAGGCAGGCTGCTTCGGGAGAGACTGCGCAGAGCACTGCCTGGGGCTGACGTGCGGGGGTGTCCCCCACCTCAGCATAGGTCAGTCAGCCTGCTCTCTCCCCTGCCCCAAACACACCACTCTCCTCTCCCTCACCCCCACACTGCAGTTGAAAAAGCGGCTGACAATCTACAGGTCTGTCGCATCTTTGCGCGATTTCAGCTTTACGTGGTCAGCAAAACAAAAAACAAAAAAAGAAAAACAATTTTAATACTGTACCTGTAGTGTGGGCGACTCCGCCCACCATTACACTCAATGTCATTTTGACTATATGCGATTTTCGCTTTACACGCTGACTGCGGAACGTAACCCCCAGCGTAAGATGCGACAGACCTGTACTGGGATGTACCTGGAAGGATGGGATTAAGAAACCTACATCATGTAACGCTGTACCTGCCCCATTAGGCACTGCAAACCCTTCCCGAAGACCCTGCGGCCAGTTGCACAGTGGGATAGCTACAACTGCTCTCTGTGCCGATGCATCCACACTAACAGCTCTTGCACTCCGCTGACATAAGGATCTCGTGTGGACATGCAACAGCGCTTTTAATTACAGCGCTTTAATTAAAGCGGCATAACTTTTGCCGACAAAGCTTTATAGTGTAGACCAGCCCTCAGAGCATGCACCAAGAGCACTGCTGACCCTGAGGTGCGGAACTGAGAATGGGCTGGGCGTACATGACTTAAAGAAAATCTATAGCACCTGGAGTGAGGTGTGGGGAGGAAGAACAGCAACACTCTCTGGCCTTAGCTACACTTGCAAGTTACAGCGCAATAAAGCAACCCCAGGCGCCCTAGCTCACTCCCCATCCACACTGGCAAGGAACGTAGAGCACTCTGATTCCGCGGCTACAGCGCTGCTGGTACTCTACCTCGGTGAGTGGAATAAAGTTTGCTGCGCCCCCCCCCCCCGGAGCGCTGTGGTGCCAGTGTGAACGAGGTGTTGTGTTACTGCGCTGTGATCAGCCTCCGGAAACTTCCCATAATCCCCGTAAGTGGCCACTCACCATTGTTGTGAAATGGGGTGCAGAATGCAGAAATGCCCTTTCAAAGCTCCATTTCTGAGACGCCAGCTGCTTATCAGTTCTGAGAAAAAGCAAACATTTACTGTTTGCTTTGAGCGAGAGAGAGAGGGGCAGGGGGGAGCAGGGTCTGAACTTACAAGACAGCATGCGGACACTCAGCACCCTAAAAACCCTCTCTCTCCCCCCACATACACACAACACACTCCCTGTCACACTCCACCCCCACCCCACTCCTGTTTGAAAAGCACATTGCAGTCACTTGCATGCTGGGATAGCTATTCATAATGCACTGCTCCCAATGCCGCTGCAAGTGCCGCAAACGTGGCCGGCCAGTGTGCTTGAAGCTTAGGTATCAAAACAACATTTTTCCTGTGTTTAATCATGTGGCGCTAGATCTGCCTAATTTTAACTGATTGCAGATGGAAGAATTGTTTCCAATAAAGTCTTTCATGGTCACATGAACATAAGACAATAAAGCAGCCCAACACAGAAGTGCAATGAAATCAGGAAAATGTGAATTCCTATCTACAAGTTTACAGTAAGTTACTTTGGAAATGCTTATGGTCTGTTAGCATACACTTAGTTTTGTATTCCTAACATTTTTACATCTCTTCTGTATATGTAATACAGTACATCAGCCACTGCTTGTGACACCTGATGATCAGACATATGTATTAGGCCCACAGACTAGATAGCTACTTTCTGAGGTAAACTAAAAGTGTGGGTTATGGAGATATTAACATGATGCCTGAGACACCCCCCCCCAAATTTCATTCTTTTCACTACATGCAAAAAAAAAAAAAAAAACGTTTCTTAGGCCTTTGATTAATAATCTAATTGAATTTGCTAAAAATGCAACCTCAAAACATATGCCAACAAAAAACAAAACCACAGTCACTTATTGCCTAGATTAGGTCAAGTTGTATATCAAAGTTCTTATGTATAACTGCCCAGATCCCCCCTAATATAATACTTGTATTAACATTTACATTTATTTAAGCTATTTAAACCTCCAGGCGTGGTGGCATGTGCCTGTAATCCCAGATACTTGGGAAGCTGAGGCTGGCGGATCGCTTGAGCTCAAGGGTTCTGTGCTGTGGAGTGCTATGCCGATCGGGGGTCCAGTGCTAGTGACAGCCTGGCCAGCAGGTGGCTGAAGCACTGGCTAGATCACCACGAATGACGTGTTGTGGCTCTCTCTGTGAGGACTGATTTACTGATCAAGCAAGGTGATTTAAATGCAAGATTAAAATAATCTGATCATGGAATTGTTGACAGACTGGGGAAGTTTTATAACTGCATATATACATTCATATTTTGTTTGCAGTTGTAAAAAAAAAAAAAAAAAGAAAAGAAACAGGGCCCAACAAAAAAAAATTATATTTAAATAGCATGCATAACTGTTTTATCATGACTTGGAGAAAGCCTGGCAGATAATTTTTTTTTAATTTATGTATCACTTCCACCTCTATGTTAAGAGAGTAAAATTAATTTTAATTAATCAACTTAAGGAAGAAACTATAACAAAGTTTTCTACATGCATGACCTATAAATGTATCTGAATACTCAATTAAGTAGTAACTCTAAACAAAGACATTTTACAGCAACAGAGAAGTTGGTCCATTTTAATAAATGGGGCTTATTATAGTGCACGATAAAAAAAAACCAGCCACAATGCTCACGTGTGCAAAGGATATAAACTGTCAGGTCCTAGAGCAACACTAAACAAGAGTCAGTCCTCTAATTTTTAGACAGCGAATATTTTCAGTGATAAGTATAGTATGAATAGTCAGACAGATCATGAACAGCTGGTTTCCATATGATGTAAAGTCTAAAACAGATTTTACATAAAGATTTACATAATCCACTACCAGAACCCCAAAACTGAACAATCCTATCATTTAAAATGAGAAAATTTGTTTTCCCTTAAAGCTGAACCCATTGTGGTGAGTCAACATCAGATGAGTTTTTATAGTAGGAAGCATTTTTTACCACTTAAAGTACCTGAAAACAAAGCTTTTTAGGTAAAATTGACAGTTATTTGCACTTCTAAAGCACCTTCCCCTTTCAAGAATATCAGAAGTACTGTAGAAAACATTACGCCTTACAACATTTGTGTAAAGCAGACAAGTATGTTTTGTTTCTTTTTATTTTAAGCACAGCTGAGAAAAAATGAGGCACAGAAGAATTACATGAATTAGAGGTCAGATGAGAGTTTTGTGGAGATGCTGGGAACAGAATCTAAATTAGATCTCCTTACTCCCAGAATTGTGCATAAGCCATAAAAGACCACCTCAGAGGAAGGATGATATCTCAGCCACCTGTGCTAGTATATACTGAAAAATGTTCATTTGAAACGAGCTGGGTAAGGAAGAACAACTGGATGGGAGTGTTTCTAGTGAGATTCCACAGAGACTGGTACTAGACCTGGTTCTAGTCAACATTTTCATCACCAGATCATCTGAAAGTAAATCTAAAAGTCACTGCTGATTTGCAGATGACAAATATTGGCAGATTGGTAAATAATGAGGACAGGCTAGTCAAAGCACTCTGAATCACTTGGTAAACTTGGCCTATTCAAACAAATACAGCCAAATGCAAAATTACACATTCAGGAACAAGGAATGCAGGTAATACCAACAATAGAGCGACTGTACCCTGGAAAGCAGACATTCTGAAAAGGAGCCACGGGTCACAGTTGACGTGTGATTGAATATGAGGTCCCAGATCCATGCTGTGGCACATAGGGGTAACATGATCCTTGGATATAAAAACAGGGAAGTAGGAACAGGAAGTGATTTTACCTTTGTATATGGCATTGGTGAGGCCAATACTAGAATACTGCATATAGTTAAAACTATGACATGAGAAAAGGATGTTGAAAATTGGAGAGGGTTAATAGAAGAGACTAAATTGATACGGAGGCTGGAAAAATGCCTTAAAGTGAGGCCTTCTCTACACTACAAATACTTCGTTGGTATAGCTATACTGGCAGAGGCCCCCAGGGTATACGCGGCTTATACCAATGGAAGTCATTTTTCTGTCATTTTAGGGCTTGTCTAAACTTAAAACACTACATCCACACAGTTGTAGTACTTCAGTGTAGACAGTACCTATGCCAACAGGAGGCACTTTCCCTTTGGTGTAGGTAATCCACCTCTTTGAGAAGTGGTAGCTAGGTTGATGGAAGAATTGTTCCATTGACCTATTGGTGTCTATATGGTGACTTAGGCTGGCTTAACAATGTCACTCAGGGGTGTGGATTTTTAAACTGACCTAATCTTCTAGTGTAGACCAGGCCTTAGTGAAACCACCACCCTGAACGACATTGTCTATGCCAGGGGTAGGCAACCTTTCAGAAGCAGTGTGCCGAGTCTTCATTTATTCTCTTTAATTTAAGGTTTCGTGTGCCGGTAATCCATTTTAACGTTTTTTAGAAGGTCTCTCTCTATAAGTCTATATTATATAACTAAACTATTGTTGTATGTAAAGTAAACAAGGTTTTCAAAATGTTTAAGAAGCTTCATTTAAAATTAAATGAAAATGCTGATCTTACGCCGCCAGCCTGCTCAGCCCGCTGCCAGCCTGGGGTTCTGTTCACCTAGACCTGCAGTGGGCTGAGCAGGGCGACTCGAGGTCAGGGCAGAGGGCTGGGGTGTGTGTGGAGGTGCAGGGCAGAAGGCTGGGAGTTGGGGGCACTCGAGGTCAGGGCAGAAGGCAGGGGTGTGTGTGGAGGTGCAGGGCAGAAGGCTAGGAGTTGGGGGCACTCGAGGTCAGGGCAGAAGGCTGGGAGGTGTGGGGGGTGCAGGGCAGAAGGCTGGGGTGCTCGGCTCGTGGGGGTGCTCCCAGCCCCCTGCCCTGCGCGGCTCATGGCAGGGGGCTGGGAGGGATATGCTCTGTTCCACCCCTTTCCCCCAGGCCCATCCCTACCTCTCTCTGCCTGCTCTACGGAGCTGTGTGCAGCCTGCCGCTCTTCCCCCTCTCCCTCGCAAGGGCCATCCCAGCAGGGAGAGGGAGGAGGAGGGGCCAGAATGCACCAAGCTGTGGGAAAAAGCAGGGGAGGAGGGAAACTTGGCTGCCACAGGGCCAAGCTTCTGTCTCCTGCCCCCGCAGGGGAGAGCGGTGGGCTGAGTGGAGCGGGGGACCAGGACCCCCGCACACATACTGCTCTCCCCTGCCGGGGCAGGAGGCAGAAGCTTGGTCCTGCCGCAGCCAAGCTTACCTCCTCCCCTGCTTCTTCCCCCAGCGTGGCGCTTTCCGGCCCCTCCTCCTCTCACCAGCAGGCAGCGTGCCGTAGGTTGCCGACCCCTGGTCTATGCTAACAGAAGCACTCTTCCATCTGCACAGCTACGTCTAAACTAGCGGTTTTGCTGGCATAGATATGCCTGCTGGGGAATGTGTTTTCACACAAGCCTGACCAACACAGCTATGTTAACAAAACTTTGCAGTGTACATCCGGTCTGAGAAACTTAAAGAACTCAGTATGTTTAGCTTATAAAAAAAAAAGATAAACTGTAATCAAGTTAAGTACCTTCACTGGAATACAATATACGGTGCTATAGTGGAAAGAAGCGTAACAAGCTGGAAGCTGAAGCCAGACAGTCAAATGGGGAGGGTAGAGACAAGTTTTTAAACAGTTAGGGCAATTATCCATTGGAACAAACTCCAAAAGGGAGTAGTAGAGTCATCATCTCTTGATATCACCAAGACTGGAAGCCTTTCTAGATATGCTTTAGCCAATCAAGTTATTGACATTAATACAGAGATTATGGTGAAATTTAATTGCTTTGATATACAGGTCAGACTAAATGATCTAATGGCCCCTTCATGAATCCTAGAAATTAAAATCAAGTTTTCCTTCTGCTTTGATACCAGATTAATTGTATAAAGAGCTTTACTTTTAAATATTTAAAGGAATATTAACATCAGTTTAATTGACTTTTTAAAAATGTAATTTCAGACAGAACACTTTTTAAATAGTAAACCCTAAAACTTTTTAAAATATTTTTTTTTTTAAAGAAAAATAAGTTTTGCTGCTTCCCTATTTATATTTGTAAGGGATTCGTCAGCAAGGGAGAACCTGACTATTGAAGCTGAACAGCTAAACTAACTAGACACAAGGTGCTCATATACACAGACAAATGAAGATCAATACTTTCACTAATTCCCTTCAGTTATAGTAATATTACACGTACTTATAAGTACAGTAGGCAGAAATATTTCATAAAAATGTAATGTTCAAGCTGAGTACATCCCTTTAAACTAAAGTTTATGTTTAAACAGCAATGTTCTTTTGAAGTTAAGACCACAGTAATTAAAGGAGGATGGCTTACTCTTTACTTTTTACGGGATAATTCTAACTTGTTTGTACTGCCCCACTTGCATTTTATAAATATATCTCCTGAACAGTAAAATTCAACAACCTAAGCCATAATTAAAAAAAACAAAACAAAAAAACCCAATCATTTCTTTTGATTGTAGAATATATAAAGTTTTATACAGTGGATTCTATCAACTTCATTATCGGAAAGTTATTTTGATTTTGTTCTAAGTGGGGGTGGAAGAAGGCACGAAATTCATAGTAATGCTTGCTGCTCGCCTAACTCTGAATTTTCCTCATTATCCTCCCTCCATTAGTCATTCAAATACAAAACCTGTCCCCTTAGCTGACAGGGCACAACACTCGTCATCATCTCAGAGCTTTCTACTTAGAGTGCAAATCAATGACAAAATTTACACTGAGTTGCTTAATTTGTTTTCTGCTTTTATTATAATTTAAAAATTCTATCTGAACTTTTTAATCAGCTACTGATTTTCAGGGGAATTATTTTTGAGCTAACAAAGTGTATTAATATTCAAGCTGCATTTACAAAATTAAGTTGGCAGTTACATAGGCCACCTTAAAGAAAATAAGAACATAGAAGTGGGGCATTAAAAACACATGAAAAAAAGATTCAGCTGTGAAAACTTATGAAGCCAAGTGTAAGGTTTTCATCAATTCACTGAAAATCCATTGTCTTAACTAGCTCAAATTTCAATAACAATGTATGTTTCTTGCTACAAATAAAGTATATTGGAATATATTATAAATAAATTGAAAAAAGTATGAGATGCTTGCCTATGCAAGTGTATATGCAGTGTATTTGCTTAGGCACATTTTGAGATTGTGAGGCCTAAAATTATACCTACCTATGCGTTGGTTGTTGGGAGCTGGACACCTATAAACAATTTTTCTGCACTTGGTCCTGTTTGCATGCAGAATATTGAAAAGTACATGAATGTGCACATTACATAGCAGAATAATCTGATTTTTATTGGGGGAACTTCTATTATATGGTAGATGGCATGGATAGCTATAAGATATGACTGTACTTCATTCGTGTGTGTCAATGTTCTTTTCAAGAGCCCTCAAAATTTTCTAGAGCACGTGCGCGCACACAGAAAAGTAGCATCTTGGAGGGGAAGGGGGGGAGTTGGTTGGTCAGGGAATTATCTTGCTACTCTCATATCAGGAGACACATTTGCGGCTTGTGCATCTTTTTTTTTGGCACTCATTTACATTAGAAGGTAAACAAACCCTGCTGTGTCCGTAGAATTTATTCAAGAAACAAGATTCAACAATGCATGTCCCAGCTTTAGAACCATTAATAGGAATACACTCCAAGTTCACAAACCTAAAAATCTAACAATCCTAATACTCTGCTGCAGTTACATGCCTATACTCATGATGCTTTCTTGCTGAGGAAGCATGGAAACAATGTTAAGGAAACAAAAGCAGAAACTGGAAAATTGTTTTGCTTATGTTCCAAAATGACCACCTTTCTACAAAATAAGGTCCTTTCTCTTAGAAATACACAAACCCTGATCTTGTATTAAAAGACACCTCCAAAGCCGTCTGTATGACTTCTTGCTGTCTCAGGTCATAGGTAGATTTTTTTTTTTTTTTTTTTAAAGAAACTAATATGTAAACGAAAGAATGTGAGGAACAGGTTGTTAAAGTTTTAAATTCAGAATATGATCGGGCAAGAATATATAAATGCAGCTGGTCAGAAAAAAACATTACTGAACTTTTAAGAGATCTGAAGGAGGACTGTGTTGGATGCTTAGTGCATCGTAACAGATGTCATTCCAAGTGAAGGGAAGGGGGAGGTAAAAGATGCAAGAGTGGGAGGACTACATAAACGGGGCAACAAGATCTTTGAGTGGACATGAAGACACAGAACGGGAAAAAATAAAAAATGACCAAATGGTTACTAAATAGAAAGTTCTGGGCCCAGCAATCTAGCAATAGTGCAACTCCTATGCAATTCAGTGGGTGTGTCTTCATCGAGAATTTTACCGTTGCAACTTGCATCAGTTTGATGGAACCAGACCAAGCTGCAACCTTCTACAGCATACACTAGTCATCCAGTTTTAAGTCACACACTTCAGAGTTCACATGGCAAAACTCCTTACAAACAAGTAAAAGGCCTGTGGATTGCTTTACCTATCTCAAAATACTCTAAACAGTTCCCCATCTTGGCATGTACACATAATAAGCACAATATATATCATGGATATATCTGGATTCTTCTTTTGCTTGTTCTGAAAGGTTCTGACTAGCATAAGGAGCCATGAATGTGCTGGAAGGAGAAGCGAAACCTTCGCACTTCCAGCAGCTATGGCAAAGAGTCAGCAGCTGTCTCTGCACCTGCTAACAGACCAACTCTGGTCCTGGAGATCCAATACTAGAAGAGGAGTTTATAGCAATGCTGTGGTTATAATTACCAGTTTCCATTTTAAGTCCTCCCTTTCAGTTGCTTAAAAGTTTATCAAAGTTTAACCATTTGACTAGACTTTTCCACAGTTGCTCTCTGCCTCAAGACTTATTTATTTTTAAGGTTTCATTGAAAACTCCTGTCACTTCTGAAAGTGATATTCAAACAGGTGTAGTTTTTTGGGGTTTTTTTTTAGCTCCCGTTCTTCCGTGCTTTAGAGCAGAGGTCGGGGCAACCTGTGGCACATGAGATGATTTTTAGTGGCACCCTGTTGACAGCCCCGCTCAGCCCGCTGCCTGCCTGGATGAACGGAACCCCAGGCCGGCAGCGGGCTAAGTGGGGCCAGCAGCTTAGCCCACTGCCAGCCCCACTCAGCCCGCTGCCAGTCTGGAGTTCTGTCCGCCGGCCCCTGTAAACGTGAAATGTATTACTGGCACGCAAAACCTTAAATTACAGTAAACAAACAAAGACTTGGCACATCACTTCTCAAAGGTTGCAGACCCCCGCTTTAGACTGAAATTTAGCAGGGGAATAGTCCTGGTGTCAGAGGAGCACTTTTTGCTATCCCATGAAACCTATCACATGCAGTAAAGCTTGAGCATCTTACTACCAAACATGACATTTGCACTGAACATGCTTCAACCCACAGTGTACCCTAGCTACCACCTGCATTGAGCATGCTCCAAATCACCACTGAGCCTGCGGCAGGCAAAGCAGAGCTATACCTCTGGAGGGTTTGGGGGATTTTTTCTGGGGAAGAGGGTGGAGAAGAAAGAAGAAATGCAGCAACCATCTCCCACTTTGGCACAGAGGAAGATTTACAGGGTTGGGAAACCAGAAGATCATGAGTTCAGGTCTCAGCTTCTCCAGACAGGTGTTAGTACTTTGTAATCGTTATGGTATGGGTATGAAGTCTTGCCTGGTGGCAAACAAATAGCATACATTTATTTATAAGATGAGAGGGCATAGAGGTTTAACAAAGTCACTTCTGGCAGAGCGGGGACTAGACCCCAGATCTCTAATATGGCAAGTCTCACTTAACCTCACTGTCTTTTAGAATGAATGGGTCATGTCTGTGCTTAACTATGGTATCCATAACTACTAGCTCACACTACTATAGTGTAGAAATTCTTGGATTCCAAATATTCCTATACTGTCTAGCAAACAGTTATGCATGTGTGTTTTGCATCCCACTCAAGTTGCTGATCCACATATAGGGCAACTACCTACAACAGGGCAGATACTACACTTGACCAGAGCTACTACCACCACCACCAGTTACTCAAATGATGAAAGTATGCCATGGAGCTGGAGGTCCTATCTTTTAACTTAGTGGATAATCCATCCAGGACCACAAATATGATTCAACATGATGGAGTTTGTTTTCCCAGTAAACTTAAAACAAACAAAAAACATACACCATCCATCTAGGAAATCAAATATAAAAAAACTACATTAAAAGAATTTGCCAAGTCAACCATTCAAGCCAGAATAAAGGTTACCAGCGCATCCTTAATTCAGCCATTTTGCATGCAGGCAATGTGACACAGTGCTTAAGTAAATGATCACATACCAATTGTTCAAAAGGATCCCGGCCTCATTCAGTGCACAGAATGAACAACGAATAAAGCAGAGGACTGTAAGAGAAAGCATGTTCTCTTGTGTCTAAAGTATTGGATGAGGGCCAATGAGAGCAGAGTTCTATACTTAATTCTGCCACAGACTTCCTATGGGAAGTTGGGCAAGCCTCTGCTAATGCCTATGCACAAAAAAGGGAGGAGAGGGGAACAGTGCGTGGACAACCTTAATTTTGGCTGTTCCTAAGTTAAGTGTACTTTGCAACCTTAATCTTTTTTAACAATTTTTTTATTCAACTTTATTTCCAGCACTGCCACCTTTGATTTTGCTCTGAAACAGTGCTAACCAATCTCCTTATTGTTTCAATGTCTTCAATCATTTTCATTTTTTGTCCCTTCTTTGTTTTGTTGGGAAAGGGAGTGACTGGGGGGGGGGGGGGGGTTAGGTAAAATTTCTCTTTCCTGTGTTACACTCCAGGATCCAGAGGTCTGAGTGATTCAGGCCCAGGTCCTAACACAGAACATCCCTCCAGGCTCCTCTATGCACACCACCCAGTTCCTCCCTTCACCTACTCTAATGTGGACACTGGAGAATGTACAATTTTGGGGGTGAAGAGAGAAAGAAGGCAGGTGTGTGCTTGAGCATCATGGTATGTACTGTACTTGGGAGAAGGCAGCATGGAATAGCATGTGTGTCTCGGGTAACGAATGATCCCGTTCTCTCATTCAGAGGTCTGGTGTTTGGGAGAAACATGCCAGATTTCTCTAACCTAGAGAAGGCTCCTGATCATTCATTCAGCCTTTAGGAACAGAAAGTTGGGATGGCTTGCTTTGTTTACAAAGCAAGTGTAACTATGACTCATTTAAGTGTTCTCCTTAAGCTGAGTCAGACTCTTGAGGTTGTAAGCAGCAAAGTCCATGGACCATGCGGGGATTGTCTCCTCCTGAGTCGCTGAGGCATGGTTACCCAGCAGGTAGGGAGACTGCACCTTCCTTTGAGGCCTGTCAATTCCCTCAATTGAGTCCTGATCGTTTTTAAGGTGGAAGAATCTATTCTCAACTGACTCTCTTAATTGGATCGAATTACCAGCGCAGCACTATAGAGACCTCAGCCTTTCTGGGACACCTGCCAGTAATACTTTCCTTTTTGGAGGTGGCCAATGAGGCTCTGCTGCCCTCTCCTTCTAATTGCGATAAGTATTAAACCCTGTAGTCAAGACCACACAATCCTATATGGTAAGGCTTTGAAAAGCCACCCTACAACCTCTCTGAGAATGCCAGGATTCTGGCGTAGATGTTCTACACAATCTCTTTTGTCCACTCTGGGATTGTCTGAAGATTGTCTGGGATTCATTGCCTCAGGCACTAAGAACTGGCCACTTAAAGCTGCTGGAATGGCAGACCCCACTTCTCTGGCCAGTCCCCAAGACTGTTCACAGTGACGTCACAGGCAATGGTGAAGAACCTGAGCAGCTATGCTCAGGACTATGGAGACCTGATGACTTGATGGTGAGAGTCAAGTCTATGGGGCTGACCCAGTAATGGCTCGTTTCAAACTGTTGCCAAGGAAGAGTCTGCAGACATGATATCCTTGAGAGCAATGCCAGAACACGTGGTCGGTGCATAAAAGCACTAGAAGAATTTTGACTAGAAGACTCGACTGCGAGTCACCAGCCCTTGAAACAGATCAGTAAATTATTTTTACTGCTGGCTTAAGGTTCTGAAGATACCTGTTCCAAGAAGTAATTTCCACTACATGCGTCTGACCAAGTGGATATTCACCCACAAAAGCTTATGCTCCAACATGTCTGTTAGTCTATAAGGTGCCACAGGACTCTTTATCGCTGTTCCAAGAGGTCGCTTTCCTCTTGCAATGTCCTTTTTTCCTACTGTCTCTTTTCCAATCTACCCCTAGTTTTCCCTAAGGAATCTCGTGATGATTACAACAATTCATGACAGCTCATATGGATGTAGGATATGGCAAGAATGGCCATCTTGGGCGACCAGACCCTGAAGAACCCGAAAGAGAAACCCCTCTGGGTTTGTAAAAAAATAGTCAGTTTGGCCAACATTGCAAGAAGCATTAGCGGGCTCCAAAACGATCCATTTCAAGCACTATTTAGTTCAAGAGGGACTTATGAAACAAACCTCTAGAGGGGGGTATGAGAAAAGCCTTTAACTCCAAAAGGATATGTTCTGAAAGTTAATGGAGGAGTAACACCTCCGAGACTTTACCACAACATTATATAAAGTTTATCCACTCCTGTCTGAGGCTTTACTACCACCTATTTTAAAGAAAAATGTACCTCTTCACTGCCAAATTGAATGTTTCCAGTGAAGTCATCCATTAGATTCACATGCCCTCCCTATCCAACTATACTAAAAGGTGACAGCAATAGGGTAGAATTATGGTCTCAAGCTGTGGACTATGGAGTTCCTCTTGCAATTTCACAGAAATTAAAAATTGTACAATAGGAGTGTTAAAAGAGGAGGTGGTCCACGAAAACCTCTGAATCTCCCTTCACATAGGGGGTTGGTGTGTCTGGGGCAGCTTTGATATGGATATGGCTGTTTAGGTAGGTTTATTTTTGACAAAGAGTGTTAGCAAATCCTGGGAAATTCTGATGGCACTCCACGTTTCCCTAGCTCATGGCAAGAGTCAGAAAACAAGGGGAACCCTCCTGGCTTCTCTCCTGCCAACCACACTACTGAAGGGAAAAAACACCCCCGAGTATCTTTGCTGATGGAGAAAGGAACCAGGAATTGCAGAGGATAGGAAGCAAATGCTAAAACATAGGACATTAAAGTGTCAGATTGGCTCTGCTAATGTCCATCTAGCTAATTGAAGGAGGCACACCCAGGAATTGCAAACTGGTGTCAGCCAGCTGCAAAAATCTGTGCTATGAACTACATATATGAATTGGAGGCATTTAAAGTACAGTTTAGTTAGCAGGCTGCACGGTGGTGGAAAAAATTCTTTATCCACAGTGATATAGTTCCAACCATATTAGACAGAATTTAACTCTGCTCTCACAGCAATACTACCAGCTCTGATTCAGTCTGTTCCAGCACTGAATAAGCATACCAACTATTATGTATGTAAGTAAATACAAACAGTCCACACTACTTTGGACATCTTTCCAACATCAGAAAGAATAGCAGCTTCAGAACTGAAGATTGGCATTAAACGTCAACTGGGGACTGAGTAAATCAATCTTCTGCCAGTTAAAACTCATCAGCACAATAAAACATAAGCAACTTGCTCTAATGGAAATGGGCCTGGAGATACTCAGTACATTCCAAAAGAAAGAGGAATAAGCTAACAAAATGAAAAATTTTGAGTCCTAGTTTCTAAAGTAGTTACAACAAAAACAAACACCCCCACCCCCAGAAATATGATTCACTCTTTGTTGGTTAGAAATGCACCTTTCCTCTTGCTAAGCATGATTTGTACTTCTGATCTGCCAGGAAAAAGATTGTTTCCTCTTGCTGAACAAAGCTGATTTTGACGACACTCATTGTTGAATACTAATAGTAGATGCTTTGACAGAGCCTTAATGAAAATGTCAGATTATACCAATAATGAATACCTGCAAGTGTCTATTATTCAGAATATTAAGACTTAAGCCACCTCATTTTTAGACACTTAGCAATTTTCTCAGGCTGTTAAAAGATCAAGATACAACACAGAAAACAAATGTAAATAAATTCAACCTTCTTGGAAAAAAGATTAAATGTGCATTCATCGCACAATTGGTTGAAATACTTTTAAGCAGTCTGCGTGGCTCTGTAAGCATGTCAATACATATTTAAATAGCCTGAAAAAGACTGACCTAACAATCTACTCTAGGACCAACCCTAGCAAACTGAGTGAGCACTACCCCTGCCACCACTCTCCAAAAGCTATATATATATTTCATTTCCATCAGCACATCTTCACTCACCAATTCCATACCTAAAAATCAGTTCTGTCCATCACCATCTCTTAGCAGCAGGAAAGCCTTGCAACCTCTATTCTCATTGCTCTCCTGGACATGCCACTGGCCCCTCTGCCTCCTGCACTCCTCCTCACCTGCATCCTTCCTCTTAGAGATGCAGCAGGCCAGAGATAATCCTGCTCTTTGCCAGTCCCCAACCCACCAGTCCCATTCTGGGAAGAGAGAAGTTACCCTGGGGCCACACTTCTTCCTGCCTTCCCCTTCCATTCGGTGACAAATATAGTGTCAGCGCTGCTCTGTTCCTTCTAGGGTCTTCCCATCCTCCAAAAGAACTGGCTCCAGAGACAGATCTGCTCACTCACTGCCTCCATTAAAGGAGCAACAGCAGTTGGGTACTTTGTACTCCCCCCTCCAGCCCCGCGCCTTCCCCTGTCAGAAAACCCCAACTCAGCACCCTCTTCATAATAAAGACTGCTATTTGCTCTGGGTGACCAAGGTTTCTCAAGGCCTGGTTCCAACAGTGTTTGATTTATGTAAAAATGCTTAATTTCAAAATTAAATCAAACACCTCTTAACCTTAGAGTGAGGTAAAGTAACAAAAAGCAAGGCTCAAATTTTAATGCCAGAAAGGATCATCATCTAATCTGATCTCCTATACAACACACCGGTCATGGCACTTCATGCAGTGACTCCTGCATTAAGTACAGTAGCTTGTGGCTGAACTAGAGTAATACCTTTTAGAAAGGCATCCTACATGGATTTGAAGACAATATGAAGAGATGATGAAAACTGCATCCAAACTAATTGGTATTTAGCCAACATCATTAATTACCACCACACTGTTCAAGTGTGCCCCTTATTTGACTTTTCCTAGTTTCAACTTCCAGACACAATCTTGTTTTGCATTTTCTTATTAGATTACAGACATCCCCAGTATCAAATCTCTTATTCCTTTGTAGTTTCTGCGATCAAGGTGTCTCAGTCGTCATACTGAGCTCCTCAGGTCTCTCAATGAACAAAGTTTGTTTTCCAAAACTTGAGTTATTGTAGCATTTCCTTGAACCCTCTCAAATATTTCAACATCCTTTTAAAAGAAGTGCTAACATTGAAAATGGACACAATATTCTAGGAACAGTCTCACCAATAGCACATACAGAAGTAACATCACCTCCCTGATCCTGTTTCAAGACTAAAATTCTGCCCTTAAAATATTATAAATTGTTGGCTTGCTAGTTGTGAAGCTCAAGTGCCAGGGTCTCTTTTCAAAGGCCAACTCACTTTCCTTCAAAATATCAAAAGCAAGATATACCCTGCAACTAATTTGCATTAACTTGAGGCCTCATCTCTGGCAACTGAGGATTCAGGTGTTTCAATTTTAAAGGCTGAATCATTTCAGGTTTGAGTAGCATGCTTACATAAGGCAATGAAAGTAGAGATCACTGGAAAAGTTAACACAAATAGGAACAGACACACTTCTAGTACTCGTTATACAATTTAAAGTTCAGTTGCATTTCTCTACTGACCCACTAATACAATGTCCTTCTTAAAACTTTATAGTAAAAGCCAGAGGGGAAGTGAGGTGTGAACTGCACTAAGAGCCTCACAGAAGCTGTGCTCCAATTAAAAGGTCTGTACACATTCCATTCCTTAGCCACAAAAAACACCATCTTAATACACAAAGTCATACCAGTATGATATTACAAGCAGTTAATTCAATTCTTCCTCCAAAGGAAAGAAGAGGTAAGGAAACCATGTCAGGCCTTTAGATCAGAGGAAGGACATTAGATTGATTATAGAGGCCATCCCCACAAAAATTTAGAACGTGTCTTGCTTAACTTGCTTAACCAGTTTCTAATTGAAGACAGGAATGATGGTCCTTTACTTAAAGCATCGGGTGGGGATTCAGAAGATTTTGCCAGCTCTGGCACAGATTTCCAGTGTGCGACCTCAGGCAAGTCAACCTCTGCATTTCTTTAGCTACAAAATAGAAATACTTCCGTAGCTCAAAAAGGTATTGAGGCTAAATTCATTAATTATGAAGTGCTCAAATATCAGTGACAAATGCTATTTAAAAGCCACTAGATAGCAACATGTAGTTGTATAAAGACTACACACAGATCAACTTTTTAAAAAATGCAAAGCTTTTAGGTTAACACTCTAAATGTGTTATAGTACATAGTGAAAGGGAGTGGATAGCCAGAATGATAGCAACAGGACCACCAAATAGATGGTTTCTAAAAGCTTAGAGACTAACTTTACGCCTCTTCCTACTTGGGGGACACATACTTTATAAGTTTGGGCAATTTTGGGCAATTCAATTTTAAATGGAAACAAGCTTTAAAACAATTGCTTGTGTCTTTTTTTTTTAAAATTTATTATAACAAGTGAAACCTCAAGCTCACCATAAGCAAAAGACTGGAAATATAGTTCAGTACTTCACATATAACTTGATTAATTGAATTTACAAGTGAAACTAAGGGCTTGGCTACACTTGAAATGCTGCAGCAGCTACAGCTGTAGCACTTCAGTGTAGATACAACCTAGGCCAACGAGAGGAGCTTTCCCATTGGCAGAGGTAATCCACCACCCCAAGAGGCAGCAGCTAGGTCAATGGGAGAATTCTTCTGTCCACCTACCACTGTCTACACTGGGGGTCAGGTTGGCGTAACTATTTCACTCAGGGGTGAGAGTTTTTCCACACCCCTGAGCAACATAGCTATGTCAGCCTAAACTTTAGTGTAGACTAGGCATACATTTCACTGTCTTGGGGGACTCACAGCAGAAGAGAGAAAAAGTTAGAATAGAGAAATATGATTGTAATACCACAAAAATCAATAGGGGTGGCCATCGACAGATGTAATATTTAAGACTACTTAGCTTTTTTTTGTTTTAATTGAATAAATTTCAAAGTTGACAATCCCCTCTGAAGCTACACTTTAAAGCAGGAGAAGGGAGTTCAAATCTCTGGATGCTCTCTGCAGAATGGTTAATAGTAGATATAAGTACTGATGTACAGAATGAAGGCTTTAGTAAGAAGCAGAAACTAAAAAGGGGGATGTGCACACACACAAAAAAATCTTTATTGTGAAGCAGTTAGGGTTCCACACACACAACATACCTAACAAAAGCAAGGAAATTAAAAGTTAGGTAGTTTAACAGTATATATCCTCTTCTCATTTACCCACAGACTCACATCTTACTACACCTCTACCCCTGTATAACGCTGTCCTCAGGAGCCAAAAAATCTTACCGCATTATAGGTGAAGCCACGTTATATCAAACTTGCTTTGATCTGCCAGAGTGCACAGCCCCGCCCCCCTCAAAGCACTGCTTTACCGCGTTATATCCGAATTCGCGTTATATCGGGTCGCATTATATCGGTACACCACAGCCATGCACCCAAACCTTAATTCTGCACCTCAGACTACCCTCCACTACAAAACCCTTTACCGATCTACCATCACCTCACACTATCAGTTGTGAATGCTTGTGTCAGTTGTGCAGGGATGAAATAGTTTTGGAAAGGGGAGAGAAGGAAGGTTGGAGACCTTTGGGGAGCAGAGCTAAGCTTGCACTGCATGGTCTGTGGCATGCAGTAGTAGTGGTAATGCTAAGGTATGTGCCTGAGGGTAAAAGAAAAGAGGTTATGTACTGTTCAGCAACTTAACTTTTCATTTTTTTGCCTTTGTAGATTTGAGTCAGACACATGGTACAGGACATCCCTACCTGTTTCACAAAGATTTTTGTATATTAAATTCCTTGCATTTTGGTTTTTTGAATGTTTAAGTGAGGATTTGGTAATGCATGAAGATGGGGTTAAATGGTGGATGTAAATGCAACTCCCAATGAAGACTTTCTGCACCAACAGCTGCTATACATTAACCATTATTGCCATGTCTACACTACCAGCATTACAGTGCCATAGTGTAGACACTTCCTACAGCGACAGAAGGGATTTTCACATAGCTGTAGGAACTCCAACTCCGAGCGGTGGCAGCTAGGTGACAGAAGCATTCTTCCATCAACCTAGCTACGTATACCCCTGGGGTTAATCATCAGCACGGCTACACTACTCAGTGGTGTGAATTTTTCACACCCCTGAGCATCATAGCTATACCAACCTAACATTTAAGTGTAGACTAGGCCTACATGTCAACAGCTGCACTTAAAAACCTCCTGTTATACAACCATAGGGCACCCAGTAAAATTTTTGCAGAAGTTTCTCATTAACTGTACATAAATATTTTCTTATTACAAATAACTGCCAAAAGGGACCAAAAATCCATTAAAAAAAAAGATTTACATGTTGCACCAGTTCTATCTTCTAGAACAGGGGTCTCAAACACGTGGCTGCAGTTATTTGCTGTGACCCGCCAAGCTCCCGCCCTCCCCCCCCATAGTTATTTCCTGTGGCTGCCAAGCTCCTCTCACTCCCTCCTCTCCTCCTCCTCCCCAACACGCCGCGTTCCTGCTCCTCTGCCTACCTCCAGGCGCTTTCCACCAGCAAACAGCTGTTCGGCAGCGCTTAGCACTTTCCAGGAGGGAGGAGCCACGCACTCAGGGGAGGAGACGGAGAAGAGGCGTGGCAGGGGCGGGGATTTGGGGAAGGGGTTGGAATAGAGGCAGGGAGGGGGCGGAATTGGGGTGGAGACTCTGGGGAAGGGGTTGCAATGGGGGCGGGGCAGGGCCTCATGGAAGGGGTGGAGTGGGGGTAGGGGGCTTTTGTACCTTTATATGAAAAGGTGTCAGTGATGCCGCCCTCGGGCTAATGTACTAGTCCTCATGTGGCCCTCGTGGTGATTGGAGTTTGAGATCCCTGTTCTAGAATATACCTCTCCTCTAATTTTGTGTAGATACACGATCTTTTATCAACTGAATAAATGGACTGCCAGGAAAATTTTCAGACAGACATATTTCAAACCCTTCCTATTAAGTTATGAAAAGAAACCAAACTGCATAAAAATTTCAAAGGGTTTAAAAATGTGATGTTTCACACCAAAAGGCTACCTACTTTTAGAGACAAGCAGGGATGTCATGTCATATTAGGCCCACGTTAGAAAGCAAACCTAACTATGGAATAGCTACTAGAGCTGTGTGAAACATTTTTGCTGAAATAAAATTTCACAGAAATATGCTGTTCCCTCAAAATGATTCAGCTTTGAAAAGACACATTTGGTTCAAAGTTTACATCAGTAAGGTTGAAAGAGACGGACTTTCCTCACCCTCTATAGAGTAGCAGTATTGGCTTGGGATGCAAGAGACTCAGGTTCAGGTCCCCGCTTTAATTTGATGCGATGAAAGACTTTGCTCTGAATCAAGTAGAGTGGAGACTTGAATCTGGCTCTCCCACATCTCAGGCCAGTGCCCTCACCAGGCTATAGATACATGCCCTATTTCCCAAATCAAAAAGCTCAGGTTTTGATCAGAAAAACAGGCTTTTGACAATTCCAGTTGTGATAACATTTGAAGTGTTTGGTTTTCACTCAAACGTGGAATGAAAGTTTTTGCAAAATGGAATTTTCATCCTCCAGTCACTTCTAGTCATTAGCAGAGTGCCTCCACAATAAGGCAAATTCTTTTTTACAGTTAAACATTTCTAAGAAAAAAATGTCCTTTTGTCTTCACCTTGTATTATTTCAACTGAAGTCATTTTAAGTTATGTTGTTTACTCTTTGCCATTTATTTAGTTTCATCAATTAAAACAGACTAGTTAGTTTCAATTTGTAAAATACAGCAGGGAGTATGTAAGTCTCCAAAATATTGTTTTTGCTAAAAAAATTTAATTCAGTCATTTCTATTGATCTTAAGAGTCTGTAAAAACAGGGATTTACCAAAACTAAGTTCCAAATCAACCTGATTTCCCTAGTAGTTTTTGTTTGTTTATTTTTGAAGATGGCTATGCCCCACAGAGTTGCTTATACCAATTCCTATCTCATAGGGATAGTGTACATCTTCCTCTAATGTAAAGATGACCAGAAAAGGGTTGGTTTTGAGTTGGGTTTGTGCCTTTTTGTTTTCTTTTAACGTAGAAAGGACATCTGAAAGTATAGGGGGGTGGGAGTGTTGCCACAGAATATTACGCATTCAAGTTTGATTTTCCTTAGTTTTGCTGGAAGAATTCTTTAGTGTTTACTGTGAGATTTCACATCTTAACTGAAGGAAAAAGGAGTGGAATCTTTAAACAAATTTCTCTCTTCCAATGACTTTGTAGCTGGGTGGTTACCGGCTCCTGGCCTGAAACGGGTTAAAAGCTAGCCATTGGAGAGGGCTGGAGCTGGGAGCCTTAAGCTGGGCTGAGTGGGAAGCAGGTTCAGCTGGCCCTATAAAGGCTTGAGGCCCCAATCAGGTCCCAGCTGGCCCGATAAAGGCTTGAGCCTGGAGATGAAGCAAACACTCTCTCTGCCTTTAGAGAGAGAAGGGCCTGGCTGCTAGGGAGCGTACCTGGTACCTAAGATGGAGCAGGGCTGGGGGAAGGCAAGAGGAGCTGGGGAGCTCCGGCCAGGAAACCCCCTAGGCTCCAGGCCTAGGGTAAGGTCAACTGGGTACTGGGGTTGCAAAGGGGCAGCCCACGGGTAGGCAGAGGCAGCAGGCCCAAACCCTTTTGCCAATGATGAGTGGCTTATACTGCAGTCTGCCCCAGTGAACAGGGGCTAGATGGAGACTGGGCAGTAGCCAAGACTGAGGCAAAGTGGGGATAGTGGGTGGGGGTTTCCCTGGGAGGGGGAGACCCAGAACTGTGGGGGCACTGCCAGTGGGCAGCACCAGAGAAAGGGCCTGGGAGGGACACTGGGTCAGTGGCAAGGCGGATCACCAGCCTGCAGAGGGCGCTCCAAGGCTGGGAGAGCTAATTCCTGAGGACAACCAGCAGGAGGCGCCGCAGGGGTGAGTCTGCACTGCTACAGACTTCAACTGATGTCAAAAACTTTAAAGCTTTTAACATGGACAAAAAATCCCATCCCATCCCCTCTCAACTGCACAGCATTTAGTTCATCTCCAATTGTGATGTCAATTTCACTATTCTCACCAGTTGTCATGAAGTCTTCCATATTGACAAGACCTGATTTTCCAATGTGTTTTATTAAAAAACACCACACCATAGAATTTTGGTGGGTTTTTTTGGGGGGGGGGGGCGGGGGGGGGGGGGAGGAAGAGAAGAGAAGTACCTCTCAGTTCTTCTCTATAAATAAACTTATTTTCTCTCCCTCCCTTTTCAAGTCACCTTTAGAAAGCCAGGAGGACAAATGTCACCTGAGGACCAACAGCAAGAGTAAAATATAGGAGTTTATTGGGAAAGAACAAGTAGTTAACAGTTCTTCCTCCACATTTTTTTAAGTTATTTGTCAGACACTTTCTGATGTGCGTGGGTTTTTTTTAAATAGTAATATGGTTGGGCTCCTTAAGTACACTTTGATAACAGACATGTAAACTTTGGTGTGTCTCGTAACCAACAATGGAAACGTATATGCAGGTGGAGTTCCCCCTCTGCTCCAAGTAGAGAGTGCACACAGACACTGTACATATTCTAAACTTACTCACTTCCTGGGATTTGGCAAGCGTATACATAAAACTATAACATCAGTCTAAGCGCTATTAACACTGGCTGCTCCCAGGAGGTTGGGGGGGGCGCGGAAGGACCTCTCCATTCCTGTCCCTTATACCATTTACTTGAGAGAAGCACTTTCACCCCCATCTCATATTCAAACCATGTACATACCAAAGAAGTGCACCAGCTGAACTAAGCCAACTGTTTTTAAAATCTATTTAGTTAAACCAATGCATTTCTCTAGTACAGACAATGCCTTACATTGTAGCTAACTGGACCTACCTGACCAAACTTCAGGGTCATTTAGCAAAAATACTTCTGCATTTCTACACAGACCTTAAGAACCTGACATCAGGATGACTCAACAGAAGAGTCCTGAATCCCTACATATAAACGGCCATACTGGTCAGACCAAAGGTCCATGTAGTCCAGTATCCTGTCTTCGACAGTGGCCAATGCCAGGTGCCCTAGAGGGAATGAACAGAACAGGTAATCATCAAGTGATCCTTTCCCTGTCGCTCATTCACAGCTTCTGGCAAACAGAGGCTAGGGACATCATCCCTGCCCATCCTGGCTAATAGCCATTGATGGACCGATCTTCCATGAACTTATCTAGTTCTTTTTTGAACCCTATATAAGGGTTTAAGAATCTGTCACTGCTACAAAGTTTGTGGGCACTAGTGTTAAGACTATTACTACCATATTTCACAACCTTTTCTGTATCCTATGGAATTCCATCCATCCAGCCACACATCTTTCCTCATTTCTCCCCTTTTGTATTCTCCCCCGTTTTCTTGCTTTTTGCTGTTTAATCCTTTTATTTTGCTGCAGCATTTTACACATACAAAAGGACTCAAAAAAGAGAAATTGAGAGAAACTAGTCAGTTTTGTACCTGCAGCACCTTGCAGATGCAAGCTAATTAAATCCTGATCTACTTCCCTATGCAGGAGGGTCAAAGCACTTATTGCAATAAATGCTTTAGCTGCTGACTGTCTAGTTTCCAAGGTTCACCTAAGCTGTGTTAAACAAATAGGAGCTATTATATTTTTATGTACAGAGACAATAAAGTGATTGAAAAAGGAGTTGAGTATATATTGGATACTGAAGGCAGTAGAGAACTGCCATGAATGCAGCAGTCAGCCTGCATATAACCTCCTCGGTATGGGAAGGCAGCCAACTGTGGAGCTGTCCATGTGCATTATGAAAAAGAAACGAAGGGCCTGTAGCACCATACCAATTCAGGCACCTCACTGTAGGATAGTCAATGACTGATGTCACAATCACTGTCAAGACAGACTAACGGCAAAGCATTACTATAAACTACAGTATTTTGTTACAGTATAATACTGTTGCATCATTTTATAACCCTAGTGCTCAATACAAAGAGGCCTATCGCAACTAATCCTCCCCACAGAACATTAACTCAGATTACTAAAAATTAAACACAAAACAAGAATAGGAAACTCCAGAAGTCCATGAGGGATTTATCTATTGCCAATCTGTTCTATTCATATTTATTTTACATGGAAGAAACTCATTACGGTGACAGATAGTAGTGCAAAATCTTGAAGTAGATAAAAATCCAAACAAATTGAAAAGCAGGACATCTGCTCAACCTCCCCATATCATCACATTCACTGCATCCCATTAATCTGTTTGCATGTTGCCTCTTTAGGCCATGTCCAACGATAAAAGCTTATATATGTATACCCTGTTTCCCCGAAAATAAGACAGTGTCTTATATTAATTTTTGCTCCCAAAGATGCGCTAGGTCTTATTTTCAGGGGATGTCTTATTTTTCAGAAATGAAAAATGCCTTATTATCGGTGGATGCCTTATTATCGGGGAGATCTTATTATCGGGGGGATGCCTTATATTACAACGAGAGGCAAAACTGTAAGTAGGCCTTATTTTCGGAGGATGTCTTATTTTCGGGGAAACAGGGTAGCTTATTTGAGTACTGCAAGGAAATAAGCTGTACCAATATAAGACTCCTTTATAGCAACATGACTCCATTCCCTAGGGCAGAGGTTCTCAAACTGTGGTCCGTGGACCATCAGTGGTCCATGAGTTCCATTCAGGTGGTCCGTGGATAGTTCCCTCTAAGGTGCGCGCCTGGGCGGCTGCACACAAGAGAATGAAGGGCCACCTACCTAATTAGCAGAGCCACACAGGCGTGGCTCTACTAATTAGGTGCCTGGACCCTGGAGAAGACGCACACGCAAGGTGAGGTGGTGGCCTTAGGGGGGATTATGGGGTAGGGGGCAGCAGGTGAAAAGAAGGGGTGGGGGAATTTGGGATATGCAGGGTTGCAGCGGCCAGAGAAAAGAGGTGACTTTCCCCAGCTCCAGGACTGTAGCTACCAGGGAGAGACGGGCCTCCTTCTCAGCCTCATCTCTATGGCGGGGAGAGACCCCCCTCCTCCCAGCTCCAGCCCCGGGACTGCTGCGGTTGGGGAGAGAGGGGGACCGGGAAAGACAGGGGAGAAAGGGCACATCCATCTCATTATAAAGGTGAAGACTAGTGATACTAAAATATGAGTTGTGTGCTTTTATTTGTTGAGGGGGAAAAATGTTAATTATTATTGTTTGTTTTTTTATATAGCGCTTTTATCCAAAGCACTTTACAATAGTTAGCTAACGTACAAACAACATTTGGAAAACTCATTAAGTGGTCTGCCAAGATGCTCAGCAATTTTCAAGTGGTCTGTGGGGGGGGGAAAAGGATGAGAACCACTGCCCTAGGGGTTGTACCAGGATAGCTATATTGATAAAAATCTTACAGCCCTGACAGTTATACCAGTACAATGAATGTGTTTAAACCAAGTGTTACAGTATAAATTCTTCAGAGCAGGGACCTCATCTTCATACCTATCTGCAAAGTGCTGCAGCCTAGTAAGTGCTATCAAAATTTTTAAAATATCTATATAGAAGAGGTACTGTAGTCAGCCAGCATGGTGGCAGTTTTTAACCTTAGTAGGCCCTACGTACCTGTATGAATTTTGGTCAAGGTGCAATATCCCATCAAGAGATACAGTAACACGTACAGGAGAGCTTCATACTATGTCCAATACATATGCATGCAAAGCAGGATACTTAGCTCTCAAGTGAGGTCATCCTGGGATCCTAAGTTAGGGGACAATAGTTAAAAGAAAAGCTCTCCTGCTGCCAGCAACTAGGAAAGTGTAAAGAATGGAGTCAATTTACCAAGACTGAAGGGCACCTATCTATATACCAGACAGAACTAGGGTAGAACCATCCAAAGAGAAATCACTTCATAGACTGAGTGTCCCAGGGTGGAAAAGGGCTTGATTTCAATGAGAAAACCTGATCAAGAACAAGTTGTAGTAACACTGGAAATCAGCAGCTAGAAAAGCATTAGGGACTTTCCTATTACTATGAGTGTTAAATGGAAGACACTTAGATACTACATTGATGGGCAGTAGTATGGAACCTATCGATAGGTAATTTAAGGAAACACCAACATCACTTATGGATTAATTTTTTTTTAACCTACTTGAAGCAATATAGTAATGCATTATTACAACTGAAAGATTTAAGAAAGGAATTTCTCCATTTTTTAGTTTGCTTACTTTATAAATTTACAGTACTTTGTGTATAGCCCATCTCACAAATTATCCTGTATAATCAATTAACCCCCAGTCATTCAATGAACTCCACTATAAGAGTCATGAGTCAGTGTAGAGCCCAACTAACTTCAATGGGGTTCCTCACAGGCATAGAGATCCGCCCATGCAGAGCTTATTACAGGATCAGACCTTTAATCATTTTCTCATGATTGCATGGGTTAAGCAAAGGAGGAAAGAAACACTTAAGGAAAAGAAAAAAAATAGGGGAATTAGTGCTAAAACACACATAACTTGGCCATGGGATTTGAGAGTAGGTAGAACACCTGAAACTATCCCAGAACCATGACTAGATCATGGTAACCCTTTAATGATGGTGAACACAATAGATTTTGATTCAGCAGAAGCCAAATAAGACGGCACTTCACAATAAAACTCCTCACTCTATTCAGTATAAAGCTCCCCCAGCACTTAGGAGGCAGATGGAAAAGGGTAATTCTGATCACACAGGCACCTGAACACAGGCCCTATGAAATAGGCCTATTTAAAACATCTTTCATTCCTGGTCAAAATATCAGCATATAGAAAAGCAATTCCAATACAGTCATCTAGGCACAGCTTCACATTCATTTAAAATTGCTTGTACACAAGGCTTCCCTTCAAGACACTGCCCCAGATCCCATTTTAGAGCCCTTGAGGATACTAAAAATTGGTATTAGTGAACACAAGTTTTGAAGAGCTTAAAGAGAAAATTATGAAAATATGTCCACTTCAGTAAAGGTGACAGACTACAAATAGTGCTTTAATTATTTAAACCTAGGTGAACATGATCTTTATGTATGAAATACAAGATTAAAGCTGAATAAAGTTACCACTGACTTTTCAACTAGGTTGTTTTGTCCATCTTAATTTTTTCTTGAGGCAGTAGTGGATCTGTTGAAAGCAAACCTGCAGAGAAATTAATTCAAAATATTGCAGTAAATGTATTTACAATTAATAGGAAAACTGTTTCTTATAATAAAGCTATCCCATGTTTCTGGTGAAAAAGAGGAACAGCAATAAATTTAACAGTAAAGATGTGAAATTGAACAATAAAAATGTGAAGGGGTGAATTAAGCAGCCTGTTGGTATCTAATAAATCAGAAAAATCAAGGGAGCTTTCAGGAACTAGACAGAGGGTTAAAACCCATCACATTTCTCTGAATACAACTTTAAAAAGTCAGCCTGCAACAGATGTTTTATCAAAACCTGAGCATGGACAGGAACTACTGTCTCCACTCTTAATTCTTAACATACACTGCAGGAAATCAATTTAGCTACATAGCGCAAAATTGTGCAAGTTCATAAGCTTCTTTCACTTCAAGCAACCTTATGAAAAGTTTCTATGCTGTAGTGTGTGTATTGAGAATTTCATTTTTTCCATTTGTATGCTGCTGAATCAACTTAGTCAAAGGTATTAACTTCTTGATGTTCAGGATACAATGTAAACAAAAAGACACAGAATACCTAAAAATTCATGCAACAGCATACAGTTTAAAGGAAATCCTCAAAAATCACATGTTTTTCTCCAGTAAATGCTATTTCTTCTTGCAACAGCTTCCAATATTTACAGAGACCTTGCTAGTTACTAAACACTACAAGTGAAAATTGGACTGTGAACTCATTTGAAGGCTTTCAAAAACAGCTTAACAATTACTGCGTGCGGGACATTATTTATGCCTCTACTGAGGGGATAGTTTATTCAAATGTATATTGATTCATGCACAGTACGATACTTACAAAATCCAAGACGACTGTACAAGGTGTTAGTTCAGTGTAATTTGTATTTTCCAGTTTGTTTTCCTTGAAATAATAGCCCGAGTCCTTGAAGATACTACATCAGTAGCTATTTGACCGAGTTCACCTCTTAGAAATCAGCTACCCATCCTTCTCGTTTACAGCCTTCACAAATCTATTTCCAAAATTTCCCAAGTCTGATTTAAGAAGCTTGTTCTATCTTTTTGCAGCCTCTCCTCTTTACTATTCCATGTACATCCCACTATAACGAGCATGAGCTCCTGATGAAATAAATATACCTTTTATGACACCAAGAGTAAAACTGAAAAGCCAAATTTCACATCTGAACTGAAGAACATTTCTAAGCTTCAGCTCATAGAGGCATCTGCAAACAATGGCTATCTGGATACCGCCATATTGATTGTTGGCAACATTATACCAAAAAACTCAAATAAAATATAAAAGAAAAAAGGAAAAACAAAGTTCTATTAGTCTCTTCATTTAGAAAATAGGTTTCATTGCAAAATAAAAAAGGCTGTGTCAGAATATTTAAAAAATAAAATAAAGGTAAAAATATCTGCCATGAAATTCTTCAGCCGTGTTTAAACAGAACCAAGGATTACATTTAATGCAATCTAAAACCAGTTGACAAAATCAGTTATGCATATGACTCAAACGTATCTTAGCCAGTGCCTGAAAAGTTTTAATTCCAAGAAAAAAAGCTTTAATTTTGACAGCAGAAGTATGCTGAGAAATTTAACCAATTATCCATTCCATATGGACAAGTGTCCACGGATGAGATGTCTCGTACTTTTGAGTAGAGAAATTCAAGACTTCACAAGCTTTCAATTTACTTCTTAGACGTCTTCTGATGGTTTCAGAAGCCTTTTGAGTAGGGCTTGACTGAATAAATCATAATTCCAGGTCGATGTCCAGTTATTTTTTCCCCTCTTCAACTGAAGCAAAGGCTGCAGGTCAATGTCCACCTTCCTCCCCCTCCACAACAAACTGAAGGGAAAGGCTCTAAATATCCAGGATAGCCTTTATAATCCAAACTGCCTACAGGAGGGGGAAAACAAAAAAAACAATCAGTTTTCCTTTCTGAAAGTTCAATTACATACTGTATTTGCCTATAAAACTAATCTCACATCTTTTAAAAAAAAGCAGTGTTCATAAGTGGCAATTCAACCTTCATTCACATGACAGAGAGAAGAGGAACAAGGAAGAAGCAGACATTTCCTAGTGAACAGAGCACAATATCAATAAATATGCTGTGCACGCTGAACTTTCTTCTTGTCCTTATACAAACAGACGTTTGCTCCCCCTTCTAAGAGAAACCAACCAGGAAGCCATACAGTTTTCTCATTTTCATAAAAATGAATGTGTTACACCAAAAGAGGAAGCTGCTGAGCCTAGGTTAAAAATGCCAAACGAAAAAAAAAAAAAACCCCTCCAGAATTAGAGAGCTACCTGGGAAATCCCTCCAGCACTCCCACTAGGGAAGAGAAATAAACAGGAGTAACGAACGCACAGGCTGCAGTCGGGATTAGCTCACACGCCAACGTGATAGCTTTGAACTGAATGCGTTTGTTTTTAAGGCAACGGTGGAAGCGTATTTACTGCCACCCCCACCCCACAGACACACACGCACAGTGGCAAGGAGACATTTCCCGGAGGGGTTCGCCTTGAGGCTTCGCACGCTGGATTGGTCTAGGAGATGTTTAAAATCCTCACTCGGGGTCTATTGCTGCCCCTCAGCCAAGCGCTTGCGGCTCAGCCAGCCCCCCCGCCAAAGCCCTGTGTTCAAACCCAGAGGCCACATGCGCCTCGGCTGCCCAGGCGTGGGGAGAGGGACCACCAACAATGAGCCGCCCGAAGGGGGGAGGGGGCAGGAGAGAGGCTTCCCGTGCTAGGAAGCCCCCGCCCCCCGTGGGACCCACTCGGGAGCCCGAGCCCCCCCACCAGGCAGCAAGGGGATCATTCCTGCGCCTGTTACCCCGCAACTCAGCCCCGCTCCCCTCCCCCATACCAGCCCCCCAGCTCCCCCTCCCCGCAGGGCGCCGCCGGGCCCGGACCCCCTGCCCACCACCGCATGGAGGCCACTAGCCCCCTCCACAACGGGGATTCCCCTCCACGGAGCTCCCTGCCCCCGCCGCGAGCGGAGCCTAGAGCCCGTCTCCGTCCCCCTCCCGCAACCCCTCGGGCCTGCCCCGGGCCGTACCCGGCTGGCTGGTCCCGGCGGCGGCAGGCAGAGAGCAGAGGGTCCCAGATTTGAAAGCTCCTTTTGCCGCTTCTCCACACACAGTCACACAACTCGCCTCGCTCCCAAAATGGCGCCGATCCGAGCCGCAATGCTCTGCGCCCAAACCTCGCGAGAGTCAGCGCGCCTAGCCGACGCCGCGGGACGGGCCCCAGCAGGCCAGCCACCCGCAAGGAAAAAGGGGAGGAGTTTCAAGAGGCGCCAGCCCACGCCGTGGAGGAGTTTCAAGGAACCCCCGCCGTCTGCTCCGCCCCTCCCCCACCGCGCCACCTGAGCCAGCGGGGAGCCCCCCGTGCTGTGACGTCACCCGGAACAATCCCGAACGTTCTGAGAACAGCTGAGGGGGAATCCCCAGCGCTCGCCGCTTGCCTCTGATCTGGGAATGCGGAGTCCCCGACCGCGGCTCACCCCAGTGGGGCGCAACAAGGAGAGTTGATTAATCCTAATTAATAGTATCCCTCGTGACCCCACTGTCTCTGGTGTTATAACACCTGGAGACTCCCGAGCAGGAGCAGCCCGGGTACCAGGCTGTGCTGTGTATTGCGCTGACTGTGGAGAACACAGATCGTTTTCACTCTGTGATTGAGGCACTCTGTGACATTTGAGAGCAATCTTTAGTTCTCCACGATAGTGGAATTTAGTTACAATGCATCTCTGCGGTGATAGCCCTATTAGCGATGAGTGAGTTAAAGAGAAAACAGACTGCGGCTAGCAGTACAGGGTTTTGTTTTTATAATATATAACCAGTGGGCAAACATAGAGTCCTCAAAGTGTTATTTTGTTAAAAATCTGATTATTTTAAACCAATCTCATGGGAGGGAGGGATGGGGAGTGTGCTTGACTTGAGTTGTGAACATTTGGAGTTGGCAGTAGTGATCTGGGTCTGCCATCATCGCAAGCCAGCGGAGCCTAGTTATTGGAAACTACCAGGCTCAAAGACAACCAAAAGTGACAGCCTTGGAGAGAGTATAGAATCAGACTGGATGAGATATGAATTCCCACTAAGTTTTGCAAGGGAGCATTGCTATGGCAAGCAGCTGATCCCTGGCTCCATTCCTCCCTGCTCTGGTTCCAAATACCCTACAATGGAGAACAAACCCCACAGAGCTGCAATAGAGGAGCTTCCATGTGGCTCCAGGGAGGGAGAGAGCATAAGACATGGAACTAGCATTTCTCCCCTCTCCGCCCGCTCCCAGTGGATTCTGATGGTCTGTATTCTCCTCAGCTTGCATTAGTGGAGGGAAGAATGTCGCCCTTAAGCGAAGACTGCCCATTGTACAGTAGTTTTGTAATGTGAGCAAATGGGGACAAATTCATTTTCATTTCATCCATCAGCACAATTTGCGGTGAAAGACAATGCACTACAGTAGAACCTCAGAGTTACGAACACCATTGATACGAACTGACCAGTCAACCACACACCTCATTTGGAACCAAAAATACACAATCAGAAGCAGAGATAAAAATAAATAAAGCAAATATAGTACAGTACTGTGCTGTGCTAAACATAAACTACTAAAACATAAAGGGAAAGCAACATTTTTCTTCTGCACAGTAAAGTTTCAAAGCAGTATTTTAAGTCAATGTTCAGTTGTAAACTTCTGAAAAAACAACCACAACATTTTGTTCAGTTACAAACATTTCAGAGTTACAAACAACCTCCATTCCACAGGTGTTCATAACTCTGAGGTTCTACTATAATTCACTCTGCCATATAAACCCCTTTTAATTTTGTTTCCATCTATTTTTCTTCTTTTTGCTTTTCTTCAATAAGGAACTTGCTCTGAAAAGAATAAGATAGAACGTGAAGGAAGCAATCATTATCTTCTCCCATCCTGTTTAGTTATTCCTCATTACGGCACAACATATTTTCTATCACTTCACTGCACACTTCTCAATCACACATAATCACAGCTTTGTGCACCATGCAGACTCCATGGATTCATTCATGACATACCCTAACACAGAGGTGGGCAAACTACGGCCCACGGGACTGTCCTGCCCGGCCCCTGAGCTCCCGGCCAGGGAGGCTACGCCCGGCCCCTCCCCTGCTGTCCCATGGGCAGCGCTCTGGGCAGCGGGGTTGCGCGCTCCTGCAGAGCAATGTGGAAGCATGTTTGGCTCTGGCCGGGCAGCACGGCTGCCAGACATGCTGCTCTGAGCGGCATGGTAAGGGGGCTGGGGCCAGGGGGTTGGATAAGGGGCAGAGGTTGGGGGGGCGGTCAGGGGACGGGGAACGGGGGGGTTGGATAAGCGTGGGAGTCCTGGGGGGCCTGTCAGTGGGCAGGGATGTGGATAAGGGTCAGGGGGCAGTCAGAGGACAGGGAATGGGGTGGTTGGATAGGGGGTGGGGTCCCAGGGGGCAGTTAGGGGTGGGGGGTCCTGGGAAGGGGCAGTTAGGGGACAAGGAGCGGGGGGGTTGGATGGGTCGGGGGTTCTGAGGGGGGGCAGTCAGGGGGCGGGAAGTGGGAGGGGGCGGATAGGGGGCGGGGGCCAGGCTGTTGGGGGAGGCACAGCCTTCCCTACCTGGCCCTCCATACAGTTTTGCAACCCCAATGTGGCCCTCAGGCCAAAAAGTTTGCCCAACCCTGCCCTAACACCTCCAATGCCCCTAAAGCAAAACCATACACATACACCAGTCTTAGAATTCAGCTACAGTCATAAGAATTGCCATACTGGATCAGACAATGGTCCACCTCTCCCAGTATCCCATCTTCCCACAGTGGCCAGAGCCAAAGCTTCAGATGGAATGAACAGAACAGGGCAATTAGCAAGTGATCCATCCACTGTCATCCAGTCCCAGCTTCTCGCAGTCAGAGCATAGGGTTGCATCCTTGACCAGCTTGGCTAATAACCATTGATGGACCTATCCTCCATTAAGTTATCTAATTCTTTTTTTAACCCAATTATAGTTTTAGCCTTCACAACATCCTCTGTCAATGAGCAACATGGGCTGGCTGTAGATTGTGTGAAGAAGTACTTCCTTCAAATACTTCCAGTCAAATACAAAGTTAGCAACATTCTTTGTTATATATCCTGCTTGCCAAATATATTAGTCATTTTGTGATAAAAAATGGGGCGTTCACAGTGTTTAGCTTAATGGTGCCTAGGGTTACCATACATCCGGATTTTCCCAGACATGTCCGGCTTTTTGGGCCTCAAATTCCCGTCCGGGAGGAAATCCCAAAAAGCCGGACATGTCCGGGAAAATAGGGAGGGAGGGGCCAGCGGTGCTCGACCGGGAGCCGGGGCTGGGGCCGGGCCAGGGCCTGCGGTGCTCGGCCGGGGGCCGGGCTGGGGCCAGCGGTGCTCGGCCGGGGGCTGGGGGCCGGGGGCAGCGGTGCTCGGCCAGGGGTCGGGGCCGGGCCAGGGCCGGCGGTGCTCGACCGGAACCAGGGCCGGCGCCCCAGGCCAGGGAGACACCTGGGCCAGAGCCTCTTGGCCTGGGCCGGCCGGCCGCCGGAGGGAGCCGCTCGGCCAGGGGGGCCGGACTGGGCCGCACTGCGCCCCACCCCACCCCAGTCCCAGCCCCATCCCCAGCTTACCTGCTGCCTCCCTGTTTCAGGCTTCCCACGAACATTTGATTCGCGGGAAGTAGGGGAGGGGGAGGAGCAGGGGGCGGAGCGTTCAGGGGAGGGGCAGAGTTGGGGCGGGGACTTTGGGGAAGGAGCGGGGCGGGGAAGGGGCAGGGCCAGGGCCCTGTGGAGTGTCCTCCTTTTTTTAAATTAAAATATGGTAACCCTAATGGTGCCAAAATTGGTCATCACTTATAAAACATGGATTAAGGAGGTAGCTACACAAATAAATTCATGGCATCCTGAAGTGGAGATCTATAGATGAATCAGTCCTAAACCTTTTCTTAAAGGTTATGATCAAACCTATATCTTCTCCCAGCTAGGAGCCATAACTATAAGAGGGAATTAAAGGCAATTCAGGAACTGAGCCTGCAAAGGCTTATGCATGTGCTTAACTATAGCCACATGAGTTAGTTGCATTTTGTTATTAAAGTTAAGTATGTACGTAAGTGTTTGCAGGATTGACATCCCTACATCCTGGGATCCCATGGAAGCAGATCAGCTGCTTTAGGACCATACTAATTCTAATAACGGTAGCAGGAGTTGTCAGGAAATTTAATCTGAGCTATTAAAGGCAATTGGGTGAGAAACCTGCACCAATTGGATTTTGAGATTGGGAAAACAATATTTTAATTCTTGTGATTTAAATTTTTAAAAGCATTGAGAGGTTTCATTAGGTTTCTATAAATTAGATTAAAAATAATTTAAATTTATATATGTATAGGAAAATGTGTTCAATTAATTTGAAGTAATTTTACTTGTATCTATTTTAGAGTTATCGGTAACTTTGGCAACTGTAAAATTTCTGGTTAAACTTCTTGACACTTTGAAATCACATTTTTAGATAAAATTATTTCAATATAAGTCTGTGGAGATGAAAGTATGATGTAAGGAAAGGTAAAATGATTCTGTAATTAATACAATGAAAAAATTAAACAGAAAATTATGTGTAATTGTCATTAAAATAGATACTGGCAAGTATTTTTATCATTTAAATTTGATTCTATGTCTCCATTATTTGCAGTTCCTTTTATGAGCTTAAAATTGTTATAAATTCCTATATTATAGGCTAATTTTAAAATGTCTTCTAAATTCTGCCAAGTTACAAGTTTTTAAAACTTATTATGAAAAAGTACATGCTGACAAAATAGATCATTTTTTATATTATTTGATAAAGTTATTATGTAAAAGAATAAAAACCAGAGAAAATTAGAAAATGGAAAAAAATGTAACGTGCTTTCTTCCCTTTAAACATTAGAAAAGCACTAGGCTCAGATGGCTATGCAGCTTAATTTTATTTCAAATCAATGCTGAGTAGTTAACCTCAATTTTATTAAAAGTCTTTAATTATTCTGTAGAGACACTTTCAATTCCATGTACATTGAGTTCTGCATTGATAGCTTTTGGGTCTAATGCTGCAATTCTTAGCTTAGCCAAAACTCCTGCTGTCATTAATGGAAGTATTGTCTGAGTAAGAGCTGCAGGATTGGGTCTTTTTTTGTTGTTGTTGGTTTTTTTTTTTTTTTGGTTATATCAAGCATCTTGAAAAACAGCTCTCGCTGTCCAGCAGGAATCACCTTGTGTTGTTGTTTTTTTGAGGTCCTATTAAAAACTAACACATTCAGAGCCACACCCAGCACCCTCCTCACCCATGACCATTACACCTCCTCCCTTCCGGCTACCTCCCAACTTTCTGCAACCTCATTCCACTCCCCAAAAGTGTGAGATTATGTAGGTTTTAGTGTTTGATTTTCAGCTACTAGTGCCATAAAAGTTCATCTATCCAAACGGAAGACAGAAAGGCACTAAGGAATTCAGTCTCTTCTATGGGCTGCTGTCACCAGAGTCTTAAAGAACCCATGGATGGGAATCAAGGATAGTGCTCTATCTGGCAGGTTGACTGTAAATCAGGAGTGGGGCCAGTAGTAGAGCAAAAATACAATGGCATACATTCCATAGGCCTAAATCTGCCACCACTGTTTAGTTTTGTTATTAAAAATATTTGTCAGCACAGCAACATATAGGCTGAGCTGTAATGAATCTAACACATTTAGCTCAGTTAGTAATAGTTTGTATGGCAGTAGCACCTAGAGGCCCAAATCATGAGTCAAGACAATTGTGCTAAATGCTATACACTCAAACATCATAAAAACAAGTCCCTGCTCCCAAGAAACTTACAGTCTCAGCATATGACAACAGGGAGGAGGAGGAGAGCACAAAGTAACAGTAAAATTATACCCAGTAAAAGCAATAGTGTCAGCCCACCAAAGGTACATTTAAGTCAATGGGAATTTTTCTATTGATTTCAATGGGCTTTGGTTCAGGTCTCGCTATTTTTGAGTGCTGTGTGGCTTTGCATGCATTGGGCAGTGTGGATTTACCAAAAACAGAGACAGACAGCAAGAGGCTATGCATCTCTTCTAAATTAATCCTCCCACAAAATTAGTGTTTGCACTCTTTAACATATTGTTATTATATTTTCTGTGATTATGTTAATAATACTAGCCATACAAAAAGCTTTTGATTGCCTGGAAATTACTTTAGAAAATATTAAGAGGAAATTGTTTTGATTTATATTATATTAATTTGTAAAAACAAAATATGACATTTCTACTCTAGTGCAAACTAGGGCCCTAATCCTGCAATAACTTGGGGTTAGATCCTAGCCCTATTGAAGTCCAGGACCAAACTTCCATTGACTTCAGTGGGGCCAGATTTCTCCCTTGATCTTTCATTTTATATATTGTGAGTACTTAACTAGTCCCATTGAAGTAATGGGACTACTTACAGTGCATATAGATTTGTGTAAAGGCTCCAAAATGCAAACACAAATAGTTGCAGGTACAAAAAGTTGATGCACAGTTAAGGTCAATCTGAAGATATACCATAGTGTGCATTAACTTTTTAAAAAGTTCGTTCAAAACTAGTGGTAAAACTAGCTATCTGCTTATATAGGAAAATTAAGGGGAAAAAATGAGTGGGAGGAATACCTCAGTGGTTTGCACATTGGCCTGCTCAAACCCAGCGTTGTGAGTTCAGTCCTTGGCGGGGGGGGGGGGGTCACTTAGGGATCTGGGGCAAAATCAGTACTTGGTCCTGCTAGTGAAGGCAGGGAGCTAGACTCAATGACCTTTCAAGGTCCTTTCCAGTTCTAGGAGATAGGATATCTCCATTTATTTAATTTTACCACTGATGCGAAATTGCTAGAAATAACAATGACCCTAGCTGTTCCAACTCTCATGGGACCAGATTAATCCCTGGCATAACTCTTTTGCTTTCAGAGGAACTACACTAAACTGGGAATGAATTTGGCCTACTATGCCAGCAAATAATACATATTAAAAAGCTAATTTGTGCAGTGAAAGGCTTTGAGGCAGAGCACTGACATGGGGAAAGAAATGAAAAACAATGTTTTATTATGTTACATTATTTAGACCAGGGGTGGCCAACCTGAGCCTGTGAAGGAGCCAGACTTTACCAATGTACATTGCCAAAGAGCCACAGTAATATGTCAGCAGCCCCCCATCAGCTCTACACACACCCCTCCCCGCTGCTCCCAGCACCTCCCGCCCACCCGCAGCCCTGCCAATATGCACCTCCCCTTCCCTCGCTGTACGTCCTGATCAGCTGTTTCCTGTTGTGCAGGAGGCTCTGGGGTGGGGAGGGGGAGGAGCGAGGGCACAGGGGAGGGGGCAGGAAGGGGTGGAGTGGGGGCAGAGCCTGTGACAGAGCCAGAGGTTGAGCAGTGAGCACCCCCTGGCATATTGGAAAGTTGCCACCTGTAGCTCCAGCCCCGGAGTCGGTGCCTATACAAGGGGCCGTATATTAACTTCTAAAGAGCCACATGTGGCTCCAGAGCCATAGGTTGGCCACCCCTGATTTAGATCTTTAAAATGCTATTATAAATCATGAAAAACATATTTTGTTTTCCTGTCTCAATACTGTTTTACAGAGACATTCAGAAGCATGTGGAGTGTACAGGAAGGAGATAGATCAGAAAAAGTTTTGGGTGAATAACATTTTCATGGATGGGCACACTTTTAAATAGAAAGGCAGCACAGACAATTTCAACATATAAAGAGTATGGGGCAAATACTGTGCTTTCCCACTGTGGTCAAGGGAGAGAATAGGGACTGGGAACCTTGGGGTGGGTGTGTGCAGGCTAGGAGTATAGACAGTGAGAGAATACATCATCCCTCTCCAGGCCTAGGAAGGTTATCTGGAAGAGATCATACAACAGCTGGCTGTTATCTTTTCCCGGGGTCTCTGAAAGCAGCTGTGGCACTTTCTTGGTAGCATGTCTCCAATGGAATAGCACTGCCAGGAAGCAAGCGATAGAAGGGGTATTAGGAACCAGAGTCGGTGCAGAGGCATGGGAACTTGTTTTAATAACCCTAACTCATCTTGGATGCCAGATATCTGCACAGATTTCTGGGGATCTGCCAAACTCAGGGGCAGGCCCCTTACCCTTTTCTATACATCCAATGAAACAGCATGTAGAGATTCTTGCCCCGGTATCTCTGCAGAGATTTTGTCCTGCAGGAAGATAATGACACAGGTCAAGGATTTATTTCCTTACTTTTGACCTTAAAGTTTCTTAAAATAGAAAACCCAAACCTCCCTTTCTTAAAAGATTTTTTTTTATAATTAATCTTTCAGGTGTCCTATACGGTATGAAGTTTTAAAGGGACAATTTAATGTCTGGTATTTATTGAGAATAAGAATATATTTTTACATAGGTCATTGTATTTCCCTGATTAAATATTCTACATAGACTTTGCCTTATTTGCTTTCTGGTCTTGTCTCCAACACAGGCTTCATGCTTCCTTACAATAAATTGGAAGAGATAAATTGGCTTGAGTGACATTGGATTACCCAGCAACGACAACAAAACAAAACAAAAACCAAGGTTGTTGTTTTTTAAACACACACAAACACAACTTCCAAATAAGTGTACATATGGAAACTAACCTATCTGTGAACAGTACTAAGAGGTATTTGATGACAAAGGACACAATTTCCATTAAATTAAAAAGTTATGAACTATTTTACCAGAAAAACAAAATAAAAATTAAAACTATCCTGTTACCTCATTCATTACACAGTGCATAGGTTTACCTTACATGTGTATAAAGTAAAATAAGATAATGTGTATTAAACAGAAAACCTGGTCCCTATATGTCATTACTTTCACCTTACAAATCTGTATGTATAGATCTATACACCTGTTTACCTGGGTCTAAATAGAATTAATTCCTGTTTAAAACTGAAATCTCCTCTTATTTCTTGTAATTTATATACAAACATTTAAAGAGTGCCTGTTTTAAATCGAGATGCTTAACTCCACCTAACTAGCCAAAACTGGCCAATCAAAAATTAACCTGAAAGGATTTAACTCCCTCATCGCCCCAAAAATATCATTGCTCACACAGAACCCCCTCAACTGTGTTTTCATATTTTACTATAGTGTTGATTTTTGTTATTTTATTGTAATATAGTAATTGCATGCTGAGGCTCACACCTAAACCCTTTTCTCTCAGACATGTCCATTCTTTGCTCACAAATTGTCCTTTTTAATTTGTACTCTTGGGAGTAAGGAGAGGGCATACAAAGAAAGAACATGGGACTACCATTCGATTCAGGATCTAACTGTACCTAGTGCTTAGTGTTTGCTGCACAATGTGTACGCTCCAATCGCACTTGCAATGGAGTGTAACTTTACTTCTAGAAAGTAACATACAATCTCAAAATTTTTGGCCTGAAAGCAATTTCCAGGCATTGAAGTTCTAAGGTCCTATTGTCCCGGGTCCTTGCACAGAAGCCTTCCACCTCCACAATCTGTAAAAGGGCCAGCAACAATCACAGTTCCTTCCCTGGAGGGGTACAGGGACTGCTCCCTCCATGCTTCCCTTGCCCCCAGGGATTCAAAGCAGGCTGAGAGCAGCAGGGACACAGACTGCACTATCCCAAAGAATGGTACAGCCAGTGCACCCACGTTGCACACTGGGGAGTGTGAAGGGAGGGACTCTGTGAGCTCCACTGGGACAATGCAGCTCTGCACCATCCCCTACTTTCTCCTGAGGCACATGCTGGTCTTTACTGATCAGGTACTTCTTGTCTCTAAGAAGATAATTTAGGGGGTGAACACGTTATGGGCATAATCCAGAATAGCAGACTTCAAATTTCCTAATCTTTTATGCAATGGTTGTGTTTAGCTGAGGTTCATTTTCAGTTACACTCTCCTGCTTTCGTGGCGGAGTTACTCTTGTATTGATTTACTTGCAGCTAAAACGCATCACCTGGGGAAATGGCAAAGATTTAGCTCTTCATTTATTTCCATCTTTCTGGTGAAAGCCTCATCTCTGCTCTAGTCCCTTTATGCATGGTAAAAAGGCATAAAGGAGAACTAAAAGCCTCATACGAGGCTATAAGAAAGGTAGTGTGGAAGCACTGCGAAAGATAACCATAAGGCTGCCTTTGGTAAATCCTCCCAAGCTCTGACTGAGGGGATGTGCCTCTTATGGGCACAGCACAGAATACCCCTGGTGTCTAAGGGCTTGATCCTGCAAAATCTGTGCCTCCTGAGAGGTGCTGAACACTCCAAATTCCCAGTTAATTCAGTGGAAGTTAACAGTAGTCATCCCTTTGCAGGAAGCATTCAGCAATTTGCAGGATCATGTCCAGGTCTAGAGCTTGATAAGCATGTGGGGATGTATATTTATTCTGAATGAGTACTTTTCATATTTGGTAGTTTCTTCACTGCATGTTAACATTTGTTTATAACCCACGGAACACATGACAGTTTAGATAATAGATTGTGAAGTTTGGAAGGTTCCATGAAGACAGTGTATGGGAAATGTTTGCTCCTGAGTTTTGGATCATTTACAAACGTTTAAAATATATAAAGCAATGTCAATGTAAACAATTAAAGCAATACGTTGGGAATTTCAAAGCAGTTCTGTGCCCAAATCTCACTGAAAATCTCCCATCTTCCATTTTTTAAGAAAAGAAGTATTAATCAGAATCCCAGAGCCTTCCTATTGGAGGGAGTAAAGTTCAGCCTACCAGTGTTCTGGGGTGATATACTTTAGTATACATGGTAATAAAATGTTACATTCTTGTACAGAATAGAGCTTAGTTCCAAAATACTGTGTCCTAGCTACATAGATTGGTGATTTGACAGCAAAAAATATATATGAGAAAATGTCTGGGAAACAGAAAAAGCACTTTAGTATCTTATTTTAATTTAGAAAGATAAAACTAGTAAAAGATCAGGCTCAATGTCATCTAAATCACAGTAATACTGAGAGAAATGAACATATTGGGCTATAAAATAAGTCTTAGTACCATCACCACACAGATGTTATAATACACCGTGCTGACAAACAACTTGCCTTGAGCAATATACGTTTAATAGCAGAGGCTCAAAACAAAGCACTAAAGTAATCTAAATAGAACAGAAACCGCTTTTGAAATTAGGTAGGCTGAGCTGAACGTGATGTCTGTTGTGGAAAACTACTGTTTTAGGTTATAACAACCCCCCTTCTGAGCAGGACCAGAAAAAAAAAAAAGCCGTGATCGGCACTTCTACCGCCGCTTCAGTCCAAGAGGGACTGAGGGACCCGTCACTGAATTGCCGCCGAAAAGCCGGACGTGCCGCCCCTTTCCGTTGATCCACCCCAAGCACCTGCTTGCTGCACTGGTGCCTGGAGCCGGCCCTGCTTCTGAGATTACGTTTAGGTAATGAAAGGATTTAGGAGAGGCGGTGGTATCTACTGTGAAGAGTTTTCTCCTGCTATGTTAGTGTTGAAGAATAAACCAAGATTTTTGCCACAGATGCTCAAATGCCTTTAAATATCCTTTCAACAAGTGACGATATGAGCAAGGGATAAGCCAGGGTGAATTTAGACAGACATGGAGATTTAAGAGTAATGCAAAGTATCCCATTTTTCAGAATGATTAGAACTGTATATAGCATGTTGGCTTTTTAAAAATGAATTAAAAATCACTGCAAGCATATAACAATTTCCTTACATTTAGTGTTCTAGAAACTGTATAATTTGAGGCTCAGTTTGGCTTTAGATATGACTAGAGACTTTAAGGGGAGTGATGAGATATAGAAATGAACCTATTCCAGACTGAGGAATTGTCTATCTCATTAAATTCATAAATTAAAAATAAGGTAAAGAAAATATTGAAATACTGAAGCATAAGTGATAAACCAGGAATCCCTTAAAAAAAACCCAATCAATTTAACAAAAATCCTAGAGTCAAACACTGCTTAATAAGAGAAGTATAGAATGAATTGGAAATTAAATGATTAAAAGTTCCACGTTGGCCTATGTACAGAAGAGTGAGAACAAAGATTAAGACTAGATTTTGGCAGACAATTCAAACTTCTTAATCTTTCTTAATTGTGTGTACAATACCAGACACTTACACAGGAAAACTAGAAAGCAAAATAGCTCAGCTATTAAACAAATAGTAATATATATTTGTAGAGAGATTGTCATTAAGGATCTAAGTGCCATACAATAAAGCTGGTGCAAAAAAATTATGTCACACTAAAGATCCAAGCAGCCTAAACACACAGTCAAGTTGAACCAAAGAATCTGGCACAGAGCCCTCAAGCCAAGGGATGAAAAGGATTAATTCCCAGTTAATACAGGGCCTAAACCAGAAGGTAGCTGAGGCAAAGCTTCCAATGCTGAAGAATCGGGATGTTATTGCTTTGGCTGGTCATTTCAAAGCATTCATTTTAAGGTACATTCTTCTACTTGGAATGGTAAAACAAACTGAAGAGTATTTCTACAATGGGGACCTAATCACAGTTAGAGTCTCTGGGCACTCCCATAATACAAATAGATAGTGCTCACTTCAAAGTTTTCATTAAGTTATCATCCAGCTCTATGTTCAAAATGTTAAACTGTTCAAGATAGAAACATGAAAACATTTAATTCCTATACACAGCAGTCACAATCCCAAAAGACATTAAGGGCATGGCTACACTGGCGGAGTTACAACGTCGCTCAGAGAGCGTTGAAGGGAAACCACTGTTGTGTGTTCACACTGTCAGCTACCTGCGCAATAGCGTGTTCACACTTGCAGTGGTATTTGGAGTGCTGCACTCTGGGCAGCCATCCCACAGAGCATCTCTTCCTCTTCTGCTGCTAAGAGTTGTGAGAAGGCAGAAGGGGTCATGGGGCATCGTGGCTCCTGTCCCAATGATGCATCCCAGCAATCCCTGTGCTTCCGTCCACATTTGGCGCCATCTTTCAATGGTTTGTGTACTGCGCCTCCTGCCTCTTCAGGCTGCAGAAATGGATCCCAAACTGTTGACCAGTATGCTGCTCACTCTGACTAACACATCACAAGTGGCAGTGGAGTTATTCTTTAAACTACAAAGACATAAGGAGTGTGTCATTAATCTCACCACACGTAGTAGCTACGACACGAGATTGCTTGTGGCATTCATGGAGGTGCTGACCACAGTGGAACGCTGCTTTTGGGCTCAGGAAACAAGCACTGAGTGGTGGGATTACATCGTGATGCTTGTCTGGGATGACGAGAAGTGGCTGTAGAACTTTTGGATGAGGAAAGCCACATTCATGTGTGATGAGCTCGCCCCAGCCCTGAAGCGCAAGGACATGAGTGTGATGTTGCACTCCATATGATTTTATGAAAATATGCTAATGAGTGTGAATATAATGTAACTGGAATATGCTTCATGCAAAAGGTCTCTTGTAAGGGGTCATTAAAAAGCTTATAATCTACTGAGTATGGTCATCCTATTTATATAAATGTATCATTCTTGTATTTGAAACTAGAAATATAGCTCCTAGGTCCTATTGTAATTATGCAAAGTGTGGGCCATTAATGGTGGTTTGGAATCTTGATGGCTCCCATCAACTAGGACAATTGGTTGTAAATGGCTCTGTTTACTTGCAAGCCTTCCTATGAGTCAGGCCAGGAAGAATGAAGGCTTGGGATCTCACAGGACATGTGACCATGTCACCTGGTACAGGAATCCATCTTAAACCTGGTACTTTTCCATTTAGAAGGAGGGGTGGGGACCCAGAGAGACAAAAGATTCCCGCCTTCGGCCAAAGCTATATAAGGGGGTACAACAGAACAAAGTAGGTTCCAGTCATGAGAAATCCCCTAGCTAACAAGAACTATACCAGGGGAAAGGATTGGGTCCAGACTAGGAAGGAGTCCAGTCTGTGAAAGAAGCTTATTGGAACATTTCTGAGGGTGAGATTTATCTGTATTCAGTTTCCTACTGTATTAGGATTAGACTTGTGTGGTTTGTTTTATTTTGCTTGGTAACTTAGTTTGTTCTGTCTGTTATTACTTGGAACCATTTAAATCCTACTTTTTATACTTAATAAAATCACTTTTTCTTATTAATTAACCCAGAGTAAGCAATTAATACCTGGGGGAGCAAACAGCTGTGCATATCTCTCTATCAGTGTTATAGAGGGTGGACAATTTATGAGTTTACCCTGTATAAGCTTTATACAGAGTAAAACGGATTTATTTGGGGTTTGGATCCCATTGGGAGCTAGGTGTCTGGGTGCTAGAGACAGAAACACTTGCTAAACTGTTTTCAGTTAAGTCTGCAGCTTTGGGGGTGTGGGTCAGACCCTGGGTCTGTGTTGCAGCAGATTAGCATATCTGGCTCAACAAGACAGGGTTACGAAGTCCCAAGCTGGCAGGGAAAATGGGCTCAGAGGTAGTCTCAGCACATCAGGTGACAGTCCCAAGGGGGTCTCTGTGACCAAACACATCACAACAAGAATGAGAGCTGCCCTGCCATTGGAGAAGTGTGTGGCGATTGCACTGTGGAAGCTGGCTACTCTAGACTGCTACCAATCGGTCGCAAACCAGTTTGGAGTGGGAAAGTCAACCATTGGACTGGTGTTGACCGAAGTCTGCAGGGCCATTAATCGCATCCTGCTCTGAAAGACCGTGACTCTGGGCAAAGTGCATGACATTGTGGATGGCTTTGCACAAATGGGTTTCCCTAACTGTGGCAGGGCGATAGATGGCACACGTATTCCAATTCTGGCACCAGACCACCTAGCCACCGAGTACATTAATCACAAGGGGTATTTCTCAGTGGTTCTCCAGGCGCTTGTGGATCATCAATGGGCATTTCACAGACATTAACACAGGCTGGTCCAGAAAGGTGCATGATGCACGCATCTTTCGGAACCCTGGCCTGTTCAGGAAGCTGCAGGCAGGGACATTCTTCCTGGACCAGAAGATCATTGATGGGGAAGTCAAAATACCCATTGTGATCGTGGGAGACCTCGCCGGCGCCTAACTCCGCATGCCGTGGCTTATGAAGCCATACATGGGGCACCTTGACAGCAGCAAGGAGCAGTTCAACAACAGGCTGAACAAGTGCAGAATGACTGTTGGGTGTGCTTTTGGCCATTTAAAAGCCCGCTGGCGTTGCCTCTATGGGAAGCTGGATCTGGCCCATGACAATATTCCTATGCTTATAGCCACGTGCTGTACGCCTCATAATATTTGTGAAGGGAAGGGTGAAAGCTTCACTCAGGGCTGGACCACAGAGGCTTAGAGCCTGGGGGCTGAGTTTGAACAGCCAGAGACCAGGGCTATTAGAGGGGCACAGCATGGGGCCATAAGGATCAGGGATGGCTTGAGGCAGCAATTTGAAGCTGAAAGCCACTAATATTTGTTGCTATGCTCAGGAGTGCAGTGCTTGTAATGCTAGGAGGTGATTGGTGCAGAAGATGAAGTATGGGGGTTTAACATAATTGTCTGTTGCTTTGCAGGGCTCTTTTTGCTTTCAGTTAATAGAATTAAGATTGCTTTCAAACCAACACAATTATTTTATTAATAAACAACAAAAACAAAAAACCAACATCAGCAGTGAGGGAGGATGGGGGAAGGAAAGGTCCCAGGAGGAGGTGTAGTCCCCGGACAGCTAAAGATTTGTGTATGTCCAGAGATCATATCCAACCTTCTCCTTTGGAGTACAATGCAGTGGGTACTGTACTTCAGCAGGGCTAAACTACAGAGGGATGGGTGTTGAGTGCAGTGGATAGTGGGAGTCCACAGTGCTGGACTGTGAGGGGGGAGGAGTGGAATGCTGCGGGTATAGACTGGAGCCAGGAAGTTGATAAGAGTGTGTTGGCGATGTCTGGGGGGAGCATGGGAAAAAGTTTTGTGACAGCGGCTGCAGGGGAGGGTAGGCATGGAGCCGCTCAGTTTGCAGAGCTAGTATCACCTGGAGCGTGTCTGCTTGGTGCTCCGTAACCTTTAAGAGCTTCTCCGTGGCTTCATTCTGGCATGCCACATTCTCCTTTTGGTCCCACTTCTCGCTGTCCCACCATTCCTTCAATTCCCGTTTCTCAGCGGCGGAGTACATCATAACATCACGCAGAAAGTCCTCCTTAGTTCTAATTGGCCACTTTCTAATTCTGCGCAGTCGTTCAGCTGCCAATAAAGAGGGAGGCTGGGCTCCCAAGGTCCTCTCTGTGAAGTTTAAACACAACATTTTACAGAAGCAGTATTGTTTGCAACACAGAGAACACTGATTCATTAATTTAAAAACACACCCATTACTCACACACCTGTCACTAGCTGGCTGACCCCAGGCAAACACACGAGCCACAAGACCCCCAAAAATGGTGAGTAGCCACAGGGGCAGGGGAAATCACTCTTCCCGGACCCTGCTGTACACTGGGCATATGGCTCTTAGTCTTGTGGAGAGCCAGCACTATAGGGGGAGCCTGATAATCATTCCTGTCCCCACACTTTCCACAGGCTGTGTTCATTATGGAAGATATCTCGCTGCTGAGGGTGAGCAAGGAATCAAGGGAGGGTCTTATCCATGACTGCGGTTTCCATCCTGGCCCCTACGTGGCTTGCCTGTGTGCAGCAATGTTTCCCCTCCTCACCCCCGTGAGGGCACAGTGGCGCAGGAAAGTTACTGTTAATGGGGCATGAAACAAAGCAGCTCTGCCGAAGAACCTGCGGCAGCGGATTGCCCAGTATCTCCATGAGAGTTTCCTGGAGATCTGAGGGAGATTCCTGTGAAGTGAGGGAGTCAATCAACAGCCTGTTCTACCATTCAGACTAGGCATGCAGTGGGAGACACCTGCTTTCTGCAACTCTCCTGCCCCCAACAACTCGCTTCAGCAATTCCCAAAATCAAATCCACTTACAAGGGGCCTCCTCTCCTGTTTGTGCTTCGCCAACATCTGACAGCTGTGACTGGCTAGCCTCCTCCTGGCTGCATGCATCTCTGACCTCCGAGTCATCATCTGCCTCTGGGTCCTCCTCCCCCTCCACATCTTTGTCCAAGATTTCCTCCTCCTGGCTCGGTCCACTCTCAACTGGCACGCGAGCCACCAAAGTATCCGCAGTGGCCTTTGCAGTGGAGGTGGGGTCGCCACCGAGTATCGTGTCCAGCTCTTTGTAGAACCAGCAGCTCGTGGGCGCAGCACCGGAGTGGTGGTTTGCCTCCCGCGTCTTGTGGTAGGCATTCCACAGCTCCTTCACTTTGATCCTGCACTGCCATGTGCCTCGATCATGGCCTCTTTCTGTCATGCATCATGAAATCTGTCCATAGGTATCATAATTCCTATGGCTGGAGCACAGCTGGGACTGGATAGCCTCCTCTCCCCAAATGCTGATGAGGTCCAGCAGCTCGGCATTGCTCCAAGTAGGGGATCGCCTGTTGCGTGGAGTAGGCATGGCCACCTGGAAAGATGCGCCGAGACCACTGCACGCATCACTGAGCAAACAGGAAGGGGACTTTCAAAATTCTAAAGGAATTTACGGGGTGGAGATGACGGTTGGTCACCTGAGGGCAGGGCAGTAGAGTTCAAACCAATGACCAGAGATGCGAGAACAGGCATTGTGGGACACCTCCTGGAGGCCAATCACAGTGCTATAATCGAGCACTGTGTCTACACTGGCACCGCAGCACTGTAAACCTGGCGCAGAAAGCTGTACGCCTCTCGTTGGAGTAGTTTTTTTAAAGCACTACAACTGCACAGTTTCTGCACACAAAGTGGCTTGGCACCTCATGAGTTACACTGCAGAAAGCTGTTTTACACTGGCAAATTTCTGCACAGTACACAGGGCCTAAGATACAATAGTAGGGTAATACATATGTTATTATTTCTTGGGCCAGGAAGAAAGGATTATGGGCCAAATCCTGCAACTCTTACATGAGTAGTTCCTTGATATCAAAGGGTCTACTTACACAACTAGAGCAGGATTTGGCTCTGTTAAAAAATGACCAATGTCATTTAAATCAAAGAGAAAGTAGCCACTAATGGCTTGATTTCAAAGAGGCTGAGCACCTGTAATTCCCATAGGCTTCAGTACATATGTGAGTGCTTAGAAGAAAACAAAACAAAAACAGACCATAAGTATTGCACCTACAACAATTGCATGTCAATTGCACCTGCAGTTGAACGTGGGTATTTACACCTCCAACTACCTGGTTGCAAGTGCAAATTTTAAGAAGTGGAAATACCCGGACTTTCACCCACAATTCAACTAAAAATACACCACTAAGTACTAATTTTTCCTTTCCTATTAAAGTGGCCATTGTTAGGAGTAGGAGGCTCAGAAACACTAGCTTAGTTTAAAACAAACTTTATGTTGAAATACACTTAATTCATTTTGATTGAAAAGTGCTGCTTTCTATGCAAGGTATCCGGCTAGGTGAAGTGGGTGCTCTATAAATGTACCATGAATGAGTGATGCCTAAATCATTTACTCTGCTGCAGGATAAACTCATTTAGTGAACCTTCCCTAAGTTACTGTACATCAAAGATAAAACAAACAAACAAACAAAAATAGGGCAAGTTCTGGAGCCCTTATTCTTGATGTTCCTATTAAAGTCAATGAGACTACTTATGTAAGCAAGATCAGGCTTTCATTGTGCTTAATTCCTGTGTTGTTGTTCCAATTAGGGAACTGCAATGATCATAATGAATAGGAGAAAAGGTGGGTGAGGTAATATCTTTTATTGGACCAACTTTTGTTGGTGAGAGAGACAAGCTTTTGAGCTTACACAACTCTTCTTCAGGTCTGGGACAAACACAAACACTGCCTAGAAAAATGAATATGCTATTTGAAATTTCAGGAAGAGAACCATTTTTTTTTTTTAAGTGTTCCTAATAACAAACAGTAATTTACTAGCTCATGATCTATTTGTGCCTATCCTACCCTGATTAAGCTCTACTTCCAATGTATAATGGAATTTTTGTATTTTCCATAAGTTATAGAGAGAAACTGACTGGGTTGCTAACTCAGGGCACATGAAGTTTACAGTAAATTGTTTAGCTAGCTGATGGACTCTCATACATAAATGCTTTAACAAGAACTCCTCCTATACTAGCAAATGTTCATTTCATAATCTCTTCTATTTATTCTTTAGCATTCATTTTAAATTTTGTTTACCTTATTTTACAACTAGGTACATTTTGAAACATTTTACATATAAGCAAGAAGAAAACGTATCTTTGAAAAGTTTCAGGATATTCAGTATATCATCAGTTTAGAAACTTCCAAGATTTTCTTTCATTTCTCGTATCTCTAGTTATTGTGGTGGCTCAAATAAGTGTCACTATTATTATTAAGCGACATTCATTTTTGTATTGGTGTTAGAACCCTTGGTATTATTGCACATATAGTACACTTTGGAAAACACTCACAGTTCTGACAGTCTCTGAGCTTTGTTCTACAACCCTAAAAAGAACTGGATGGTTAAGGCTGATGCAATAGCCTAAACTCAGCATTTTCTTGATTTTATTGCCCCATATCTCACTTAGAAAGACGCTGTTTCATCACTTAGGGCCAAAGTATGACCCATCTAAAAATGTTTGCAAAGGGGTCCAAGAATACCTGCTTGTGTTGCAACTAGCAGGAAGTTAGCTCCCTACTTAAACTCCAAACAAAGGATTAAATCCACTCTCCCCACACAAAGCTCAAGTGTTTAGGGGCTATGCGGGTGTAATGAAGAGACTGGAAGGAGTGAAATCATCCCAGCCTTCCCTCTTCCCGTGGCTGCTATTTTAATCTATGGACTGAAAGGGCAACCAGAGCCTCTCCACAGCTGTTGCTTGGGATGCTGTAATCCTGAATTCCACAATAAGCACCAGAAGGGGGGGAGGGAAAAAAAAAAATCAATGGACACCAAAGGCAGAGGACAAAACCAGGAGTGAAAGAAGTTCTTTTCTCTTTATTTTCTCCCTGAGGCCTAGGCAACATCTAAACCGGCAGGCGATCTACCTATTTCATTCAGGGATGTCAGAGAGACATAGTTAAACCTTACCTAATCTCCAGTGTAGACTTCTTCCATCAGCCTAGCTACTGCCTCGCAAGGGGGTTGATTTACTACAGTGACAGGAAAACCCCTTCCATCATTGTAGTGAATGTCTACGCCAGGGGTCAGCAACCTTTCAGAATTGGTGTGCTGAGTCTTCATTTATTCCCTCTAATTTAAGGTTTGGCGTGCCAGTAATACATTTTAACTTTTTTAGAAGGTCTCTTTCTATAGGTCTATAATATATAACTAAACTATTGTTGTATGTAAAGTAAATACAGTTTTTAAAATATTTAAGAAGCTTCATTTAAAATTAAATTAAAATGCAGAGCCCCCCAGACTGGTGGCCAGGACCCGGGCAGTGTGAGTGCCACTGAAAATCAGCTCGTATGCCGCCTTCGGCGTGCGTGCCATAGGTTGCCTACCCCTAGTCTACACTGAAGCTGGAGGGTAGACGTCTCCTGAGAGTCCTCGGTCAGAGCCTAATGAAGCCTTCTGGGCTTGTTCCCCAGTGCAGTAGCAGTCCCTTTGGTCAGAGAAGGCATGCCACAGAGCCTGCTCAGATCGGGGGGAGGGGTGGTGTTAGCCCACCCTTCTTGTGTGAAGCCTATTCTGGAGGCAAGGACCTTAATTCCCGTCCCACTAGAGCACATGGACTTCCCCTTATGTTTGGCAGAGGTTACCTGGTCCTTGTCCTCAAGGGGTCTGGAACCCCCTTTGTCTGTTGAGGGATAGGTAGGTGAACCCAGGCCACCTACTCCCCTGGGTTCCAGCTCAGGGCCCATAAGCCAGGCAGGTAGAATCAGTCCTCAACAATTCTCCTGCTATACCCTGAGCTCCTTCTTGCCTCCATTGGTTCTGCAGGCTTTTGCAGTCTGTAGTGCTGGTCTTTCCTGCTTTGGGCTGTTGTCACTCTAGGGCAGCATCTCACCAGCTTACAGGTAGGATCATTTTTCCCTAGCTTGCTTGCTCCTTTCGCAGTCATCCCACCACTCCGCTTCTGAGCTCTTTTATTTTCTCCCACCTGCTGTGGGGCTACCAATCAGTGCTGGCCAGCAATTGTTGCATTAATGCTTTGGTTGCCAGTTCTGCATGAGTTCTATATACTCCATGATAGGCCAAGTATCAGGGGATAGCCGTGTTAGTCTGTATCTACAAAAAACAACAAGGAGTCTGGTGGCACCTTAAAGACTAACAGATTTATTTGGGCATAAGCTTTCATGGGTAAAAACCTCACTTATGCCCAAATAAATCTGTTAGTCTTTAAGGTGCCACCAGACTCCTTGTTGTTTTCATGATAGGCCAGTTATCCCCCACTTTACAAGCTCCCAAGCCTTTCCACTGCATGTTAGCCCAGAGGACATGGTGCAGGGCTAAAACCAGCTCAACATAAGTGCCATTATAATATCAGCGATGCACTCTAAATAATAATGAACTAGATCCCAAAAGGAAAGGGTCACTGAGAAAACACTCACTGCAAAGTCTGATTCCCTGTGAGAGAGGAAACAGGTAGTTGATAAGTTGAAACACAGATTGGATAACTCCCAGCTACAGCACCCAAATAAAAAGAAACCAATTAATTTTTTTGTTTACAGATTACTTCAGGTAATACAGTAGAACCTCAGTTACAAAAGCCTCGGGAATGGAGGTTGTTTGTAACTCTTTCAAAAGTTTACAACTGAACATTGACTTAATACCGCTTTGAAACTTTACTATGCAGAAGAAAATGCTGTTTTTAACCATTTTAATTTAAATGAAACAAGCACAGAAACAGTTTCCTAATTTTGTCAATTTTTTAAAACTTTCCTTAAATGTAAACTGTTTTTACAAAAAACAAAACAAAAACAAAAAAAAACCCCACACAGAACTGTACTATACTTGCTTCTGTTATTTATTTTGGTCTCTGCTGCTGCCTGAGTGCATACTTCTAGTTTCAAACATGGAAGATACAAGCCCCTTAAAGTTTACATCAAAGAGAAAAAAAAGACTCTCCACAAAACTTTGAAAAATGTGATATTTGTCAAGAAAAATCAAAAGAATGCAAAAAAAATGGTCAAAAGTTATCAGCTCTGGACAGAATTCCATGATGCTGGCAGCAGAAGCAAGGAGAAATAAATTGTACTGGTGGCTACTGGATGAGTTTTCTAATTTAGATGATGTGCCACCAATACTCTATCAGAGGGGTTGCTTTCAGAGATACACAAGCAAATCATATTTGGTACATGTCAGATTTGTATTGAACCCAGGAAAGAAAATGGACTCTGAATCTGATCAGAGAACATCACATTCACCTGCTTCTGTAGCTACCACAGCAAGCACAACCTCTAGTCCTGATCCTGTTGCACTGTTTGCTTGAGAAAAAACACACAAGAAAGATAAACTTCATATAATAGAAACATTTGAGAGAGCAACCAATCTAATGGAGGTAGCACTTCAAAGAGCAGATGATGACACGTTGCATAGAATATCTGTGGAAGACTTGATTGCGAAGTATCAGAGGGGTAGCCGTATTAGACTGAATCTGTAAAAAGCAACAGAGGGTCCTGTGGCACCTTTAAGACTAACAGAAGCATTGGGAGCATAAGCTTTCGTGGGTAAGAACCTCACTTCTTCAGATGCAATCTGTTGATTGCTAAGGATACAGTTTATCACTCAACATGCCTTTCTACTTGAGAAAAACAAATCTCTCAAACCAAAATCTTCTAGTTACACTGCAACAATACAGTCACCTTAGGATACTGCATTTTATCAGCTGATTGAAGAGACAATGTTATGTACAACAAGGCGGCTCTTCTGTCAAAACTGTGACAAAGATATAAAGCCCTACTTCCCTGAGACATAGAAACTGCAAGCTATTCCATTAATAAATTACAGGCAAGATCAGAAAAACACTTTGGATCTGCAATTTCATTCCATGCATAGCATGGACTAAGCAAGTCTACCTTTGTCCTATGTAGTGCAATAAAAATAGTTGATACTATCTAAGCTGCTAGTTTCTGAAGCAGGAAGTTAAGTCATCCAAATGTTTTCTGGATTTCTTCTCATGAATGAGCCGGATGAACAGCTTTCAAATAAATAAGTGGTTTTGTATAATGCTGCTTCAATACTGGTCTGAAATAGCCAAAATGAAAGCCTCAGAATATTATCCAAAGCCAGGTGATCATAGTTTAAAGAGGTCAGCTATTTTTGTGCCCCATTGATGCAGGAGTTTGTCCTTTAATTGATAAAGAAGCATGTAATTCAGCCAGCAATGAGCATCATCTTTCAGGAGACATTCAGTGAAGGTGCCTCTGAGTTGCAGAGGGCATAGTATTTAACAATTCCAAAATTATCACACTACTGCACATAAGCCTTCCTGCACGCCTATGCCATGAATTTGGGTCTTGCAATTTAACTGACATACTACACCTTCATGGATTCTGCATCAATTATGATGAGCTGAGAGGGTTCATTACTAGTGCTGCAAAAACTGAAGTAGAAAGACTCCAGGGATGAGTGTTCATTCCAAATGGAATTATACTACTTCAAGCTCATGGAAATCCCATCCATGAAGGGGATGATAATATAGACATCAGTATATAGACCACTGGTGGAAAGAATACATTTCATTCAATGGCTAGAATAGTATTTCAAGAAAAGTCTGAAGATATTTCTTCTGATGGTGGACTATCACTGAAGCATGGGAAAGAAAGGTCATTTACTCACCCCAGGCAATCAGAGCCTCTTACTCAGTGTTCAGCATTTGAAAAATTTAGAACACATCTAGAACCAACTTGCCATGAAAAAGTACTTGAGAAAATAAACTCATCTACATATGAACGCTGTTTGAGATCTCCCCTGGTGTCTTTTAAGACTACTACAACATGAGGTATTACCAATACCAAATGATGTCCACACTCAGGTGATTCCATTTTGGTTGATTTCAACCACAAGCTTGCAACTAAGAACTCCTCCAAAGCAATTGCATATGCATCTATTTGGATGCCAAATCAGTTGACATGGTCACAGTCTATGCTATAATCCTGAAATGTAAGGAAGAGTCAGCAGCTCTAGGACCCCAGCATGTGGTTCAGACCATGGATTGGCGGCTGTATGGGGTGGGGGTGATATGTGTGGGGCATGTGGTGCCCCCCCCCCGATTGCTCAATCAAATGGTGTGGCTGGGTGCCCTCCCTGCAGAGCAGTTGAGCCGGGGAGCAGAGCTACAGGAGGGACCCCCGCTTTAACTCTTCCAGGAGAGGCAGCTAGGAGCTGCACAGAGGGGCTGCTGCTTTCCAGGAGGGGAGGGGCTGCAAGGGGGGGCATAACTTCAGCTGTTCCAGGGTTGTGCCTCCCCACTCTCAGCAGGCATGAGTTGTCTTTAGGTCACTGTACAGAGAGCTGCTCCCCCATCTGCCCAACCCTTGTGCATCCAGACCCCCCATATCCAGATGCCCCCAGTGAGCCTGAACCCCCCACACCCAAACTCCCCATCACATCAAGACTCACCCCCTGCATCCTGAGTCCCCTTGCATCCACCCACCTCCCCCCTGCCGAGCCTCACCTGACCTCCTCCTGCATTGGGTCCCCCACCCTACACTCAGACCATCCCCACTGAGTCCCCCGCACTCAAATCCCCACCCCCAACGAGCCCCACACTCCCTGCCCCGGACCACCCTGACAAGCCCCCCCCATACCCAGATCCCAATCCCACTGAGCCCCAACTAGCTTCACCTGACCTCCTACCCCACAAGCCCCACTCCCCCAGCACCTGAACCCCCTTACCAAGTCCTATCTCCCCCCTGCTAAGTCCAGATCCCCCTGCTAAGCCCCAACCACCTTCACCTGGACCCCTCTGCAGAGGCCCATTGCCCCTGCATCTGAAACACCCCAATGAGCCCCTGTGCCTCCAGATCCCTCCCACACCTGGATGCCCCACAGAGCTGCCCACACCCAGATTGCCCCACACAGAATCCTCTCGCCCCACACCTGGATTCCCCCAATACTAAGCCCCTCCACAGTTGGATGTTGCCAGGCTACACCTGTTGGCCCACACCTGGTGCATCTGGCATGGAGGGGCAGGGCCCCAGGGTGTTTCTGGGGCAGGCCTGGCCCTTGTGCTGTGTCATGGTCGGATGCAGCCTCACTACTGAGTCTGTGTCCCCGGAAAGGGGAGGGGAGGCTGCAGGATGATCTCCCACCTCCATGCAGCCTGTGGCCTCTACTCCTCATTGCCATGCTGGAGCTGCCACATTTATTTATCGACAAAACTAGCAGAATTTTAAAATTGTGTGCAGAATTTTTATTTTTTTGGTGCAGAATCCCCCAGGAATAGAGCAGGGAGGAGGTACTCAGGTAATTCCAGCATTTGTTTGGAAAACATTGGCTGATACTCAAAAGGTGTTTGAGTTTGCAAACATCATTAAAGAGCTTAATGATGCTGTAACTCAGCATATGTTACCACTACTGGAGACCTTTCAAATATGGGGGTAGGTTTCAGCGGGGTAGATGTGTTAGTCTGTATCAGCAAAAACAACGAGGAGTCTTTGTGGCACCTTAGAGACTAACAAATTTATTTGGGCATAATCTTATTTATAAGCTTATTTTATTTGTTGCATCTGATGAAGTGGGTTATATCCCACGAAAGCTTATGCCCAAATACATTTGTTAGTCTCTAAGGTGCCACAAGGACTCCAAATATGGGGGTATGTCCCGTCTCCTACATTCAAGTTCTGGGATCATTTTCTCCAGGTTATGTAGATACTACTTCTAAATGTCTGTGCAAAGTGAGAGGATGATTGGAAACCACACATACATACACACGCTTCCTACTTCTTTACTACAAACAGGACCAACTAAACCATGTAGATACCAGTCTACATTCTTGACATGTTAAATCTCCCTGGAAAAGTACACAGTGCCTTTGAATCTGGGGAATTTGCTGATGATAATGATGTTGACTAAAAATGTCACCAGCGCTATTACATTTCAATGACACCTATATAAATTTATTATTAGATTTCATTGTACTCTTTAGATTGTTGTTGTGATGCTTTGAGGTCACAAAAAATCCAATTTTATGTCTTGAAATGATGCATGGAGTCATTACATTAATAGGAAGGAATGCAAGTTGAAAGTGGTCATTTTAATGTGTTGATAGTGTCATTATTTCTTTTTCTATGGTAGTGGCATCACTTTACAGCTCCACATCATATCTCATCTTTAAGTAGACTTAATACACTTTCAAATGATGTATGACGTGCGTGTGTGTAGAGAGGGTACATTAAGTCAACCAAATTGGTGGTGTTTTCCACTCACCTATATGCATCTCTCCCCCCCCCCCCCCCAAAGCACATGAGCAGCACTCATTAGTGTTTGTGCTTTACCCAGGAAAAGTGTAAAGGAGACCTCTCTCAATGGATCACACAGTGGAAGACAGGAGGGCCGTTCTCTTCTCCTGATGGGAGAGGAGTGCCTGGGCAGCTTTCCTGCATATTGTGGATGGAAAATGCCTTTTCTGAATGGGCTAGGGGGGATCTGGACAGCCCTCTGTATTGTGGGGTGAAAAGCGTTCTCTCAGGAGGGTCCCCTGAGCAGCCCCCCTTGTGGGATGGACAGCGCTCAGCACCCTCTCAGGAGGAGATACAGGTTACTGTGCAGCGCTCCTGTATTGTGGAATGCACTCTTGGGATAGGGTAGAAGTCTGGACAGCCCTCTGTGTTGTGAGGTGGGCAGCACCCAGCACTCTCTGGGGATGGGGCAGGGGAGTCCCAGGACAGCCCCCTGTGTTGTGGGGTGGGGAGCACCCAGCACCCTCTGGGGATGGGACGGGGCGGTCCCGGGACAACTCCCTGTGTTGTGTTGCGTTGTGGGGAGCGCCCAGCGCCCTCTGTGGCGGGGTGAGGGCAGACTCTGGAGAGGACAGGAGGAGGGTGCCTGGGGGCTGCCCTCGGCTCTGCGCCGCCTCCCCTCTCCCTCCCTGGCCGTCTGCGGCTCCAGCTCTGGCTCCGGCTGCCATTGGCTTAGCGGCCCCATCCGGGCACTTGGCGCAGCGCTACTGCTCAGCCCGAGCGGTCCCAATATGGCGGAGGTGAGCGGGGAAAGCGGGCAGGGGCGCTGGGGTCCGGCCGGCTCGCTGCGGGGCCCCGCTGTGGGGAGGCTGCTCGCGCTGGTCCCGCCGGCCCGGTAACCTCCCTCCGGAGACGGGAGGCCGGCAGCGGGGCTCCGGGGGCGGCATGGGGTCTGGCGGAGCCGTCCGCACCGGGGCAGCGGGAGCCTGCGCGACTAGGCCGCGGCCGCTCGCTCTGCGGAGCGGGGTGCCGGGTCCCAGCCCCGGGGCGGCGGACAGGCCCCGGGCACGGCCGGGGCGGGCTGGTTCCCTGGCCGGAGCCCCGGGGGGCGCGCAGAGGGGCCCCAGCGGCTAGCGAGAGGCGTAGGGGGAATTGGCCGGTGGAAGGAGGAGAGAGACCCGGACTGGGGTGCGCGGAGGAGGCGGCGGCGGCCGGTCTGGCTCCCTCCGTCACTCCCTGCCCCTGTCACCTCCCGGCCGGGCCGGGAGAGCTGGGATGGCTGGACTGGGCTCTTTCTCCGGGGCCTCTCAGGAGACCGGGCCGGGGAGAGGGAAGAGAGGCGATGTGGCGGAGGAGAGCCAGCAAGCGAGAGACTGGGGCAGCGGGGATTGGGATGGAGGGGCAGGACGGAGGGGACGGGAGAAAAGCGCTGAGAAGGAGAAATGAGGCGTCTACCCTAGGGGGATGAGGAGAGACAGGAGATAGAGGGGAGGAGGAAGAAGAAAACTGGGGGAAGGACAGAGAGACTCCTTCACAGAGAGTGATGCGGGGAGACAGGGAACTTGAAATGATTGAGAAACCTACCTGTTATTCTAGCTGTAGGATTCCTTCCCTGATTTCTAGTTGCAGCGCATCCATCTAACATCTCTTCCTCTTTCTCCTTTATATTCCAGGCTTCCTTTGGAAGTTCGAGCCCAGGTTTGTCCTATTTACTTAATTCTATGGTCCCAACAGCTGGGTAGCGTTTGGTAGGGGCTGGGTTGCAGGTGCTTCTGTGAAAGACCCACCACAAACTTTTTCTACTTCTTTACAAAGTTCCCCCTCCTTCCCCCCCCCCCCCCAGTTAGTTCACTTTAAATGTTTTATTTCCATGTCTCCAGTTTGCTGCCTAATAACAGATGGAGTGTGCCGTAGAACAGTTCTCTCACCAAATCTGTAGTCTCAACTAGTTGCCCAATAATTTATCCTTGTGTAACTGGATTTTTTTTTTTTTAACTTTTGGAAGTCAATTTCTTAATAAAAATATGTAGACTTAAGAGAGCGACCACTTCACTGATATCCCTTAACTACAGGCTTCTAAAATTCTGATACTAGTTATTAACAAGTTTCAAACACTTTTCAGTTATTACTTAGTCTTTCTTCTTAACCTTAATATTAAGTATTATTATTTATCCCCCATTTAAGGCCTCAATCCTGAACAAGTGTATAAACATTTAACTTTACACATGCAGCTATTCCCACTGACTTTAATAGGACTGTTCATGTGTAAGATTAAGTTCATGCATAAGTGTTTTTAGGATTGGGACCTTATTTTGCTTTTGTTCCTGAGCAATCGTCATTCTCCAGATGAGCTCAAATAGTAATTTATCTTTGATAACAAAAACTAGTCTTTACAATTTAATTGGCTGCATTTTAACTACATTTGTTAAACTTATTAATTTAAAATAAAATGTTTACATATCTGAATAAAAATACTTTGTCAGATCATTGAATATTCCAAGTTAGTTAAGTAAATGGTATATTTTTGTTTAAAGACTGTAAATGGAATACACTTTCCACTTTAGTTATACAAACAAATGTAAAACAACATAGTGCAGTAATTAGCAAGTGTAGTTTTCAGAATACATAATGTACAGCATCTTATATTTGAAATTATTATTTAACAATTATGTATCTGGATACTTCTTTAGAAGCTGTGGGAGCAGTGTCTAAATAATATAACTAAAAAATTCAACATGTAAATGTAGTTATCATAATTAAAAGGATATTATCAACTAGTTTTAGGCTCTGTAGATTTTGAGAGTTCTACAAGACCTAATACAAATTGTCAAGTTTTAATGGATGCTTTTTTTTTTAAATATAAAAGGAACAACTTTTGGTTTGAAATGTTTCCCTGCAGTGTTGTGAACTCAAACAATATTGTTCTAGTGAGAACTGGAAAATGAAATTGAGTGTTTGTTTTATTTCTGGATAATGAAAATAATGTTGAAAAAGAAAGTAATGTTTAAATCTAGAAAGTGAACAAGAAATGAAATGCTTTAAAAATCTTAAGTGTTAGCAATAAAGGGAAGGATCTTTTAAAAATTAGTATTATGAGACTTTGCCTTTGAACCCAGAAGTATGGTGTGTGTTTTTTATGAAACCTAGGACCAATATGGATGTTTCAATGAAATTTAAAATCAGAACTGCATATGGAAATCAGTTCCTACCAAAAATATTTCTGGGCACTTTCTGTGATCTAAAAGTTACAACATAGTGCTAGTGCAAAAGAACCGGAAAGTGAAACTGAATGGAAAAGAAAGTGTATTTGGCTAGTCTGTCTACCCTAGCTGAAAGAATGCAATAAGTAAATAGAATAGTGAACAGTTAAATTTTTAAGTTCTTTCTTTCTTTCTTTCTTTCAGTAATCTGTGATGTTGAATGTAGTCTTGTGGTGTAGAATACTTATTTTTTAAAAAATGTTTTAAATCTAATGGCTTCCTTTCTAATATTGTCATAAAAATGTATTTAAATTAGAAAATGCAAAGCAACAGAATTTTTTTTTTTTTTTTTTTTTTTTTTTTTATTAACACAAAAGGACTGTAGGTAGCCACCTAGATAATGTAGCAATTTCTGTTGGGCCAGATAGTTGCCACTTACATTATATTCCAAAGAAATTAATAAATGAATGTAGTCTGTTTCTTGTTCTGTATCTTTCGTGTATCTTATTTGAGAATTAGAACTCCAGTGGAGTTTGTTCCTCCATTCTGAATAAACTACATAGAATGCAATTGAATTTTAATGAAACATCTCATTCATGGGACTAAATTCTTCTGACATAGGTGCTCAATTCTTATTTTGCTATTAGAAGAAAGTTGATTAATCAGAACAGCTTTGAAGCTAGGCTGGCTATTCTATTCAGTGAAAAAATATGCTAGTCTCTTGTCAAAGACAGGCTCCACAAGCGACATATTGCTTCTAGTTACAGCATCAAATCTAAGACCTTGTGTCAGAACTATATTTTACATTGTTATGCTCGTTTTGGACATGTTTTTTAAGAATCTCGTGGTTCTTATCTTATACACAGTAAAATGTGTAGATATGACTAGACTTTCTGAAAATGACCTAATTTGATCACTTTCAACGTAATCTCTTTAGATCACCAAGTGGCTCAAATTGCAGAGCACAAAATTGCACCTACAGTTTACAGATACAAAAATGGAGGCCCAGTTAAAGCCACTTTAAAACTTGTTTCTTACTCTATACACCTCTACCCCGATATGACGCTGTCCCTGGGAGCCAAAAAAATCTTACCGTGTTATAGGTGAAACCGCATTATATCGAACTTGCTTTGATCCTCCGGAGCGCGCAGCCCTGCCCCCCCGGAGTGCTGCTTTACCACGTTATATCCGAATTTGTGTTATATCGGGTCACGTTATATCGTGGTAGAGGTGTATCTAGAGAATATTGACCTTTCATTTAAAAGAATGCACACAATCTTATTTTGATTATAGTATGGCTTTGTATGTTGGTAAAGTGATTCATATTGTTTTTCTTGTAGTTGGTTCTTTATCTTCTGAGGATCATGATTTTGACCCTACTGCTGAAATGTTGGTACATGACTATGATGATGAGAGAACTCTTGAAGAGGAGGAAATGATGGAGGAGGGCAAAAACTTCAACTCTGAAATTGAAGATTTAGAAAAGGTAGGAGAGGGGCTTTTACCTTCTTTTCCTAATCATACAGCTACACTGTACTTACTTTAGTAAATACAAAGGACATTCTACCTTCTCTTTCATTTATCTTGTTTAAGTAAATTCCATAGAAACAATAGTAAATGCCTTTGCAGCCAATATAAAATAGTCAGATTTAGCTATTGGATATATGTGGGTGGATCTTCAGTTGGAAGTTACCACAGAACTCAGTTGATCAGTTCCAAAGATTTCAGAGCTGTGTTAATTTAAAGTACTTCCCTTCTAATTAATATGACAATAGTGCTTTTGCTTTGGAAGAGAAATTACTCTCCCATGGAACAAGTTTGTCTTGTGTTTATAAGTATTTGATACCACTGTATCAGTTCTTGTTTTTATTAAGTGGGAAATATATTAAAATCATACACCACAAATAGTATTTAATGAGGACTAGCTTCACTTCAAATCAGAATATTGATTAAGCACAGTATGAACTATTTTATCATGGCCATAATTTCATTCTTACCATCAATTGCTTTATTCCATAGCCTTGTTTAAGTATGATGGGCCAAATTAATGGTGGTTCTGAGGCAGAAAATGGGTGTAAGTGAGTTTAGCTTGCATCAATTTGCCATTCTGTAAATGTGCAAAATAACTTGGCCCCCTCCTGCTGTATTTTACACTCTTCTGTTAGTTGCTTTTCCTGTTACACCCCATCTTCATCCTTGTCTGTGTGTCACCCATTTTGCACATCCACTGAATGCCAAATTAATGATAGTTATACTGCTGTTTGCTGAGCTGCTTATAGCACCATTCACATAGCTGCAGAATTTGGTCCAGAGATTTCCAGGGAGATGCACCTGGTAACACCAGATCTGAAATTGGCTGTATATGTTTAATAGTGTAAGTTTGTATTTGCTGTATGTGGGACAACACTGCATATTGGTAGGCTTCCATACCACCAATTCTACCCTTTAGAAATTACCAATTTTTGTTGTAGGTTTCATACATGCAGTTGTAAATCAGAAATAACATGGTTTTAAAAACTACACTTGGTAAACTCCACAAAATTACCTATTTGCTGCTATTTTGGAAGAGAGAGAATCAGTGCCAATAAATTAAAGGATATATTGTTTTAGGTCACAATCCTGCAAAGATTTAAGCACGTGCTTAACTGTACTCACTGTGAGAAGTCTTTGCTGGGGCCCTTAGATGACTGCAAGAAAAAAAAATCACTTAATCAGAATGTGAGTTCAACAAGGATTTTAAAACAATGTTTATAAGTACTTGAAAATATTTTCAAGTATCTCCATTGATATGAATCAGGCAACTGACTAATGCCTGGGAATTGCCACATTATTAATTGCAATAGGAAATACAGCCTGATGACATGTAACAAGACGGGATTATCAAAAGCTGCTGGTATGCAGTTGCCCTCCCCAGTTCTTCCTCAGCTTACCCTCTTTGTCAGTCTCCCTATTTTCTCCTCCTCCTTACTTCCCCAAAGCAAAAAAACTGGGAAGTCAGTATAAAAAGTATTTTTGGGGGTGGGTAGAAGCAAAAACTAACAATTGCTGTGAAAATCTGTTGCTGGCTTCTTTTTGTGTCTCTGGCTGCAGCTGTGATTATAACATCTTGCCACGTTGTAAGTCTTCAAGTTGATAATATGGTTGCTTCCTGCTTCACTATTTCATATTTTTTTTAATATATCTGTTATCATAAAGAAATGTTAGTCAATCATACTTTACACTGGATCAAATGATTAGAAATTGTTTTTATATTCAGTTAATATTTACTTCTAAGCCTTCTCTTGTATATATCCAGTAAATAATTTTCAGAGAAATTTGAAACAGATTTTGAAAGTGCCTTAAATACATGATTATGAGCCAAATTGAGCCGTGTGTTTAAAAAAATTTGAAATACGTATTCAATTTTTTTCTAAAAAGACACTATTCTTCTCTTTGGAATTGGAGAGTTATAATCCTTTTAAATTCACTATTAAACGATTTCAAAATTAATCTTGTCCCTTTATGCTTGTATAACAATATGTAGTATTTGACAATATTAAAATGTTAAATATTTATAACTGTTCTTATATTAGGAAGGAAGCATGCCTTTAGAAGATTTACTGGCTTTCTATGGCTATGAACCTACAATTCCAGTTATAGCAGGTTCCAGTGCAGATAGCTCCCCAAGTGAACTTGCGGATGAACTTCCAGATATGACTCTGGACAAAGTAAGTCAAAAACATTTTTCTCTGTATTTAAGTTTAAAGCTAGGAACCTGTGTGATCTTTGTCGTTCTCTTGGTAATACAAAAGTTATTGACACCTATTAGTCTGAATGCAAAGTATCCACATTAGTCTTCTTAATGGACATTGAGAATCTGACTCCGATTTTACTTATTTACAGTACATTTGTAAATGAGGCACAATTTCATTAAAGTTGTTGATGCTACACGAGTATAAAAGAAAGTAGAAGTTCTTGAGTCATTTGTAATGTTAAAGACTTATAGTTTTATTTTGTTTAATATCACTTTTTAAAAAGTTAAATTTGGAACTTTCAGTAGTGTGTGTGTGTGAAGCTGGGGACTAATATTTATGACTTCAACTATATATACAGTGTATCAAAATTTCTGTGGATATATAGTTAATTTGAAAACTTGCTCCTGAATACTTTGGAGTGTTCCCTTCAACTGGATAAGAAAAGTATTAGATATGTGGAGGTGAGAGAGAAACTGTCATTTATGCAGAGACTGGGTGTATTATGCAACTGGTATAAAACCTGAAACTTCAGTGTTTTAAATTGTGACCCTTGGAGATGGTTTTCTCAGTTCTCCTGAACGTTTAAACTGACTGCTGTGCATTTTAGAGTCCAATTAGGATGCACATTTCAGTGTTACCGTGTGGTTACAAAAAATGTGGTCTGGATTGTTACCTGATGCATATCCACATGCAGTTCTTCCTCTCCAACTTCTCTGTGTGGAAGAGGGAGGCTCAGACGCATCTACAAACTCTGTAGAAGTTGCTGTTCACTGTTAAGGAGACTGAGTGGGGCAGGACAACAGGATTCACATCATCCTTTGTGCAGTCCTGCAGAGAACCCTAAGAAAAAGAAATATGGGTCTGGGCTGTATTAATTCTTCCAGAGAGTTCTGGGGGACGACATGGTTAGTGATCAGTTTCTGGTAGTGCAGCTCCAGTGGAGCTGTGATGCTAGGACTAGGGGAAACTCCAGATGGGCCAAGTTGATGCACAGCCACAGGGTCTCCAAAGATCCCTAGGCTGCTTTAGGTTTGGGGGCAATCCCCAGTGGGCTTTTTCACTGAAGGCAACTCCGTCCCAACCCCCTCTCCCACCTCCCAAGGGTTTTAATGATGTCAGGATGAAGAACCTCAGAGTCAGCTCTGGAGTGAGTGGTAAAAAACCACTTTCACACTGGTTTTGGTTTCTATACTTCAAAAATCTTAGGAATGTAATTCTGATTTTTTTGTGTTTAAGTTTTTGGGGAGTGTAGAAGAATAGAATAAATTTTGGTTAAAAGTTAGATAATGTATTTGCTAATAGAACCTCAAACTTGCTAGTTCAAAGGCTCACCAACCTATACTTAGTCCTAATTCTTTGATTTTCTTTCTTGAATGATACAGGAGGAAATAGCTAAAGACCTCTTGTCAGGTGATGATGAAGAAACACAGTCTTCTGCTGATGACTTGACACCATCAGTTACTTCACATGAAGCTACAGACTTCTTTCCTCGACCATTAAGATGTAAGAAAACTAATGCTATAGTAGTGCCAAAACATTCTAAGCGCTGTATAGATATATAGAAAGATTGTCTAGTTACAAAATTAGGGCCCAATCCTGGGAGGTACTGACACCATTGATTTCACTGGAAGTTGAGGAACACTGGCACTTTGCAGGATGTTCTAAGAGTATCATTTTTTGTTGACATTACTGATGATTCAGCTATAGAATCTGATACTTTTCAACTGAGTTGTGATCACAGAAAATATATGGTGGGTTAATTTCTTGACAAATACCCAGTTATTAATTTGGCTTTTATTTGGAGTGCCCTCTTGTCCGTTTACAGGAAAGGGTAAAGAGGAGCACACAATCAACTTTCTTTTAATCTACTATTCATTATTTTACATCTCCAGCATATTTTCTCTCGTACTTCTTTCCAAATTGATAATACTTGTTTAGCTCAATGTCCCTGAAACAGTTGGATAACAGAATTTTAAATGGACAGTGTAGAGAACAATTACCACAGCAAAGTAATCTGAAAGGCAACTGGGAGATAAATTGTAGTACTAGTATCTTCCTGTTGCTGTTCCCCAGACCTATACTTGCAGTGCCTTTGAGACAAATTATCTTATTTCCTTTGACAGTCAGCTATCCATTTCTAACGCACTCAGTTGCAGATATAGTACCTTCTACTATTTAACTTTTATGCTGCAGTTCCACAGAAAAGCAAATTATTAAGAAGACCATTGTCTCTAAATGAAAGCAGATGCTCTTGTTTAGTTTTTTTAAAGTAAAACAAAACAGATGCAATTGTAGTTCTATGTGCAAACTGTAAAATACTGCTAAGTAATACTGTTTTTGTTTTTGTTTTTTTGTTTTTGTTTTGTTTTGGTGCATATAAAGCAAACACTACGTATGATGGAGATAAGGAATCGGATGGTGAAGATGTTGAGGCAGACACTGGTAATTCATCTGAAGATTTGAGGAAGGTAACTAAAGTATTAATTACTTCCATATAATAAATCTCAGTGGAATTTTCTTACATAAAAAAAGAATCTGAAATAAAAACAAATGGTATCTAAAACAGTGCTTTAATCGTGGAATCAAATGCATCTTGTATTGACATTTGTAATGCTCATATGTCTTTGAGTGGAAAGTTAAAGTGTGTTTGTGTGATTGTTTTGTTTTGTTTTAAACCTTCAGGAAATAATGGTTGGTTCGCAGTATCAGGCTGAAATACCACCTTACCTGGGCAAGTACAGTGATGATGAAAAGGGTAAGTTCTTCTGTTTTACTTCTACTTGGTTATATAAAAACATTAAACATTACTTAAAAATCACGAGGATCAAAAATTGACTTCAGAAATTATAACAATAGTAGCCAAGACAAAACAGTGCAACTAAATTATCTCATTATAATATTTAATTCTAATGAATAACTTTGGGTATAAAATTCTCATAGAAAAGGAGAAATAAGAAAAATCAAATATTAAACCGGAAGGATAATAATACTAGACCAAATCATAAAATGGCTCCAGGAAGAGTTTGTTACTCACAGAAAATGCAAACTGCAATTGAATATGAGGTCAATTATTCAGTGACCTTCAGAAAGAGCATCTTTGCTTCTCTTTTAGAGAGGTCAGGCACTTCAGCCATAATCAAAGAATATTATTGTATTGCCTTTAGAATGGCATAGCTTTGTGGGATACAAAACTACTGCAGAAAAACATTAAGCAACAAACTCTCTGTTCTAAATAATTTCCTTTTACTGGCCAAGTAGTTTTGGAAAGAGAAATCCTGTGATCATTCTATAAATGTGCTTTTCTTTATTCCATTTGTTGCATGAGTCTGTCTCTATCTAAATTAAGGTAAAAATTAGTTTCAGTAGGAAAAAAGAGTGGATTTATTCAGTTCAGATGAGATTTTTATCTGAATACCTTTCTGCCCCAACTTTCTGGATGGTAAATAGCTGTAGGATTCAGAAAAGGTAAGTATTAAAACTGAAACTTCCTCACTTCCAGATACATCAGGAAATCTTGGAACTGATTGTAGAGTGCATCAATAACTGGATGGTATTAATTTTTTTCTGTACACTTTCAAAATTGTTTTTAATGACCTTTTTTACCTGTAAAATTCTATCAGAAAACAAATCTAATCAAACACAAGCCTGTGGGTGCTTTTGGTGGTGTTTCTGATTCCATTATGCCATTTGTCTATAACTCTGTTTTTATTCCTTTCTGGAGTCACTTTTAACAATTTAAAGTTAAATACAATGATGGAATACAGCCTTCTTAAAACAGTTGAATATAGTGCTAAGTAGTTTGGCTGTTTAGAGAAAAAATGACATCTCTCCTTCACCCTATCCTTAGACTTTCCAGAACAGCTGAGAGGTTTATACAGCTGTAATATTACAGTAGTCTTGTTATGGGTTTTTTGTTTTTAATAAAACTCCTGACCTTTCCTAAGATTTCATTTTAGAAATTAAAAGTACATGAAATGTACATCCTTGGTAACAGTGACAAAAGCAGCGGTGATTCTGGTGGCTTGGGCTTTGTGTTCCCTGGGACAGCTCTAAATTCAGTCTTGTAACGTTACTGTTTGTGAAAGCATCTTCTATTCTTGGGCAGCAACAGTATCTTATAAGGTGAAAAGGGTTGTTTTTTTAATTCCTCCTCATTGTAGGAGGTGCAGATCTTCCTCACTCTTTTGGCCTGTACCAGCCTTTGATTCCTTTGACTGCCATGGATCAGATAATTTATCTAATTTTGCATTGTCTGCAGACTGTATGACATGTTAAATGTAATGTCAAAAATGTCTGTTCGTAATACTAAATATTTTAATAGCAGGGATTGAAATTTGAATGTTTGCTGCTAACGATAATTAATGTTCAAGTCCTGTCTCGTGTTGTTTGATATACATAGAAGATATTTATAAAAGCCACTTACTTACATATTAGATTTTTTTCCAGTGTGATTTGACAAGATGTATAAATGCACAACCCAAACTCATTACAGAACATGTATGTCCCTTACTCTAGTAGTTGATGACTATTTGCGCCAGAAATCCCAGTATTAGCATCAAGATCAGCACGTCTAATAATATATAGCAACAAGTTTTTTTGAAGACAGTGACTGCTTAGTCACTTGCTTTTTTCCAGCATGGAAAGTGTTTGAACTGACTGAGGAATAAATGTAGTGCTAGAATTCATATTTTTTACTGCTCATTTATTGGTTTATTCTTTTTTACTGTTTTCAAGGATTGTGTGCAACTCTAAGCAAACAGAGATGTGACTGTATTCACTAGTTTATAAAACACCCAACTTTGTCATATATAAATATGCATAAATTTCTTGATTTGAATTCTCTAGTGGCCAGTAGATTTTTCTTTTTTCCTTTTTTTTTTTTTTTGGACAGGTCCTTGTCCTTAGAATTCAGTCCCTTCCCTCCTTGTTCCAATATAGCCTGAATCTGTTCACCTTTGTGGCACAGTGCAAGGCATATCTCTTCAGTGAGGTATATGGAAAGGGGTATTATTTGTGCATATGACATGATGCTATCAATATGTTTGATTTGATTACCTCTAGCTACTTTCTTGTTTTCTATCTTTGGGGAAGCTGCTAATTTCTTATGTCATAGTTCTAAAACATTTGTGCCAGAAACTAAAGTATATAAATTCAGTGGGGCCATATAAATTTACATCTGCTGATATTTGGTCTACAGTATCAAAAACACCAGGATAGGTGTGCATGCTCTCACTCACACAACCTTGTTTGTATCTCAATGGATTTTCCTCTTAACAGTGTATGAAAATGATGATCAGTTACTTTGGAGACCTGAGGTGGTTTCAGAGATTAAGGTTAAAGAATACCTTTTTGAGACCTCGTTAAGAACTGGAAATGAAAAAAATATTGGAAGAATTCCTGAAGGAATACACACACGGGACAGTGAACAAGTATGTTTTATATCCTATCCATTTGTGACACATTGCCCTGGAACTAGTGTGCATTCTCTTTATGCGTATGTGCAACAGGTAACAAAATAGTCAAACATTTCTTTTCCACAGGAAGTGCAAAGTAAGACTCTGATCCTGCCAGTACTTAATTAAGCACATGAATAAGGATTGGCAGGATTGGAGTCTATAGTATCAATGTTTGTGATGCAGCATGTGTATATGATTATGTTCTTAACAAACAGTTCTCAGTATAACTCACATCAAGCTTTAGATATCCACTTATATTTTCTTGTGAAACCTTATTTTAAGTGGTATATTAAGTGGTACGTAACTTTGTTTAAATTGTTTATTTTGTTTATGAAATTTTAATGTAAAAATTAATTGACTGATATGCAATTTGATCATTGAAGCTAGACACAGTGCCTTAAACTGCTTAGCTACAAACTTTAAATGACTTGTTTTAAACAAAAATATTTCCTTAATTTCATAGGCACTCTATGAACTACTCAAATGTAACCATAATATAAAAGAAGCAATTGAGAGGTATTGCTCAAATGGAAAGGCATCTCAAGGTAAGAGATTTCTGAAATAGTAGGGAATACTTTAAGACTCTCTTCAAAGTTATAATGTACAGAAATACTGAGACCAGGTTCTCAGCCCTAGGTCATCACCCTTTTCACCACCTGAATGGAACAAAGTGGATGTAACATGACTGTAGCTGGCCAGTTGGGAATTTCTACTGGAGGAGTTCACAGCGGGTGCAAAGATGGCAGAGCCAGTTCCTACTCCACCAACAGTTTCACTCTTCCCTACTCTGATGGGGGTAGGGAGGAAGTGGAGCACAGCAACACTTTGCTCCCCTCTGGCATTTCTCAGCAGGTTTATAGACCTGCTGAGATCAGAGCCAGCTATCGTAAATTAGAGCAGACTACAGGCTACTCTAACTCATGCCAAGAGAATCCTGCTTGAGAATCAAGAAACCATAGTTGGCTCTGTGATGTGGCCCCACCCTTTCCTGTACTGAACCCTGAATGTATTTCATCAGCACAAGATAGCTCCACTATGTAGTAGGATAGGTTGGTTTGTGTTTTCCACCTCTTGTCCCCAGCCTTTATGCTTTCCTTAAAAGTTAGTAGAGCTGATCCATACAGATAACAGGGGGGTCGGTCTTTCACTCCCTGTAGTTCCCTTTAACCCTATGCACAGATGAAAGCAAAGGCAAACTTGGGGCTTGGTACTGCAGAAACATCTTCTGTATAGTGCTAATCTCGTTCAACTGCCATAGACTTAAAAAGAAGTTGAAAGCACTCAATACCATGCAGGGTTGAGCCCTAAAGCAGGCTGTGGAAATGCAGAAAAGTGAAGTTAAAGTGATTTCGTTTTTAAAAAGACCCATTATAAGCAGTCCTGCTTCCTTAAAGTTTCAGATGAGGATGTTTTTGCCATTCCACAGACCAAACTTCAGGAGGTAGTCCCTGAAGTCAGCTAAGGCTTTGGGACAGTTTCAAAAAAGCATTCTGATGACCCTAGCAAATATGGTATCCTTGCCAAATTACATATTACAGCTCTAGTGCCTAATCTTGTAATGTGGCACGTTTGTAGTTCCACTAATTGTATTTGCTCTTACTATGTATTGTGCACTATATCATTTGAAATGAACAATTATTCCATCATTTATTTCAGTGAGACTTTTTAGCTAATAAGCATAATGTGAGAAATATGTAAAGAGTGTCGTAAGGATAAAATAGTTGTTACCTCATGTGACAAAAGTATTCTGTGCATTACAGGCATTTTCACTACATATTGTTTCTGCATAAACTCCTATTAATTGGAATGCTTGCAGCCTAGATTTCAGTGAGGCTTTGCAAAGTAAGACTAAAACCCAATAATGTGAAAACATGCTGCATGGTAAGAAAGTTACACTTGTGGCAGCAGTTTGCGATCAGAGGACAGTGTTCAGTCCATGGAACCAGGGTGGATTTGATTTAAATCAATTTGATTTTAAATCACTAGTCAGGAAGACTCGATTTAATCATGGATTTCTGCATAAAAGTGCATTCTTGTTGGTTGTTATAACCTTAATACATATTCTTCACAACTCTGAGATAGATTTAGGTTTCATTTTTAGGAGGTACACACTATACATTTTTAAAGTGATGTTCCTTTCATCGTCTTCAACACAGCTTCCTCCTGAGAAGGAATACTTCTCATGATGTTTCATTCGGGCAACCAGGCCTTGCATTTCTTTGTTGCACTCTTTTGCATTTTGCACGCATGCCTGTCTTACCCACAGGTAGAGTAACGTCATTAAAATATTCCCAAACTGGGTCTCTTTTATGGCCTGCTGCCATTATAGGTTTTCCATTCTAGTGAGAGAATGGTATGGTAGATCTCAAATCAATAAAGGCTACACTCAGAAAGACCTCAAGACTTCTGGAATATCCTGCTCAAATAGTTTCACTTTTGTTTCTACTGCTTGTCCCTCCCTTTTCACATTTATCTCCAGACTACTTCTCCTTGTCCAGATCCCCAACAATCTTCTATTCATTGAACTTTTTGAAACTTTGCACTTTTAGAGGGAGGTATTGACTCTGTGTACAGAAATTTGCAGATGGAGAATAGGGCTGAGGTCTGTTATTTCTCACCTCTATATATGATATTTAATTATTTAAAAATATTTGTGCTGTTAACAAGCATGTTATCTCTGGAGACGCAAATCCACAGTTTGAGAACCGCAAAACGAAGCATCTCTGATGGTATCTTCTAGACCAGGGGCGGGCAAACTTTTTGGCCTGAGGGCTGCATCGGGTTTCCAAAATTGTATGGAGGGCCGGTTAGTGGAGGCTGCGCCTCCCCAAACAGCCAGGCGTGGCCCGGCCCCACCCCCTATCCGACCCCTCCTCCTTCTCGACCCCTGATGGTCCCCCGGGACTCCTGCCCCATCCAACCCCCACTGTTCCCTGTCCCCTGACTGCCCCCCTAGGACCCCTGCCCCCATTTAACACCCCTGTTCCCCACCCTCTGACCACCCCGACCCCTATCCACACCCCCGACCACCACCCCGAACTCCCCTGCCCTCTATCCAACCCCCCCGTTCCCTGCCCCCTTACCATGCTGCCTGGAGCATCAGTGGGTGGCGATGTTACAGCCGCAGTGCCCATGGCGCCAGGACAGGCAGCCGTGCCGCCCGGCTGGAGCCAGCCACGCCACCGTGCAGCACAGAGCACCGGGTCAGGCCGGGCTCTGCAGCTTGCAGCCCCACTGCCCAGAGCATTACGCCGGCTGCCGGGGAGGGGCTGGGAGCTAGCCTCCCCAGGGCAGGAGCTCAGGGGCTGGGCAGGAGGGTCCCGCGGGCCGTAGTTTGCCCACCTCTTTTCTAGACTGAGCACTGAGTCCCATTGGGTAGATAGAAAGATTAACCTAAATAATCTATACAGAAGCCCTGGAACCCCATAAGATTGGGTCCCTAATCCATGAACTATTGGAACTCATTTACAAAACTTTTCTTAAACATTACATGAATATATTGTCTCATACTATAGAATTCAAATTTATAATTCCTATTCCATAATGAGATCTTTCAGCTATAATGTATCTTAATTAAAACTATCTTTAGATAGGTTTTTTCCTCAATGAATTTTATCAAACAAATCCAATTTTAAATAAAAAAAAAGATATATTTTTTTTAATAATTGATTTTTATCCACCCTGCATGAAACTTTCCCAGGTCCTATAATGGGAATTTCAACCTACTGTATTGGGCTTGCTGGCAGGTTAAAGTTTCAGTGGCAGGTGGCAGTCAGGACATTCTCAGTGGAATGCCTGCACCACTGGAATCTACTCCCTGCATTGTTCTGCCAGAATCCTGTATTGGTGAGCTGCAGGACACGGTGTAAGAGTTCATTGATTGGTCAACTTTTTGAATAACTTAAGATTTCACTTAATAGGGAATTCTTGTTTTGGCAAAGAGATCATTTGTGTTGCCTGTAAGCTGAAAGGCTCTTGTTTTACTGTGTAACTGAATGATACAAAAAGGACATTAAAAACAATAAGCAGTAATTACTACTATAACTGAGGCTACCTCATAATAAATGTACAGATATGTGGTTTGCCTGCTACTGTCTTGTTCCTTGATGAGGTAAATACGTATCTCCTCTTTCAGTATACTTCAACGTGAAACAAAATCAAAACAAATTATGACATAACAGGGAATGTCTGCTATTATATAGTGGTTTGAATTTTGGGAGAATGGAGGTGAGAACCCAGGAATGTGATGATGGCAAACTATGTACTAAATACTAAGTAACAATAATATCAAACTTTGAAAAAGCAAGGGTAGTGGAGGCTAAAATGATCCTTATATAGAGTTTGAGCCACATGATCTTAAACTGTGTATTATAGTACTAGGTTGAGGCGCACAATAGAGAAAGATCTGAAACCCCATGGAAAACAGGTTTTTCCTTTGATCTGTGTGCGTGTGTTGAAAATGAACACTAACTTGCATTGTTACCAATTTGTAAAAAGAACTACAAGTTTTTTACAGAATTAAATGTATGGAAAAGCAGTTTCTCCTTTGCCTATTTTCCAAGGTCTGTGGTTCTTTGTATCCCTGCAAGAGTAGACACCTTTGAAATCAGTGCAGAAAAATACTTTGCTTCACATGCTGGTGATGTTTTCAAACCTTGGCAGATTTGGGCCCAGATCCACAAAGGAACATAGGCATTGCAACACATAATATTTAGGCACCTTGCCACCCATTGGAATGCACAGCCCCAAGTTAGGTGCCCAGGCTCCCTGTACAATGCATGGGGTGAATTAGGTGGCTAAGAATGGGATCCACAAAAGCTAGCCCACTGAGTTGGAAGTCATCTAAACTAGCCAATAGGAAATGCTGAAGAGTGAGGCCTAAGCCTCTCAGGTAGTTAGGCACCTATCTCTGCTTGGTGTCTCAGCTGTGAACCCCTTCCTGGAGTTAGATGCCTAAGTGGTGTTTTTTTGTTTTTGTTTTCTGCAAGAAGTGCAGGAGGTGGCAGTGGCCTCCCTTATAACTTCTCACTCAGTAGTTCAGGTGCTCAGGAGGAATATGGGAAACGCAGGTTCAGTTCCCCACCAAACCCTGCACGTCATGTGGAGAATGTATTTGAACTTGGATAAGCCACCTCTCAGGTGCATGTGCTAATCACTGAACTATGGATTTTCTCTGGTCTGATGTCTATTTAATTATTTATACACAATGGAACAGCTTCAATGGGACAGATTGAGAGAGACCCATACCTGAATATCCCACAGTCAGCGGTAAGGGCAGTCACACCTAAGAGGTGGAAAATCCAAGTGGGGGAAATGACATTAAGCAGAGGGGTAATTGAACCTGTGTCTTCACATCTGAGGTGAGTGCCCTGATCACTGGGCTAAAGGTTATAAGGCTGGCCACCTCCATCCCCCCCTAGCAATTTTGTCTGGGTTTAGGCATGCTCTGAAAATGCCTACTGGATTGGGCCCTGCAGGTGAGAAGATCCTCCTTGGATTTAGGTGTGAGATTGGTGCTTAGACTGAGGCAGCTGTGTGCATGCTCTCTGGCAGAAACTTAGGTGCCTAGGGAACTTTAATGGTGGAAACTCCTGGCACCTAAGGATTTTAGATGCCTCCATGGTCAGGCAGCAGCTAAGGGTTTTGGGGATCTTGGTGGTGCCTAAATTATGGATTTAGGTACTTAAAGGAGCAGTTAGGTGCCCAAGCCCTTTTGTGCACCTGGCCCTGGATGACTACAAATAAAATATAATAATAATAAATGAAACTCTAACAGTCCTTTATCATTCAGTGAACAGAGTAGTGTATCCAAAGTTGATGATTAGCAGATTGTCAGTTTTCTAACCAACAGTATAATTAGAGGCTTCAGTGTATTAAGAATAAGACAAATTCTAAAGAATTTAGCAGTTGCTCTTCAAAGTGCATTTGGATTTTCATGAATGTTATCAGTACAAATGTTTGTAACTCAGTTTCTGATGGAAATTATCTGAAAATAAGTGCTGTTCTTATTTTTGGGAATCCTCTAGAAGAGATGACCGCTTGGACAGAAGAAGAATGCAGAAACTTTGAACATGCACTTCTGATTTACGGGAAAGATTTTCATCTCATACAGAAAAATAAGGTAAGTGTTATGTACTTAAATTGGATGTAGAGAATGGTAGTTTAGTCACTTAAAATCTATAAAAGCAACTAATTTAACAGAAGCATTGCCTACAGTGAAATATGAGGCAATGTATTAGAGCTGATTTGTCATTTGCATGCTAACTTTACCACAAACGACATTCAACAGTCAACATTTTCAAGATCAGTCAACCTGTTAGTCTCTGAAATAGTGTTGTATTCACATTGCATTCATTTATGCATTTGTAATATAATTTTGTTGTGTTATACTCTATGCTGCTCTGGCTTTGCACTGCCCTGGATTCATTCTCTGAGTCTAGACCAGGCAAAATAATAAAATACCTTAATTAGCTTATCCATCTCATAGCCACCAGGGGCTTGGAGTTCTGCAGCCACACAGGACTCAGCCACTAAGGTGCTAGAAGGAAAGTAGAGTACTGTACAGTTGTCATTCAACAGTAATTCTTTTGACTAAGGAGTGGTGATGTGGACTCACTCAGCAAGGAGACCCATCTACTCCTCAAATGGAAGGATGGACGCTTCTGTAGAGGGATGGAGGGGAAGGAATAATACATGGAATAAGAGCCTAGCTAGACTTAAGGATTGGTACTCTCAGAAACTGACCTGTCTTTATATAAGGGAAACAAGTGTATTTGAAGCCTTAAATTGCACAGTGCATGTAGATTCATGGATAATAGGGATAAAATGGATCTTTTGGATCATCTAGACCATCAGGACTACTTCCATTGTAATAGTCTAGTTTTGCACACACCTGTTGTCGGAGCCTGGGCAGTCTCTGCTGACTAACCTTACAAAAAGGAGAGTTTCCATAATACCTTACTTATTTTCCCTTTTAGCTTGTTACTCTTCATACTGCTCTTAGCTTTCCTCCCTTTTTTTCTTTGCATATTTTGACTCTTCATAAATTGTTAAGCTGTTATGAACTGCTATTGAGACATTAATTTTTGTCCTGGACACTGTCTCAATGTAAAACTTAATTTAAAAAAAAAACAAAAAACTGGATTTTCTATAGCTGAGCATATTAAATTGCTTTATTGCGTGGATCTAAAATAGTACATTTTTCAAATTTATATTGTTAGAAGAATCTCTTAATCAGAAAAGTAACTTAAGAGAATGTAGGAGAATGGGGACGATGGAGAGTACTAAAACCTGCCCCCCTTTCCCCCTGCCCCTCTTTTTTTTTTTTTTAAACTAGCATGTTAATTCTTCCTGCCCCATTTTAGGTGAGAACTAGAACAGTTGCTGAATGTGTAGCATTCTACTACATGTGGAAGAAATCAGAACGTTATGATTACTTTGCTCAGCAAACAAGGTTTGGAAAGAAGAGGTACAACCATCATCCAGGGGTCACGTAAGTACAGAGTGCTTGGAATATATCCTTACTGTTGTCAGTTCTGCATCTAGAGTTTTTTCCAACTTTTATCAGGGTGGTGAAATGCTGCAGTGATGTTGGATTAAAGAAATTCATCTCCTAGTCACACACCTGTCTCTAATATAAGGATGTCTTTCTAGGGACTATATGGATCGGTTGGTAGATGAAGCAGAAGCCCTTGGTGGAGCAGTACATTCTTCAGCCTTAACTGCTAACAGCAGAACAGAGCCCATTCCTGATCAACAGCTCAGCATTCTGAACTCTATCACTGCCAATGACTTGACAGGTAAATCAAGAAAAATCAGTATTGAAGTTTAAAAGACTGTTTTCTGTTGTAACTGTACCTCAAGAAAGTCTATTTTTATTTAAATTTTGTTCATTTTTTTTCCCCAGCATTGACCAATAGTGTAGCTACAGTCTGCCACTCTACAGATGTGAACTGCTTGGAAGATGCCTTTTCTCCTCTGGACAGCTTACCCCGAGCACCAGTTAATCATGTGCCTGTTGTAACAGAAGAGTTGCTTACCTTGCCTAATAATGGTGAAAGTGATTGTTTTAATTTATTTGAGACTGGATTTTATCACTCGGAGTTAAACCCAATGAACATGTGCAGTGAAGAGTCAGAGAGACCTGCCAAGAGATTAAAAATGGGGATTGCAGTCCCTGAATCCTTTATGAATGATGTTTCTGTAAATAACTTGGGTGTGGACTTTGAGAACCACACACATCATATTACCAGTGCCAAAATGGCTGTCTCAGTGGCTGACTTCAGCAGTCTATCTGCAAATGAGACAAATGGTTTCATCAGTGCCCACACTCTACACCAACATACTGCCCTTCACTCAGAATGATTCCAGTGGTGGACTACAAAAACAGCGGGTACTTAATGCAGCAGCAGACTTGATGGGAACTGTCAGGTTTGCTTAGTCTTTCACTGGAAGTTTGAACTTTATGACATCAGTGATGTCTTTGTATGTATAGAACTATATCTTGATTTATCAAGAATAATTTCATTTTTCAATCCATACGTGTGGAAATGTCCTATGATGTTCGGCAGAGTTTGGGATTAAGAGAACTCTGGTGCAGCTTTAAGCTCTGCTTCAATTTTTTTTAAAGCCTGTAGACAGAGGTCACCATCTCAAAACCAGCACAGAAGTTGTGAACTGATTGAAGTGGCTTTTTAGTCTAAGTTACTTTTGCCGTAACAGATGCAGTGGAATAACAATGTTTACAGGTACAGATCCTGATTCCTGCTCAATGTAGCATTTTTTTTTTTTAATAAAGGCAGGGATGGGTTTCTTTAATTTAAACTGCACAAAGAAGGATATTTTTTAATGGAACCTTCTCTCGTGTGATACTAAACTAGGGCACTTCAGTTTACAAAACAGCGAGTTCATCTTGGTGGAAGCTAGCACAAGGGACTGTATGAGCAAAGTGTGAAGACATACACTTAGATGCTGTTGCAAAATTATAGGCCATGGCTACCTTACACAGAAGTAATTATACTGCCAGAAGGTTTCTGTGTACTTAAACTTATTGGCTAAACAAATGCATTTTAGAATATTGTATTTTGATGGGGTTTTGTCCACAACTTTTAAGAGTGTATTGTAATAAATAACACCAGTTATTTGTATCAATTTTTTTCTGAGGCAGCTGATGTATAAAGCCACAGTCTGCAAGGTTTAGGATTGACCACTAAATGGTTTACATTTGGGACACACCTTAAATTGTTTGGAGCACTGCAGTTCATTTGAGGGACTATCTAGATTTTTATATAGTGCAGTACAACCTTGAAGTATACACTTGAAAACTTCCTTTAGCATGGATTGTGTTTATTTCTTTTGGCAAGTCATTGTCTCAAAATGGCATTTCAATACTTTTCTCAAATGGGAATTGACAGCAGTACAAATGCATCTCATACTCAAAATTGTTTATGCCAATCAATTTTTTGGTGAATATTAAGATGAAATTTTGGGTCACCATAAATTATTCCATTTAATACCCTTTTATTTAAGTTGTGTTACAGATTCCGACAAAACATAGTATTGGTATGTGAGATGCTTCCAGAGCATACAACTTTCAGGTTTGTGCTTTTTTTTTTTCATTTTTGTTTACAAGATTCTGAAGTTTAGCCCAGTACAATTGAATCGCAGTAGACTTTCCCACACACACTCAGATTTTTCTTTGCACTGTCTGTAATGCAGATTAATTGCCACTAATTTGCTTGCATTTTTTAAAATGCTTAAGTTTGACTGCATTGGTAATATTTGTAGTAATTGCTTCAAGGTTATGCTGAGTAATTTAGTAGTAGAGACTTTGGGTAGTATTTGAAAGGGACGAGGGTATTTATTATATATACTGTGAACTGCATTGACATCCTGATTTTTGGATGCGGCGTACTCCCAAGTTTTCTTTACAGCATTGTAATGAAGATTGCTTTGAACTGTTTACGCAATAGCACATTTACCATAAAAATTAGTTTAGCACAGTGGACAAAAGTAGTTAGCGATAATTTGTTATCAATTCTTTAACTTAAACATCTGAAATATGTAATTCTAGTAAGTACACAGTAAATAACGGGTAGCCTTGGCTACAAATGTCAGAGTACAACACAGGGTCAAGTTGTCAGCTTCTTGTTGCTGTGTTTTGTGCTGAACTTTGTACCTTGTTTCTTTTGTTTATGAATCAACACATTTTTATGTAATTTTGTAAAATACTGGCCATATTTTTTCATTGTTATACATTCAAGTTTAACTATGGGTTTACAGTGGCTGGTCTGTATAAAAATCATTACACAAAGATGACTGAATGCTTATACCAGTTGCACTTAAATGAACATGCCCATTCTCATTAGCTGATGCAGTAATATATTCAGTTTATCTATGCATTGCTGGGATCTTAATATAGACAGAGACTTGTCTAAAGTTTGGATTGTCGGCAAGTTGAATGGACACTTTAGTTATTTAATAAAGACTTTTGACCAAAATTCAGAAAATGATATGAGAGAAAAAAGATTTCCGGCTAGTCTAATAGATTTTTAAATTCTAATCTTATTTAGCCTCGTGGCTAGCTAGCTGGTAACGTTTACTTTTAATTCCTTGTTAAAATGAGGCAATAATTTGCAAGATTTGTAAATATGTACATTCTGCATATCTTTTTAGATATCTATTTCAATATTTTCTGACTACTTGTGTATAGTAACATTTTTGTGCATGCTTGATGTGACATTCATAAATTTGTACCACTATGACTTTATCCTTGTAAAATAGCTATTTATTGAATTTTTCTTTTAAAAGCTGGACTTACCTATTTTTCTCTCAGTTTAAACATTTAAATGGAGAACTTGTTACTGTTTATTAAAAGAATTGCGTTTTGAGGGTCAGCATGAAGATAACTGAATTGCAACCATATGAAGAAATTCTATTGCCTTGATTCTTGGATGGTGAAGCACAATTCTTGTAACAAACTGTGATGAATTCTTTGTCCTTTGCCACGTTTTTTTCTTCATATGAACAAACCAAAAATCCATAATGGGCAATTGCAGTGTTGGTAGATGTATCTTTTATGTACAGGGAATCTGAAGAGGATAGCTGATTCATTTAGAAGTGTAACTGGTGCTGTGATTATAGCAATACTTTTACTTTTGTTAGTCATGTCATCTTCTCATGCTAGATTTTTAAATGTTTAGTTTTCCTCTTGTCATGGTCAAACTGCTGAATTTACTTGAAGGATGTACATTACTGTTTGCAGAATACTAAATTGTGTACAATTAGGTCAATGAATTGTGCAATTGTTTCCTGTTTTTAATTTTTAAAACTGAGGGTCAAAAATGTGTGAAAACTTCAGATCCAGTAGAACATAGTAATACTACAGAATTTAACCAAAGTCTCTAGTGCATATTTCAACTTTGAATGTAAACTAATGGATAAACTGACCAACAGGGACACTATTTGCCCAGAATTACAAGCACATTATCTACAAAGGGGAAACTAAATACAGTAATTTATAAAATGACAAGGTTACTATTTTTTTAATGTTTTTCACTTAAGGAAATTACCAATTATTGTTTAAAATAGTATAGGTCTGATTATGGCCCTCTTACGCCACCAGTGATTCCAGCCTTTCCCAGTTTGAAATAAGCACCCTGTGTATAATGACCTAAACCAGTGACAATCGGAACAAGTTTTAGTATCAGATGTTCAAGAGGAAGTCGCTATTGTTGCATTGGTTTTAATATTTGTACATAAACACTGATTTTTTTGAGCATTATTTTGTATTTGTTGTACTTTAATACCTGGTGTACAGTTCCAGAAATAAATGTCTGGAAACCTTTTTTTCTTTTGTAAAATTGCTTTCATGCATCTGCAACACATTATTTATCACTTAGAATATCTCTTAATGTGTGAATGTTTTTTAAGATGTGTAGGACACTCACTTTGATAGTATGGCAATGTCTGATCTAGTTACTATATAGGGAAGAGAGATTCTTTGGACGTCTGTTGTAACAGAAAGGCACAAACAGTTCTAGGTTTCACTTTATCTACTCACTGTGGCGTCGGAACAGCACGTTTTGGAGTATTCAATAGTGGTATCAATAAAATAGCACTTCTCAACTGCAGACCATTTTAAGAAGCCTTACCTTCTCCTTGTGGGGAATGGGAATGAGTCCTATGTACGGTATATGGACACTAAGTCGGAGCTAAAGTGACTTGCCCAAAACCGTATGAGGAGGGTTAAACCAAATTAGAATTTTTAATTCTTGGCTTCCAGTGGTCAGACCATGCCTTCTCTTAAGCAAGTGTGTTTGAGCCATTAATTTGCAACTGAATGTCTTTAATATCTTTGATGAGATGATCAAATCTAGGAGTAACACCATGATGCTGAACTTAATGTTGCTATGCTCAGCATTACAGCACCTAACCTCTGGGTAGCCTGCTGCCTGGTGGAATCCTCAAGCCCAAGGTTGAGTGCCAGGCTCCCCACACACTGCATGGGGAGAGCTAAGTGCCTAAGGTCTTGGCTACACTTGAGAGTTACAGCGCAATAAAGCCACCCACAGCACTGTAACTCACTCCCTGTCCACACTGGCAAGGCATGTACAGCACTGTATCTCCGTGGCTACAGTGCTGCTTGTACTCCACCTCCCCGAGAGGAATAGAATATTGCGCTGTCGCTGCAGCGCCAGTGTGGCCGCCCAATGCGCTCTGATTGGCCTCCAGAAGTATTCGGCAGTATCCCACAATGCCTGTTCTAGCCACTCTGCTCATCAGTTCGAACTCTACTGCCCTGGCCTCGGGTCAGACCCGCCCTTTATATTCACCAGGAATTTTAAAAATCCCCTTCCTGTTTGCTCACCAGGTGTGGAGTGCTATCAGTGAATCTTTCCAGGTGACCATGCCTCCACGTGCAAAACGAGCCCCAGCATGGAGCAATGGCGAGTTGCTGGACCTCATCAGTGTTTGGGGGGAGGAAGCTGTCCAGTCCCAGCTGCGCTCCAGCCAGAGGAATTACGATACCTTCGGGCAGATATCAAGGGCCATGATGGAAAGGGGCCATGACCGGGATGCACTGCACTGCAGGATTAAAGTGAAGGAGCTGCGGAATGTCTACCACAAAGCCCACGAGGCAAACTGCCGCTCCGGTGCTCCCCCTCGACCTGCCGATTCTACAAAGAGCTGGACACGATACTTGGGGGGTGACCCCACCTCCACTCCGAGCACCACCATGGACACTTCAGAGCGGGGGGAGGAGGAGGAAAGCGGGAGTGAGGGTGCTGGGGTGGAGGCAGACACCCCGGAATCCCTGGAGGCATGCAGCCAGGAGCTCTTCTCAAGCCAGGAGGAAGGTAGCCAGTCGCAGCGGCCGGTACTTGGTGGAGGACAAACAGAAGAGCAGGTTCCCGGTAAGCAGCTTTTATTTTCGGAAAGGAAATTTTTCGGGAGAGGAGGGTTAGGGCTGCATACATGTCTAGATGCGGAATAGTGCATTGATGTGGTCTATCACATCGTGGTAATCTGCCTCGATAATCTCTTCGAAAGTCTCATCCAGAAAGTGGGCAATGTGCTTGCGCGGGTTTATTGGGAGAGCCACCGTGGTCCTTGTCCCAGTCAGGCTAACGTTTCCGCGCCACTGTGGCGCGAGTGTCGGGGGGACCATTGCTGCACACAGGCAAGCTGCATATGGGCCAGGGCGGAAGCCGGATTGCAATAGAAGACCCTCCCTTGCTTCCTAGGTCACCCTCAGCAGCGAGATATCTTCCAGGATAAACTCCTGTGGAAAATGTTGGGACTGTGTTCAATGTAGGTGCCCCCTGCAGCTGTTGGCTCTCCCCAGGGCACAGAAACCCAGAGGACAGTACAGCCCTGAAACAATCAGTCCCCCTTACTCACCATTTTGGGGCTCCCATGGGTTATGTGTGCTCTCTTTGGGACGGGAAAATTATGCTATTGTGTAGACTGTGTGTGCCCTCCTTAAGTGCGGGGGAATCATTATTCTGGTATAAACAATGCTGCCTCTGTTAAGTGTTGCATTTTGCCTTTACAGATGCAACCTTGAGATCTCAGCCGTCCATGTTATCACCGGCTGAGAGACTGCAAAAACTCCGGAAGAGACCGCGAAAAAGCAAAGAAGACATGCTGCACAAAGTGATGCATCAGTCTCTTACAGAGAATCAAAAAGCACAGGAGTAGAGGGAGAGCAAAAGCAGGATCCGCAAGAAAAATGCAGCGCACCGGAAGCAAAGCACGAAGCGGCTGATAAGCATCATGGGGTGCCAAGCGGACTCTATCCAGGCGCTTGTAGGCATGCAGGCAGAGCACTACCACGCCCGCCCGCCCCTGCAGCCCTTGTCCCAAAAATTTCCCTTATGCCCCCATGTCACCTCCAACCCACTTTCCCCAATATCCGGGTTCTTACCACCATCAGCTGCCTCCAACACCTGTATCTTCACCAACCAGCCCTGAGAACTACAACCCTTACCCTCTGAACTCAACCCCCATCACTGTGCAGTATAGCCATCCTGAAGTGCAGCACTTATTACACAGCACTCCAGACAGGACATATGCAAATCTGTGATTGTACCGTTCCCCTCCCCACCCCACCCCCTTGCCCTTTCTGATTCCCAAAAAGTTGTATTTCTTTCAATAAATGAATTTTCTTTTCAATAAATGGATTTTTTGGCTTTGAAAACATTCTTTATTATTGCATAAAGTAAAAGATACCTTAGCCCAGGAAAGAAACAGGCACTGCAAATCAGCTTAGCAAACACAGATTCCTACTAACATTGTAACCACTACACTTCACTCCCGTGCAGGGCACCAGACATTACTGCTGGTTTTCAGCCTCAAATTGCTCCCTCAAGGCATCCCTAATCCTTGCAGCCCTGTGCTGGGCCCCTCTAAGAGCCCTGCTCTCTGGCTGTGCAAAGTCAGCCTCCAAGTGTTGAACATTGGAGGTCCATGCCTGACTGAATCTTTCACCCTTCCCTTCACAAATATTGTGGAGGGTACAGCACGCAGATATAACCGCGGCGATGCTGTTTTCGGCCAAGTCCAGCTTCCCATACAGAGATCGCCAGCGCCCCTTTAAACGGCCAAAAGCACACTCCACAGTCATTTGGCACCGGCTCAGCCTGTAGTTGAACCATTCCTTGTTGCTGTCAAGGCTGCCTGTGTAGGGTTTCATGAGCCATGGCGTTAACAGGTAAGTGGGGTCTCCAAGGATCACAATGGACATTTCAACTTCCCCTACTGTGATCTTCCGCTCTGGGAAAGAAGTACCGGCCTGCAGCTTCCTGAACAGGCCAGTGTTCCAAAAGATGCGTGCGTCATGCACCTTTCTGGGCCAGCCTGTGTTAATGTCAATGAAACGCTCACAGTGATCCACAAGTGCCTGGAGAACCATAGAGAAATACCCCTTCCAATTAATGTACTCGGATGCTAGGTGGGGTGGTGCCAGAATAGGAATATGCATCCCAGCTATCGCCACTCCACAGTTAGGGAAAGCCATTTGTACAAAGCCATCCACAATGTCCTGCACGTTACCCGGAGTCACGGTTCTTCTTAGCAGGATGCGATTAATGGCCCTGCAAACTTGCATCAACACGATTCCAACGGTTGACTTTCCCACTCCAAATTGGTTCACGACAGATCGGTAGCTGTCTGGCTAGCTTCCAGATTGCAATAGCCACCCGCTTCTCCACCGGCAGGGCAGCTCTCAATCTCATGTCCTTGCGCTGCAGGGTGGGGGCGAGCTCCTCACACACTCCCATGAAAGTGGCTTTTCTCATCCGGAAGTTCTGCAGCCACTGCTCATCATCCCAGACTTGCATGACTATGTGATCCCACCACTCAGTGCTTGTTTCCTGAGCCCCAAAGCGGCATTCCAGGGTGCTGAGCATGTCCATGAATGCCACAAGCAATTTCATGTCGTACGCGACTCGCTATCATCGTCGGACTCCTCACTGTCACTTTGGATCTTAAGGAATAGCTTGATTGCCAAATGTGACGTGCTGGCGAGACTCGTCAGCATACTCCTCAGCAGTTCGGGCTCCATTTCACACAGATCGCACTGCACAGAAACCGTTGAAAGATGGTGCCAAATGTGGACAGAAACACAGGGATTGCTGGGATGCAAAGCGATGCATCACGGGGCGTTGGGACAGAACCCAGAATGCCCCGCACCTCCTGCCCCCTTCCCACAGCCCACGGTGCCAGAATGGGAAGAGGTGCTTTGTGGGATAGCTGCCCATAATGCACCACTCCCAATGCCGCTGCAAGTGCCGCAAATGTGGCCACACCAGTGCGCTTGCAGATGCCAGTGTGGACAGACTGCAGCGCTTTCCCTACTCAGCTGTACGAAGACAGGTTTAACTCACAGCGCTGTACAGCTGCAAGTGTAGCCATACCCTAAGAAAAGGATCCTTAGAAGGCAGCAAGCTCAGCAGGGAGTAGCCAGAAGTGAAAAGCAGAGGAAAGGTGGGGAGAGGAGAGTGGCTTAGGCACCTGACTGGTGTACCTCACTGATAGGCCAGAGAGAGGTGCCTCCCTCCATTCAGGATTCTCAGGCATCCATCTTCAGCTGGAGTAAGGCACATCACCTGCCTAGGTAGTCCATGCCCTAGCAGCTGAATGCTCCCTTCCCCTTGCTCATATTTAATAACTTTCTCACACTCTCCCTATTTTTCCCTGTGCTCCTGGCTATCTTTTGAGAGTGCTGGGTTCTGCTCCCCCCACCCCAACCTCTTGAAGACCTGCAGCAGCATCCAACAGGTATCAGGTCCTAGACTTGCTCAGAGTAAATCTACAGGATCAGGTCTGGCTGGCAAGATAGACCCTGCTTGGTGTGAGAATGTCACTGTGGGACCTCTGGGACTTTGGCATATGCGAGGGCTCTGAGCAGCTCGTTAACTGCGGGATGGCATCAGTGTTTAGGCAGCTTTGTGAATGCCAGCTGGCAGAAACATATGACCTGTGGTGTTAGGTAGCAGCTGAGTGGCAGTTTTGAGAATGTCTGAGGCTAAATAGTAGATCTAGGTGCCTTAAGAGTTAGGGCACTAGAGTACCTTTGAGGATCTGAGTCTCTGCTTCCCCTCACGGGCATGCTTATGATAGTTTCTCAGTGGCAGCTTTCTCTGTCTAATAAACACCCACAGCTTGCCAAACCAGCCCCTAGTTGCTGCATTTGCAGTCAGGGAAGCCATCAGCCCACACAGTTTAGCTTCTGATCAGGCCTTGCCCTGCAGCTCATTACTTTAAGGGGTGGAGTCTACTGTTTCCAGTTATCGCACTACACAAAGTGACTTAATTATCCCTCCTTTTAGCCTGAAAGAGGGTCCATCAGAGGAAATGTAAGTGCAGCTGCTGCCTAAACTTACTGTTGGATGGATGAAAAGAGGATCTTTTTGCTTTGCCCCCTTTGACTCTTATGCTGGTCTGGTCTGAAAGAATAGAGGACTTCCTCTTTCAGTTGCTTCCATTCAGTCTCTAAGGTGCCACAAGTACTCCCATTCTTTTATGTAAGCTGAATAAATGAGTAGACACTACACATTCTTTTGTATATTGCTATATAATTTCTGAGACGGTAATTACAAAACTAAGCAACTAGACTACACAACTCCCTGATGGAATGAGTTATACTGTAAAGGTTGAATGAGAAACCACTATTTAGAGTATGCAAGACAGAGACCCTTTGTTGCTAAGAATCAAGCTAATATCTATTTTAACCACAAACTTAAATACCAATCAGGGTGCATACAATTAATTATGCTTACAGCGATCAGAAACCAAGCAGGATACACCTAGAAATGGAAAGGCAGTAATAAAGGAATTAAGAGGAAGTGAAGTGTTATAAGAAACAACGGTCAAAACTAAAATTATAGCTGCATATTTGATGTGTCCAAAAAGCATCCTATAAGAATCAAAATGGAAGACTTGTAAAGAAATAAAATTGGTTGTAAAGTTTGCCAGACTCTTTCCCCTAGGTTACCACCCAATTTGTAATCTATCACATATCAAATCTTACTTCTTAAATCAGATCTAAGACAGCAATCACTTCATGTCTGTCTTCAACAGGAAGTGCATCTATATGACAAATAATTATGGCAGAGTAGATACATTTTATTATTGTATAACAAATTCTGCTCAGGATATGGAAAAGATTTTAACTAGTCAAATTGATGTTCCTAATTAAGATTTTGGAATGTCATTGAAAGGTCAATTACTCACACTGCCTTGGAAGTATTAGATCTTTGTATGGGTAATTTGAAACTAAGTGCTTAAAGAATTTCTAAAGAATTGTATTTACTCAATGTAATTCATGATGCTTGTTAGGCATTGGTCCTAAATATATTATTTGTATCCTGGCACTAATACATCATTTTTATTTGTGTGTTAGGAGCTGACTAACAGCCTGCTATTTGGGAAGAGGACCTTACTGAACAAGGATGAGTAATTTAAAATGGTCTTACATTTTTAGTCTTTGCACTACTTATCCTTTCCCTACACTACTAGTAATGTACAAGGACTTAGAATTAATTAGCACAAGAATGCTCCAATTTCTGAGGGACTTCCAATTAAAATTAACCAGTCATCTTCACAGATTATACATCCAACAGAGAAATTGTTTATTGTATTATTCATAGATTCCAAAGCCCAAAGAAAATATGGTGATCATCTAGTCTGACGTCCTGTATAACACAGCTTAAGAACATCCCCAAAATAATTCTTAGAGCAGATCTTTTAGAAAAACATCCCTTCTTGCTTTAAAAATTGTCAGTGATGAAGAATTCTCCAACAATCCTTGGTAAATTGTTCCAATGGTTAATTAGTCTATCAAAAATGTACACCTTATGTCCATTTTGAATTTGTATAGCTTCAACTTCCAGCCATTGGATTATGTTTTTAGAAATCTGATTTGTTGTCATGCTGGTAATTAAAGTTACTAACAATTCTACATTATCTTCTTATCTACTCCATTAGCCTTTAAACAGCAGCATTTACTGAAACAATGATTAAGATTTTATAAAATAAGGCCCTGTTTCCTTTGTGTAGCTAAGTAACAGAAATCTAAAGAATGCACAAGTTTTATGATTGTCATTTCACGTCCTCCCACTTTACTGCATTGTTCTTGTATCTTTCTCCATCCCCTCATGTCTGCTTAACCTCAATACCACCACCAGCACCTGCCCAGCTTCTCACCACCTTGATTTACCTCCTGGGTGTGTCTGGTAGCTCACAGCTGTATCCTGCTGCTGATTCTGCTCTCCTAAGCATAGTTTTTGGTTCTCTCCTGCTACCAGCAGGGAGATATTTGCGGCCACTGCCAGATCTAGTCCAGGTTCTTATGAGGCCTCTTGCTTCCTCTTACATAGAAGCAGGCCCTAAGAAGGCTGTTTAGCTGGTTTCTCATTTTCAGCAGCATTAACAAGGAGCTACCAGCTCCATGTGTTTTGCTCACACTCTGCAGAATGCAGCTGAGAGCCTGCAGTCCTAAATTACCTGATAACATTCAGAGCGCGTAGTGCTGGAATAAGGAACCCATTCTGAGTAAAACACCAGTAAATGTGACCTCCATAGTTTTAAGATAAGAAATTATCATTTGAAGTATACTCAACACTATTACCATACAAGTAGGATTATGACAATTAATGGCTTTGGGTTGCACTGATGCTTGGAGATTAAACATAGATAAGATCTAGTTCTTCTAAAATGCCAAGACTAGTAATTTCCAGATGGCTGTAAACGTCACTTTGTGCCAAACACACAAGAAGATACAATAGCCACAGAGTCTGAGAGCTGCACTGTCTTCTTGGGGGTGAAAGAGAAGGCACTGGTTACTGTCCTTGCATCCAGGCTCTTCTGCAGAGGTCAACCAGCTCTGTTGCTTGCTCTGATCTCTTGAGGAGATGGCCTTGCACTTAGCAATCTTCTGCTAAAACTAGGCCCCTCTCAAGCAATTCATGATTCAGTCTCAGATGAGGTGAGAAGATCAAATGACAAAGAAGGGAAGGGCAAAGGGTTCCAGGTTGGCCCCTGAAGAGGAGACTGGACACTGGTGAGAATAGCAGACCACTCTGCTTCCTGTTTAACATTAGCACTGTGAAGGGAAATGGCATGTACTGGAACCAGGGCTGTGTTCTGACCCTACCCACAAAACGGGAAGTAGGCTTGCAGCTTTGGAATAAAGGCTGGGGGAATCAGACATTGCTTCACCAGACCTAAAGGCTGAAACATTCTCTAGAGTTTATGAAAATAAAATTTTCAAATCGTGCTTCAAAGAAATTGTGTTGAGGAATGATCACGTTAGCAAAAATATTAGACACTTGCTTTCAAAAAGACACTTCACTGGCATAAGTTTAGTTAAACTGTAGTTGAAAATAGTCTTTCAAAACACCATGTGAAACGGCACACCTCAGAAATGTGTAGGGAAAGCTACTGCTATAAAAAAAGGGGCAGTAAGAGTGGAACTTATTTTTCAAATGTAATGTTCCATTAATATGATCTAATTGCACCTGCAATTATGAAAAATTGTGGTGTGTGGAGGATCCCCTTAGAAACACAATTGAAGCAGACACACTTTACTGAAAGGAGATGTTTTGTATAAATTATGTCCATTATAACAAGAACAGCAGAATGGGTTAGAGGTTTAAAATGGATCACAGTGATGTGCATAGAGACAAAACAGAAGATGAAATAGCATATTCAGAAACTAGATTTTAATTTAATGAGCTATTGTGCAGTTAGCTGAAAACCAATTAAACTAGCAGTATCATTAGCATCGGTAAACTTAATGATGTAAACAGCTGCAAACCTCCACAACTGTATCAAAACTGAAGTAATATTTACATGAAAATACAGCTTTTTAGCCCATTTTTAATTGGAAAGCACAGCTCTCCATTACACAGATGCCAAGTGTACACACAATAAATATCTTAATGGCAAAGAATTCTTTAATCCATGGTTTCACTGATTCAGTTGACAATGGTGTAGTAATTAGAAAAAAGCTCTTCTCCTTGCTTAATCTCCCTGAGAGCGACAAGAACCACACACCTCAAGGGGCTGCAAAACAAGAGAAGTAAAAAGGGGCATTTCACAATTTTTTAAACTGATCATGGTAAGATGCTAAGACTGGTTATGGCTATATTAATTCTAGTTCACACAGAAGAACTGGAAGTCCTTTGTTACGGTATAAATATAGCTGTCAAATGATAGGCTATACTCGTGTCCAATGTCAATCTTTAACCAAAGAAAAGCACAGAAAACATTTACATGTAAATACTGTTACAAAGTAGACAGGCTGTATACACAAACAAAAGACTTTGTCATGATGTGAGGAAAAGATACTAAAGCAGACAGGGCAGGGGCTATGGCAAGGATGATCAAGCACAAGGGCATTGTTCTACACACACCTACCATCAATTGCAGATAAACCTACACTCAGGCAAGCCACCCCTGGAGAGGAGACCAGTCAGCTGAAGTCCTTGTCCTACCAGGTCATATGACTAGAGTGGTAGTTTTCCCACAAGCCTTAGTTTATGGATCAAAAGCTGCTGTTGTGTTTAACATCGTGTCAGCTGGACATGGTGAACCCTAGGCTGAATCACAACTAGCTGGCACAATATTAAATGTGAGAGTCCTGTCTATGCTAAGTACCAAGTAGTATTACTGTCATGTACGCTATCTCAACTCTTCAAGGGCTGTAAACAGGGGAGTGGGAGTTCTGTTGGAGGAGAAGGTATGTGTAGCTATTTGTATGTGTATGTGTAGAGGCTGGTAGGGGCAGTGTGCTGCAAGAGAAGCTGAGTCCTGATTAGGGGGCAGGGCTTCTCTGACTAGGGGTCCTATAAAGGTAGTCAGGCAGCAGCCCACATGCCAGCAAACAGGGGAGTTTGCAAGGGAAGGGAAGGAAGGGGGGAAAAGAGACTAACAGGCAGGCAGAGGAACAGACAGGCTAGTGAAGGGAGTGTGTGGTGTTCTGGCAGTGTTTTGGTGCTCGTGGGGGGTTTGTTTTGGTTTGTGTTTCCCGGACTAACAGGACTTAGGTGAGAAGGCTATGACAGATACAGAGGCAGCAGTGGTAGTGACCCAAGCAGTGGAAGACACAATGAAGATGACTGGATGTGGAAGCTGCGGCATGTACATGATCCTGGAGGGGGTACCTGAAAAGAGTTTTGTCTGCATGAAGTGCCGCTTGATAGAGATGATGAAAGAAAAGATCCGAGGATTGGAGATGCAGGTGGAAACTCTGAGTTTAGAAGGGGGTTCGAGCAAATGATGGAGCAAAGACGTGAGGAGGCTGAAGGGAAAAGCTCAGACTTGCAGATGGAAGCAGGACCAAAGAACTCTGAGGGGAGACTGCTAGGTGAGGAAAGTGAATAGTGGAAGCATGTGACTAAGAGAACCAGGCAGAGGTAAAGACAGGCTAGGTGAAGGAGAAACAGAGCTCAGGAACAGGTTTGAAGACCTGAAAACCAAGAAGGGGTTCAGCAGGTCGTCGCTGAAGGTGAGAGGGCAAGGAAGAAGAGAAGAGCAGCTAGCCCTATAGGAAGAGGGGAAGAGTCAATGGAGATAACAGCAAATATGAGCCCCAGGAGGATACGGGATGGGTTGCAGAGGATTGCAAGGGAGAATAGGAATCAAGAGGACTTGCAGCCACAGGGAACAGGGGATAGACTGGAGAATCGCACCATCACCAGGAAAAGGCAGGTCTATGTGACTGGGGACTCCTTACTGAGAAAAATAGACAGGCCTGTATCCAAAGCTGATCCGGAGAACAGAAGGGTGTGCTGTCTGCCGGGTGCTAAGATACGGGATGTGGACCTGAGGTTGAAGAGGATCCTAATGGGAGCGGGAAAGAATCCACTGATTGTCCTTCATGTGGGAACAAATGATACAGCTAGATTCTCGCTGGAACATATCAAGGGAGATTATGCCAGGCTGGGGAAGATGGTTAAGGAAATTGAGGCTCAGGTGATCTTCAGTGGGATTCTGCCTGTTCCTAGAAAAGGGCAACAAAGGTGTGACAAGATTATGACCATCAACAGGTGGCTCAGGCAGTGGTGCTATAAGGAGGGCTTTGCGATGTATGGCCACTGGGAGGCCAGAGGACTATTGTCTCAGGATGGACTTCACCTGAGTAGGGAGGGAAATAGATTTCTAGGTTGGAGGCTGGCACCCAACTAATTAAGAGAGCTTTAAACTAGGAATTTGAGGGAGATGGTTGAGCGATGTCCAGGTAATCTCCACGCCAGATTTTAACATTGAGAGGGAAGAAAACAAAGTAAGAAAGGATACAGCCGTGGGAAGGAGAATGGACATAAGGAGGAAGGGTAGTGTAGATACCAGTCTAATAGTGATACTGGTGGTAGAATGTCTGTGCCTAATTGGGTAAAGAATGTGAGCGAAGCCAAACAGCAAAAATTAAGATGTTTGTAGACCAATGCGAGGAGTCTAAGTAACAAAATGGAGGAACTAGAGTTACTGGTGCAGAAAGTGAAACCAGATGATACAGGGATAACAGAAACATGGTGGAATAATAGTCATGACTGGAGTACAGGTATTGAAGGGTATGTGCCATTTAGGAAAGACAGAAATAAAAGCAAAGGTGGTGTAGCAGCATTGTATATCAATGATGAGGTAGACTGTAAAGAAATAAGAAGTGATGGAATGGATAAGACAGAGTGTCTGGGCAAAAATCATACTGGGGAAGAAAGCTACTAGAGCCTCCCATGGGATAGTGCTTGGGGTGTGCTACAGACCACTAGGATCTGATTTAGATATGGATAGAGACCTCATTAATGAAGTAAATACTAATGGGAATTGTGTGATCATGGGAGACTCTAACTTCCCAGATATAGACTGGAGGACAAGTGCTAGTAGTAATAATAGGGCTCAGATTTTCCTGGATGTGATAGCTGATGGATTCCTTCACCAAGTAGTTGCTGAACCAACAAGAGGGGATGCCATTTTAGATTTGATTTTGGTGAGGACCTCATAGAAGAAATGGTTGTAGGGGACAACCTTGGTTCGAGTGATCATGAGCTAATTCAGTTCAAACTAAATGGAAGGATAAACAAAAATAGATCTGTGACTAGGGTTTTTGATTTCAAAAGGGCTAACTTTAAAAAATTAAGGAAATTAGTTAGGGAAGTGGATTGGACTGAAGAACTTGTGGATCTAAAGGCAGAGGCGGCCTGGAATTACTTCAAGTCAAGGTTGCAGAAACTATTAGAAGCCTGCATCCCAAGAAAGGGGAAAAAATTCATAGGCTGGAATTGTAGACCAAGCTGGATAAGCAAGCATCTCAGAGAGGTGATTAAGAAAAAGCAGAAAGCCTACAAGGAGTGGAAGATGGGAGGGGTCAGCAAGGAAATGTACCTTATTGAGGTCAGAACACGTAGGGATAAAATGAGAAAGGCCAAATGCCATGTAGAGTTAGACCTTGCAAAGGGAATTAAAACCAATAGTAAAAGATTCTATAGCCATATAAATAAGAAAACAAAGAAAGAAGTGGGACCGCTAAACACTGAGGATGGAGTGGAGGTTAAGGATAATCTAGGCATGGCCCAATATCTAAACAAATACTTTGCCTCAGTCTTTAATGAGAAGCTTAGGAATAATGGTAGGATGACAAATGGGAATGAGGATATGGAGGTAGATATTACCACATCCAAGGTAGAAGCCAAACTCGAACAGCTTAATGGGACTAAATTGGGGGGGGGGGAGGGGCAGATAATTTTCATCCAAGAATATTAAAGGAACTGGCACATGAAATTCCAAGCCCATTATCAAGAATTTTTAATGAATCTGTAAACTCAGGGGTTGTACCATATGACTGGATAAGTGCTAACATAGTTCCTATTTTTAAGAAAGGAAAAAAAGTGATCCGGGTAACTACAGGCCTGTTAATTTGACATCTATAGTATGCAAGGTCTTGGAAAGAATTTTGAAGGAGAAAGTAGTTGACAGTGAGGTCAATGGTAATTGGGACAAAATACAACATGGTTTTACAAAAGGTAGATCGTGCCAAACCAACCTGATCTTCTTCTTTGAGAAGGTAACAGATCTTTTAAACAAAGGAAACGCAGTGGATCTAATTTACCTCGATTTCAGTAAGGCATTTGATACAGTTCCACATGGGGAATTATTAGCTAAATTGGAAAAGATGGGGATCAATATGAAAACTGAAAGGTGGATAATGAAATGGTTAAAGGCGAGACTACAACCGGTCATACTGAAAGGTGAACTGTTAGGCTAGATGGAGGTTACTAGTGGAGTTTCTCAGGGATCGGTTTTGGGACCAATCTTATTTAGTCTTTTTATTACTGACCTTGGCACAAAATGTGCAAATAAAGTTTGCGGATGACACGAAACTGGGAGGTATTGCCAATACAGAGAAGGACTGGGATATCGTACAGGAAGATCTGGATGACCTTGTAAACTGGAGTAATAGTAATAGGATGAAATTTAATAGTGAAAAGTGCAAGGTCATGCATTTAGGAATTAATAACAAGAATTTTTGTTATAAGCTGGGGACTCATCATTTAGAAGTAACAGAGGAGGAGAAGGACCTCGGAGTATTGGTTGATCACAGGACGACTATGAGTCACCAATGTGACATGGCTGGAAAAAAAGCTAATGCGGTCTTGGGATGCATCAGGCGAGGTATTTCCAGTAGAGATAAGGAGGTATTAGTACCGTTATACAAGGCACTGGTGAGACCTCATCTGGAATACTGTGTGCAGTTCTGGTCTCCCATGTTTAAGAAGGATGAATTAAACTGGAACAGGTACAGAGAAGGGCTACTAGGATGATCCAAGGAATGGAAAACCTGTCTTATGAAAGGAGACTCAAAGAGCTTGGCTTCTTTAGCCTAACCAAAAGAAGGCTGAGGGGAGATAGGACTGCTCTCTATAAATATATCAGAGGGATAAATACCAGGGAGGGAGAGGAATTATTTAAGCTCAGTACCAATGTGGACACAACAACAAATGGATATAAACTGCCATCAGGAAGGTTAGACTTGAAATTAGATGAAGGTTTCTAACCATCAGAGGAGTGAAGTTCTGGAACAGCCTTCCAAGGGGAGCAGTGGGGGCAAAAGACATATCTGGCTTCAAGACTAAGCTTGATAAGTTTATGAAGGGGGTGGTATAATGGAATAGCCTAATTTTGGCAATTAATTGATCTTTGACTATTAGCGGTAAATATGCCTATGGCCCGTGATGGGGTGGTATCTGAGTTACTACAGAGAATTCTTTCCTGGGTGTCTGGCTGGTGAGTCTTGCCCACATGCTCAGGGTTTAGCTGATCACCATATTTGGGGTCAGGAAGGAATTTTCCTCCAGGGTAGATTGGCAGAGGCCCTGGTTTTTTTTAAGTCTTCCTCTGCAGTGTGGGGCAGGGGTCACTTGCTGGAGAATTCTCTGCACCTTGAAGTCTTTAAACCACGATTTGATAGCTCAGACATAGGTTAAGGGTTTGATACAGGAGTGGGTGGGTGAGATTCTGTGGCCTGTGTTGTGCAGGAGGTCAGACTAGATGATCATGATGGTCCCTTCTGACCTTAAAGTCTATGATATAGGATGAGATTTTAAAAGTCACAGAAGGAATCTGGATTTAAAATTAATAGGAATTGGGCAGTCAAATCTCTGCTGTAATTTCCAACTGTAGATGAGCCCTAAGCAGGTAAATGTAAGGTAGGTTGGGTCTGTTTATGGTGAATTTCCACACTTGTCAAATATTTGGGTTTCTTGTAGGTTATCTTAACTTTGGGGACAAAAAGCCAAGAAATTCAACTACAGTCTTTATTTACCCTTAAGTTACTGATACATATTCTCAGCTTTAATTTTGCCTTAACTAAGTTTTTTGTCTGAGATTAGTGATACAGTCTCTTCCGTGATATTGCCAACCACTCTCTCCCCCCAAAAACCAGCATTCTGAAATAGCTCCAGAACCCCATGAAAAGTTTTAGCTGATCCACCTACAACTTTGAATTCAAGAATATATTTAAGTCTGAAGAAGGTGATAGGTTCTCCAATCTCTAAAATCAAGAAGCACTCGAGCCACTTGTCCAGATTAGCAACTAACTGCATTCAAAACCAGAATTGATGCTGGAATCTGTTCAGGTTTTCATCCTGCTGTGAATTCTCTCAGATTTCAAAAAATGAATGTTTCCAGATTCTTTGTAAAGAATAAATTTACAAGATCTCAGTTCATAGCCAGGATTTTGTGACTATTCAGCTACACATCAATTGCCCTTTCTATCACAGTCTTTATTTTGCCAGAGTTTGTAACTCTAGTAGTTTCAAATTGCATCTGCCTGAATATAAAGATATTGTGGATTTCCTCTAGTAAACTCATCCGCTTGCGCTCTTATCTAGAGTGAATTGGAAGAGAGGGATATTAAGAGGATGATGCGAACTAAATATCACCTACTTTAAAAGGGATATAATCTGATAAGGAATATTGCCCAAAACTTTAAATTTACATTTGAATTAAAGTTAAAGGCACTCCTGTGATTGTCTACAATACAATCAAAAATATAACTATTGTTCCAGTGGAATTCACAAATTGTTCCTTGGCAGCTCTAGTAGTAGCTAAACAAAATTAATCCCCAGAGCTACGCTGATAAGTGCAGGTATAAAAGAGGTTCCCTTATAAACGCTAACTCTTTCTTAACAGGGCTGTGTTTTTGTGTAGCTCACCTCAGCAGGGATGAACTTTGTTCACTGACTAATTTGGCTTTTTGAATGCTATGAAAACATATACGTGTACTTACATAGGCATGTCATGGCTGTAGGTGATGTTCGGAAAATACTGTTTCAGTTCTATTGGAAAATATTCAGGCACATCAAACTCCTGATAACAGACGTTGGCTGCCTTGTCTGGGGGGAGGTGGAGGGAGAAGGGGGAAAAAAGAAATTCTTACACAGGACTGAAATTGGTATGCAGTTTATATATGTAAATGCAAAGTATTCTTCTGAAAAAAGTACTAGCTGTGCTCATTATGAGTGAAATCCACCCCTGTGGTGAGAGCCAGCACAAGACCTATGCACCGCATAAGCTCCATTTAAACCCTATTTTGAGAGCTTAAGTGGTGCGTAGGCCTTGTGTTGGCCCCCTGAGCAGGGGTCAAGTTCAGCCTAATTTAATTAAATAGCAGTTCTTGTTATCCATTGGACCACCAGGGTGCCCAGCTTGCATAGTTCAGAATGGAGCTTACAGCATCAATAATACCTAGTTCTATCTTTAGGACCATTCACGCCTTAGCCTCTCTGGTCAGGATGCCTACATTGGTGGCACTTGTGTAGTGGTTTATTTATGATGTGGATACCTATTCCTGGGCAATGCACTGAGATCCCCACTCATTTCACAGGCAGAGTCTCTGGGGACCATGAAACACTTCCTATCTCACAACCAATCCCATGAGCGATCCAGTTATACATTTTGTACTGAGGAAGGGCATTAGGGTAAGTTGCCCCACTCTCTGTATCCCACAGTGTAGTCATATTAATTAACAAAGAGGTTGCTGGACTCATCTGTTGCATATAGATTTGAGACTTCCTTAATCAAAAAACCCTTTTATAGTCAGTAAGTGAAATGTGATGTAAAAAAGCTTTCATTCAAAAATGTTTACCATGCATTGGGATTGCCAAATTAATTTTCAGACGAATTACGTAGTAACAACATTATGCAATAAGAGGTTCTCCAACTATTCCATTCTGTGGACCACTTCATAAGAGGGACCAGTCCACGGATTTCCTTTCCCCTACAGTCCAAGTTTACTGCTTTTGTTTTCAAAATGTTGAATTCTGCAGACTAGCAGGACAGGACCACTAGGCATTAACAGACCCTACAAACATTAGATTTTCAAAGCTGCCCTTGCAGATTTGGATACCCAATTCCCACTAATGATTGGAAATTTCAGCCTGAGAACCTCTGCTACACCATCAAGTGTGTTTGGGCCTCTTTGAAAAGGTCACTGCTGGATGGAGTACCATTCTTTATCAATTACAGTGCTCCACCCTCAACAAAAATCATTTCCACATTTAAAGTCAGCTTGGAGACTAGGAACTCTACCTTCCAACTTACTGTGTGAACAGTTGTTAACATACTGCCCTATTGCCAGTGGATTTTGCACAGCAGGTGTGAGCCAAGTGATGTCACTCATTTGAAAAGGACCAAGTTGATCCCTCTTGCTGCATGATCTGAAAGGAGTCACAATATTAACTAGAAATATAGGTTTATTTTCTTGATGCTTCTTTTGACCATTATTTCAACTTCTGGAAATACACACAAGTTAACTTAGGTTACATTTCCCCAACAGCATTTGACTGATTCATTAGAGTATAAAATCGGCATTCAGGCAAAAGAGGCTGATCCTTTAAAAAGAGAATATTAAACAATATAGCTGTGTTATGCAGGAAGTCAAACTAGATTATCACAGAGGTCCCTTCCGGCTTTGGAATATATGGTTTCTATCAAAACCCCAAGGACTAAATAAAACAGAATCTACTGGAGAAGCTGAAAAGAGGGCATTCTTACAATAAGCAAAAAATACCCCCAAACACACCATCTTTAAAGAAATATCATTACATTTAATTTCCCTTTTGGGCTGCGTGGAGAAGGGCCACTACAAGGTAAGCCTCAGTCTTGTTCCCAGAACCCAAACTAGATACAAGGGGACTGTCCTTTCAGGTTGTTTCCTGGTCGTTATTGTTAATTCTATTTTGGATGTGTGACGTTTACATTCTGCACAGATGTTGCTGTAAACTGAATTTCCCTGGAAACTAAAATTTGGTAAAGTGCATGTTAGCCCCTAGGCTACTCCAAGTACAGACTTACTCTTCTGCAGTCCTGCTTTATTCGATGCTTTTTAAAGGCAAGTTAGGGCTAGATAATATGCCCCTTGGTACCACAGAGTTCATGCTCCGTGATATGGAAAGATTTTCTTTTCTTTCCCTCAACCAGATTTAATTAGAAACCTGAAAATATACTTTTACAACTTTATACGGAAGCAGACCTAGCTTTAAGCATATTTTCCTTATAAAAAAAAATCACAGCTATTTACGCATCAGTTTTCAGCAAAGTGGGTCTGGACAAATGTACAGACTGACACACGACGTGATATTACTATATCACAGCCAATAGCTTCCAGCCTCATTACAAGAGAACAGACTGACTGCACTGCAACTTATATTACAATACATGATACTTATTTTATTTGGTAAGTCAGATAAATCCAAATACTTTTGGTTTCAGATAACAATGTGATTAGATAACTATAATACCTTTCAATACGGGAACTGATTTTTGTTCTCCTATTTCTTTTGATTGCTTACCTGTACACCGCTTTTGATATTCCTTTATCATTCCCATCAATAAGTACACCATCTATGCATCTAAAAATAAATGGATTGCCAATGGACTGGAAAAAGATGGGCTCATACTTTTGATATACTGTACCTGTTGTAAGACAGACATTGTTATTTTAGAAGACAATAAATAAGAGTGTCAAAATGGGGTTAGTAGTCATGATCCAGCCTCCCAGACAGAGGCCAAAGGTGGCAGAGGGATAAGATTATAAACTGAGGAAAGAATAAACTGCTATTAATAATTTTGAAAGGACAGAACTGCACTGGTCTGATGTTTCCCCAGTCCAGCAGTTGCCCTCTCATGGTACATCTGTGCCACCATCTTAGAGCTTAGAAGCTGCTCTATCGGCTCTCTAGGTCAGGACCATAAACCAACTGAGACACAGAATAGGTGTAGCCCATGCATACTCCACTCTGCCCTGCTCTCCTTCCCTGTATCTCCACTGGGGGGAGCAGTTGGCTACAGAACTGGCTATACCACTTTATACTAGGTGAGAATTCAACTACAGCAGGGTAATTCTCAGCTACCCAGCTAAGTCCAGATTCTACCATCAGAGAAGAACAAATGGTCCCAACAAGAGATGAAAATTTAGGCTGATGTTCCTAACTGCCAACTCAAACTCGTCCTGGGGTTTGATTATGGATTTCTGCCTCTTACATCACCAATCACAATAAATATTCTGCATTAAGAATTTAACTGGTGGTTGTGTTGATGTTCACAGCAGAACAGAATTCAGCTTGCTCTCAGACAGCTGTACTGGCTCTGAAGTGCTAACAGAATTAAAAATGTTGTTAAGCAAAGTAAGCTAATGACACTCCAAGAGACAAGGAGTCGGAGCAAAGTAAGAAGTCCCATTTTTCCCCTATTCTGGTCTTGTACATTCTACTTTCATTCTTAATTTTATAAATATCTTTGTGCTGTGAAAATTTTCTATATTGCCCACTGATATCGATAGAGAGATTAATAGACTCAATCCTGCAAACACTTATGCATATGAACAACTTTATGAACATGAGCTGGTTCATTGAATTACATGGGATTGCTCACATGCATAAAATTACTCATGTGCATTAGTGCTTACAGAAATCAGGGACAAATTTTCTACCAATTCAAACCAGATCTTGGGTACTCGGAATATGAAATATCTTTTTTTCTTGTCACCAAAAGCTCTCCAAATCAGGTTACACGTGGAAAAACCTTTACAAATATTAACCTGTGATTTTTGGCAAGGTATCGAAGTTAAAATGCTAAAAAAGTTAAAATTGAGATACCAATTCAGTCATGCAATCAGTACCCACGTAGTTAGAAATCATGTTTAACTTATTTGGAAAAGTGACAAAAAGTGTTTCATTACCAGGATACATAGATACAACGGCCCCTTTTGGCACAAAACCTTTGGTAACAAAGACTCCTGTTCCAGCAGAAATCAGTGAACTCCGATCTCGAGTAATACTGAACCCTAATGTATTAAACAGAACTTCTTCTGGATTAAAGATATTTTGACTTTGATGGTTGTAACCAGTTGTTTTTGATCTCTTATACTGAATAGTCAGTAATTTCAGATATTCGGATTTAACTTCTGGAAGTAAGGCAAGGAAGTCCATTTGTCTACTAAAGTTATTTATGAACAGAGCTTTAAAGATTTTCAGCAGTGTTTCAAGGACATCTTCATCAGAGATAATTTTGTCTTTGGACTTTTCTGGTACGTATCGGATGGTCCTGTGGCAGAAGAGAAAAAATATTCTAGCATCAAGTTTTCCTATAAGAACTGACAGTTAGAAATTGTATGGCAACAAAAATTGCTTTTACGTTACATGGCTGAAACAAGCAATACAAAAGGATATTCTTTCATGCATATGCAACCTTGAATTGTACATGCATTTTCAAAAATGCAGGCCGATGGCCTATGCAAGCTTTGAATCTTAATGATACCTCATTACAATACATTGCTCATTATACCTGTGCTAAGTGGTGAAGAAAGTAACAGTTGCTATGCAGATTAAACAGTGTGCTGATTAGTGAGGCTCTAATATATATTTCTTAGAACAACATTCAATTAGTTAATATAAAGTAATTTTACTATTAAAAAGAGGCCCGATTGATCTTGTAGAATTTAAAAAGAAATATTACTCATCTGGCTACTTTTGTGCATTGGTTATAGCATTGTTAAAAAGACTGGTTTAAATTTTGATGCAAACGATGGTTAAAATTTCCAAAAATACCTGAATTACAAAGGAGCCTAAGTCCCATTTTCTAAAGAGACATAGGTGCTTAGGAGCCTTAATCTCATTGAAAGTCAGTGAGAAAGTTAGGTTCCTAAGGGTGATATTCAAAAGAAGGACTTAGGCTGAGCATTTGCAGTACCTAGTGGCCCCCGCTGCCAAGTGGGATTCATAGCCCTGAGCGAGGTGGCCGGGCTCCCTATACAATGCATGGGGACAGGTAGGCACCTAAGAAGGAATTAACAGAAACCACTGTGCTAAATGGGGAGCCACCCAAACGAGCCAGTAAGAAAAACTATGGGGAGAGGTGTGGCCTACGGCCAGCCCCTCAAAGGGAGTTAGATGTCTACCGTTATGTCCATACTACACAGCTTTTAGCAACATGGCTGTGTCGCCACAGCCGTGTCGCTACAAGTCGCGCAGTGTAGCCGCTGTTGGTTGGCTCTTCTGCCGACAACACGCTGTTCACACTGGCACTTGTTGCGGCAAAACTTTTGTCTTTTGGAGGTGGGGGGGTTAACACCTCTGAAAGACAAAAGTTTTGTTGTTCAATTGCCTGCATAGACATAGCCTAACTCTGGGCTAAAGGGAGGCTCCTCTCTCCACTCGGGATTCACAGCCATGAACCTTCTCCTAGAGTCAGGTGTCTAAACCAGATAAGCCCTTTGTCACAAAAAACCATGGAAACTTCAGTGCCTACAGGGTTAGGCCACGGCTGAGGGTGTTTCTGAGGATCTAAATTTTGGATTTAGGAGCCTAAAGTGGCAGAGGACACTAACATCCACCTTGTGAATCTCACCTTAGGTGCCTAAGTCACTTTTGAAAATGGGACTTACCTGTCTAAGTCACTTGGACACTTCTGAAAATTTTTGATGTCTCATTCTCATCTAGTCCCACCTGAAATGGCTGTTAAGAAAGAATTTTAGAGCATAAATAAAACCCAACAACAATTTCCAAACTTTTTCAGCTACTAGGTTGAACACTTAAAATTGATGACACGAAAACTCTTTGATTTCGTAGTTACTTTTTGACTTTTCTTTTACAAAGGTGTGAGAATAGCAAGATTAGAATCTACAATCTAAACCAGGAGCAATGGTCTCAAGTTGCAGTGGGGGAGGTCCAGGTTGGATATCAGGAAAAACTATTTCACTAGGAGGGTGGTGAAACACTGGAATGTGTTACCTAGGGAGGTGGTGGAGTCTCCTTCCTTGGAGGTTTTTAAGGCCCGGCTTGACAAAGCCCTGGCTGGGATGATTTAGCTGGGAATTGGTCCTGCTTTGAGCAGGGGGTTGGACTAGATGACCTCTTGAGGTCCCTTCCAACTCTGATATTCTATGATTCTATGAATCTTACGCTTCTAGTTTTCGACTTTATTCAGAATTGGATTCTGTAATATGGTAAGATCAGTAAGACATTGTTATAAAGCTACATTTTCTGCTAAGTTAAGACATCCTGCATAAGTATACAAGCATACAATAATATAGTGGTTTTCAAACTTTTTTTCTCGCAACCCAGTTGAAGAAAATTGTTGATGCCCCTGACTCAATGGAGCTGGGGATGAGGGGTTTGAGAGGGACTCAGGGCTGGGGCAGAGGTTTGGGGGATGGGGGTGAGGGCTGCGGCGGGAATGAGGGGTTCTGGGTGTGGGACGGGGCTCGGGGTTGCGTTGCGGGAGGGGGTCAATGGGAGTGTTGAGCCAGGGTTTGGGGCGGGGGCAGCACGTGGAGCCCCGTGGCCCCCTCGCCTAGGAGCCGGACCTGCTGCTGGCCACTTCTGGGGCGCAGAGCGGTGTCAGACCAGGTAGGGGCTAGCCTGCCTTAACTGGGCAGCATTGCGGACAGGACTTTTAACGTCCCGGTTGGTGGTGCTGACCAGAGCCGCCGCAACCCAGTGCCTTCCATTCCGCGACCCAGTACTGGGTCGCGACCTGCACTTTGAAAACCACTGCAATAATAGACAGCCCAGGAATGATTGTAATGACGTGATTCATTAGACGAGCTCTGCTGAGATCATTAAATGACAAGAACTTGGCTTGAGATACTTATTAGTTCCATCAGATAATCAATTTAATGTTGTATTCACTCCAGGGCTTCTGTTGTTCATTACAAAAATTAGAAGACCTATTTGACCATCTAATCCAAACTCCCGCCATTGCAGAATTGTTCCCTACTGTACATTCTCAAATGCTTTCTTCACTCTAGATTTAATGGCTCAAACAAATCTACCACTTCCCTTGGAAGACTATTCCACAGTTTGATACTGTACCTCTTTGAAAGTATATTCCTTGATTTTTAAAATGTGTAGGGGACACTGGGAGAAGAGGGTAAGATGTAAGATCTCAGAGCAGCAGACTGAGATAAATAGCATGTGGCAATATTGGTAGTAAACAATGTGATCAAGCAGACAGAAGAAAGGAAAAAAGAAAATAACTTTTTAGTGCACTGAACATATGGATCAGGCGACAGATAATTTAGCCATCAGTAAAATCATGTCACGCTCACTATATAAAAAATTAAGACAAGAAACTTTTCAAAACCACCTAAGTGACTTTGAAGGCCAAATCTCATTTTAAAAAATGGATTTGGGCACTTAAGAACCTAAGTCGCATTGAAAAGGAGACTTGAGGTCCTAAATCACTTAGATACTTTTGAAAATGTTACTCTAAGCTTCCATTTGGATCATCGGGCAGGCATCAAGACTTGGATCTTGTATAGTCCTTAAAACGCAGCTCTACCCTGAAAAGCTACGGTAATATGGAAAAAGAAACTTACTAGTTAAGCGTCCTGCTCTGTGTGTGAAATCTTGCTCCTATTAAAATCAAAGGAAATTTTGCCACTGTTTTCAATGGGGGCAGGATTTCAGCCTCTGTGTATTCAGCTTTATATGTTACAGAGTAAAATATATTCTTACTACGTTTTATTCCTGTCACCGCTGCAGAACTAAGGGCTTGGCTACACTTGCGAGTTACAGCGCATTAAAGGATCCCCGGGCGCACTAGCTCACTACCCGTTCACGCTGGCAAGGCACGTAGAGCCCTCTGACTCCGCGGCTACAGCGCTGCTGGTACTCTACCTCGGTGAGTAGAAGAACGTTTGATGCGTCCCCACTGGAGCGCCCCAGAGTCAGTGTGAACAAGGTGTTGCATTACTGTGCTCTGATCAGCCTCCAGAAACGTCCCATAATCCCTTTAAGTCAAGTGGCCACTCTTGTCATTGTTTTGGATATGCCCTTTGACAGCTCCGTTTGACAGCCTGCATGCTTATCTGCTCCGAGACAAAGCAACCATTACTGTGGAATGCTCTGCATGTGAGAGAGAGAGGCGGGGTCTGCGGGGGGGGGGGGGGTCTGCTACTGTCTGAACTTACAAGACAGCATACTGACATGCTCTCAGCCCCTCCAAAACCCACTCTCTCTCCCACATACACACAACATACTCCCTGTCACACTCCACTCCCCCCCCCCATTTGAAAAGCACATTGCAGCCACTTGCATTCTGGGATAGCTACCACAATGCACTGCTCTCTGTGGCCATTGCAAGAGGGGCTAATGTGGCCACACCAGTGTGCTGGTAGCTGTCAGTGTGGACAGATTGCAGCACTTTCCCTACTGCGCTCTTCGAAGGCGGGTTTAACTCAAAGCGCTCTACATCTGCAAGTGTAGCCATGCCCTAAGAAAGCTACAGGAGGGGGAGCTGGAATCTCCGATGCTGACGCCCACAGTGACATTGGAACTGAGTTCCTATTGCCTTGTCCCCCTACTTATTATTGGCGACGCTGCCTAGAAGCAATGAAACCAGTTCTTGGGCAGATACCACATTTGCTGGGATGACAAACCAGACTGGATCTGCAAATACCTGAGGCATAAACTCACTGCCGAGCCGCACTTGTATGATGTCGATTTGGGGGAGGCAAGAGAGAAGCCGATCCCCGCGTTTACTGCCACACAGCCCGGGCTGGGAATGGGATCTAGGGTGACCAGATGTCCCGATTTTATAGAGACAGTCCTGATTTTTGGGTCTTTTTCTTATATAGGCTCCTATTACCCCCCACCCTCCATCCCGATTTTTCACATTTACTGTCTGGTCACCCTAATGGGATCTGATGGGATCAGGTGGCGGTCAGCAGCAGCCGAGAGGATTAAGGGCCCTCTAGCAGAACCGCTGCGTTTGGGTCTCGCGCTCTGCAGCCGGGGCCGGTTTGTTTCCATTGCAGGCGGCTTCCCGGGGACAAACTCCCCCCTCACTCCCGGGGCGCTGGGCCTGGCTGGGGAGCGCGGGCCCCCGGCCCCCTCACCTGCGCTTGTGGCGGAGGTGCAGCGCGATCCAGGGCACGAAGCGGTACCTGTAGGACGCCCAGCGCCGCAGCAGGGCTCGCAGCATGGCGGCCCCGCCGGGAAGGGCCGCCCCTTTCCCTGGCGTCCGCAGGAGTCACGTCCCCAGCGAGCTCTCGCGGCAGCCCCGCGCACTGCCCCCGCTGGCGTCCAGCCGCAGCCCCGGCTCCCAGTGCGGCGGGTGGGTCCCGCAGCGCCCAGGCCACGCTTCTTCCCCCGATCGGGGAGGGGGAGCCGCCAGACTCTCCCCGGAGTTCCCCAGGCTGGCAGCCTTGTGCGCAGGCGTAACTAAAGTCACAGACTGTCGTTGGGAGCCGCGCTGAGTCTATAGTTACTTATAGCCCCGGTCGGCTCAGGTAACTTTAGTGGAGCCCCTGATGACGTCAGAGGTAGCGCAGCCAACCCCCCACCTTTGCTGTACTGTTTATTTGCATGAGGGAGTTCGATTGGTTGGAATGACTCTGGTCTGAGTTTGATCGGACACATGCATTAACCGTTCCTTCCTATCCCCACATTACTTGACCCAACTGTTACGGCTGGGTAAAGATTTGGCTGCCTGCTAGGGTGACCAGACAGCAAGTGTGAAAAATCAGGACAGGGGATGGGGGGGTAATAGGAGCCTATATAAGAAAAAGAGCCAAAAATCGGGACTGTCCCTATAAAAATCGGGACATCTGGTCACCCTACTGCCTGCTAGTTTGTGCGTGGAGCCAGCACTGGTGGGGAAACTGAGGTAGGAATGCAGGTGGAGTGCTTAAAACACAGGCAGTGAGATGAGGGTGACCAGATAGCAAATGTGAGAAAGCGGGACTTTTTTGAGAGAAGGGTTATAGTTGGGTGTATAAGAGAGAGACCCTAATACCAGGATGTCTTGTCAGCCTAATTGAGACTCAGAAACTGTCCTCCCCAAAAGGGCTGGTCTCAGTAAAACAACCCTCTAAAACAGTAGGTCAATTATAAATTAAGGTTCAGAAGCACCAGTACACTTTGCTCAGGTGGTGCAAAGGAGGTGGTGAATCCAGTTTTACTCTTGTATGTTCATTCTGCTTTGAAAATGTAGTTTAATTATATAGTGGATAATATCTGGACAGGGATGGATTGATTAATAGACTAAGGTAGAAAGTAATGCAGAGATACAAAAATGATTATGGGTATGGAACAGCTGCCATAGATTAATAAGACTGGGACTTTTCAGGTTGGAAAAGAGATGACTAAGGGGGGATACAATAGAGGTCTATAAAATCATGACTGGTGTGGAGAAAGTAAATAAGGAAGTGTTATTTACTCCTCATAACACAAGAACTGGGGGTGTCACCAAATTAATAGGCAGCAGGTTTAAAACAAACAAAAGGAAGTATTTTTTCACACAACACACAGTCAACCTGTGGAACTCCTTGCCAGAGGATGTTGTGAAGGCCAAGATATAACAGGGTTAAAAAAAGAACTAGATACATTCATGGAGGATAGGTCTATCAATGGCTATTAGCCAGGATGGGCACGGATGGTGTCCCTAGCATCTGTTTGCCAAAAGCTGGGAATGAGCAACAGGACATGCATCCCTTGATGATTACCTGTTCTGTTCATTCCCTCTGGGGCACCTGGCATTGGCCACTATTGGAAGACAGGATACTAGGCTGGATGGACCTTTGGTCTGACCCACTATGGCCATTCTTATGTTCTTATGATTTCCAATGTCCTCCTCTGCTAGAGTCATATACTTTTAAGGGCTTTGGGTCTTTAAAAAAATATAACAAATAAATAAGAGGTTTAGTGGCCAAGTGGTAGCATCATGCACTGCAGTGGTGAGATCTGAGTTCCAGACCCAAGCTCAGTCACTTTACTTTGTTGTGAGTAATAGTGATCATACCTCTCAGCCAGGGAGACTGAAGTTCTCCATTTGTCTACTGAATGATAGGTACCCCTTCTCCACAACACCAAAATGGCTCAAACCCACAGCTGGAAGAACCATCTTTAGCAGTAAGATGAGACTGTGACACAAACATGAGTTTACAACAGAGGTGGGCAAACTAAGGCCCGTGGGACCGTTCTGCCTGGCCCTTGAGCTCCCGGCCGGGGAGGCTAGCCCCCAGCCCCTCCCACATTCTCCCCCTTCCCCTGCAGCCACGTTGCCGCATGGGCAGCGCACGCAGCCCCGCCACTGAGAGCTCCTGCCGAGCAGAGCGGCAGCGTGTCTGGCTCCAGCCAGGTGGTACGGCTGCCAGACATTCTGTTCTGAGCAGCATGGTAAGGGGGCCGGGGCTGGGGGATTGGATAAGGGGTGGGGAGTTCCAGGGGGCAGTCAGGGAGCATGGAAAGGTTGGATGGGGTGGAGATTCTGGGGAGCGGTCGCAGGATTGGGGGGTTGGATAAGCATGAGAGTCCCAGGGGGCCTGTCAGGGGGCAGGGGGTGGATGGGGTTGGGGCATCAGGGGACTGGAAGCAGGGGGGTTGGATAGGGGGTGGGGTCCCAGGGTGCGATTAGGGCCGGGGGTCCCAAGAGGGGGCAGTTAGGGGACAAGGAGCAGGGTGGGGTTGGATGGGTCGGGGGTTCTGAGGGGAGCAGTCAGGGGGTGGGAAGTGGGAGGGGTCAGATAGGGGGCAGGGGCCAGGCTGTTTGGGGAGGCACAGCTTTCCCTACCCGGCCCTTCATCCAGTTTTGCAACCCCAATGTGGTCCTCGGGACAAAAAGTTTGCCCACTCCTGGTTTAGAACTACATCTCCCTTTTGGGACTGCTTGATGATACTGGCTTTTGATTTCTACTCAGATCAGAGAGCTAGTGCATAGTGCTATAACACAATTCAAACTACTCTGAGAAATACTTTAAAAATCATTTCAATTGCTATTCAAAGATGGCAAAATAATAACGGGCTGGTAGTAACACAGAACTAACAACCCTAAAAATGTGAACACCAAATAGTGCCTCAAACAAAACAATGTGCGTTTCAAGTTTTCATTGTCCCAGCACAGATCGGTAGTGTCAATGTCATGAAATACTTTTCCAGGTTTTGAACACAAACAAAAACAACTTATGCTCCAAATCTGGCTGCACCAGATATGGGGAAAGAATGAGCTCATCTGGAATGGGTGAAGCATGTTGACAGTTCAAGCCTCCCTGCAGAGAAGTTAGAATGTTATGCTGAGTAATTTTTAGATGTTTTAAAATAAACTTATTAAACTGTAGAAAAAAATGAAAGATACTCTAAGTACAAAAACATCCTTTACCTCCCTTTTTTCTTTAACATTCTCTTCTTTATTATTCTAGCTACACACTTTTTTTTCAAGAAGAGGCTGACATCCCTATCTAAAAGTTGGGGATGATGCCGTTACTTCACTCTTCTAGCTCTATCCAAACACATTTGACATCTGTTATATACTAATAACATTTTCCTCTTCAAAATAGAGTTGCACTTGGTTTTTAAAGAGATTTACTTGTAGGAGGAATTGAGGGAAATTCTCCCCTCCCTCTCTTCAAACCTCTCTAAACTGTTTGCTGGCAGCCTGGCACTAACGATCCAGCACTTCAGGGGAGCCAGTCACAAAGCAGCTAAAGTCTGTCATGTGTGTAGGGGCAGGATTTTATAATTGTACTATGAGAATTAATGTATGATTTGATTTCATCCTGCCAGCCACCCTTTTTGAATAGTAGAAAGGAATGACAGACCAAAACAATCCTTCTGACTGATTATGGTCACCCTTTTGTTTTAGGATAAGTTATAATGTCTACTATGGTTTCCTATATGTATTACAAATTAGGCACTCTAGTTAAATATACATTTCTTTGTTTTAAGGTTTAGAAAGTAAGAGACAGGATCTTGTATTGTGTCTATGTTAAGGAGATTAGAGGAATGTTGAAGGCCTGGGCCCCAATGTAAATTGTTTTGATTATAAGATTTAGGAAGGCTTAATTTACAATGACTTTTCTTGCTCAACATAAAAACTGCTGTATACCTTTGAAGGTCTCTGTAAAAGATTGTTTGTGTGAATGAGGAATGTATGTATCAGGAAAAGATAAGATGTGAAGGCCATTGTTATAGTCAGATGGTCAAGGAAGGAGTGAAGAGACTTAACTACACCAGAGAACCATCAATGTATATCCATAATGAAGGAAGGGCAGATTGACGACCCTGAGATGAGGCTGGCACCCCTAAGGACAAAACAAATTAACTGAATTGAAACCAGGACAGGATGACCCTCTCGGAAATGTATTGGAATGTTTACATCAGAAGATAACAGAGACTGACACAGCAAAATCCATAGACCTCAACAGAGAAAAAAAAGACTACAGTAACTCCTCATTTAATGTCATCCCGCTTAATGTTGTTTCAATGTTACGTCGCTGCTCAATTAGGGAACATGATCGTTTAAAGTTGTGCAATGCTCCCTTATAACGTTGTTTGGCTGCCTGCTTGTAAGATTCTGTGGAACAGCAGTGACTTTACAAGGGAATATTGCACAAGTTCCTCTTCTCCGCCTCCTCCCCCTTCCTCCCAGCTCTTCCCTTAGAACTTTCGGGGAGGGAGGTGGAGGGGCAGAGACACGGCGCTGCGTCTCCGCTCCTCCCCTTCCCCCCCCCCAAAGTCCTAAGCACCACCAAACAGTTGTTTGGCGGAGCTTTGGACTTTGTGGGGGGAAGGGATGTGGCATGCTCTGGAGAGGAGGTGAAGTGGGGGTGGGAAGAGGTGGGCCTGGAGTGGAGGGGGGACAGGAAGAGGCGGGCCTGGAGCATTCCCGGCAGTTGGAGCCTGTTCTTCTCCGGGGAAGCTGCTGCGAAGGTGCTTCCTAGCGTCCTTGCCTGCAGCGGGCTGTGCCTATGTGGGGTAAGCCAGGGGCACTTCCCAACCACAGTACAGTATTGTACAGTATATAATGCCTTTTGTCTGCCCCCCCAAAATTTCCTTGGAACCTAACCCCCCGCATTTACATTAAATCTTATGAGAAAATTGGATTCGTATAACATCGTTTCACTTAAAGTTGCATTTTTCAGGAACATAACTACAATGTTAAGTGAGGAGTTACTGTATAAGAGCAGGGTGGTTTGCCATGGGACTTTGGGTTTGTCTTGCCACACTCCAGGAGCATCGGATCACGAGCGACAGAGCCCGGCTCCCCTCTGCGACCAATCTGGCTGGCCACTAGATGGATCCAGACTCTGGACTGGTACTATAAACATCAACTGGCAGGACTCTGTGTGTATGTATGTGTGTGCATGTGTATGACTGAAAAGCATATGCTAACTGCTGTATTCTCAATAAATGCGACATTTTTGCCTTCTCCTCTATAAAAGATCCCATGTGCTTTGTATAGCATAACATGTGGATGGGACCCTCAACAGTTTTGGAACTGGGTTGTCTCTGGTCAGAGAACAACCATATTGTAACCGGGTACCCCAAAACCCAACAAAGTTATACTTGTAATGCAGACAGAGCATAAATGTTAAATAACTTTCCTGTCCCTTGGAACAGATTCTTCTGTATTTCTCTCTCTCGTGTATAGATTTTTCGATAGATTTGCAAAATATGGTCTTGATCCTGCACTATTAAGGTTAGTGGGAGTTTTTCAAACAACTTGAGGGGGAGAAGGCTCAAGCCTTATTGATCCTTATATATTGTGACTATGACACTATTTTTGGTCCACAGCATCAAAATCCTTCATGTGGATTCTCCAATATGCTTCTCAGGAATTTTCCAAATAAATCATTGGTTTTAATTGACTATATGTTTTTCCTTGACACAGGTAATATTTGATTTCAGCATAGTTTTAGATATATTACAGCTCTACAATAGCTTCCATCCACAGACTGACCCACTCTAATGCGGCTTAACTCTTGAGGTATAGGAAGAACACAGGACATGACACGACAATACAGCTGCAGACAGACCATTGTCCTAAAACCATATTACTACCTGTGTAGCCAATTCATATATAACTGCAGTTCACAGTGTCACATTTTAAAGGCCAGTACTCCATATTTGGGCCTTTGCAGGTGAACTTAATAACTATAGACTCAATTCTACATTCACCCTGGGAAAGTGCGATCCTTTTAATAAAGGGTTGGGGTGGGGGTCCAATAATGGAGGAAGTTGGTGTGTGCATCTGTGCATATTAGTGCTCAAAGGCCCCTCTTTGAATTAAGTGCTGTACAAACACAGACAACAGGAAAACGTCAAGTATTTTGGACAAATTCTGTAGTTTCAGGAATTACACCCCCAACAAAAGGAAACACCTTGGAGAAAGAGATGAAATTACATTAGGGATAAACTGGGGAAAGTTTTCATAAATGAGAAATTAACTGATTTGCCAATGGTCTCAGAAGTATGTTCATAGTAAACTTAGACTGGTGCTGTGGATGATAAAAAGAATGGTAGTGAACCTGAATGTGTGTACCTATTGTTGAATTTTAATATTGATTTTAACTGACTTCTAATCTTGCCTTGAAAGCATCAGAGACAGATTAAAGTGGTTTCTTAGTGTTTCCTACTAGGATAATATGAAAATAATAGTAACATGAAACTATCCCTACAGTAAGATGTAACCTTTTGCTTCATGTTTACCCTTTTAGTGATGAGCTGTGCCAAGGGGGACCACAGATCACTAGGGCAGTGAACATAAAGCAGAATTAGCTGGTCTTATGCCTTCTGATTACACTTTTATCCAAGCTGTCCTTTGCTCTTGTCCCTTCCACAGCAAATGCCTACTGTTCCATTGTAATCATGATACTGATGATTACTGTGGCTGAAGCAAGGTGCATCCTGCAACCTCCCTTACCCAGAAATGTCGAGCGTCATACTCATGCATTGCTTCCCACCCCGGCTGACACTTGGATTGCTCCCTGTCCCTTGGTAGAATGTTATGAGTCTTTTCAAGTGTAAATGTTAAAAAAATGGACACAAAGAGCTGGTGCTCTGTGTTGTGTAAGAGTGTTGGTCTTAGGATGTATAGAGGGCTAAAGTAACAAAGTAACCTTAGAGCAGAGGTGAAGGGAATAGTAGTAGGTGGGCCTGAGCCACAAAGTTTGGATTTGGAGCTGAATTTCCCTAAGGTCTGCATTGTTTTGATCCAGGCCAGTTAAAGCAATGGGACCAGGAGAAAAGTTTGTCCCCGGATTCAGTTCTGAATGTCCTCAAAGTGCTTATAAAATGCCTCTGCCCACCCTGTACTCACACTGATGCTCTCCTGTCTTGCATGTCTTTCCTGAGAAAGGGGGATTAACCCAGTCTGGGTGGAGGAAAGTATTATTTTGCTGCCATCTTCTGGATTGTCTATGTAACGACACCCAATCTCCCTATCTTTAAGCTTTCACTATTATCAAACTTAAAAGCTGAACTCCTAAGCTTTAATATACAAATAAAAGTACATTTAAGATACCAAATCAGTAACAAAATACCAGCCTGGACTTATATCACAGGACATATAAGCCCCCATCACAGTCTCCTGTCCCTGCAGAGGAGGCCTGTGTGAGATTCCTGACTTAACTGCACCAGGAACAGAGAAACCCAGCAATGACAGAATGTAGCTGGCTTTATTAGGGAAATGCATCTACTTGGGAGGAAACTGAGCTAAGGGAAATTAACTACTCCATTGGGCTAAGCAATTAGGTATGTAAGTTGAAAACGATTTGAGAGCTCTTCCATGGAGCTCTGATACCAAGAACGGATATCCAGTGAGCATAAAAAAATGTAATTAAAATAATTGTTTGCTAAATTATAACCAATGAGGACCTTTTTATCATGAGCGTAGGCCTGGCTTGACATGATTAATTGGACAAACCACATCCTGCCCGCGGGACCCTAGAACAAGCCTTAAGGATACATATTTTCAGATGATTTGAGTATGAAGAGAAGTTTGACATGATTACTACTTTAATGCAGAAACAAAAAATTTAATCGTAGCTCTAGCAAGCAGAGCTGATTAATTTTCCTTTAACTAGAGACATACCATAATAGCCCAGGATTTACTAATTTCTACTCACCTGATTTGACAATGAAGAGGTTTATTTTTTGTAGTAATACAAACTCTCACAAGCACTTTTTAAAGAATTACTGCCACTCTGTTTACATGTACCAGTATGTAAAATAGGAGAATTTAGGAGAGTGATTTTATATTTAAAAAACAAAAAACAAAGGAAAAGGGAAAGAATAATGGAAGAACCTAAATATTTCCCAGCATAAAACCCATAATATAGGCCTTGATTCATCAAAGCACTTAAACCTATGCATATGACATCACGGTAAGTAACTCTGCTGAACAAAGACAGACAAACACATGGCAAGTGCTTTTTTGGATGAGGGTCATGATGAGCAGAGCAGTATTTCAATGATTTTTTTTTAAAATGACAGGCATAGTCATTGAATCAGATTGAAAAAACTTCCTATGTTTGGATATTTTTGAAAATATAAAAAGTTAACAGAGTCATGGAAAGGTGAGAAGTAAAAAAGATTAAAAAAAAGTGATTCTGATTAGCTGGACTGTTCAATTCTTTGTCAAATAGCTGAGGAAAGTATAAGATCCTTTCCGAGGAGTCTGAAGTCTCTGTTTGCCTCACAGCGGCAGCAGGTGCTGTATACATCTGCGTATAAACAATGAAAATGTGCCAGAAGTGTTTATCATAATGCAGCTGTTTTGAATCAAAGAGCAACAACATTTGTTCAAAATCTTTTATTTACTATAAAGACAAAAACACCAAAATAGGTACAAATTATACTATAAAATTGGTTCAACGGGGTAAAAACTTTTAATTAAAATATCTTGATATATTTAAAATAACAAAGGATACAACGAAGCCAAATTTTCTTAACCCAGAGATTTCTGTAAAATTTGCTTGCACAGTAAGGTGCTAATAGAAGTTAGCCCTTAAGCCCTGGAAGTCTTAGGAATCAGTCACATAGCAAATATAATTTCATTGTGAAAGTGAACTTTGGTAGAAGAAAATCTATAGGACACCTGAGGTAGTAGAAATTGGAATAAACAGCAGTAGACGTTATTTACAACTTAAGTACCAAATAACATTAAGAACACAAAAATAATTACACAATACAATTTTCAGTCCAGCTTTGATCCAAAGAAAATAAGAATATTATATCACATCTGCATTTTAAAAACACCACAATTACCAGCAAGCCGAGGGAAATGCAAACAAACTCAAACAATATGCATTTGGACATCTAGAGGCAGTCTGAGTTTGAAATGTGGTAGGCATGGTGATCTACAAAGTAATACTGATTAGCTGAGGTTCATCAGTGTATACAGTTTACATTTCTGCCAGAAAAAGTACTAATCTGACAACTGATCTTCCAGTACATGAATTGGCAAGAGTGCATCCTTTAAAGCTTGCACATAAGAAAGACTTGGAAATAAGAATTTTAAGCAGTTAAAAAAAAAAATGAAAGAAAAAGTCAAGTACAATACAGTTAGAGCTACCAAACTTCACATTTCGGTATTTTTTTTTTAACTCTTCAAAGTTTGCCAATTTTCCAAAACAAAGGAATGTAAAATTTCAAAAAGAAATACACATTCATATCTAATGAAACTGTTTTATTAGCATGAGCACTATCATTCCTGTAAACTTATCTTAAACTTGTTTTACTTCCAATTTATGTTTTGTGTACATTTTTAATGTACTATAGCTTATTTAGTTTGTCCTGAGTCTTTGAAAATAACCAATTTGATTTCAGTCCAGCAATTCAACTGGCTTCTGAAGAGTTAAAACATGAACAGTTGTTAAAAAAAAAAAAAAGGATTAAACACAATCAGTACTTGATTTAAAAAAGACCCCCCCCATTAAAAAGCAAAAGAACAGCTGCCATTTTCCTTCAGAATTACATGCATCAGAATCTAAAAACCTGCCTTTAAAACCATTAAAAGACAGTTTTAAAAAAAAAAAACGCCTGTTTAAAAAACTCAAAGTTTTGTACTACAGGTGAAGCTTTACATCAACTTTTGTCTTAACTTGCTTTTCAAGTCCAAGTTTATTTCTTGTTAAAATCAAGACTTTTTATTAGGGTAATGTATTTTTAACAGATTTTCAAATTACATAATCAGTTGCTACTGTAAATAGATGATGTATAGCAGAAGGAAAACAGCAGGTAAAACTTAATATCAGTGGTGAACATGAATACAGTTTTGTTACACAGGAAGGCTATGTCTTCACTACCCGCCTGAATCGGCAGGTAGAAATCGATCTCTCGAGGATCGAATTATCGCGTCTCGTTGGGACGCGACAATCGATCGCCGAATCGACGCTTGTACTCCACCAGCGCAGGTAGGAGTAAGCACCGTCGACGGGGGAGCCGAGGAGGTCGATTTGCCGCTGTCCTCACAGCGGGGTAAGTCAGCTCGGATATGTCGAATTCAGCTACGCTATTTGCGTAGCTGAATTTGCATATCTTAAATTGACTCCCCGCCCCCGTAGTGAGGACGTAGCCTGAGAGACTTGAATCCAGACCCTGGTCCTACTCCCACTTAAGTCAAAGGCAAAAACTCCCACAGACTTTAATGGGAGCTATGGGCAGGGCTCTTGACATGAAACTTGTCTACACAGTTTACCAAAAGAAATTGTTACACGAAAATAGGCTCAAAAACTAACATTTAACATGATCTGGGGTTACAAGTTGTTTTTATGCACAGAAATCTTCCTTTAAAAAAAAAAAAAAATACCTGCACTATGAGAGCCTGAAACTATCAGTTTTTTTTTTCCAGATTTCAAATAAACCTGTATTCTTCAATCAGCAAGATATTCAGTGACATCTAGTTTGCACCTAGTTCTGAAGATTGATTGTTTTAAAGATCACCTTTCCCTGAATGTAAAATAAAATGAAAGTATAGAACCATAACTTCAAAAAGGAAATTACAGGGCCAGCAGTAAATGCACAGTGAATCACAGCTGCCTTGTCACATTTTTAATGAAGGCAGAATATGGTTTTAAAAGTATTCATCCATGTTTGTATTTATTACTCCACTAAGAGAACATACTTTGTGAAATAAAAGGAACATATACAGAATTTCCTTTTTAGTCAGTGATGAAAAACTGAATGGAATTGCAGAAACCTCTGCTTATGACCACAATGTGAAACGGAACAGTGATTGCAACATTAAAATAGATCCTGAGCCCCTCAGCTGCTAATATTGCTGAAAAAGTGCTCCAAAAGAAAATAAATCTTATCTGCTAAACAATCATGCAGATTTAAAGAAAAATGTTTTCTTGTTCACCTTGAGCCAGATCTTTGAAAAGGCACAGTTCACATATTTCTTCACAAGTTGTGAAAGGTTGCATACTGAGCTTAGGTAAAGATCTCGATTTGTCAATCACATACTTAGGTAAGGATCCTCCACTGGCCTTAAATCCTTGATGTATAATTAAGACCAGTAGAATAATACATGCTGCGGTGCTAAACAGCACTGCGAGATGGGCATTGTTCCATATTCAGTAGCATCTTCAGTAAATCATAATTTTTACATAATTAGCTACCATGTAGTACGGAAGACTGGGTGTTTCAGCAGTTCCCGTGATGGGGGTCTGTCCTGAGGTTGAAGTTCTAAACACCGAAGGGTCACATCTCTTAAACCAGGAGACAGATGTGAGGGGATTGACGGAGCAGTAGTTGCGCTAGCAATCTACAGACAGAAATAAAAATGTTTTTAGAAGTTATCAACAGTTTTGATTTTTTTTTACTCCATTTACTCCACTAGATGCTGGATGACTGAATAACTCCTCATTTCCAAAACCAGTTTCTCTACAGATTACGCAAGTGATTACATTATGGAAAATAATGCTTTGGCCCTGACCTCACTTTGGGACTTTCCTGACCTCAGTTAGCTGTGATGTCTGCTTTCCCAATATTCATGCCCTCTGCTGCTACTCTTAGTCTCAGTTCTCTCCTTGCATCCTCTTATAATTCTGTTTCTAGGACAAGACTCCTTCATACCCATCAGCTCAAAGAACTGGGAAATTCTCCTGCCATGCTTATACCGTATAAGCATTATTCTGGCACACCACTCATCTGTGTTTAACTGGCATAATGCAAGGAAGCCTATGGAACTGGTGAGGGTTGGGTATCTGTAGTATACCCTCCCTCACAGTGCCTTGCCAGTGCATTTCAACCATAACTTTGAAGCAGAACCACTAAGTCTGAAGTGTAGTTCATTCTGTTGATTCAATCCATAGCCTCTCTATATGAATGCCAATTAGGGTTAACTAGGATGATGGTTGTGGTGATGTAGACCCATAGCTATCATTAACTAGACTGAGACCACCAACCAATTCATGTATGCCCTTGAACAACAGAGGTAATATTTTATTCCAATGAAACCCCGGTAAATTGTAATCTGTGCATGTTTACTGTTGTACTGGCTCATATTTTATTCTTTCATTTATGCATGCTATTCAACTAGATTATTTCTATTAAGATTTTTATAGGGTTTTTTTGAAAATTGAATAAGAATTCTGATTGCCAAAAAAACGTGGTCTAGAGAAAAGGGTTAATATCCTTTACCAATGCTCTGAGATTGCCAGTCCATCAAAAGGATGCCTATTTTATTCTAGTCCTCTGGGGCTGGAGCCCTGAATGCTAAATATCAATTTTTAGTTAAGGATATTCTTCCCCAAGTTATAAAATATTAATGTACCCAATTTTATAATTTGTACTACAGTGATATAACAAACAGGAAAATAGGAAACAAAGATCTATGTCAGTGACATCACACATCACTCCTGCTTTGCTTCCCTAACTTATGGGTGTATTCATATCTTAGTATAGTGCTCCTCTCTAGAGGCTATTCTTGGGGGTGAATCGTTTTTCAAAAAAAAAAAAAAAAAAACCCCAGAGGAAATAATTTGTAGCTAGAATGTAGCAGATTTACATTAGTGTAGTATTTGTAATAAAAAGCCTTATATAAAAAGGAAGCATTGTAATTATTATTATTCACCGTGTAACTTATTTCTTCCTAAAACCGACACTGTTGTACATGAAATCAAGCACTGAAGTGCCAACATTTGGTTAACTTATTTATAATACAAGGTATCTCACCTTAAATATCAAAGCTAGGTGATTGGAGTGCTTCTCAGCATTCCAAGGTGGTTTAGCACAAGCCATTTCTATAATAGCACAGCCAACACTCCATACATCACAGCTCCTACCATATTGCTGGCCCCGCAGTACCTACAAAAGAAAGATACATCAGGGCTTAAGTTAATTAATTCCATGCCACTAACACTACACATGCATTATTTTATACACACAGAAGCCAAATCAAGTGCATTTTCATTATAATTTTGGGTTAAGTGAGTTAACAAGGGTGTAAATATTGACAAGTTTTATCTATGTGTGAAGTACAACAACAACAATTAAAGGGCCCGGCCAAACAAAAAATTAGTGTCCTGTAATTAGGAATGCTCAGGGCTATTTGCACGAAGGAACAATATGTCAAGATGTGGTCCAGCTCAGAGTAACCGGAACAACCATCTGGTAAGGGAAAACACCAAGATAGCAACAAAACATGATATATTTACATAATTCCAATTTTTTATGACAATGAAGTTATATGAAGCTCTGCTTCACTTATGGATACTGTTTCAAAGAGTTTTCGGTTACCATTTGGCTGAATTAATTATTTGCACAAAGCTCTACCACACATCCCCCCCCCCCCCCAAATTTTTTCAAAGTGGCTTCTTACCTCTGGTGCCATAAATGCAATAGTTCCCAACAACTGTCCCTGAAACTCTCCAGCACCAGTTCCCTTTGACGCCAACCTGGCTGCAGCTCCAAAATCAGCAATTCTTAATCTATGACCTGTGCTGTCAATTAGCAAATTGGCACCTGTCAACAGCATAACAAAAACACTGCTAGTTGGCTCTCAGTCAAAAACACGATGAGATGCTTATCTGTATTAAAAAAGTACTAAGGGTCTGACAAACCCATGAAAGCAAGGAGATGAGGAGCTAAGAACGGAATACTGCCCAGAACTGTCTAATAGTGGTTGATCTGTCTCCATTATGCTTAGATAACATTACACACAGTGGCCTGAGAATATGTGAGATAAAAGATTTTGAGAAGCAACATGAAACCTCAGAAGTGGAGCAAACGTAAGAGTAGGAAGCAGGAGTACAGCCCTGGAAGATGGTGGTGACCAGAACTTAGTGAAGGCCTTATACAGCTACAGTAACTCCTCACTTAACATTGTAGTTATGTTCCTGAAAAATGCTACTTTATGCTAAATGATGTTAAGTGAATTCAATTTCCCAATAAGAATTAATGTAAATAGGGGGGGCTAGGTTCCAGGGAAATTTTTTTCACCAGACAAAAGACATTATATACATACACAGTATAAGTTTTAAACAGTTTTAAACAAACAGTTTAATATTGTACACAGCAATGAATGACTGTGAAGCTTGGTTGAGGTGGTGGAGTAAGAGGGTGGAATATTTCGCAGGGAATGCCTTGCTACTAAATGATGAACTAGCACTTGGCTGAGCCCTCAAGGGTTAATACGCTGTTGTTAATGTAGCATCACACTCTACAAGGCAGCATGGACTGAGGCAGGAGGGAGGAAACACAATAGGTGCAGGGCAGTAGCTGCAAACACTTCCCTGCAAAAACTGAACCTGATGTTGATCCCATGCTATCCAGCTGGAGCGTACCACTCCCTCCTCCTGACAGCACATGCATGGCTGCACAGGTGCTGACTCTCCAAAGTGCTGGGAGGTGGATGCATGAGTGAAAGAGAGCGAGAGAGAGATGTGCATTGCCCCTTTAAGCAGATCAGACAGGAAGCAACAGCTTCCAGCAAGTTCCCTCCTTTTTGTCCCTCTCCTCCCCTTTGTAGAGATGGGGTACAGAATGGGGGTGGTGGGCAGGAGCAGGGGGACATCCTGATATCAGCACCCCTCTCCCCCACCCTCCCCCAGCAAGCAGGAAACTCTGGGGAGCAACTCCAAGGTAGAGGGCAGGGCAGGAGCAGCACAGCAGTGGGGGGCAGCTGCCAAGCCACATACCTTACAGGGAATTTAGGGGAGCTGATAGGGGGTCTGCTGGCCCCCCCAGTGCTAATCCCCAGAAGGAGGGGCTGCTCTTCCAGAGATTCCTGCAGACAGTGGACAAAGCAGGCAGCTGCCAAAGGATGTTATAAGGGAGCATTTTGCAACTTTAAACGAGCTTGTTCCCCAATAGATCAGCAATGTAACAACAAAACGACATTAAGTGAGGAGTTACTGTACCTATGTAAGATCTCCTATAAACCTTACATCCCTTTATCTGAATGTAAGTGGCTCACATCCACTTGAAAATAACTCCAGAAAGAGGGGGCCAAAGAAAGCATTCCCTTGAAATTTGTTCTCATATCTTAAGTGTGAATATAAACTGCCACAAGTAAGCCTGAAATCAGAGACCGGGGTGTTCCTACTGGATCTTTACTGTACAGTTATATCAACATTAGTTGTAAGCAAAATTCCATAGGTTTGGTGGTTTTCCTTATCATAAGGACCAAAAATTTAGATATTCGTCTGAATCCCTTACATCTACAAATTTAAGCGAAGACCAAGAGCTCAAATAATAAGATGCCCCGGGGCCAAATAAATATCTAGAAAACAAACTGGTGACCAATAATGAAAAATGGAGAAAAGCTATCTGAACATTTCTGAACCTTCAAAAAGATTTGAGTTTGGTTTGATCTGCTTATGTTAGCTGAACCAATTTGCTCATCCCTAAATCAACCTTTTGCATCAGCAACTGTCTCCAATGTGTAAGGCGGTAAATGTCTCTAAGCACTATATGAATGTTTGGATGCAGTTTAGTAGCTTCAAGGTTCCTAAATACAACTAGGGAAATCAAGCATAGATCTCATCTCCAAAAGAGTGAGAGACAGATAACTGCCCTCAAACAAAGCAGCTGTCTGAATTCTAATAATTAGACAACACAATCAGGAGTTCTTACCTTTGACATCCCTGTGGATAATCTGATTCTCATGGAGGTAAGAAAGGCCACGCAGCAGTTGTTCTGTGTAGTTAATAACAACTGATTCTTTGAAGGCTCCATATTTACTTAACAAATGAGCAACTGATCCTCCTGGAAGATAAATTGTTTATATTTTTTATCCAATATTTATACTCATGATTAGCAGTAGGTAGCTTTAGCTGCCATAATTGGACTAATTTTTTCTATGATTTTATTGGACACTAGTGACTCAATTTTTCAAAAATGTGTGCTGCACTGTATAAGCAAAGAAATCTACCATGAGCACAGCTGTGTAGTTTCCAACTGCAACTCAGCACAAATTTTAAAACTATTTGCCTTAAATATCCCTTTAAAAAGAAAAACTGAAAAAAGCCTTATAAAAGTTAGTGAGTTCTGTTGCTGATGGAAAGTAACCTACAGATATTAATTCAATTTACTGTACTAAGTATCAGAGGGGTAGCCGTGTTAGTCTGAATCTGTAAAAAGCAACAGAGGGTCCCGTGGAACCTTTAAGACTAACGGAAGTATTGGGAGCATAAGCTTTCGTGGGTAAGAACCTCACTTGCATCTGAAGAAGTGAGGTTCTTACCCACGAAAGCTTATGCTCCCAATACTTCTGTTAGTCTTAAAGGTGCCACAGGACCCTCTGTTACTGTACTAAGTTTCTCAAGAAGAGCAACAGTTTTAAAATATTGTTATTGTAAATGGCGATGTTAGAACATAAACAAGCCTCCTATTCAGTGTTCCTCAGTGGACCTTAATTTTCTCTTTTTCTTACCATTTATATATCTATATTTAATATGCAATTACATTTTTTTAATTTAACAGAAAAAACGCAAACAAAATTTCTCATTTTTGTTTTCTAAAGACAATATTTGCATGTCTCGTGTTCCTCTATCTACTCTTGATAACAACTACACCTGGGGAAATTCTGTGCCACTGTGCATGTGCAGAATTCATGTGTCCCGCAGAATTTTATTTTTTTCCTGCAGAAAATAGTCTGCCCCAGAAGTGTTGCAGTTCTACCTTTTGCCCACCAGAGGCCACTGTGGTGCCAGAACAGACAACAGCATGAATGCAGCAGGCTGTTCTGGTGCCACAACGGCCTGTGGTGGTCAAGAGGTAGAACTGCAGCACTTTGTATTTTCTGTGGGGCGGAATGTATTTTCTGTGGGGAAAAGTTCTCTGTGTGCGCAGTGGCAAAAAATTCCCCCGTTTCCCCCCCTTCTTATCCCCCCCAAAAAACCACTTGTTCCATATTTCCCCCACCCACATCCTAAAAACCTCCAGGTTCACTCCAGGCTCCTTCCCTCTCCCGCAGCTCCTCCATTATCCCTGACACCCCCAAGCCTTTGCATTGCTTGGCATTTCATTCCATTGAAAAATCATGGAGCAGGTCCTCAAGGAATCAATTATGAAACACTTAGAGGAGAGGAAAGTGATCAGGAAAAGTCAGCATGGATTCACCAAGGGGAAGTTGTGCCTGACTAACCTAATTGCCTTCTATGATGAGATAACTGGCTCTGTGGATGAGGGGAAAGCAGTGGATGTGTTATTCCTTGACTTTAGCAAAGCTTTTGATACGGTCTCCCACAGTATTCTTGCCAGCAAATTAAAGAAGTATGGGCTGGATGAATGGACTGTAAGGTGGACAGAAAGCTGGCTAGATCGTCGGGCTCAACGGGTAGTGATCAATGGCTCCATGTCTAGTTGGCAGCCGGTTTCACGCTGAGTGCCCCAAGGGTCGGTCTTGGGGCCGGTTTTGTTTAATATCTTTATTAATGATCTGGAAGATGGTGTGGACTGCACTCTCAGCAAGTTTGCAGATGACACTAAACTAGGAGGCGTGGTAGATACACTAGAGGGTAGGGATCAGATACAGAGGGACCTAGACAAATTAGAGGATTGGGCCAAAAAAACCCTGATGAGGTTCAACAAGGACAAGTGCAGAGTCCTGCACTTAGGACGGAAGAATCCCATGCACTGCTACAGACTGGGGATCGAATGGCTAGGTAGCAGTTCCACAGAAAAGGACCTAGGGGTCACAGTGGACGAGAAGCTGGATATGAGTCAACAGTGTGCTCTTGTTGCCAAGAAGGTTAACGGCATTTTGGGCTGTATAAGTAGGGGCATTGCCAATAGATCGAGGAATGTGATCATTCCCCTTTATTCGACATTGGTGAGGCCTTATCTGGAGTACTGTGTCCAGTTTTGGGTCCCACACTACAAGAAGGATGTGGAAAAATTGGAAAGAGTCCAGCGGAGGGCAACAAAAATGATTAGCGGTCTGGAGCACATGACTTATGAGGAGAGGCTGAGGGAACTGGGATTGTTTAGTCTCCAGAAGAGAAGAATGAGGGGGGATTTGATAGCAGCCTTCAACTACTCGAAGGGGGGTTCCAAAGAGGATGGATGGCGGCTGTTCTCAGTGGTGGCAGATGACAGAACAAGGAGCAATGGTCTCAAGTTGCAGTGGGGGAGGTCTAGGTTGGATATTACGAAACACTATTTCACTAAGAGGGTGGTGAAGCACTGGAATGCGTTACCTAGGGAGGTGGTGGAGTCTCCTTCCTTGGAGGTTTTTAAGGCCCGGCTTGACAAAGCCCTAGCTGGGATGATTTAGTTGGGAATTGGTCCTGCTTTGAGCAGGGGGTTGGACTAGGTGACTTCCTGAGGTCCCTTCCAACCCTGATATTCTATGATTCTATGATTGCTTCTGATGGGTGCAGGAAATACAGCTGTGTATTGTAATTTAAATGAATTATTCAAAGTTCTGTATTAATATGCCTAATCCATTTGCCAAAAAAAATTACCAGAATCTTTTTTTTTTTTTGGTCTGTATTGTTACAGATACACTTGCTGATAGATATTTTGAAATAAATTACCAAAATAATTTAAACGGGCATGATTATATTGTGTTATTTTAACAAAAAATATGCAGAATTTTAAAATATTGTGCGCAGAATTTTTAGGCGCAGAATTCCCCCAGGAGTATAATATTACCTGGACATCAGTAAAATGTGAGGACCATTCCGGACATTATCTATACCATAAAATCAAACTTTTTGACTTGAGAGCTCTTCTTCTCTTGCATTTTTTTCAACTCTGCTGGTGTTTCAGGCAAGTGTTTTCTGCACCATTACATTCAGTGCTACCCACTTGAGGTTTGCATGTTAGATGGCTGATAATACTGAGTAGTCTACCAGGATACATAATTGTTGAAGAAGATACAATGCTCTCCTTCATGGTCTCTTATTTGTCATTAAAGATACCACTCCATAAGTGTTTGGATTTTGAATAACTACAAGACACGTTTCTACTGAACTGTACTGGTAAACCCCTATTTTAGAAAGCTCACTTTAACCTAAACTGTCTTTGGGGCCCTCTCCAGCCTGGTAGTGGGTTACTGTATTTTTCCTGATTGAAACATAGTTTTATAAAAATGTTGAGCATCCCAAGCAGCTCTAGCAAAGATTTTTTTTTTTAAATAATTTGCTCTGAATTTGATACTACGCGGTTGAGAATAAAATATTTTAAAACTAAGGTCTGCATCCCCAGAGCACATAACTTCTCCCCAGCTGAATAACAGATCTTTCCTTGATATAGTCACCTCATGATTTTTTGAGATGTGATGTGCAGTGTTTAAGGTTTAATACACCTTTTGTTGCATGCAATTTCCCAGTCTAATTTTTTTTTGGAGGGTGGGGAGATGGAGGAGAGAGTACATGGAGATTAAAAAAAGAAAATCTGAAACTATTCAGCCCACAGAACTTATAAGTCTCTTGAACTAACAACTGTGCTCTTAAACTGTGCACATGTGCTTGGCACACGTGTTGAAGTGCTCACCTGTGAGCATCAAGACAGTTTCTAGTGCACATTCTTAGTATGAAATTTTCAAATGTATATTTGTTAAATCAGCGGTTCTCAAACTGTGAGTCAGGGCCCCAAAGTGGGGCACGACCCCATTTTAATGGGGTTGCCAGTGCTGGCGTTAGATTGCTGGGACACAGGGCTGAAGCTGAAGCCCAAGGGCTTCAGCTTTGGCCTCTCTACCCCGGGCAGGGGGGCTCAGACTCCCCCCCCACTCCTGGCTGGCAGGGCTCGGGTGAGCTCAGGCTTCGGTCCCCTCTCCTGGGGTCATGTAGTAAATTTTGTTGTTAGAAGAGGGTCACAGTGAAGTTTGAGAACCACTGTATTAAATCAAACCCACTCTTTCCCCTAAAACGAAAACAGAATAGTTGTCTCTCAGTAAGGACTATGTCACTACTAACTTACAAACGTCATCTGCTTTAGCCCCATTCATAAAGTGTGGGTAGAATTTTTTCACAGCAAGAAATCCCTCCCCACCTACACATGCACTCCTGTAATTCAGGAACAGGTGCAAGGATTTTTGCTCAAACTTCCCAAATAAAATTTACCTTAAACATGGAAAAGTTCAGGTAAAAAAAAAAAGTGAGTATTTTGGAAAGATACCAGTATGATCACTTGAAGACACAAGAGTTGTACAGTTTTTCAACCTAAAATACTGCTGGCTACTGGTGCCTACAACTATACTAATAAATGTGCAAAGTGCAGTCATTCATTAAAATATATTAGTGTGGAAAGACACAAATCGTAACACTCATTTAACACAGTGAAAACCCTGGAAAATGGAGAATTACTTTCTTCCTAGAAGAGGAACAGATGTGCATTTGCTTTTTATACCAGAAGTTTGGTTACCCTTTTGCTATGTACAGAATGCTGTTTACCTGCCATCCATTCTATAAAGAGATTATAGTTGCTCTTCTCACATGTAGCACCCAACATTCGAATGATATTAGGATGGTTCAGATGATTCATCATCCTTATCTCTTCTCTCAGTGCTTCGACTACCTCTTCCTGTTCAGATGATGTGTTCCTGACATACGTCACCTATTTCACAAAAACATTTAAATTTTACCTTAGATAATAGTTTTGAAATTAATGTCATAGTTTCATAGAATCATAGAAGATTAGGGTTGGAAGAGACCTCAGGAGATCATCTATAGTCCAATCCCCTCCTCAAAGAAGGACCAACCCCAATTAAATCATCCCAGCCAGGGCTTTGTCAAGCCGGCCTTAAAAACATCTAAGGACGGAGATTCCAACATCTCCCTAGGTAACCCATTCCAGTGCTTCACCACCGTCCTAGTGAATTAATTTTTCCTAATATCCAACCTAGACCTACCCACTACAGCTGAGCTCCATCCTCTTTGGAACCCCCCTTCAGGTAGTTGAAGGTTGCTATCAAAACCCTCCTCTCTTCTCTTCTGCAGACTAAAGGCCAATTCCCTCAGCTGCTCCCCATAAGTCATGTGCCTCAGCCCCCTAATCATTTTCGTTGCCCTCCGCTGGACTCTTTCCAATTTGTCCACATCCTTTCTGTAGTGGGGGGCCCAAAACTGGATGCAATACTCCAGATGTGGCCTCACCAGTGCCAAATAGTGGGGAATAATCACTTCCCTCGATCTGCTGGCAATGCTCCTACTAATGCAGCCCAATATGTGTTAACCTTCTTGGCAACAAGGGCACACTGTTGACTCATATCCAGCTTCTTGTCCACTGTAATCCCCAGGTCCTTTTCTGCAGAACTGCCGCTTAGCTAGTTGGTCCCCAAACTGTAGCAGTGCATAGGATTCTTCTGTCCTAAGTGCAGGACTCTGTATTTGTCATAAGAACAGCCGTACTGGGTCAGACCAAAGGTCCATCTAGCCCAGTATCCGGTCTACCGACAGTGACCAATGCCAGATGTCCCAGAGGGAGTGAACCTAACAGGTAATGATCAATTGATCTCTCTCCTGCCATCCATCTCCACCCTCTGACAAACAGAGTCTAGGGACACCATTCCTTACCCATCGTGGCTAATAGCCATTAATGGACTTAACTTCATTGTCCTTGTTGAACCACATCAGATTTCTTTTAACCCAATCCTCCAATTTATCTAGGTCACTCTGGATCCTATCCCTACCCTCCAGCATATCTACCTCTCTCTTCCCCCAGCTTAGTGTCATCCGTGAACTTGCTGAGTGTGCAATCCATCCCATCATCCAGATCATTACTGAAGATGTTGAACAAAACCAGTCCCAGGACCGACCCCTGGGGTACTCTTATTGATACCGTTTGCATTTCCTTAACTGTTAATTTGGTTTTGGCATCATAGATCCATCAGATTAATAGGTTTGCATGCCTCATTCTGGAGAGCCTCAAATATCGATTCCTTTCTGCTTCTACTCACTGTCCAGAACTCTGCAAGTTCTGGGTCTTAAATATTTTGAATCCCTTTTGCTGGCAAGATCTGTAGGGATTTAACTCCAAGGCTGCTTGCAGCAATCATTCTCCTGGTATCTTTGCACATTAAACTCATTTAAACTATTCTGACTATAAAAAGAAGCCCAGACTATTCCAAATTCTTGGGAATCACAAAGCAACATTACAGACCTTTAACTCACTCTGAGTGGACAGAACAAATGCTGCTACAGTAAAAAGAAAATAAAAAAGACTCTCTCTCTCCATTAACACAGCGAAAATTGAAAAACAGGGTTGGTGAGGGTCTGAGTCTACTTTTAGTTTGTCGATTCCTTTCAAAAACAGATAAGATTAAGGTGTCACTTATGGGCAGGACTTCCCTCTCCAGCCAAGTTCAGGTGGGAAAATGCCAGGAGTTCTCCAAAAGCAGAACCCTTGTGATGGAGTAGTCATGCAGCATGCCTTGTGAATTCTCACCAATGTGGAGCAGTTAATAATAGTTGGGGCCACACCTCCCCAATGAATCATAGGATCGCATTTGCCTTTTTCATGGTGGATCAGTCATCCTGTGATTCATTAATACAACCAAGTCTTTCTCCTCTGTTGTTTCAAACTGATGAGACCCCATCTTACAGCAGAGATTCTTGTTCATTAGTCCTGAAGGATCACATTTTCAAAGGCACCTAAAGATGCAGATAGGTGCTTTTGAAAATCACAGTGGTTGCCTGTCATTGATTTCAATGGGAGTTAGACACCTAATGGGATTTTTGAAAGCGCGTATCTGCATCTCTTGGTGCCTAAATACCTTTGAAAATTTGGCCCTAAGTGCATGACCTTGCACTTTGGATTATATTTCATCCCATTTCTATTACTCCAGTCCTTAAGGTCATCCAATCTTCCTGTATCATATTCTGCTCCTCCTCTGTGTTGATGCTTTCTAACTTTGTGAGCCAATGCAGAGGCAAAAAGAGGGGAATCTATAAGCAATTGGGAACATGAAACATAATTTCAAGTACAATGCTTGGAGCTGTGGTTGTTGGACATAGAGTGTCTCAACAATTAACTGCTCTAAAGTGCTTGCAGGACTCCGGAGTCTCAGAAATTTTTTGTAAATGCTACAAAATGAAGCACTGCAGAGACCACAGCAAATTAAGTATCTTTATAAAAGAGGCATTGTAGTCTATTTGGTTGACCACTGGACGAGGATATTGGGAGAGATGGGTTTTAGCCTTGGCTCTGTGTGACCTTGTGCACGTCACTTGTGACATGGGTTTCAGAAGTGCTGAGCATTTCAGCTCCAATTGAAGTCATCTCTGCAGATTAGGCTTAAACTCTTTGTTAGTCTCTCCTCCTCTGTGAAATGGTACACGTAAAAACCATCTTTCCACATCAGTTTATTGTAAGGATTAATTAATGTTTGCAATGTGCCTTGCAGGAGACTATTCACATTTTCAGTATTAGTACTACTGACTGTCAGGAAAAGGGCAAGAGTCAGAGGGAATCATTTGGTTTTGATAGAATCTGGAAATGGTCTAGATTTAGAAAGTGGGTTCTTTAAAGATATAAATCAAGAGAAACACCTACATAAACCTGAGTGGGGGGGGGAGAAGGGAAACAAGATGAGAAAACCAGGAAGGACTTCCTGAATGGATTCTGAGTAATGAAAGGTTACTTACCAGTAACTGTTTAAATATATTGTGTCTGCAGATCAACAATGCAGGAGTCTTAGAACCCTTTCAAAGGAGTAAACTCTTGAGGACATATGTGAATGCTCCCTGAATCCACAACTCTGGAAGGGAGGGTATGAAAGCCTCCATCTCCTCCTCCTCCTCTTTCTCCAATTCCAGAAACATCTTTTTAATCTCTGAAGAAGTAGGAAGAGGGAAGGTCTAAGGCTCTGAAGACTATGCTGGTATTTAGATCCTGACTACTGCAGTAAAGGTAACCTGCTATTTCAGATCCATGGAGAGGCCCTATTACCCTAGGACACAATGGAATCAGTAGGCCACTTGTGCTGGGACATGACTGAAATTGATCCTCGGTTCTCAATCCTTACTAGATTTGAAAGGACAGTATCTTGCAAGGAAGTCTCCCTATGCCGTCGCTTCCTCTTTGTTCTGTACGAGGAGTTGCACAGGAGTTGAAGGATTTAGAGCCCTTCACAGACCTGACATCCACTCAGAAGAGAGAGATCAGAGGACACTGGATCTGAAGACCTGAAAGTCCTTGAACCTGTATGTCTTAGATTATTCTCTGACTGATCTCAGAATTTAAGAGTCAGAGTTTATGGCCAAAAGGGATGACCAGATCATCTTGTCTAACCTTCCGTATATCACAGACCACTAAACACCACTTAGCCACCTTCATATCAAGCCCGATAACCAAACTTTAAAGTCTCGCAGACCTGAAACACCTTAAGCAGAAGATCTCTGCTGAGGTCTAGCAGCTCCTAAATCCTCTCTATAAAGGAGCTCTTGCATTTGTGGCTCCTCTCTCATACAGACTGTCATCCAAACATTTTCCATATTGAGGATGCTGGTCCAACCCGGATAACTCTGTGGGGTATAAGAATCACCTCTGAAACAACATCATCTTCTCCATAGCATACGAGTCCTTTGTGGGCAAAATCCTAACCGCTAGAGAAAGAATAGTTCAACAATTATACTAACAACTATCCAGTGAATACGGCCTGGACCGGGAGTTGAGATCTGGGTTTCATTCTCAATTCTGCCACTGACTTGCTGAGTGAACTTGGTTGAGGAACAAAAGTATTTAAAGGTCTACAGAAGAAAAGAGCTATATAAATTCAAACTATTACTTTTGCTTTTAGGTGAGGAAGAACCCATGTAAATATAACACTCACACCATACAGAGAAAGGGGTGGGTTCTGTGATCACACCTGAAGATAGGGACGGTTTGGAGAACTGGGCAACTTTTAATTTTCAGGATTCTAGAACAATGCATCAGAAAGAGCAAGCAATGACTCAGAATACAGGGCATTGTGGATCTGCAGAGAACGTTGTGAAGGGCAAACATTATTACAAACTGCTCCCAGTAAATACATCTTTATTCAAGTTCTTTCCCTCTGTTTATTCAGTCATTAAACGTCTAGAAAATACTCACTGAAGTAGAGCATATACCTGTTTCACCGCCATTAATGTCCCAGTTCCTACATCTTGAGCTTGATAACAGGATGAAAATGCTCCAAGGCCTATTTGCTGACCTTTGAGCCATTCCGCATCTTCTCTGTAATGGTGTTTTGCTTTGGTATGTCCAGGCAGTGTTTCCGGTGTCTGCAAATTAAATTAAGAATTAAGATTAACTAGCTAAAATCTTTAAGTGCCTATATGAAAACTACGACTTTTAAAGTTAATTAAGGACAACAGTCTGATCCTTTGTCAATCAATGCATTTTCCTAAATCACCCGTAAGCTTCAGATCACTAAACCAGACAGCATGGGATTACTAATGCCAAACATGAGAATGGCCCTTGTTTAGGAATAGAATCTCTCAACTACAAAGAGAAAACATATTCTTAAGTATTCAGAAAACTAGTTAGCTTATACAGAGATGGTAGCTGACTATAATACTACAAACAGCAAGAACCCACTTCCAGTAAGTGTCTTTTTGAAAAGTAAATTAAACTATCTATTTTTAAATGTTAATTTGTTTTCAAACCAATTCTGTGTTTAATAAAATGCATCTTAAATTTAGACACAAGCGGAGAGAAAGGGCCAGAAATATTCAAATTCATACACTACTCTTCCCTCATTATTATTACATAGCACTTAGAAGCCCCATTTGAGATTGGATGCCATTATGCGAGGTGCCATAGCAACACATAGTAAGAGTCCCTGCTGCAAAGACCTTACAATCTAAACATACAAGACAGAGTAGGAGGGAAAACAGGGGCACAGAAAGTGGAAGTGATCTTTCCCTCTATATTTTATCTCTATTTGACCTCATCTGCTCTCAAAGTTTCAATTAACTTGATGAGACCTAAATCTACCTCTCTACCCTAACCTCTGCTCATTTTGTATTTCTGACATCTTATATTGGATGTGTCACCAACTCCCATTCAACATGGCAAAAACTGAAGTGTGTATTCTTTTCCTCACAACCCCCCAACCTTTTTGTCCCCCCCCCCCCCTCCCAACAATTCAACTACCCTTTCCACTATGGCTTCCAAACTGTGTAAAACGCCTCTTTTCCCTTCCATAAATAGGCTCTCATCAAATCACATCAGCTCTTCCTCTAAAATATCTATAAAAATATGCTTTTCCCCTCCATTCCTATTTCTAAAGCTCTTATCTATTGCTTGAGTAATGAATGTATTCTTCTCTATTCTGGCCTCCGTATATCTCACCTAAGCTCCTCTCCCCACATATACTGCTGTTAATTCTTTTTCACTCCTGCTGCCTGCTTGTGTCACTGAGTTCCCCCCCTCAACTTCTGCATCAAGTTCAACCTCATTGTCAAACACCTGGCACAACTCTGTTCCTCCTTAAATCCAAGTTCTCACTTCTGCTTACTCCACCTTTCTTTCCCTTTGTTCTCCTCTAATTGCTTTGTACCCTTCTCCCATTCTTGTCTTCAAACTTTCTTCTGTCACCTCATGCCTGGAAATCTCCTTGGTGCAGCAGATTGTGTCTTTCCTCCAAAAAAAATATCAAAACATTTCAACAATGACCTCCACAAGATTCTATCAGTACTTCAAACTCACACTGGCAGCTGCTTGTCTGTATCTGTATTTGATTCGAATTCCTAGGAACTGTGTCCTCCTTATGTCTGTGCACTGTTGAGAACACACTACATGTTCATTAAATAATGGCAGTGAACTGAAACATGGCCTTATTACAGAACTAAAAAACAACCCCCCTCCTCCCCCCAAAAACCCCACCCAACCACAGTATACTCACATCCTGCTGAATAATTATGATATCTTCCCCATTTTCAACCTGTAGTTGGGGAACTATTGGTAGGGCATCTTGAGACGCTGACATTGCCATGGCAATAGCTAAAGCCTCCTCTTCTTCGGCTTCCATCTTTTCCTTGCATTTTTGATTATGATTTACATCATCTTTGTAAGTGTCATCGTTTTCCACCCGTTCAGGAGAAAGAACGGCAACTTCCGACTTGAATGTAACCGTGCCATCGCTTGTAGGCATAGAGGCCTCAAGTAAGTCCTCAATACTGGAATTGAGCTCTGCATTGACATCCAGTTGACTACTCTTCTCCTCTACTGGTGTGAACACGGTCTCTTCACTTGGTATAATTGCATTACTACAACTGCTACTGCTGTCACACTGTAAAATATCATTCAGATCAAGTGTCATATTGGTTTTTGAGGCTTCACCTGGAGTAGGTCGAGATGGCTTTGGCCTGTGTATATGATTGGATGGCATAGCTCTGGCCTGGGTAAAAACTGGGGAAAGTTTCTCTGGTTCTTTATTTTCAGAACAGTTTCTTTCAATGTGTAGAGAAAGTTTCCGTTGTGTTTGAGGAGAAGTTGAGGGTATTTTGCAGGGAATGAATCCCTGAGGTCTGACTTTAGACATATCTGTTACAGGGCCAACTGGTACAGCTGGGGTTGAGGGAGAGGGCAGTATTGGGAATAATGACTGGGAATGACTGGATGAGGGAGAAAAGTTCAAACACTGACTATGGGGTCTGCCTTTTGTTTGAACGGCTGGCTTTGGTTGCTCGGTGGTTACTGATGAAACAGGAAGTCCTAAAGAAATGCCAGCCAGTATCTCAGAAATGTCCTCTGGACCGGCACTCAATTTTTTATCACCCAATCCTCTTCCACTTTTCCCTGATAACTGGACAGTATTGTTAGGAGTATTACTTTCTGTTGTTTCTGGAGAGTTATCTGGGGCAGATAGCTGCATAAAGTCATCACATCTGCATTCCACAGAATGCACCTCTTCCATGCCTAGCTGGATGGCTTCTGCAATCTCCATTTCATCTGCTATTGCCAACAATCGTCGACGCATCCTTGTGTAATGAGTTGAGCTTGTCACACTCAACATTTCTAATAGTTTTACGAACACATGGGGTACTCTTGCAACCATTCTTGCAGCACTCAAAAATACCCTCCGGGACAATTTACCCACCATTGAGTGGGAATTATCAATTGACTGCAAGGCAAAATTCAAAAGGGACAGCAGCTTCTTATACCTATAAATAAATAAATAAATAAATAAATAAAGTGTGTGCGCGCACGTATTTTTATATATATTATAAAATATAAATAATACTGTTAAAGCTCATATGTACTAATTACTATTCTAGAAGCAATCTACACAATGCATATCAACAACAGATCAGTACATTGACAGCTAATATATTAATTATCGTATGAGTGTTTAAGTATATGTTTTCAGTAGGAAAGGCAAATTTTCAAAGCTGGCAACTAGCTGTCTAAATTGTGCATCCAAAAGTCAACCCTTTGCCTCGGATAACTTAGGCAGCCATTTTTGAAGACCTGGCCAACAATTCAGTTACAGAGAAGAAGAAATGAAATAGTTAAGAAATACCTGTCTACTACAGTGTCAGCCTGTAAAACATCCCCGCTGACAATGTGAGGATAAAATTCACCAGGGAATTCCAATAAAAGTCTGTCTATAAGACAAAGACGTCCAAGTAGGGCTTGCCAGTTGTTCGATTCAGTCTGGGTTCCAAGAATACAATTTAAGATGTAATCAACACCACCAATACCAATGGACCCTATGAAAATATAGTTTATAAGATCAGAGTTAAACCAAGAGTCTATGAAATTCTGATAGATCAAATCCTAGCTTACTGAAAGGTAAAGACAGCATGGTTATAAAGTACATAGAAACAGAACTTTTTTTGTCAGAAAATTGAATACAAAGTAGAAAATTCTCAAAGCAACACAGTTCCCTTTACAATATTGACTTTTGATACGTTCTTCAATATAGTTAAAATGATTCATGATATTTGCTTGCAGACAAAACGTGACGATAATTGCGTATGTACAATAAAGCGGTTTTACCAGATTTAAGTATTTCTCTACCAACTGCCAGCTCTCCTGCTTGGCCTTTACACATCTCCAACAGCGTTGAAACTGAAAGTTGGCTTGTGCGGCTATGGGAAATGAAAACCAAAAGTAAATCCCACATCTTATATTTTTAATTAACAACATTTTCACCATTAACATTTCTGGAATTGATATATCAATAGACTGGAGATTGTTTGATTTTCTTCATTAATGAGTTATGATGAACAAATTATTCTGACTGATTTCACATCATTTTCTCCCTTTATATCTTAAAAATGTTTTGGCATTGTTCACCTAGAATCATGCACTGCCTAAAAATCTACTGTAAAAATCTAATACCACCCATTCTCTTGCCTACATCATTAAAATCTAACAGTTTCTGAATTTTTATGTCTTCTGGAGAGAATCCTTTTAGTATAGAAAAAACAATCCGATGATACAACCTCGCCCACCTACATGAGTGGCCAAATCTTGGAATACAACACTACTCTTTTTTTTTTTTTTTAAAAACAAAGTAAATGAATGCTTATTTCACCTGATGTCATTCCTTTACATTTTTCAGATCAACACTTACTCTGTAACTGGACCAATAAAAGATTACCATTCCAAAAGACATCTCTATTAATATGCAATTATAAGTGCCATATACTAATAACATAATGAAGCAGATATGTATGGTATTTTATCACAATGGCCAATTGTGTGTGTGTAAATACCTATGGCTTGATATTATAGAATCATAGGACTGGAAGGGACCTTGAGAGGTCATCATGGAACTTTTACTTTCTAGTATATACAAAGGTGGAGAATTGAGCATGAACCATTATATGTTATATGTGTTATTTTTAGGGCCGTCAATTAATCGCAGTTAACTCAAAAAAATTAACTGTGGTTAAGAAAATTAATCAATGGAATACCAATTGAAATTTATTAAATATTTGGGATGTTTTTCTATATTTTCAAATATATTGATTTCTATTACAACACAGAATACAAAGTGTACAGTGCTCACTTTATATTATTTTTGATCATTTTTACAGTTCAAATATGTGTAATCAAAAGAAACAGTATTTTTCAATTCACCTCATACAAGTACTGTAGTGCAATCTTGATCATGAAAGTGTAACTTACAAATGTAGATTTTTGTTACATAACTGCACTCAAAAACAAAACAATGTAAAACTTCAGACCCTACACGTCCACTCGGTCCTACTTCTTGTTCAGCCAATTGCTCAGACAAACAAGTTTGTTTACACCTACAGGAGACACTGCTGCCCGCTTCTTATTTACAATGTCACCTGAAAGTGAGAACAGGTGTTCGCATGGCACTTTTGTAGCCGGAGTTGCAAGATATTTATGAGCCAGATATGCTAAACATTCGTTTGCCCCTTCATGGTTCAGCCACCATACCGGAGGACATGCTTCCATGCTGATGTTTGTTTGTTAAAAAAAATAGTGCGTTAATTAAATCTGTGACCTAACTCCTTGGGGGAGAACTGTATGTCCCCTGCTCTGTTTTACCCATATTCTGCCATTCATTTCATGTTATAGCAGTCTCGGATGATGACCCAGCACATGTTGCTTGTTTTACGAATATTGTACTGTCACTGCAGATTTGACAAAATGCAAAGAAGGTATCAATATGAAATTTCTAACAATAGCTACAGCACTCAACCCAAGATTTAAGAATCTGAAGTGCCGTCCAAAATCTGAGAGGGAAGAGGAGTGGAGCATGCTTTCAGAAGTCTTAAAAGAGCAACACTCAGATGCGGAAACTACAGAACCCGAACCACCAAAAAAGAAAACCAGCCTTCTGCTGGTGGCATCTGACTCAGATGATGAAAATGAACATGCATCGGTCCACTCTGCTTTGGATTGTTTTCGAGCAAAACCTGTCATCAGCATGGACGCATAGCCTCTGGAATGGCGGTTGAAGCATGAAGGGACATGAGAATATTTAGCACATCTGGCACATAAATATCTTGCGACGCTGGTTACAACAGTGCCATGCCTACGCCTGTTCTCACTTTCAGGTGACATTGTAAACAAGAAGCGGGCAGCATTATCTCTTGCAAATGTAACCAAACTTGTTTGTCTGAGTGATTGGCTGAAGTAGGACTGAGTGGACTTGAAGGCTCTAAAGTTTTACATTGTTCTATTTTTGAATTCAAATTTTTTTTGGTACATAATTCGACATTTCTAAGTTCAACTTTCACGATAAAGAGATTGCATTACAGTACTTATATTAGGTGAACTGAAAATACTATTTCTTTCTTTTTTTACAGTACAAATATTTGTAATCAATGATAAATATAAAGTGAGCACCGTACACTTTGTATTCTGTGTTGTAACTGAAATCAATATATTTGAAAATGTAGAAAATATCCAAAAATATATAAATAAATGGTATTTTATTATTGTTTAACAGTGTGATTAATCGTGCATTTAATTTTTAATCGTGAAATTATCGTAATTAATTTTTTTAATCGCTTGACAGCCCTAGTTATTTTGTATTACAGCAAGAATCAGTTCCCAACTTATCTGTTTGTACAGTGGATAGTAAAAACAGTCCATGCTCCAGAGGCCACAATCTAGAATTATTACAATTACTGAGTCCTGAAAGAATGGTACATAGTACTACAGAGGAGTAAACAGAGAGGAATAATACTAGAGGAATATTAAGAACCAGACTAATAAAAGAGACTCAATTGGAATACCAAGCACTAGGTCAGGGCAATACAAGATAACCAAGAGTATAAAGAAGGATGGTGAGAACATACACCCAAAATTTCAAGTCAACATTTGTTGAGCAAGAAAAGATAGGCCCCATAAAGTCAATAAAAAGAACGCTGCATTCGCTAAGTATTGCACATACTGAAAAAAATAATATGAGGTGCCTCCAAAACACACCTAGAACTCTGTCACGGTAATTTGAATACTACAAAATAATTTCTCCAAAGACTTCCAGGACCTATACAACATATATTTATAGCCCTACTTGTGATCCACACCTCTTAATCTATAGCCACCAAGAGTCTGCATACTCTCTGATTCTACATGAAATAAAAGTTTTGAATGTAGTTTTAAAAGATTATAGAAAACTTGAAGATCTACTGAATCAACCACCATACCTGTTGGCATCTGCACATTTAACTAATATAGTCTCTACAACTGGCTTGAGAAGTCGCTGTAGTTTTGTCCTTTCTGCCAAACTATGACAAGGAGTATAAACCAGCATGGCTCTTAATGTTTTCTAAGAAAGGGAAAAAAAGAAATATGAAGTCAGGTCAACTACACTTCAGCTTATTATAAAAACGTTTATAAATAGGTTTATATAACGCATATGAAACAGAGTGCTTATTAGTGTGACAAAGGGTTAATACCTTACTATCGTATATACTTAGTGTTAGAATTACTCAATCTGAAATCTGGTCTTATGAACATTGTAAGTATGATCAACACTCTAGCTCACTGTACCAGGCAACTGAATATATTTGGCCAGATCCTCAGCTGGTGAAGTCAGTGAAGCCATGCCAATTTACATCTGCTGAAGATCTCATCTATTCCCTTCTCAGACAATGCTTAAGAGCTAAATAGGGTCTGACTTTCAACTGTGATGAGCACTCACAATTCCCACTGACTTTTCTGGGAGCTGAGTGTGCCTATTAGTTCTAAAAATCAGTCTCCAAGCTACTTCACAAAAATGTCAAAATATGGTAAGTAAACAACTACTTACTAAAGCAGCAACATACACTTTGTAGACAGGGTCAGCACAGACCATGGACAGCACACTGCAGCAGGATTCCACTACAACATCTCCTGAGATACCGGTCTGAGATGATCCACTAGCTGCTCCCAGAGCTCCAGCACTTGTGTTGTTTCCATTGCTGCTTCCAGAATTTCCAGTGCTTTCACCATTAGCCAGTAATAGAGCACCACTAACATCATGGGAAAGACGTCTAAGTGCCATCTCCCGTATATTCCAGTTTCGAGAAAACAAGCAGCCAACTAACTCCATTCCAAATACCTAATAAAAGTAAACATATTCCATTTGACTTGGTTGCAAAACATAACATTTCAAGCTTAAGTATTTAAGTACAGTATTTCAGGAAATGTCAAAAAAGGTTTAAAGGGAAAATCTTGTCTTAATCTTTTATGACAGAAAATATACCAGCAGTATCAATTTTAAATATGCAGCCTGTCATATAAAATGAAATACTATGAATGGTAATGCATAGATCCTTCAAAGACTTAGCTATATTTTTGAAAATAATTATTTTCCTCCATTACATTTTTAAAAATGTCATTATAATTCTGAAGCCAATTACAAACTGCTAGTGAGCTTTACAGGGAGTAGTTCCCTTTGCTTCCTTCCTGTCTTCAGTGGGAAAATCCGTTCCACATGAAAAGTCAGATTGGTAGTTCTGCTGACAAAGACCCTCTATCCACAGAATAGGTACAGACAGAGGGGACGCTAGTAGTTTCCCCACACAGCCTTCCTAAAGTGCCTCATCCATGTTCAGCTAGTCCCCTCTTTAGAGGTAAGAGAGTAGTTCATCTTCCATGGCATTCAGTACTTGGCATCTCAGTTATGGCTACCAACAAGAGTGTCTATTAGTGCTAATTATGTTTGCGATGTGACACCTGTCCACTAGGAATTAGGACCAAAAACACCAACTCTTTTTCACTGAAGAGGGTGTGATAGTCTCCAACCGAAAATCCCAAAGGAAAAAAACAGATTGGGGGTGGAAAAAGTTTCCGGATATTTATTTATTTATTTATTTTTAAAACACAATCAACCAACTATGAAGCCGATGTGGTTCAGAATAATTTGTGGAGTACCATAATGTGCTTTAGATTGTGTCAGGAACTCCAAACACCCATATATTTCTAATTTATAAATGAGTGCACTTCAGAATTTTTTCATCTTTTTCATACTGTTTTCATTGCATGAGCATAAGACCTCTGTCATACTTTTCTTAATATTCTTGGGTAGCCTACTTAGGAACTTGAACACAATACTCTGTGATATTCTTTCAGGCAGACTCAGCAGAATTATGCAGGAACTCACTTTTTGCTGTATGGATGCTTGTAGCTATTATCAGGTGATTTCTCATATTATATTTTAAAAATGAGCAAGCAGGAGGTGCATAACAAAATGGAGCTTTGAAAGAATTTGGAACAGGGAGAATAAAGCCCCGCTGTTGAGCTTGCATTAAAATCAAAAGAGGGGTAATACATTTCCAAAGCATCTGCTTGCTGGCCCATATGCACAATGACAGTGGCTTCTTTGGAGGAAGAAACAAGACCTGGCACAAGTGGTTTTGCACAGGCAGCTACTGGGATGACCTTACCTTAAAAAAAAACACACACACACACACACCAGGGAAAATCCCACCTCAAAATGGCAAATTGTTTTAATTTGAAATTCACTTTGTAAGTTAAACCGTTACCTGAATCCATGGCTCAGCTAAATCTTTATAGGCGGAAGGGATCTGCTGAACCCCATAATGAGTAAGGTTAAAATTACTATCTTGTGTTCTCCTTTGCGATCCACCTGTAGGCTGCTGCTGATTTTGCTGTTGAACCATTCGGAGAACTGAAGGAGAATCCACAGGGCTTGGCAATTCATGACTACAAATAAACAATAAATATTTAATGTGGATGAAAAAATTAAACATTTACACACTTTAGAGCTCTATACTTTAACTACAGATCCAGAAATGTGAGATTCAATCTGTTCAGAAAACTGAATACTTACCTATAGAAATCATGAGATCTCCACTTAGATCTACAAAGAGGGCATATAAGTGGCTCTCTGTTTCTTCTACATTCTTCTGCCCCTGAAATGCAGTAATCACAGAATAACATGATGCCTAGAGCATATTATAGACTTATGGGAATGTAAAAACAAATGTATGGTTATAAAAATCAACAAATTAAATAGTAAATTTTACTTTAAATTAGAATATATCCTTTTCCTGATAAGGTAAATGTAGTTCTGAATTCAGCTGTCTACAGCATATTGTATGGTTTACAAGACAATCGAGGCATATTGGACCAACTTCTGTTGGGGAAAGAGACAAGCTTTCAAGCTTACACAGAGCTCTTCCTCAGGTCTGGGAATGGTACTCGAAGTGTCACAGCTAAATACAAGGTGGAACAGATTGTTAAGCATAAGGAGTTAATGTATGTTGCAAAAGACCATTCAAGATGAAGTGAGCAGTTAACACTCATTTGTCCTATGACTGCAGTGGTGTTAAGTGGCTTACAGATTGTTGTAATAAGCCATAAACCCAGACAGTGTATCATTAGACAATTACAACCCATACTCATGAGGATCACATCCTGAAGGAAATCTTACCAGAGCCCCAACTTCTGCCTGCAAATAACCCTCCAACCTTGCCGAAGCCATAATCAGAAGCAAGTTCCCCACACCAACTCAAAGCAATACCTGATCCAGCTATAACAGATGCAAAACCTGCAGCCATATCTCCCCTGCTCCCATGAGCAATTACCCCACCCTCAATACACCTACAGATGCTTATCACAACACACCGTTACCTCATCCTGTGCACTACATGCTCCGACCATCACTATATGTGGGTGAAACCAGACAATCGCCATGCTCCTAAATGAACTCACACAGAAAAGTGATAAGACAAAAACACCCTATCAGTCATGGTCAAAAACTTTTCACAAAACCATCACCCTGTATCTGGCCTCTCAATCCTCGTCCTCAAAGGAAGCTCCTTCAAAAGACAAGCCTGGGAACTAAAATTCATAACTTGAAGTCATGGACTCAACAAAGACACTGGATTTATGGCTCATTATAACAATCTGTAACCCACTAAGCCTCCTTTGTCCTACAACTGTAGAGGTATTAGCTGCCCACTTCACCTTAAATGGTCTCTTGCAACATGTTAACTCTTTATGCTTAACAAATTTGTTCCACCTTGTATTTAGCTGTGACACTGAGTATCATTCCCAGACCTGAAAAAGTACTCTGTAAGATTAAAAGCTTGTCTCTTTCACCAACAGAAGTTGGTCCAATAAAAGATATTATCTCACCCATCTTGTCTCTCTAATATCCGAGGACCAATACGGCTACAACTACACTATAAATTTTAACCACACTTTATTTGTGCTGCTTCTCCTAAGGCAACATTGTTCATTTACATTAATCATGATAGTCCACATTAATATCCACTAGTTGATAGAGTTTCAGTAAGTTCTCCACAAGCAACACAATGAAATATAGAGCTTCACATTCATCTTTCAGGTCAGTATACTTTTAATATAAAGCTTGTTTCATTAACTTGCATTTCAAAGAATGGGTATCATCTATACTACAGTTTGTTTATGTATTTAAAGTCACCAGTAATAAATGTAAATAAAACAATGACATACAAATTGACATGCAGTGATGATGTAACTTATTCCTGCAGCCATCTTCACACACAGTCAGGCTCTCTTCATCCAGCATGCCTAACAAACAAATGGGGCACATCTGTTCTTCTTCATCCTTCATACTATAAAAAAACCCAGACATTAGCAATATGAAAAATTGCACAGATCAGAAGCTAATATAGGCATTAAGTCAAATACTGATTAATGATCAATGCTAGTTGTCATAATATTCTATAACAGCATATCACATTAAAACAGTTAAGACCAAGAGCTAGAAGCCTCAGTGAGCGGCGTGATTTTCAGAAGTGCTGAGCACTCAGCAGCTTCTGTTGCAATCAATGGGATCTGCGTGGCGTTCGGCACTCAGGAAAATCAGGCCACACAGCTAAAAAATGACTTAGGAGCATAACTTTAGGGAAAGACACAATTTTGAAAATCTTGTCCTAAAGAAATCTACTTTGCTGTTTACTCAATATTTGTGATTGGAATGATTAAGGAATTATTAGTAACTTATACACTGAAACAAAACATATTTCTTCTTTGTTACACTTCATCCACAACTCAAGACATTTGTTCAAAAGTTGCTCTTTAGACCATCACAGCAGGCCTTGAATACTATTTGATGAACATGTGTAAAATTCAAAAAGCAAATGTAAAATAAATATAGCTGCTCTATATTTTTGCTGCAAGCAGGTGTAAATATTTATCGCATTCTCGTATGCAACAATATACTAATCAGAACTATTTTATTCAGATCAAAACACCAAATTTTTATCAGCTAAATTTTAGATGTACTTTCATTTCGTTTTCTACCATTAAACAATTACCTTAATTTCAAACTAATAATCTGAGACTACAGAGAGTTTATGATTGTATTTAAATTACACTGACAACGTATAATAAAATAGCTGAAATTTACCCATTATAACACATTTTTGCAAATGGGCACAAATATATATTTTAATTATAATCATTAAAAGACAGAAATGGGAAGAACGTGCTTGCAACAAAATGGAACGGTGTGGTGTCGGCTTGCGTTTGTGGAGGGACGGACAAGGACAAGCCGGACAAAGGTGATTAAAAGATATCTTACCAGTTATGCCATTGTATACACCTACATAACTTGAAAAAAACAACCTACATTTGTCTGGCAACAGTGAATTAAGTTATGACTGTAGAATAGTATATATTTATGTTTTATTTGTGTATTCATTGTGCCTTGCACAATCACTTTAATTTTCTAAAAAGTTTTTCAATAATTGAGATTTTTTGCAGATCTGAAAAATCCACATCAGTAAATTTACAGTGAAAAATGTTCAATTCTACAGTATCCTAAAAATACAAATTTCAGTGTGGTCATAACTGTATTATACTTTTTACTTTCAAGAATTATTAGTAAACCATGAATTTAAATGAAGTACAACAGAAACAAAGATTGTGTAAACTTATCTCTAATGAAATGGAAATATAGTAATACAGTGACTGTTATATATGAGATAACATGCCAAAATGGCTTCACTATAAAACGATTGCAATACATTTTGCTATATCAACAGCTGCGTGGGTTTTCTTCAGGTGTATCCTAATAATGCAACAATGTAATGTAATAAATCAGAAAGTTATCTAAGTTATTACTATAACAAGTCTTCCCAGACATATATCTAACTAAAGGAATTAATCTGTCAGAAGAATAATTTCAGGGAAACAATTGTAGGCATTTAACAGGTCTGTATGTGTTTATACATAAATATGTATTTACAATGAAACAGTCTGACAGTTAGAGAAATACACAGGCAACAGGAAATACAAGGCAACAGGAAACCATGTTCATTATCTAAAAGCCCAAACTGAAAACACGCCTGAATATATTAATTTTGCCAGATGGACACTGTTGTCTAAAGTAATGTACCAAGATTATTTATTAACATAAGGTTCCATTTTATGCTAAGATAAGGAAGTGTCATTTTTGGTTTTCTTCTAAGCATCCTCAGAGGAGCATCCACCTCAGTTTATTCAACCAATGTATATAAATTCACAGAAAACATTTAAAAAAAATTAAGAACATAAGACTAATAAAATGAATGTTATTCATTTTAGCCCCTAACAAATTTACAAGATCCGTTAAGCAAAAACAATGAAGTAAAAATAAAAATTTGAAACAGCTTTTCAAAGAATCATTAACTTTACTAAGCTTAAGTACTGGAAACATCATAAATATGCTTCTAATATGGTATGTGCCAGAATGAGACAGATTGAAAAAGAAAATAAAAAAATCCTTTTAAAATAATTTAGTTACTCAATGTATATATGTGGCTCAAAAGTGAATTTTGTGTGTGTGTGTGTGTGTGTGTGTACACACACACACACACACACGGAGTATACTTACTTGGCATTTGCAAGCATATGACTGTTGCCTCTAAGTGATATAGCTTGCTTTCAAAATTATTTGCACAGGAAAAAATGAGATATTTCCACATTTGTGAACATTTGCATGCATGCTGCATATGAACACATGCACACACACAAACACGTCAGTTTTGGGAGCTAATGTGTACTCCAGTCTTAAAAATGATTGCATACTTTTTTTAAATTTTCACTTTGAACAAGGAACAAAGAATAGATTCTCTGCAAAACATCAATATCTAACACATTTTTCAAACAGGTCTTGTAAATTCAATATGCCTGTGTAAACTTGATTGATTTTTTTTTTTTTTTTGCATACACAAAATTATTTTGTAACTTAAAATGGAAGCAGCTTTAAATAGATTAAAATAAAGTGTAAGCGTAAGTGTATCTAAACCTCCAAAATTTGGGGGGGGGGGGGGGGGAGAGAAGGGGAGGGCACGGTGAGGGAGAATGCTACAGAACAAAGCTTTTTAATTCCTTTAGAAAAATACTAACCTGTTTTCTGAACTAGATGTAGAGGTACTAGATGATGACAATGTATGAGAATTTGACATGCGTGAGACAAACTTCTGGATGGTGTTACGAGATGGAGCTTTGATCCTTGAGCTACGCCTACTGTGATATTTCTGGAACAAACTCTCAACCTAACATTGGGAAAAGATAGTAACAGTAGTATTTATGCTATAAATACCTCACACATAAAAAGATGTTCTTGAGATTTCAATATTGATAATGAAATATATTTATATGTTTATAACACATTATTATTATTAAATTGTAATTGCAGCTGCAACAGCAGGGATTTCACTACGGTCTTGAGAATAAAATGGTTTGCAAGGAACAAACTAATTTACATAAAAATCATTAGGTCCATTTTTCTTTACTTTGTACAAAGATTGTGTGGCAGAAACTTGCTCAGCTTAATAATTTACTATTGAGACAACAGATAAATGATACACTACAGATGCTGATGAAAATATAAATTTAAATTAAAGTGGAAAAGAAAGTTTTATAGCATATTCACTGAACCAAAGATTTCTACTTTTCAGTTGCTCCTTTTATTGCAAAAATTTTTTCTAATATTTAGATAGTTTCAAAAACTAACACCCAGAAACACTGGCTAAATTAAAAACTTGTAACTCTATTCCTTTAAAACTTGGTACAGTCTTCAGCCATTTTAAAAACATGCTCTAAAAATGCTGTAACTTTGTGTGTGTACTCACATCTGCTATTAAATACATCAGGAATTAATTACCTCAAAATTCTTCAAGGTCTTTCTCCAAAGCATTGGGTCTGGGGGTTCTAACTGGAACACTCGAAGCATGACAAACAGCAAATGAATACAAAATGTTCCACGCCCGCAACTGCATGTCTACAAAGAAACATATAGCAGATTTAGGGCCCTAGTGTGGCTTGATACTTAAACATGTGCACATTCTTCATTTAAGCACCTATATGGTCTAGTACTTTGCCCCGACAGTGAAAATACAAGACAATGAATGGATGTAGAGTGAAATTAAACTTCTAAAATGTGACTAATGCTTCTGTTCTTCATCAAGAAAGAAAGAAATGGGAAACAGCAAATTAACTACTTTTCTCCTGACACTTTTCCCCTCAGAGGCTGTAGTTACCATTCATATCAAGGGATCTTATGCACCTGATCCTCATATCACCCAGTATGAAGGCAATCAAGAAATTTTCTTCTGCCATTTATAGGCCTTTGCACCCTGTTCCAAGAACACACAAGTCTAGTTGTTCCCTACTGAATAGTCACACCATCATTAGGAGGGTCTATTTGGAGAAGATCCCATAGCAGGTATTAATACTATTATGAGACTGTTCAGAGAGCTTTCATATGCATTTGTTCTACATTTACCAGTAAACAGTGTGTATATATATCCAGGAAGTGTAGACCATAAGACATAGCTATAAGAAATTAAAAGTGCCTCCTTGTAGTGGAAGATGGAGCAAAACAGAGAGTGGCAAAATTTCAGCCAAAATACTAGCTAGAAATGAATATCACATCCACTGAGGGAGTGTAAAATGGGTGAAAAATAAATGTGAAACACTAAATTTGCACATTATCAATGATTCCTCAGCTAAATTAAATGGATTTTTAAAAGAAAAGTGTTTGCTACAGACAACCTAATGTTTGAAATATAGCTGGCACATAATCATCATATGTACACAATACACCTTTTAAATGCTATTTCATAGGATAGCTAAATATCTAACTTTGTTTTATGAATTTATAACTTCATCTAACTTGGTTCTATACAATTTCCAAACTCTGTAAATAAAAAATATTGTAGGCATGCTAGGTGATTCCTACCTGAGGCCCAATGAACACCCTATACTTGTTATCAGGGCTGTCTCCTCCAATTAAGAAAGAATTAGGTCCTATCTGCTGCAACAGGTACAATCTGGCTCGCATAACTTTGTTGACACGACGATTTGTTTCCTCAGGGCTATATGGTGAGAAGCCATCTGGAGACGGAGCTCTTCGAGGTGGTGTTATTCTCCCACTTTGAAACTGCAACAAAATTGTTTCCAATATCAACTATTTCTCTCTTCACTATGAAATTATTACACAAGACTATTATTTGTTTGTTAAGCGACAAATATAAGCTCAACAATGCTCTCAGCACTGACCAGAACGCAAAATGAGAAAAAGTCCCTACCTTAAAGGGACTACAAGGATTATCAAGGTGCATTTATTTTCTTCCATGCTCAAATCCAGCAGACATCAGATGCAGCAAACATAGGAAGTTTTAAACAAGCTTGTTGAAATATTAACAAAGGAACTAAAAATCCAGTAGCTGGCTTTTATTTTTCTTGAAATTTTTGTTCATTGATATTATTGCACTATTTTACCTGAGTAATTAGAATTGAGAGACCATTATGGACTTGTGAAGGGCAACACTGAATACTGGTTTTGTGAGATGAAATTTCTTCATTTATAAAGTATATTAGCACTTTTAAATTCTAGCCATTGAAGAATAAGAGAGTTTAAAAGAAATTTTCAAAGGAAGATATCAGATAAAAGATGAAATGCCTGTCTCTTGTCTTAACTATGCAAACAGATTTCTCACTTAGGCCTCTATATTTTTTATTCTAAAAGAAATGACACAACCTAGTATCAAAGTGCATTTGTCTTCACTTGAATTTCTCTAACATATTAAGATTTTTTAATACTTTTTCTGATGTTAAACTTAGTATTGCCACTGAATGGTTGGAATCTAATTGGAATTTCAAATAGTGAAGTAGAAGATTGTAAATGAACTATTCTTGTTAGTCATTAATTCTAACATGGACTAAACCAGGGGTTCTCAATCTTTTTCTTGCTGAGGCCCCCCTTAACATTCTATAAAAATGCCAGGCCCAGTGGGGGCAGGAAGGGGGAAGTCGGGGCTCCGGGCCAGAGGGGACACCCTTGGGCATAGGCATAGTTGACTTCTATTTGGGGGAGCAAGGGCTGGTGAGGCACGAGCCAGCTCCACACAGTGGGGTCCAGGGAGGGAGCGCAACCTCCACCCCAACTCACTCAGGAGGTCACTAAGCCTGTCTGGGCTGTGTGGGGACACAACCAAAAAAATATAAATTCTAAGGGGGGACTCAGCTCAAAAAGTTTGAAAACTGCTCAGGGTGCAGGGGGGATAGCTAGGGGCTGTGTGAAGTGAGGGGTGTAGCTCAGGGTGCAGGGGGTAGGATGACCAGACACCCAGGTGTGAAAAATCAGGACATTGGGTGGGGGGTAATAGGAACCTATATAAGAAAAAGACCCCAAAATCGGGACTGTCCCTATAAAATTGGGACATCTGGTCACCCTAGCAGGGGGGGATAGCTAGGGGCTGTGTGCAGGCAGGGGAGTAGCTCAGGGTCAAGCAGGGGATAGCTAGGCAGGCAGGGGAGTAGCTCAGCCTCAGGGTGCAGGCAGGGGGATGTTAGGGGCTGTGTTGGGGGGGCTCCCAGTGCGGCTCGCAGCTTCAGTGGGCTGGAGCTCCCGACTTCAGTGCTGGGGCTCGGGGCACCGGGTTTCAGTTGCAGAGCTCTGTGGCCCCCCCGAAAGGGCTCATGGACCCCCAGGAACCACTGGACTAAATTTTACTTTTAAATTAACTTTATTTCCAGTGACAAAAAATTACAAAAACTCATTCAATGGAAAAAAGTCCATTAGCTACAAATGGAGGAAAGGCAAAATTGATTTTCTTAATTGTAATCTTGGTCTCTCCTAGCATGGTGTCACTGTTCCCAACAGAAGTTACAACTCATGGCATTTCTGACCAATCAGTAGAAAGGAAGCAGAGCGCTCTTCTTGGAAACTGAAAGTCTACAGCAGTAGATCTATCACGGGAGAAAGAAAAGTAAACTGCACGCATTCTACCTCATGCTCGGATATATTGCTGTTTTCTGTAGCAACCCCATGTGCTTCGGCCAAGATTTTCAGAAGTGGAAACCTACAGTCAGACTTCTTAATAAGTCTGGCCACTTATTTAGGAGCTAAATTGGGATCCAGGAGCTTAACTTAAGGTATAGTTGCTCTTTTGCCAAGTGGTAGCAGATGTCCAGGGGCCCGTGAAGGTTGGCTTCCCAGTCACAGAGATATCAGTGAAATGGAGTCTAAGTATTCTATACTTATTCTAAGTAAAGCTTGTTTTATTTGTACACGTACACCAGTTCTGGAACAGAGGTGTTCACAAACAGCATGTAGGCAATTGCTTCTTTTAGAAATCTCAACCCAAAAACCAAGACCTGGTTCCCAGGGAGCACCTCTGCTTCAAGAATTGACTCTACTCAAAGATCCAGGAAGGGAGCAAACTCTGCCACCAGAACTTTACATAAGCAATCTAACACATAGCATGTGTCTTTCCAACACTGGATATTTTCTCATGTGCTAAGAAAAAGATCTTGGAAGACTATGGGTAACAGCACCATCTGGTGACACATGCCATAACAGATTCTATTTTTGAAAATCTGGATCCAGGTTTATTTGCTACAAAAACAACAGATCAAATCAAGCATGGAATCGCATCCTTCATATTTAGTTTCCTAACAACTATGAATGTAATATTTATTAGGCATACCACACGTTTCATTATCCTAAGTAAAATCACAAGTGGGAAACCCCTTTGAACATGCATCTTCTCTCCAAAACCAGTAGTTAGAGATAGCCTTTGTTTACAATTCAGAAGTACCAAATTTTGACATGTGTATAGCAATACCCCTTCTTCCATAAACGGTGACATCTCAAAATAAAGTCAAAACGATAATTATATTACATTTTCCAACTTACAGGCACTGGAGATACCCTTTTTCTTCTAACACCTGGTGATTCTGATTTAACAGTTCTAGAGGATGAGGATGAGGAGCTACTAGGAGAAGGGCTACGTCTTCCTTTCTGAGTTGCAGAAGCATTGCTTTGCCCTTCAACGTGAGGTTCTATTGATAGTTTGTTGCTTTCAGAGCCATCACCTTTCACTGGGATTGGTTTTACCACCTTGTAGGAAATAAGTCACATAGTTTGTGGTTAGTAAAATGATCATCTTCTAAATAAAGCAACAGAACACACTAACTTGAAGTCTGGTTGAACATATGTACAATGTTTACATTTATTTGTTTCACATCTGATATATTCCCTTTATACTGAAATTATTAGCTATTCCCCAATTATTTTAGTGATCAGTGTTTGAGAGTCACATTGGCATTTCAAATGTGTGTGTATTATTAGATTAATTCCCATTCTGTTTTTCTTAGCAATCGTATGTCCAAAATTAACATTCATTCATGTCTATAATGTTAACAGTTTCTGCATGATTTATTTGCCACCTTCGGTTCTTCCAGGTTATAGCTGAAACTATTTATTAAGCAATCTGAAGTCAAGAAGAAGTGGCCAAGTTCTTTACTGTAAATAATTATGCTTTTGATCTTGCTCTTTTGCATGCATCTTTTAATGTTATTAGGACAAAACCAATCACAAGCCATCTTGCAGAAGAAGAGCAAAATGAACTCTTTGCATTTTGGTTTACGTAAAGAATTTATCATGGAAAATGTTTTTTTCTGGTGATAATCACCTGTGCTAGACAAATGGGGGATTAATACATCAGAGTTTTAAGAATGTGAATTTTTTTAAAATTAGAAACAGAATTTTTGGGGGGTTTTGACTGAGAAAAGGAAGAGAAAATGGTTTAAAGTTTTATTCTGTAAACAAAGCTACTTTGGATGTCAACAGAGGGCAGTGTTGTCACAATAATATTTTTAAGCAAAACAATATCAGCTGAGCTATTTGACTTTCTAAGTATCAAACACATTACAGATCTGTAAACTATACAGAATTAGCAACAATTCTTCAAACAGCCAATAAAAGTGAACAAAGGGACCATAACTAAGTGTCAGCAATCATAACTAAGATTCAGGGTAGTGGGGTTTTAAGAACAAATATTTATTAAGCCGTCTTGGCACTTTTCACAATTGTAAATAATCAGTAAAAAAAAATTCAAATTATTATTACCCTTTCTTGAACACTACTTACCACAGGGCCTCTCCTGCTTCTCCTTTCCAGCCATTCATGCTTCCAGGCTGGCATACATGTTGCCTTGAGTTTCTCCCTGATCATGCGCTCTTCTGGGCGGTCATCCATTTTCTGCAACCCCCTGAGGGTTTCTTTATTCTCCATGTCACGACTAAAATAAAGAAAAAACGAAAATAAAATCATAAATGTGATTGTCTTTAATTAAACTTAGAGACATAACACTGTGGTATTCTTAAACCTTGTACCATCATAAATTTCTCTCTCTCTTCTTACAATATAATTATCAAAACATTAATTCCAACTGGCTGGAGCAAGCCACTTAAGCGTTACTGTGAACAATCTGCTACCCTGCTATTTGGAGCATAACTGCTTTGAGGCATATTTACTTGAAATGTGTACTAGTCTGGGTATTAGACCTCCAATAAGAAAGGCTTCTTTATGAAATACTAATTTGAACCAAAACAAAAACCCCACATCAACCAATCCCCCGCCTCCAGAACCTCCCATAAAAAGCTCAGAAGTTTAAGGTTGCTCATACACCTATAGACACATGAAGGCTTGCAGTGTCTCATGTATTTTAAGACAATTTATAACATGAATAGTGTAGAAGATTTAGAAAGAGGAAAGTATAGTATAAAAATATGTCATGCCACAAGTTATTTGTGCAAAGAAAAGCTTAGTGAAAGCACTTAACACTTAATTTGTTTAAATTAGAAAGGGAAGTCATAAAAGTAAGGATTAGTTAAGAGCTGCTTTCTGGACTACTTTTGACTCAAAAGCATTCCCAGTCAGCTATCATCATAACAAAATATGTAGTCCGCTAATATCACTAAAATGAATGCTTATATGATTTTGACCTATAGCAAAGTAGTTGCCTGTGTTTACAGGCAACAAAAATACTCAAATACTTAAGTACACATGAGAACAGTCAGAAGGATTAACTGATTCTATAGAGCTATCTGCCAAATCACCAAGAAAACCACATTCCTAGCCACAACACATGATCCCTTACCATGTTCTAGAAGTTAGTTCATTTAAAAGAAAATAAATTGTATTTTTTCAAAAAGCAAATCTATCGCCTAAACCCAATTAGACTGTCAATCTGAATGGATTTCAAAAATATTTAAAAAAAATCAAATTAATGTGGAAAAAATAGGGCTTTTAATAATTTGTCTACACAGAACAAATAATTTGCATATTTGACGTTGTTTCATATATACACACAATCCCATCTTAACTTTCTGAAATGTTTATCTTAGTTATGCAGATAGAACTTCACTACTATACACTGTCTTCTATGAGTTTTTTGTAAGTAGTATTACTATTAGACAATCTGCAATACATAAATTATCTTTCCTGTGATAAAAATAAATTTAAAATGTCTCTTCTGTGCAACAATCCATATCTAATGGTGAAAAAGAGATTGTAAAGAATGAAAAAAAAATACTTTGATCAAATGTTTTTGTTGGCCCAAAACAGCATTGATTAATGTTACAAGAAATTTTTTCTCTCATTGTAGAGACAAAGGAAACAAACTATCTAGAGACAGGAAATATCTTTTTCCTGTTCAGTGCAGAACTGCCATACACAGATGGATACCAGAAAACAAAATATTTTCTTTTCTTTCAAGCAACATCCTCTAAACATACTGCTAATATGAGTTTGATTTTAGGTGTTTTATTGAAAGTGACCGATTAATCCTAAATTTCTGAATACAATAAAAATTCCATCCAAATAAGTTAAACGCTGAAAAAGTCAGGCCCAATCTAAGTCATCAAGGAGATCAAATATATATTTAAACAAACCCAAAATTGGGATAGTCATATCTCTGCTGCATGAAAAAAGTGTCTGACTCCTAATATAAACAACAACAAATTCTTCAATATCGTGAAAGACAGAATATTATTTGTGTTTCTGTAGTAGTCAGAGTTCCAATCAAGAATGAGGCTCCACTGGGCTGAGGGCTACACAAGAATATACAAAATCACTCCCTAGCTTATATAGGGCCTTATTTATATTTCTTCCTTATTCAGCCAAAGCACCCCAGACGACTATGGGACTTTACCTGAATAAGAACTGGGCCCATATAATGGTACAGCCACAAAAATCTAGGTGAGAATTTGCCTTAGATATTTTAAACTACTTAAACATCTAAAATATACTGTAGCTGTAATTTCATGATACTAGCCATTTCAAATGCATGAAGACTTTTGTATACAAGACAGAAAAACTATGCAAGCAATAAGAGAATGAAGCATTCTATTTCATCTGTTCACATAACCATGATTAACTTCCCAACTGATATAAAAAAGTCTTAGTGGCCCTTGAACTTGAATTCATGAACAATGTAATACAACAGTGAAGGCTTCACAATCTGTACTTGTTCTCTAAAAAGCAGAAGCAACTATCTGGTTCTCTCATGTGACAGTAAAACCAATATATTCTTACTTACAAAGAACTGTTGTTTTTAAATGTAGGTGGGATAGACCAGCTGAGTCTGAAAGTGTTCTCTCTAGTAATCTAAGATAAGTTCTGCAATAGGGTATTCTGCAATGAAGTATCATATATTACCCCAGAACACTGTTTTTTTTTTGGGGGGGGGGGGGAGTTTTTATGTCACTGAACTCAAATATAGTTTTAAGTGAAGTGCATTATTAAGAATTCTTGTACTGAGCATTTAAGACAATCCCCTCCCCCAATGTGTGCATGGAATATCCTTGTATCTTGCAATGTATTTTATAAACTGAGTTTATCCACAGTTGGGCCTGATCTTCATAACTAAGGCAATGACTAAATGGGCAATGGCAATTTTGAGTCATGTTAGCAGGATTGGTTCCTATAGTGCTCCATTTTAAAATCCTCAGAACAATAAAAATAGCTTTTGATGGATTTTGTGGACTGCACCATTCCAACAAATCATCAAGCGCCTGATCTTGCAAGGTGCTGAAGACTAACTCTGATCCAGAAAAGTTTTTAGGCACAAACTCAACTTTTAAGCATGGCAGTACTCCCAACTGAAGATTAACACTAAGCATGTGCTTAAGTGCTTTGCTATAGCAAATGGAGAGCACTTGGCTGAATTTTAACGTTAGATCTCTGCGAATAAAACTACTGCAATATTGCTAGCGGAATATGATAATCAGTAATTTTGTGTGCATGTACACACACACACACACACATAATTTCAGTTCACTTTTAACCAAATATACTTATAAAAGCCACACTTTTGCCACTGATCATTTTTAGGACTACTACATAAAAGTATTCATATAATAAAAGATACAAATACAAGCTTAGGCAGTTTATTAATATTTGGAAGTTCACATATAATTAGGAAGAAGTATTTCTGATATACATTTTATGACCAACTGCTACAATGACATGAACTACTACTGAACCTACTTCTTATATTAAGTGTTTGAGAATCAAATACCAGAATATATAAATCTTTTATAACCTAAAATTAAATACCAAATGTTCAAAAACAAAATGGAAATTAGTTTCCAGTTACTGTTCCTGAATAACTTCACTATCACCACCTAAAGAATGTCAAATTATTAAATTATCCATCTATTCAATATACATTTTATAATCTGTCATTGTAGCGCATTCTTTCCACTGCATCAGGTGGCCATGTATTCAAGTCACAAACTAGATTCAGATTTATATTTAATGCAGATGGCAGGACCTCAGAGAGAAAAAAGGTTACATTCCTTTGTCTGAGGGGTTAAACAGATGTTCTCTATCTGCACATGCAGTTAGAAATTAGATAACATCTCAGCACTATAAAAGTACAGTGCTATGTAAGTAAATTACATACAAAAGTCTATGTTAAAACAACATTAATTTAGGTTGCAAGGTCAAGCACTGGAAAAACATGAAATATCAGAATTAAGGTTGCCAGTGTAACTGTATCATCTGAGCATTTCACAAACACACAGATTGCATTTCAAATCAGAGAGTATTATTCTCATTTTACAGACGGGCTAATGGAGACAAAAAACTTGCCTGAAGCCTCACAGTGAATTACTGGCAGAACCTCATGACTTTCAACATTGAGTTCATTCCTTCAGATCATGCTGCTTTACTGCCAAAGTGTTGAGCATCCACAGCTCCTACTCACTTCAGTTGTACTAGTGAGTGCTCAGTACTTCTGCAAATCAGACCCCAGGCATTCAAGCTGGGTACACAGAACTGAGGAACAGACAATTAGTGGCCACCTGCCAAAATTTGTGTTTAAGTGACTTGCTCAGCATCACACAGGAAGTCTGTGGCAGATGCATGAATAGAACAGAGTTTTTCTGCCTTAAACACCAGAATATTTTCTCTTCCTGAAACACACTGCCTATCTCATTCTCTACACATTCTAACTTCTACAGCAGGAAAGGACGGATTCCTAAAAACAACAGCCACATTTAGTACACTGCCCCGATTCATTCCTTGAGCCCCATCCATCCTGTGCACTGAATGTGGCAGGAGTCCTTTGGAAAAATGGTATGTGATCACATAAATTACAATGCATATACACAAGAGGAAAGAATTAGGGTTGCCTGGGCAGGCAACAGAGCTTTCAAGAGCCATGACCTACAACCTAAATGACTCGCTTTTCACATTTTTTACATGTAATTTCCTAAATTTATTTTTAAAGATAAAAATAAATTATATTATGCAATTGTAATAACCCCCACATAATGCACCATCAGGCATTGAGAGAAAGGGTAGGTCTATGCTGCAATTAAACTCCTGTGGCTGGCCCACACCATTTGACCTGGCTTGCAGGGCTCATGCTGCAGGGCTGTAAAATTTCAGCATAGACATCCAGGCTTGGGCTTGAGCCTGAGCTCTGGGACCCTGTCAGGGGGGAGGGTCCCAGCGCCTGGGCTCCAGCCCAAGTCCAAACACCTACGCTACAATTTTACAGCTCCGAAGATCCCTGCGAGCCCTAGTCAGCTGGGTGTTTAACTGCAGTGTAGACATACCCTAAGTGACTTGTACTGGGTGTGTGGGCTGGACAGAACAAGCTTGACACTTCCCCCACCCAACTAAAAGTGCTCTGGCAGGAGCTGGTCTGCCTCTGCTCTCTGAAAACCCCAGGCAGCAGTGTGCTGCTGTTACACTGACAGCAAGAGACTTGGCCCTTCAGAATATTGGCTTGCTGCCAAAATTATTATGAGAAATGCTAACCAAAAATGAGAAGTGTTGATTTTCAACTTCCGATAGCTCAGCCAAACCTGAGTGGAATTTCATGGAGCAAGCAAAAGGCATATTCCTAGCCCAAAGGCTTTCTCCCTGATGAATTTCAAAAGTCTTCTCCAAACAATGCAGGTAGTAGAGCTTCTCAAAAAGATTATAAGAATCATGTATTATGGAAAGTTTTAGGCAACCTAAATACAGAAGATGTTGCCAGCTCCTCATATAATAATGAAGTGAAAGATTCCATAGAAGTTTCCTAAAAAGTAGGTTTCTGAATTGTGTTCATAACAGTGAAACAGAGAGAGTGTGTCCATAGGTTTGTGAAAACTATTGCTTTTCACATGACTGTCTCAGGCTAGGTCTGGAGGGGGGGGGGGAAGAGAATCGATTTAAGATACGCAAATTCAGCTACGCGAATAGCGTAGCTGAATTCGACGTATCCTATTTGACTTACCCCGCTGGGAGGACGGTGGCAAATCGACCGCCGCGACTCCCCCGTCGACGGTGCTTACTCCTCCTGACGAGGTGGGAGTACGCATGTCGATTCGGGGATCAATTTATCCGTCTAGATGAGACGCGATAAATCGATCCCTGGGAGATCGATTTCTATCCGCCGATCTGGGCGGGTAGTGTCGACTAGCCCTGACTCACCTAATAGGAGCACTGCACTGCCAATTTTGAATAACTATTTTACCTCAAATATATAAAGTTCAATAGGACCAATGCATTATATTAATAGTCTATGTTAAAGACAATGTTATATAACATTGTGGAATGCAGATTTTTTTTTTAATTATTTTTCTCAAAATTCTTTTTTTTTTTTAATTTGATGGTTTGTTATCTATCTATTTTGTACTGCTTTGTAAGGCCTGATTTTCTAAAACACAGTATTGCCCTTCAATGACAATTTTAACAAAAAGCATAGGGTACATAAACTACATTATTTCTTTTTAACAAAATAAAGTTGCCTATTTTAAATGGCATGTAAGCAGTCCAAAGCAAATTTTATTTTTTGAAAGTTCAATGTACTAAACACTGATTTTCTAGTAGTAAAGTACTATTTTTCATAAGACCAAGGACAGCTCTAATCCATCTGTCTGCGTCTCTCAACAATTGCAAACTATTAAGAAAGAAAACAAGGCATGTAACTAGCTTCTTCAGATAAGTAGTTTATTTAGGATACAGGTAAACTGACTTCTCCCATTAGTAGTAGAAAAACTAGGGGGGAAAAAAGCCCCGCAACATCTGAAAACAGGTAAGGGCAAATTCACTAGTAAAAGAAAAGCTCTGTCTGACCTATCCATAAATAGGTAAGAAAAAAAATCTAATTAGTAACTGTTTACATTTATGTGCCCACCTCAAGAAAGTTAGCATGTTTGACATGTGGGATCCTTAAAAGCAAACAATCTATTCTTTAGATCCTATCTTCTGGTCGCTAACATTTCAGTAATACTTTCAATGTTTTCCTCTCGTGTGTCTAAAATATTATTCTTTATTACCACCAGGATTTTTTTTAAAAAGGAAACTAGCTTGTTCAGAATATGAAAATATGGAAGAAAGGAGAATTGCCCATTATTCGTCCCTAAATCCTTAACCTAGATCTACTGTCTTTTCTACATTGGGAATGCTTACGCTGCATCTGGAAAGCACTTTATCCTGTGAGAGAGAACCTTAAAGGTTCTCTGCCTTCTCTCCCCAAACAGTCATCTACCCATGAAGACAACTATAAACACACACATTTATGGAAATTTGATATGCTAATGACGTGCTAGTCAGAGGGGACAACTGGCTATATATAATAAAGAATGAAATATTCAAAAGCTCTAACTAGACAAGTAGAATCATCATAATGAAATTTATTAAAACTCTATAAGGAGGTAGTGAATGAGAAAGCTTCTACTTCTGGAAGAACAAGGGTCTCTAAGACCAAAATCTTCAAAGCTGGATACCTAATATTAGGTCCCTAAATAAGTGGCCTGAATTGCAGAGGTGCTGAACATGGAGCTACTGTTCCTCGGCACCTCTGAAATTCACACCGTATATTTAGGTAACTAAATATGGGTTGCACTACTCATTTTGAATTACTTATTTTGTACCTTAGACACACAAATTCATGTAGCTATTTAAGAAGAGCACTCCTGAATAAGCAGGATAATAAATACTGACTTATGCTGCAAGACAGTGCTTGCAAAAAAGTTGATGAAATGGGCTTATCGCCTTAAAATAGAAAGCAAATAATCACATAAAAAAGGAATACAATAACAGATCCTAGATCTATTTAATCTGCCTTTCAGGACTGCTATGCCAATTTATATGTATTGCAGTACACAAATTCTATGAAGCAGATACAAATATTTTTAAAAAAGTAAAACTATCAATTCTTTCAGAATATGAGACAATCTCTGGGCATAGATTCAAAGGGCTATTAATAGGTGAAGTTTGGGGAAAACTTAGTATTCTCTGTCTCTACAGCCCAATTCTTTAAAACTTTTAGGCAAGAACTTGTTCCTTTATTAAGGAGCGTGCTGAAATTCTAGACAACAGAAGTCTCATAGAAAGTATACACTAGAGCCCCCCAAACTATGGGGTGCACGGAGGAACATTCAGGGGGGCATAGCTGGGGCCCAGGCCAGCCCCTACATGGCATTAGCTACTGACTGAAGACAGGATACTGAGCTAGATGGAACATTGGTCTGACCCAGTATGGATATTCTTATGTTCTTATCTATATACGTATACATCTAGATATAAAAATTATTCTAAAATATTGGCAACAAGAGGTTTATCAAACAATTCAAACAAAAATTCAACATGTTTATTACTGGAAGGTAATCTTCAGATAATCTAGGATGTACACAACTAAATCTACTATGCCTGATCTAAGAAACTGGAATCTGCTTTATCATCTCAATTCAATGAAGGCCTTCAACTGGGTTGAAAGGCTACTGTTGGTTACTAACTTTTAAAAACAATATCAACAGTATAACTTATTTTCTTACACAGATATCAAGAGAGAAAGGTAATTACAAATTTAAACACCAAGTGCATGTCTTGTAAGAGCAGAGCTTAGGTAAATGACTCCCTCCCAGAAATAATGCCACTAAAAAGGGGAATGAGATAAGGGTGTGTGTTATTTTATTTGTTTGAACAACAGAACTGTCTACTGGGGGGAGGGAGAGGGGAAACTAACATGAATGTTACAAGACCCAAAATTGAAACCACAGGGAAAAAAAATACCCCTCTATGTAAATAACATAAGCACGGCCATACTGGGTCAGACCAATGGTCCATCTAGCCCAGTATCCTGTCCTCCGACAGTGGCCAATGCCAAACGCTTCAGAGGGAGTGAACAGAACAGGCAATCATTGAGTCATCCATCCCAGCTTCTGGCAAACAGAGGGTAGGGGCCACTCAGAGCATGGGGTTGCATCCCAGACCATTTTGGCTAATCACTATTGACCCACCTATCCTCTAGGACCTTATCTAGTTCTTTTTGAATCCTGTTATAGTTTTGGCCTTCACATCATCATCTCCTGGCAACGACTTCCATAGGCTGACTGTGCGCTGCGTGAAGAAGTACTTCCTCCTTTTCTTTGTTTTAAACCTGCTGCCTATTAATTTCATTGGGTGATCCCTGGTTCTTGTGTTATGTGAAAAATAAATAACACTTCCTTATTGAAGGGTGAGGAGAAAGTGAAGATTTTATAGACCTCTATCATATTCCCACCCATCCCACTCTTAGTTTTCTCTTTTCCAAGCTGAAAAGTCCCAGTCTTTTTAATCTCTCCTCATACGGAAGTTGTTACATACCCCTAATAATTTTTGTTGTCCTTCTCTGTACCTTTTCCAATTCTAATACTTCTTTTTTGAGATTGGGTAACCAGAAATACATGCATTATTCAAGGCCTTGGCATACCCTGGATTTATATAGAGGCATTATGACATATTATTGCATCTTATTCAATTCTCATCTTTTGTGCCAGCAGTTCTCCAAGAGCTAGCTAGCTTTAGCCAAGTCTTGGGCTACAAAGTAAATATTTTAAAAAGTTAGTGTATATACTAATGAAACAAGAAAATATAGTAAAGCCCAAAACGTCATGTGTTCTCTAATGGATCTCAGAAAGAGAGAAAGAAAGAAAAATCTTAAATATATGCAAGTGAAACTCATTTTATAAAACTAACTTCCCTCATCTTCTGCAAAAATTCAAGAAGGAAGCCAAAGCCTGAAATAAACAATTCCAGTAGATTAGGGGTTCTCAAACTTCATTGCACCGTGACCCCCATCTGACAACAAAAATTACTTTACAACCCCAGGAGGAGGGACCAAAGCCTGAGCCTGCCAGAGCCCTACTTCCCCGGGTCGGGTGTGGGGGGGTGGGGGGGGGGGCGCAAAGCCCGAGCCTCACCAGTCTGGGCAATGGGGGCCAAAGCTGAAGCTCAAGTGCTTCAGCCGTAGGCAGGGGGCTTGCAACCTGAGCCCCGCCGTCCAGGGCTGAAGTCACGTAACCTTTCCATACTCAATGCTTATAAAACAGAAGTTACTGGTTTTTTTTACTACCGATTATAAAGGGGCACTGAGGCCTTAATTAGTGGTTGTAAAGTTCTTTACAATCTTTGGATGGAATCCAGTGAAAAGCTTGGGAATCTTAAAAAGAACCACAATCAGGTATAGATTACAACTGCTTTCAAGAAAAATCCAATGAAAAAGAAGTAGCCATGTCATTAAAGGGGACTGCTCAAAGATGGGAGTCTTCTTTTCAATATCCAGAGGGTTTTTTATTCAAAATTCAAATCAGTAAACCAAGAAATGTTTTTTGCAATATTTTTGCAAAATTTCTTCAGCCATTGCTTTTCCTGTAATCCATATTGAATTATCTGGAAAGAATTTGTATGTCTATGCGTACAGTGCTGCAGCACATCTGGTGAAGACACTCTATGCTGGCGGGGAGAGAGAGAGAGCTCTCCTGTGGACAAAAAAGAAACTACCTTCATGAGTGGCATAAACTATGTTGGCGGCAGAGCTGACTCCAGGCACCAGCCGACCAAGCACGTGCTTGGAGCAGCACCTTGTAAGGGGCGGCCAATCTTGGGGTGGCGGGGCGGTGCTCGGGGTTTTTTTGTTTGTTTGTTTGTTTTGGTTCAGCGGGGCGGCACTGGGGGGGGGGTTGTTTTTGGTTCGGTGGGGCGGCACTGGGGTTTTTTTGGGGTTTGGTTTTTGGTTCAGCACTTGGGGGGGCGTTGTTTTTGGTTCAGCGGGGCGGCGCTGGGGGGGGGGGGAGGAAGGGTTTGTTATGGCGGGGCTTTTTTTTTTTTTTTTGGCGCTTGGGGCGGCAAAAAAGTTTGAGATGGCCCTGGTCGGCGGGTGCACATCAACACTTGTGTCGGTGTAATTTATGTTGCTCGGGGGTGGAACATTCACACCCCTGGACGACATAAGTTTTGCTGACATAAGCTGTAGTGTAGACATAGCCTTAGACTTCTCACTTTTGTGTTTGACAGGTACTGTGACTTTTCCAGGAGCCTGAATTTGGTAGAGCATGCTGTGCCTCAATAGATAAAGGAAAATGATTCTGCCTATTTATTTCTCTAGGCTATTTTGAAAGGAAAAGCTGCGATCCAACACGACCCTGGGCTTTAATTGTCCACAATCTATCCTCAAATACTGTAGAAATTAGTCTGTTTAATATACGTTGCATTTCAGCTGCCTCGGAGCAGTATGCTTTGATGGTAACTAAATATAATCAAGCTACTGTTGTGTGTGTGTTAGATTGGTGTATGTGTTATATGTTCTAAACTGGCATAGTTTCCCAGATAAATGTAGTTTTATTTGGACCTTTTATTGATAGATGGCTATTGTTGGTAAACTGCCACATTTCCTGGGTACTTGTTAAAGATAAAGGAGAATAGACAGGGTCTAAGATGTCAGGATCCCTATAGGGAATGAATACGGAAACTGACTGCGAGGCCTTTTGTTATCAAATTCTATTTACATGGAATTTGCTGTCTGCAACTCTTAAGATCATTGGAGCTGCAAAGTTGGAGCTTTAGCAGAGTGGGATTTCCTTGATATTCTGCTTACATATTTCTCTTGTATTAATTTGTGGTTTTGCAATTTATTTTAGATTAATGTTTTTGAAAATACTGATTATGTCCCCCTCTCCTTTCCCATCAGAACCTCCTTTCAAAAGAGGTAGAAAGTTAGTGGGTTTTCACGAACTACCAAAGTAATGAATTAGATGAATCAAGTAGCCATATCCCAAAGTACATTGCATTTGAGGAGTATACACTGCAGGGACAGTACACATATTACATACTGGAAGCTGTAAAGTACATAGAAGCATAAGCAGGATAAGAGTACAAAATATATCTTTATTTCAGGGCCAGGAACACATGTAGGAGGCACAGGAGAAATCATACCCTGAATCAGTAGTAGACTATATGCTCAGCAGATTCTAGTTCATCCGCATATTCTGTTTTGGTTGTTTGGGCTTTTTACAACCATTTTGATTTTAGGTTGCCTCACTAAAGAGTCAGTTTTTATCAGGCAGTATTTTGGGGTCATTCACCTTCTCAACACACTCTGGATAAAATTAGCTCTCTGATTTAGGAGTCAGCCTATCAGCTGAAACCATAATCATCATTTTTAGCCAGGCACTCTTGAAATTCTTGATGGCATTCACTTTTTTTTTGGCCTCTCTCTTCAGAGTGTATCATGTCACACCATCTTCCCCCCTCCACCCCCCGCCAATCTCCACCCTCAGTTCCCCCTGCAAACAAATCTGTTCTCACTATTAGCCCAGAAATTGAGCTATATTTACCTTGCCTCCAACATGTATTCAGATTAAATTTACTCAGCAGCAACTTGCTTTGTTGAATTGGAGTACAGCTTTTGCAAAATAGACTCTTATTTGTTTCATTGGATATCTTTTGTGTTTTGTACAGCATGGAGTACACTGTGTTTAACAAATAACGGAGGTCTAGAAAATGAAAATCCTCGATTCTATTCTTGATGGAGGTGCATGGAGTTTAGCTGGCAGCAGTTGCTTGTGCCTATGGCTTCATTTTGATAGTGTACCGTAGATAGGGTGAATGCTCCATTCATAGTGGAGCATGCACAATCAATGAAGCATCTACCATCCTTTTGTCCTGGCCCCACCACAAGTGTGCGGCCACAATTAGTGGCTCTAGGGGGCTCTGTCTGCTACTGCCCCCCCGAATTAGATGTTTGCTCAGTAACAGGCTTTTTTATATCCATGCCCTGGAAGCTTTGGGATCAGTAAGACACTGATCCCGTATAGACTTACACACATGCTTAACTTTATGCCTGTGAGTAGTCCCATTGACTCATAGTACATAAAATTAAGTATGTGCCTAAGGGCACATCTTCACTACCCGCCGGATCGGCGGGTAGCAATTGATCTATTGGGGATCGACTTATCACGTCTAGTGAAGACGCGATAAAATCGATTCCCGATGGCTCTGCCGTCGACTCCGGAAATCCACCGCGGCAAGAGGCGGAAGCGGAGTCGATGGCGGCGCGGCAGCGGTCGACTCGCCGCCGTCCTCACAGCCAGGTAAGTCGACCTAAAATATGCAACGTCAGCTACGCTATTCACGTAGCTGAAGTTGCGTATCTTAGGTTGACACCGCCCCCCAGAGTGTAGACCTAGCCAAAGTCTTTAAGGAATAGGGCTGAACATAGCAGGTCTCTGCTACTCTAAATTTAGAAACGATCGGGTCTGACACAGGATTCTGTTTTAGCAAGGTTCAAAAAGCTACTTTTGAAGGCAAGGTATACAAGTGTGCATGTACACAAGCAACTTGCTTATTTTATGTAACTTTTAATTAAATTCATATCCATACAGCTCTACAGATCAGACTGATACCCATTCCCAATATACATTCAACTTGTGTGCTAATCTTGAGCTTCTTGTTTCCTCGTCATAACCACCCTATTCTGTGCTTGTCAAATGGAGCATCAATTAAAAAAATCTGCATATCAAATAATGAAACCCTCCACACAAAATATGTAAATAATAAAGTAACAAATCCTATTGTTTGTACAATGCCTAGTACAATGAAGTTAAATCTCCACTTTATTCTGTGGACACTTGCCACTCAGAAATTATCTTTTTATAATATTAAAAGAAAATTGTTCTGTTTGTCTACTGCCCTTCTGTAGCGTCCATATAGCTTTAAAGATTTCCAATTTGTTTTGAAAAGAGTAAGTCCAAAACTCCATTTCCACTAGATGCCATTTATTGCATAATCAACCGACTTCCATGCTTTTTTACTATATTATGTTTCCTTGCTAGAAATAACTTTTTACAAGCCTTTGTGGTTTTGCATGTGCTATTTGTGTATAGTTTGTTTCAAAGATTACTTCATGTGGAGAGGACTTAGAATTCTCATTCCAGTGGTGTTTTGGGTATGTTTATTTTCTGCCAATAATTCTTTATTTAACAACTCCAAATGGTGTTCTAAATTGCTTTCCACCTTGTGATTTCTTCAGCACTGCTTGTTGCAGTAATTTAATGGGCCACAATGTTGCATGGGAACGATATCTACACAGAACTTCATACTAAACTTCCATTAACTTCAAGGTAGTGGCACTTTGTTTAGTGGATGCTCATTCTATTTGGTAATCAAAAACATTTCTCCACTTATTCTTAGAACTTATTTTGCTAATTTTATAAAAACTATGTACAGTCTATATGTTCTAGCTAAACTCATTCTGTGCCTCCCATCACAACATTATTTAAGCCCTCCAGCATAGGAACCACGTGTTTGTATAACACCTAGCGCGGTGGAGCCCCAAATCAGCTGGAGCCTCTAGGCCAGTGGTTCCCAAACTTGTTCCGCCGCTTGTGCAGGGAAATCCCCTGGCTGGTTTGTTTACCTACCGCGACCGCAGATTCGGCTGATCGCTGCTCCAGGCCAATGGGAGCTGCTGGAAGCGGTGCAGGCTGAGGGACGTAAGTTACCTCATTATTCACCTTCAAACTCCTCAAAACTCTCCTTTGCCATAACATCTACATAAAACTCTACAGTGAGACTGTTAGTGTGCTAAGACCACTGCCTGTCACGCTGACCAATATTGTCTCATTGTTTCCTTGTACTGTCTCTATGTACTATCTTACCCATCTGTTGTATTATACCTGCATTGTAAGCCACTTGGGCTAGGCAGTCATGTGGTGTCAGATCTTTCTCTAAAAAAATAGTTGCTATTTCGACAGGATGCAGAATGTTGCAAAGTGCAGATAGTAAATTTATGTAATATGTTCAATCACTCAATAAGCAACCAATATTTCAATGTAAACTCTCAAATTTACACAGCATCATTCCACCACACAATGGATTATTGAAATGGCATCTTTGAGACCTCAAATTTTGATTATAAAATACTAATTGTGAATATTAGAAGTTACTAGTTCAAGTAACAACTTCAACCATGACTGTTGGTGAAGTCACACAGATCAATTTGCCACTGTTCATTGTTATACCATTATTGGCATCTTCTCCATTCTTAACTTCTCATATCCAGCTACTACTTCCTCCTGTCTTCTTTGAACGCCAGCCTAACATTCTTCTTCCCCAAACTGTCTCCATCTCTTTTGTAGATAGTCAAAATATTCCAGCAGCCTCTTCTTGATTTTCCCATCTTGTCTCTTCATAGAATGTCATACTGCCCATGGTAGTAACATGAGACTTCCAAAGAATATCTACTTGTCTTCACACTCCGATAATCAGACCAAAGACAGATAATCAGACAAGTCTGAATTATATTGTCACCAGTACTGTACTTTTCTTCCTCTCCAAATGTTTTCAATTTCAGACCACACAGTGGTAGGAAGTGGAGATATTTATAAGCACTTTATGTTGGTGGTTCTAGTCCACTGGGGCAAAGGAGTTAGCAAGTCAAATACTACATCAGTCATTAACTCTTATTTAGTTTCACCCCATGGAAACACTTGGGATTTTGCAATAGGACAAGTATCAGAGGGGTAGCCATGATAGTCTGGATCTGTAAAAAGCAACAGAGTCCTGTGGCACCTTTAAGACTAACAGATGTATTGGAGCATAAGCTTTTGGGGGGGAATGCCCACTTCGTCGGATGCACGTAATAGGACAATAAACCCTGACTGATAGAGTAAAGGGTAAAAATTCTATTTGGTTAGCCAGTGTTTTTCAAATCATTGTGTGTACCACTTTAACTTATTTCCAAAGTATAAATCCTTTCTCCAGAGTACAATGCTTCTTGACTTTGCAATACCAAGTCTGATATTTATTGGGTTCATTATGCCCTAGATATTATACCAAATCCTTGTGATTCATTTGCTCACCCCTAGGATATGCACTCTTTAAACATTTAAATTGAAACAAAGATCTATTAATAGAGAAATATTCTTGATCCATATACCACTTGATGGTTATTAGAAGTGTTTTACTTGATCATTTGCATTTTGAGATTTGGACTTTCAACATCCAGATTGAGGGTTCCTGACATCCCTGTGTGCTGCTAATCAGGCAGAGACATCAGCCATAATTTAAGAATTCTGGTGCCAATTTTTCTTTCAATCATACCTGACCTATTCATTCTCAATTCTGAAGTCCCAAGAGCACATTTAAAAGACTCAAAAACAGAAGCATTCCCACAACCCCTTCATACTGAACATAATCATGGGCAGGTTTTTGAAATAGCAGCTCAAAATCAGACAGCCTGAATTACCAGGTAAAGTTTACTTCCAAGAAATGGAATGCAGCCAATCCAGACTGTTAGAGCCCATAAATTTAGAGATAGGAAACTAAATCATTAACTACTCCTGTAATGTCCCTGAAGACTAAGCTTAGTTCAGGTGGATGCATCAGTTGAGGTCTGCAGATCCAAAGAGAATAGTGGAAATTTCTTCAGAGTTTTAGAAATTGGACCCATGTTAGTCCAAGAGGCAGTGCTGTATTCTTGCTTCTACTGACTAACTACATAATCTCAAACTCCCTCTGTCCACTCTTTTGTAGCTCACTCTGTACATCAAGTCTGAAATTTAATTGGAAGCTCTGTCGGATTGGGACAATATTGTCCTATTTGAACTGAGGGTGCCTCACACACTTTTCAGTGCTGTGAAATAAAATAAAAACTCCCTCGCTACTTGAATATTCCCTACCTCCAAGAAGAATATGAGCTATTCCAATCTTTGGGCTCCCTAATACACAAGCATTCAGATATAACACATCAAGAGGCATCCTAGCTTTTGAGGTTTCATTAAAAAAAAAGTGAATTGCATTTTCTTAAGGCTCACAGCCAATCAAAATATTTATGCACTCTGCACATTCGAGTCACACTTGGCCAATCTAAGGGAGAAGAAAAACTAGACAAAGAAAATCTAACATCACTTTAAGCACAAAACTGTTCTAATTTATCTTTGGAAACTGAGTTGCCTTTTACTGAATTTTATAAAAACAAAATGAAAGCACTGTGCATTATACCAAAAAAGTGTTCAAATATTGTAACATTAAGTCCACTAACAAGATCAAGTTATATGTTAAGATCAGTTCTATCTAAAGGGAGAGTGGTCAAATAGGACAAAAACTGAAATCTATTCAAAGAAAAATTTTGTCTCAAGTCATCATTCATTCAGTTGTGTGCATATGCAAGATAGAAACAAGAGGATCTCACAATTCCCCAAAGTAATTATTCACAATACAGATTTAAGAGATGAGGTATTATATAAAATACTACATACTTAAAAAGAATATAAATTTACCCACCCTCAGGATAACATTGTTCTACAGTTCTATGTAATGGGAAGTTTTGCTTTTCCAGTGCATTGAAATAAGGTTACTCAAAGCTACCTAAATTTTTAAAAGGTTTCTTTTTTCCCATTGATATAGAGTAATAAGATAATTAGTATTCCATTATCAGTGTCTACACCTTTCTGTTAATGATGCTTCCTAGCACAAAGTTCGTTCTTTAGAAACTAACTAGCTGACTGGCTACTGTGGCTGCATTTTGTTCATATCTACTTAAGCATTTTTAAACCTCATTGAACAAGAAAAGGTCTACTGCCAAAAGATCCAACTGAAGGCACTCTCTGGTTGTACAGATTTTCCCCCCCACACAGTTTCAACTGTGAACATATATGGCCCAATTGCCATTATCCTGAACACAAGAGATGTTCCATATTAGAGATATTCCTCCACTGTGGCAAGAAATACACAATGCCTCCACTTCAACTGCGCCTCTTAATATTTCTCAATTTTGACTCTATTATTTCCCTGAAGCCAAAAAACAAAATAAAAAAAATGGCTAAAAAGGTATGATGAAAAGCAAAGAAACGGGGTGAGCAATACTGGGAAGCTAACACCTAGACTGATCTAAATAGGCAAAGCTATAATGATAGATTAACAGGCCACAGACTGAGAACACATTAGTCTACACTGGTGACAGTCTGAATCAGAGGAAAGAATGATAACATTTATTCTTAAATCTATTTAAACAAGTAACATGCCAGACAGAATTGGGGGTGGGGGGGGGGGGGTGTCTTGAAAAGTATAAATTTTACCTCTGATTATTCTTGTACTTTAAAAAATACATACAAAATAAACAAAAATCCTATTGCTTTGAATCTGAGTTTCATATTTGTTACCTTGGTTTATTAAATGAAATTTATACTGAAATTATCTTAACTCAAAGGGAAAACTAATATGAACCATAAAAATTCCAGTTTGTCCGGGGAGGTCATGGTAAAGAAAAAGTATATATAAGCACTCTCAATTTTTTTCCCCCCACCATCAATATATTAAATTATTTCAGATACTTTGCAACATTTAAGAAACAATTATACTTCATCTTTCTGCCCATGTATGTGGCACCGTCTTCATACTTCTACCAAGTTCCACAAGCCAGAGAGCCTGCCTTTGGCTGAAACGTACGGGATGTTATACCACATCCATAGTAAGAATGAATACTGTTTAATGTATACATTTGACTATTAAACCTCCCTGGGCACACACTGCTACAGGTCAACCAATGTCAATCTTACCAAGTTTAAATCATTTGAAAGGAAGAAAGATTTCTCAAGTCTCACATTACATCCAAATACATTACTTATTCATGATCAACATTGTCATTCATGTTCTGTGTATAGCTGGACTAAAGATGGGTAGGCATATTCTGTTCAACAATGTCACCTTTCTACTTTAGGACTTGTACGGAAATTGTCCAATTTGCTGTGCATGAGGAACACAAGGAAAAAGAAAAGTAATGTATCATTTACTCCTAAGTATGTATCCAACAGCCACTTGTTAAACACAATTTTCTTTCCATCTGGACCCTTAATTTAACAGTGCATTAAAGATTGTTCACTGAGTAGTTCAGTCTAAAGTAAACTTATTTTGCATTAACACTTCTGAAGACAATGTTCAAATTAAACAAACTTAATTAAATAAATCTACATGAATATTAACTAAAAGGTCCTGCAAATACTTTTGAAAAAATTCTTAATATAAAAGCCTGATTTATGCCCAAGATGCATAATTTTACCTTTTTAGTTTATTTTTTAAAAAGAAAACACTACATTCAGTTGAATTATTTCCATCTGTCTTTTCAAATGCAAAAAAAGTGAAACTGAAAAGTGTTTTCAATGCTCAAGCTAAAGGAAGTGGAAACAGCATAAAAAAAGGTGAAGTAAATTAGATAATTAACTTATTGTTTTAATAAGGTATGGTGTTAAAAAAAAAAAGCCTTCCCTAGTTTTAAGTATAATTTTTTTAAACTGGGTCAATCTGTCTTCTATGTATCACAGTTATGTTCACTCATCCAACATAACGAATTCTTATTTGAATTTTACCAATACAGTCAATAGGAAATAATAGTATTAGACTTTTGCAATGGTTAGCATAAGGAAAACTAAAAACACATCTTTCTTTAAAAAAACCTATGTTCAGATCAAATAAATCTGATGAAGTTAGATATCTATGCAGGTAAGAAAAACATCAGTACAGATAGCCCCCATGATGGGGGCTGAATTCACCGTGAGCCAACATCAGCCCTGGAGAAAAAAAGGTACAACTCCTATGTACACCAATAGTAACGCACCTGTTTACACCTAATTTGATCCTAAAGCAACAAATCAGAAAAGCTGCCTTCCCTTGCACACAAGTTAGCTCACAGATTACTACAGGCTGCAAGAAAGTTCTAAAAGTTTCCAAACTACTTGCAGTATGTGACAGAGGTGTCCAATTACTGTAACACTATAATGTGGTCTTTAAAATAAGCTGAATTGAATCCCAGGGTGAAATTCCTTGCAGAGTTTGGAGTTTCTCTTACTAAAATAGGTTTTTACAAGATGCTGTCAAACTGAAGGTCATATACTGCACTGGCAAACATGGAAGTCCAATTCAAAGATGAACTCTAAAAAATAGCTTAGGGGATGATACAAAAATTAAACTTGCCATTTAATTTTAAAGTTTATTTTTAGTTTGCTAGATTGTCACAAACTACAAAAATCAAAGTGAAATTAAGGACTAACCCTATAAGGCTAAAAAGGTCAAAGGCTAGAGAAACCCTGAAGTCATCTTTTCAAGGTTGTGAATCTAAATGCAAGTAAACTATATTAAATGTTATGGTGGAGATTTTACATATAAGCCAGCCATTCAAAGTCATCGGTCTCACAGCTGTTATAATTTGGTCCCTGTCATATTTAAATTTTGAAATATTCCAAATGCTGTGAAGGCATTAAAGTTAACACCATATTTAGTAATACAAATAGTGCCAAATTGTGGCTGCTGTGGGAACTTTAAATTTCCTGACTTGTTCACTGGGAACAATCTCTATTATAAACATTGCATTAACAACTTTAAGCATTTAAGTTTTGTGGTTAAAAGAAAAAATGTGATACAAGTACTGTGTGTTTATATGGATGTTTTCAAATATAAATGGAATGGCACACTGGGTGCTTTTATTTCAGTGAGTAGGTATTCATGAATGCAATAGGCATATGCAATATCTGTTTTAGTGTGTGAATGTCCACGTATAAACTCTGATCACCTGAGTCAGCCACAACATGGCAATGAACGTACAAAGATTTGAGAACTGACAGACAATTTACTCTCCTAGCAGCTGGATAAAGAACTATGTTGCAGTTTCTGAGGAACAGGAACTCTTCATGTTCCCAGCCCCAGGATAACTCCAGCAATCACAGCTACTGCTATCAAAAGGTAGAAGAAAAATATGAAGGCGTTACTTTTTAGAGTGTGGAGGAACGGAGTATTTACGAAGTGTACAGCCAATTCACACCTCACCTGGCCACTACTGATGGGCTAATTTCTTGTTGGTATGCCAGAAATGAGCCTTAAGAAGCTATATGAATGAGCAGAGGGTAGTAGCTTTGCAAATCAGTATTTTAACATTTATTTTATTTTTTCTTCCTATAATTTAGATGAATTAAATGAAAGGTACTTTATCACTAATTTTATATTTAAATTATTTGTTCCAAGCTACATACTCTAGAGGGGCCTGGGACAAGCCTAACCCTCCCAGCAGAAAGCTCTGTATGTGTTTGGGAGTCCCTGTCAGTCTTGGATACACTGGCAGGAAAACATGCCTCATTCTCACACATAGAGCCCTCTTGTTGGTGGGGTGGAGTTGGTGTAGGCCTCACATACAAGAGCCATCCACTGGGGAGACAGGCACAGAGACTGCTACCACTGGTCTTCTGGATAATTAGAGCCTTCCCAGCTCCTCAAGCCACAGTCTGGTTTAGGATGAAGGAAATCTCAGCTGTCCCAACCTCCCTGCAGAGGATTGTGTGCATGCCAACACAGTCTGATTTATTGTGGGGACAGAAGGAGTATTCCTTCATTTTTGGGTTACGTAGAAGGAGACATTGATACATTTGGTGAGTGTGTGGAGGGAGCAGAATTAATTGGGATGCAGAGAGCAGTTAGCGGGAGACAGGATGACAGCATGCAGGTTGAGACACTGGCCTATTTCAGGCCTTGGCTACACTTACCCGCAAGTTCGACGGCTGGAAATCGAACTTCTGGGTTCGACTTATCGCGTCTAGTCTGGACGCGATAAGTCGAACCCGGAAGTGCTCGCCGTCGACTGCGGTACTCCAGCTCGCCGAGAGGAGTACCGCGGAGTCGACGGGGGAGCCTGCCTGCCGAGTGTGGACCAAGGTAAGTTTGAACTAATTCGAACTAAGGTACTTTGAACTTCAGCTACGTTATTCACGTAGCTGAAGTTGCGTACCTTAGTTCGAATTAGGGGGGGTAGTGTAGACCAAGCCTCAGTCTAGTAAGCAGGCTTAGTCACTGAGTTAGTATATGTTGGGTAGGTCCTGCACGTCCAAGTATTTAAAACACAGTCCAGGTTAAGTTTTACAAGTCAGAAAATAAGTATTTGCTTCACAGAAGTAAGAATTTTACCACAAATTAATCATTTCATGTATTTCAGAAATACAGGACCACAGAAGACTTTGAAATTCTTTAAATCATTAGTTTACTTTGCAACATAATATATGAATATAATGCAAAAGCTTGTTAAAATACAGGTCACAGTGCAAATGGAACATACAGCCCTGCAGAGATATGTAATAAGGTTTATATTTTAAGGCCACCAATATACAAAGCATAGTATATCCCTCTCAAATGAAGAGTTACATAGTGAATTATTCCTGCCAGGTATTTTATAGACAGTCTCACAAGCAATAATAGCCATATTCCAATTCCATTTGCACCAAAGAAAATAAAGGAAGTTGAAATGTAAAGAGTGTCTCAAATGGAACATGTTCACTGTGCGCTCTGTTAACTGTTTTGGAAAAAAAAACGTGATTTTTTGGTACACATGAAGAGCCCATAGTTTTCCCCTTCCCCATACTGAAGAGGACAGGGACATCACTTGCTTCTGTTGGACTGGAGGATGGGGTACGTGGTGGGCAGGCTAGATTGTGGGGACAATATTGCTTTTTCATTGCTCTCTCCTGCAGAGATCCTTCAGAAATTAATTACATTTCCACTACTTCCCATCCATGGTGGGAAAATACCCTTTTTTAAGCCAAAGGCTCCTTTGGGGACAGCTGTGGCCAAAAATTCCAACAGCGTGGCTCCAATGAAGCCCTGCCAGCAGGGAGCAGTTGGAGCAGAGTCAGAGCAGCAGGGGACTACAGCTGCTGTGGATTCACAGAGCTTCCACATGGATGGTTCTGCGACCCTGCAGGATCTTGGGGTATCTGCTGGGTTTGTGTGCAGACCCCACCCGTGACCACAGAACGTACAGGAAACTCCACAGGAGAGGAAACTCCATTAGGTGCCCCAGTGTAGCCCTTAGCTACATGAGAGACTTCAAAATATGAAGTTCGAAAATAATCCATGCTGCTCTCGTGATGGAAAGATGTCAGTTATCTTGTATATAGCATTGCTGAACAAAGACAGAGCTAACCAAAGAAGATTTTATAAAAGAAGATTTTTAAAGTCAGAGCTGAGATTATTCATTCATTTTTGCACCCCAAAAATATGTAGACACTTCATAGAAACAAATAAATGAACAGTCCTTTCCCTGAAACAGTTTATGATCTCAATTCACACAGGGCAACAAATGAGGGTCAGGGACACAAAAATCAGTAAATAAAATCAAAAACAGGAGGGGAGAGAAGAGGAAAGGCAAAGGATACAATAAGATCAAAATGTTACTCAGCAATGCACCGACATGTCTTGATAGTTCCATTATAATTTTTTTTTAATTGTTTCAGGTTTTCTCCATTGTAATCATCATAAGAGACATGGCAGAAATGTGTTTTTAGGAGGATGCCTGGTGAACAAGTATATCTCTTGGACTGTTTATCCCTTATAGCTGCTATTCTTCAAGTGCACTTGAATATACACCTCTACCTCGATATAACGCTATCCTTGGGAGCCAAAAAAATCTTACTGCGTTATAGGTGAAACCGCATTATATTGAACTTGCTTTGATCCACTGGAGTGTGTAGCCCCTGCCTCCCGGAGCACTGTTTTACCGCGTTATATCCGAATTCGTGTTATATTGGGTCGTGTTATATCGAGGTAGCAGTGTAGAAAGATTTTTGAACTGTACCTTTTATATATTTCAATAGTACTATAGAGAAATTTGTGGCAGCCAGTAAGTAGAGAGCTTCAATTGCTTTGCTTTCCTAGTGACATGCCATAAATAATTTTGGTAAAAAGATCATTGTCAACATCACATAAAAAAAAAAAAAAATCACATGTCCTTCTTGATTACATGCTAACACTGCCATGCTAGGAGACTGTTATAACAGTTAAATAGAGTAATGGTTTAATAAGAAAACCAAGTATTCATTTTGAATGCTCAGATAATCTTGGGCCAGAGATTCTAACAAATAAAACTGTACTCAAACTACATAAGGAGAACATTCTCCCACCACCACACATTGAAAACTCCAGTTGACATTACTAGGAGTGCTGCATATCCAGTGATCTAAAAACAGATCCCTTAAATTGGTAAACTTTTAAATGTAACAATAAGATATTTTTATAAGTTGTAGAAGAGAGCCATTCAGACACTAAAGCCTCATTCCCTGAATGATACTTTATTGTCACATAACATTTTATTTTTGATGATGATCTTCGTATTATAGTGTATCTTCAGCAATGCTAGGTTTTGAATGAAGATGATCTTTTGAGGAGCCATGTTTTGAGACATAACATTCTGAAAAAGTTGCTAACTGAACTGAAGTTTTCCTGGCATTTTTATCCCAAAGATTAGTGTGTGAGGGAGAGTAAGATATGGTACAGTTGCATTTGATCATTTTTTACATGAGAGTAAGAAACAGACTTTTCCACAATGGTAACTCATTAATGTGAACAGGTCCCCTTGTCACATTTGAAGAAGCTTGGGTTTAGAAATGGTTAGGTGTTGTGAAAAATGTGTACTGTGCATGTATATTACTTTATTTTCCTTAACACATTTTCAGCCACTAACAAGGCAAAGCATATTCCTGGGGGAATTCTGTGCCAAAAAACTTAAAAATTCTGCACACAATATTTTAAAATGCTGCAAAATTCTGCACATTTTGTCAAACATAATATAATCATGCCAGTTTCAATTATTTTGGTAAATTTCAAAATATCTGTCAGCAAGTATATCTGTAACAATACAGACCAAAAAAAGATTCTGGTAATTTTTTTTTTGGACAAATAGATTCCTTACTAGGCATATTAATATAGAACTCTGAATAATTCATTTAAATTATAACACACAACTGTATTTCCTGCACCCGTCAGAAGCTGTGCAAAGGCTTCGGAGTGTCAGGGATAATGGAGGAGCTGAGGGAGAGGGAAGGAGCTTGGAGTGAACCTGGAGGGTTTTAGGGCATGGGTGGGAGAAATATAGAACAGGGTTTTTTTTGGGGGGAGGGGCAAGATTGTTAGGGAGTAGGGGAGCCTCCCCCATGCAGACCGTGGATGATACCAAGCCTCTCCCATTCAGTCAGGCACATCTTCCCTTGTCTCCACACTCCCCCATCCCAATGGGTCCCTGCAGCCCCCCTCCCCATGTGGCCATGCACCCACGCTCCCATTCAGCCTCTGGCTCAACACTGTCACCCAATTAGCTCCTGAGCCCACACCCCAGCCTGTTCCCCCCACTAACCATTCTGAACCCCAGTCTGTGACACCCCCCCAGCAGCCCCATCTTCCCCACTCTGTCCTAACTTGGCTTCACGGGCCAGGTGCTGAAATGAACTTCTACTTCTAAGGGAATGCCGTGCCACTGTACACACAGAATTCCCCCCCCCCCCCCGAAAATACATTCTATCCCAGACATGCTGCAGTTCCTCCTTTTGCCCACTAGAGACCGCTGTGGCACCAGAACAGCCTGCTGCATTCATGCTGTTGTCTGTTCTAACGCCACAGTGGCCTCTGGTGGGCAAACGGCGGAACTGCAGCACTGGGGGAAAATGTGTTTTCTGCGGAAAAATATAAAATTCTGTGTGACGCATGAATTCTGCAAATGCACAGTGGTGCAGATTTCCCCCAGAAGTAAAAACATATGGCATATGCATTCCAATGAATATACACTGATAACACATTCAAATGCAGTGATCAAATTATGGGTGTAATTGTGGGCCGCCTTACTACTTTGGCATTGTCAATACAAATTCTGTTACACTTTCTTATAAGAGGAAAATAAGATCAACTCAATCAGAAAACAAGTTTTAAATTCTCAACTGTAACACTGCATTCATTTTGGGGGGCTGAACTCTATATTTTTGGTTTGCCTTAAAAATTCCAACCTAAAGTGCATTCAAATGGGATATTCAACTGTAGTGCAGACTTGTGCAAGTCTCACCACTTACACAAATACACATGCCAGGTCACAAGCAGCAAAGATTGAAGTATTTTCTACACCAAATTTTTTTCACTTGTGTAGCTACACTAGCATAGCTCCACTGATGCAAAGCCCTGCTGTAAGTGAACTGCACTGATGTGAAACATGTCTTGCAGTAGTGTGGGCTTATAAATAGTGCAACTCTGGTGTAAATGGAATTAACTGTGTTCACACAAGTGTTTGTGCCAATTTAACTAAAGTGGTTTAAAAAAATCACAGTTTTAATTAAACCCCTGGAACTTTGAATGCAGGCATGGCCTATGACATGGCTGCTCCTGTCCAAAAGGTGTTTTCACCATGAGTTTGTAGCTATCTTTCATTTTGCCAAAATCACACCAGTTTCTGTTTACTCTTGCTCTGGAGGTACATATACAATCTGAGGTTTGAAACTATTCCATTAGGACAAATTCCTCTCTCTTTTCCCCATCATAGTTCTGTCAGTATTCTGTTACATTGCTACAGCAACTTTTCTTGTTCAGAACACATGGTAATCTAGCACAACCATAGGGAGTTAAAGGAAAAGTAAGGGAATACTAAGAGAATCAAATAAGTCAAAAAGCAACAAGGCTGCAAATATTAAAAGAATTGGATAGCAGAGCTGATCACATCAAAAATTCCCTAGAGGCCTGGCTTAATAGAGGAAACAAAAGGAAAAAACACTTACTGACCTAAATACATTACTTAAACAGAAGAAAGAATGGAAAGAGTGAACTGTTTGAAACAGATAAAGGTCTAGTCAAGTCTACTACTATACAGGAGAAATTATGGAATAGTCATGTTATAATATGCTACATGGGCTATAAACTGCCAAATTCTTTGAAGATCAATAAAATAGTTTCACAAAGTGATAAAGCTAAAACAGAAGCTAAAAATAATGAGATACTGTTTCGGAATACATTATTAGGAATCTTAGCAATTCTTCCTGCTTTAAGCATCACAGTTTCTGACTCAGCCCAAGCAAGAGAGCCTGCAATTTCCTGACTTGCAGAGTCACCATAAAGAGTCTTAAATTAGTAAACATTTGGACACTGAACAGGTGGACTGAAATGGATGGCCCTACATAGATGATGAAAGTGTCAGTATGTTTGAGTACCAAGATGAAAATGGTGCTTCGTTCATATCTGAAGGGAAACTCATGTCTTGTCAAAATTAGTGGAAGATACTAAAATCTCCTCAACCTATTAAAAACAATACAAGATTCTCTCCGCCTAGGCCTCAACAGAAAACAGGCAGCTATTCATTAAGAAGCCTCACAGTTCTTTCCCAACAATCATAACACAGGAATAGAAAATAATGAGAGTTGTAACAATTTATTTTAAGAGTAATAAGATTACAATGAAGCGACAAACATGTACTACTACAAGTTAAAGACAGCTTCATGGCTAAGGAGTGGAATCCTTTCCATACTAAAGATACTGAAAACAGAAAGTCACTCTGCAACGAGAAGCAGCTGCTGTTTTCAAAGGCAACATAACAGTACAGTATTCATACAGCCTTCTTAAAGTGGCTAAGAGAAGTAAAACCTCTCCTTTCTATGGGCTGGTCCACACTAACCCCCAACTTCGAACTAAGATACGCAGCTTCAGCTACGTTATTCACGTAGCTGAAGTCGAACTATCTTAGTTCGAACTTACCGCGGGTCCACACGCGGCAGGCAGGCTCCCCCGTCGACTCCGCGTACTCCTCTCGCCGAGCAGGAGTACCGGCGTTGACGGCGAGCACTTCCGGGATCGATCCCAGAAGATCGATTGCTTACCGCTGGACCCAGAGGTAAGTATAGACGTACCCTATGGAACAAATAGACAAAATAACCTCTTGACAATAATTTTACAAGCAGCCAGTAAAATAATTGTAATGTTTTTGTGTTATTTTAACCATATACTTTTGTTGTTGTTGTTGTTAATGAAGTGATTACTTTCATATGGACCATTACTTTTCAAAATTATGTTAGGGCAATACAGAGGGCAATTGCAGTTTGTTACATGAATGGTACAAATTATTTTTATAAAGGAAAAGACGTAAACTCTATTAGACCCCATTCTTCACTCTGAGTATTCATTATGTAGATTACCATACAGTAATTATATAATCTAGTATAATAAAAAGGATTGCTCTTCCCACCGTATATATGGTATGGGAATGAATGTATGTTTAATTTATTTCATGCATCTTTGTGCCATGATGATAGACACAGATATGCAGCATTCTAATACGCTTATACGTAATAAACTGCTCGCACTACTACATACAGCACTCCAGTTTCTCTTTAGCTGATTCTAAATATTAAACCACCTTCGTTTGAGACAGGTCTCAAGATTACAGCTTGCGGTGGCATGGTTGAAGAGCAACACCTCTTCTCTCTGTACCATATAAATTTGTAGAGTGAAAGAAATTTTTGTACCAAGTACTCTAAAATCAGGATGATGAGAGAGTGTGTGAACACACAATGCCTGGGGTTAACCAAAGATTCCTTCTTACTACCAGAAGTAACTTCTCAAGTTTGAGACTACTCATGTATTGCCTGTGGTATGTCAACAGAATGACATTTGATTGGGCGATACAGTTTGGGTGCACTGTAATTTTTGAAGAAATTAGTATTCCAGTTTTGCAAGATGTATACTATTTTTCTCTGGAAAGCCAATTCAGTGGAAGAGAATTTAGGTGTCATTTTGTTGTGATATGCAACGTATAGCTGGAGTGGAAAATGATAGGAAAGAAATAGAAAAGAGCATTACATATAGAGTAAAAAGCCACTAACTTATACAGCAACCAGCTGATTGAAATTGCACAACAGAAATGCTATTTGAGTACCCATACAGTAAATTATTAAAATATTTATGTTTGTTTATATAGCAGCATACATTCTGCCTCAACATGCAATATAACCTGATAACTCAGAATAGAGATGTCCTCATATGAATTTATTGTAAACTTAAAAACAACATTCTGACTAAAAAGAAAGCACAGCATGCAACCTATCTCATGCATGAAGGATCTGCCAACAAAAATTAAATCATGATGCTAGTTATCTAGAAATCTTATTAGAATTTATCAAACAAAAATATGCATAGTCTGTTTCTTCCTTTTAAAGGACAACACAATATAATTGTATGCGGTGGTTATTAAGACATCTGAGGTGTGTATTGTGTATGTGTATTTAACAATGAGGGCAACCGAAAAATCTTCATACACAATTCTTTTTCCTTGGATGGATACTCTGATCATTATAGTAAAAGCAGAGAGGGTTATATCATTATACACATTTGCCCAGGATCATAAATAGTGGTCAAAGCACTTTATGTTTCTAGCATAAAAGTAGTATTGTTAACTTTATGCCCAAAATTTGCAACAGTGTCACAAGAGAGTCCAATGCTATATTGGGTATTAACAGTAATCTCACAAGTGACACAAGTAAATTAATTCTGCTTGAACACAGGACTGTTTAGGCCTAAACTGAAGTAGTGTATTTATTATTGGACACCACTACCAAAAATGCCCAGAGAAAGGCAACAAAAATAAAAAAGGTTTGGAATACGAATGAGGAAACATCAAAGGGAGACTGGTCATTTATAAATCAGGGTTTTCCCAAAAGACAAAAGGCTGCAGATACCGCCATGCATTCTCTGTCCTGAAATCACTCTCTCTCTTAATCTAAAATAATATAAAAACAATTTAAAGTGCTTGTTAAAGTATTCAAACCTCATAAATGTCACTTGTACTATATAAGTATATGCCTTACAGTTTGACTGTAAACTCCCTGACTACTAGCAAGCAATGGAACAAGCTGCCATAAGAGACTACAGGACTGCCTTCACATGAACTATGCAAGGCTAGACATGACAATGATCTGTCCGTATTGTTCAGGATTATGCTGAAATAGATGCAAGAATACTGTACAGTTTCCGATGCATAATGATAGTTTTACAATTCCCTGCACTACCATTAGTTGTGGATGTCTGATTTACGTAATTACTGTTAGGTTTTTTTTTTACCTATACTGTGAGTATGCAAAGTTTCCCTACTCTGATTGGTTACAAGATTCTCTCTGCTGTGACTGGCTCATGTACTAAGAATTGTCAAGCTGTTTGCAAGGAAAAAATGATTGCCTCCGCTTTTTTCTCCCTTCAGTTGAAGCAGAAAATTTCAAAAATACATGAAAACAAAACAAAAAAAGACAATGAGGCTGCCAAACCGTTGTAAAGTATGTAAGATAAAACTCCCCGACTTGTTTCCCACATTCCATTATCTCTTTCTCTTTAGAGGCCAACAAAACTCTTATCCCCAGAATAATGAGTGTGTTTGTGTTTACATTGATAATACCAGGACATCCTCCCAATTCAGTTTGGGAAGACAATGTAAACAATTAAAACTATTCTATAGAAAACTGATTTGGGCTGTAACTCTTGCAATCCCAAGCTTCAGCTGCTTGAAATTCAGTTTGTTGTTTTTTCCTAATACTAATAATCTCTCAGATACATTATCAGTTTCTGAACAGTAAGCACACTCGAGTTTAAATTTAATCACTCTTCCCTTTATGAATAATCAAATCCTCTGTCTATTGGTTGATTTCATTATCCATTTGAGGTCCACTCCAGTTCCTTCAATTCTATGGTTTTAAGAAAATATTGCAGAAAAATCACAAAGAATAGTATTTGGCAGTGCCTCATCTTTAGTAATCATTGTTAAAAAATTTCTACTCATCAATTTTTAAGTTTGTGTTTGGCTTAAACAAAACAACTTCAGAGTTAAAGCTGAAATCTTGTACTTAATATACCCAAATGAGCATCTATCTACACTTGACATCCATCTGTACATATTTAGGTCTATTGACCTCAAGTCACTGATTCCAGTAGAAGTTATTTTCACTGCTTTGAATTACATTCAAAGTACATAGAAAATAACTGTAGTTAACCATTAGTCTTTCAAGAGTTGATTACGTAACTTTCTTTCATAGGGTGGTTCTTAGACTGTAAGCTCTTTGGGGCAGGGACTGTGTCTTAGTGTTTTTTTAACCACACCTTGCACTGATCCTGACTGCAGGCCTCTGAGTGCTCCAGTAACCTAAATATTAAATAATGTTTGTGGGCACCTCATTCTTAACTGCAATACCAGGTAGGATGATGGATCTAGCTGAGAACAATTATCAAAAGCCAGCAAATGTGGTTTATCAATTACAATCTAAAGACGCTGAGTTTGTAAATGACAAGCTTGACTCAGTTCAGAAGTTCAATGGAACCCAGACCCATTTGTTTTGCTCTCCACATTTGACATCCAATCTCAGATTCATAGACTTTAAGGTCAGAAGGGACCATTATGATCATCTAATCCAGGGGTCCCCAACGCGGTGCCCACGGGCGCCATGGTGCCCGCTGGGGCATCTAAGTGCGCCCATGTACTGGCCGGCAGACAAGCATCTGCCAAAATGCCGCTGACAAGCGGTGTCATCCAGAGGCGTCGCTGCTGAAATGCCGCCAATTTCCAGTGGCATTTTGGCAGCAACACCTCTGGATGACGCTGCTTGTCAGCGGCATTTCGGCGGCGACGCCTATTGATGTTGCCGCTTGTCGGTGGCATTTTGGCAGATCCTCGTCCACCGCCACGGTTCTCCGTGGCTCGTCGTCTGGTGCCTGCCAGATGAAAAAGGTTGGGGACCACTGATCTAGTCTGACCTCCTGCACAATGCAGGCCACAGAATCTCACCCACCCACTCCTGTAACCAACCCCTAACCTATGATCCTTAAGAGTCCATTGAATCTTGAATATGAGTACCCATTCTGTTTCTTTAAAACAAAGAAGGATATTAAATGGTCCTGTGCTTTTAAAAATGTTGGGTTCAATTTCTGAAAGCAAAAACATTTTAATTCACCAGTTTATGGTTTTTAATGAGGTATTAAACCCACTAGTATTGGTTGAATTGTACTTCTATTCAAAATCATGTCATGCTTGCTTAATGCAATAATAAACACAGGTTTTTGTAAGATGTACTGCTATGCAAAGTAAGTTAGAGGGGCAAGTCACAAGCCTTCTGTGGTACCTGAAAGGTCTAATGCTGTGTGTAATAACAAAACTAAATTTACATGCTTTATTAGGAAAGGCCAAAACTTTTCAAGCATTTGGTAACCACGGAAGGTTCTTAGTCACATACAACCACACGTTAATCACACACACACAAATGTCATGTAATCCATTCAAAGAACAGGGCAAGCTGCACCCTGATAGAGCACTGATTGGTAATCACCATCCCTCCCACTGCAAAAACACAGGAGAAGTACAATAAGCTTGATGCAGACAGCAGCAAAATGAGGACAGACACATGGATAGTTTTGAAGTGACAGGCCACAACTTTTATTAAATGTAACCACCGGAGGCGCACTACCTGCCCATCACCATACTCTCCTGTAGTAGGTATGTAAGTGGTTCCAGTGTGTGTGTACGTGGACGGGTGGGCTAATGGACTCCTACCACAAGGAGGGGCACAGGGGGCGCAGAAAAAAGTGTAAACCTTGGTCCGCAAGGTCTGACCCTATCCCACGAGCCCAAGGCCTATCAGCAAAATCCCAGATCTTTTACCTCTGGGAACCGTTCATCTTATCCCTTTAACTGCGCTAGAAAACATAGGTGCCTAAAAATAGACTTAGGAGCCAAAATCTAGGCAACTCTGGTCTTAAGCTTTTTGCATTATTGAAAATAGAATAAGCAGGAAAAGAGTGATAAGTTGTCACAACTTCAGGAAACCTTCAAAAACAACAGTTAAGTATTACTAGAAGGAAAATGTGCCAACTATCAATTTAAAATTATTTAAAAAGCAGGTTTAAGCATTTTTCCATTTTATTAAGTGCTTTATAAAGTTTGAAAGTTTGGCTACAATGATCTATTTATTTCTTTTTCTATTGATCTGGTTTCTTTTAAACTCCAATATTCTAAATATTGTACACGACAGATAACCAAGGGATTAAAATTAAAAAAACAGGAACAGTAAAAAGTGAAATACAGTGAACGTGAATCAAAATGAAAATTAAATATTGTATGCAGGAGCTACCTGGTTTATCAAAAAATGCAGCAAAACAAGCTATTAAGAGTAAGCGTGCCCGTATGAGACAAAAATGTTTGGTTCTTATTGGTTCCTACCTATGTGAGGTAGAGAGGAAAGATTACCACCAGTCTGCAGTGATAGCAAAAAGGTCACAGAAAGGAAGTTTATCTTCTGATACTAGTGCTGAGGAGAGGCATTGTCTGGTGCTTATAACAAAGGCCTAGGAGTCAGGATTTCAAGATCTAATCCTGGTTCTGATGCTTACATACTCTGTGGCCGTAGCCATGTCACCACCTCTGCATCAGTTTCCCATTCTGTAAGACAAAGCTCATTCATTCTTCAATGGGGAGTTTATGCAGTTAAAGTTGGCAAAGCACTCTGAAGATGAAGAGGAGTGCTAGGCATTACTAGCCTCCATATTTGTTATTTTAAATAATTTTCCATTGATTAAATTCTCTCCTCCCACTGAAGTTGCTGCATCAGTTTTGTAGAAAACGGAATATTTGGCTCACCACAAGGTTTTCTTTTGTATTGTTTCTATTGCTATATAAATATTGGCATATCAATAACACTTGGTGAGGCCTGTCTCACTCATTCCCTTTTATCTACATGTTATGGATTTAATGATTCCCAATTTATTTGCTTATGCTATCATTGATGCCTTTGTTTTTGTAGCACTCCAATTATGCAATAGCAACTTCAGCAAGTTGCAAATCTTGCACAACATATGAACCTACTGTTTTGCAGTCCCATCCTCCCCTAACAAACCTTCCGCTCCCAAGTTACTGCTGCTATGCCTTAGGAAAGTGGCTATTTTAAGTATCAGGGGGTAGCCGTGTTAGTCTGTATCTACAAAAACAACAAGGAGTCTGGTGGCACCTTAAAGACTAACAGATTTATTTGGACATAAGCTTTCGTGGGTAAAAACCTCACTTCTTCAGATGCATAGAGTGAAAGTTACAGATGCAGGCATTATATACTGACACACAGAGAGTAGGGAGTTACTCATGTGTCAGTGTCAGTATATAATGCAACCCCTTCCAAAAAAAAAAATTTTTTTTAAAGGAACTCGAGGTTTAGACTGTCAGTGTTAAGAACTCTAAAAAAGATATTTATTGTAACTTCTGCAGATGGACAACTCATCTTGCTCAACTTTTTTGTGTAACATTCTAAAAAAAAAAAATGTACTGCACAAACATTTCTAAGCAAAAAATGATCTGATTTTTCCATCTTTTTCTCAACAATCCCCCCCCCCAAACACACACACAGTCTGACACTTTCAAACTGTATATAAGTAAATCCATCTGCCTTCCTGTTTGACAGTTGCACTTGATGCCCCGTAATACGGATGTCCAAAATGATTTTTGCCAGAAGAGACTAGATACCCTTCTATTGTGACATTAAGGGCATGTTTCAAAATTACAGACCTAATAGAGGACTTTGTGACAACTTGAGCAGTGTTCTGGTACAAATCTAAAGCAAGACGATGGCTTTGATTGATTTGGTAATTTTAAATGACAAGGAGAACTTAAGTTAAAAATGTTGATCTCACTGTGACCAAATTTGTATTTTGGACCACCTCCTCCCAATTCATGATTTTGCAAACCACCTCCGCACCCATTCACAATCACACGTCCCTACTTCCTTCAATTCACTATCACAACATCTCTATGAAGACTAATGTAATTGCTTACATGGGAAAGGAACAGTAGGGAAGTATTTAATGTATTCTTAGCCGTTTTTATGACATTTGACTGCAGGAGATAACGAAGAAAGTCAACCCAAGGTGACCAACCAACTCTCTACAGATCACCAGCAGTCCATGAAAGTTTGAAAACCTCTCTACAGCATGTGTTAACTTCCAGTAAGCAACAGTTTTTCACACACAAGTTATTTCATCTTCAGTGCTCACTACTGTAGGATGTAAGTGTCCAAGATTAAAGCTGCATCATTTATCTATAGAAGGCAGAAAAAGGTTACTTACCAGTAACTGTAGTTTAAGCAATAATCTGGGATGCTCAGGTACAAGTCCCAACCTGCTGAGCATTTTCTAACAGGGCTGTTTAGGGAAATGCTTGTTTGAACAGGTGCATCTTGCAGCATGCCCTAATCAGTAGCTGAAAACTGACCATCAACAGAATCACCATCTCCCTGAGTTTAGAGGCAGCAGGGAGCACAGACTGTTACTGTGGTAACTGTCCCTATGCATATCCAGAGATCGGAACATGAGGACCTTAACATGGACCCTGAGTAGGATTGACAGCTGATGCAGAGTCCTGTCTGAAGGTGGCAAACACATAGAACTCTGTCACTAAAATCTGCACTAGAAAGGAAAGGACAGTTATTGTGCCAGGTGAAGAAGACAGAAAACAGAGCTACCTACAAATACCATCCAGATGCTGAGGAGCAGACTGAGACAGTGTATCACTTTAATCACCAAAGAAAGGACAAGCACCTTTAATGAGTGGTAGCTTTTTTAGGTACTTCCTCACCAGCTTAAATATTAAATATTCACCAGTTCATCTATTATATAACTAGAGGAAACTGGAGTCTGCATTTGTTGAAATGGTGATATAAAGATACTGTAAAAGTGGAGAGGTACAGTCCTTCAATATTAATACAGGGACTGCTGGTTTTGGACAGCTGTAGTACTAAGTCCTGGATAAACAACAGGATTATTCATAAAGGCCATGCACTAAAATAATTTAAAATGAAGTATACAATAACCTAATAGGTCCCTGTGTTCACTCACCAGAAGTGGTTATGGTGTTGCTGTGCTGAAGGGAGAAAAGAGCTATGCCGGATGCTTCCTCCATGCATAACCACCTTTTCTCCTTATAAAAACATGCCTTATAACTGAACATGGGAAAGGAGTAACAAGGTTATGACCCATATTGTGTCATTCCCCATTTCCTTTTAGGTAACAAAATATAAACCAGCCTGTGCAAGGCTCAGGAAGGTAGTGAAGCAGACACAGGGTCTTCAAAGGAAAATCTTCGAGCTGCTGGGTCCCCAGAAAGTGCTTGGGAATGCAGAGGAAACCAGTAAGAGTCTGGCTGTGGAGCAGCCTGAGAAAAAATTGCTGGCTGCAGACCTGTAGTGGCTGGTCAGGGACATGTTGAGTGAGTTAAGGGGAAGATTCATTGGACCCATCTTCCATGAATTTATCTAATTCCTTTTGAACACAGTTATACTTTCGCCTTCACAACTTCCCCTAGCAACAAATTCCATAGGTTGACTGTATTGTGAGGGCCTGACTCCTGCAGGCTCCAGAAGCAGCCTGGGCTAATAGCCATCATGGCCATACTCAAAATACTGATTCTGTGTCTTTCCTTGCTGCATTATTAAATTCTTTGTGGTTGTAAACAAAAGATCTTGCCTTCAAGATCCATGAACCTTTCGCATAGCTCCACAATATCCATGTATGTCACCACCTAAGCTTCAAAGAAAAAGAACAAATGGATATAAACTGGCCATCAACAAGTTTAGGCTTAAAATTAGATAATGGTATCTAACCATCAGAGGAGTGACATTCTGGAACAGCCTTCTAAGGGAAGCACTGGGGATAAAAACTGCTTTCATGACTGAGCTTGATAAGTTTATGGAGGGGAAGGTATGAAGAGATTGCCTACAATAGCATGTGTCCCATCTGCGACCACTAGTAGCAAATATCCCCAACGACAGGAGATGGGCACTAGATGGGGAGGGCTCCAAATTACTACAGCAAATTCTTTCCCAGGTATCTGGCTGAGAGACCCTGACATGTTCATGAGACCTAACAGAACGCCATGTTTGGAGCTGGGAAGGAATTTTCCCCCAGGTTTCCCTGGGAGTTCTCTGCCTTCCTCTGCAGCATGGGAGATGGGTCGCTTTCTTGTTTGAACTAGAGTAAATGGTGGATTCTCTGTAACTTGAAGCCTTTAAATAATTATTTGAGGACTTCAGGAGCTCAGCCAGAGGTTATTAGTCTATAATAGGAGTGAGTGGGTGAGGTTCTGTACATCACAGGCTACAGGAAGTCAGACTAGATGATCACAATTGTCCCTTATGGTCAAAGTCTATGAGACACAGGGGACAGCTGTTGGCTCTCCTCAAAGAAGATCCTCAGTAAAAATCATGCCAAGTTAATGCTTTCAGCAGCAGTAACTCTCACTACTCATGCTGTGATCCTCCCCACACAGGGGTCAAAACACAGCTGACCCCATCATCATGGCTCATGGGAGATAGCACAGAGGATTCCTATGCACAGCTGGCCAGCATCCACAGGTTTGAAGGCCTAGATACCAAACCTGTAGAAACTAAACCTCTACTTCATTTTTTTGGCCCTGTCCCCCACCCATTCTACATGTCAGTCTTGCAAATCAGGGGAGAACACAAGAATGCCCATATGGGATCAGACCAATGATCCATCAAGCCCACTATCCTGTGTCAACAATGGCCAGAGACAGATGCTTCAGAGGAAATCAACAAAACAGAGCAATATTGAGTAATCTATTCCCTCTTGTCTAGTCCAATCTTCTGGCAGTCAGAGGTTTAGGGATACCCAATGTATGGAGTTGCATCCCTGACCATCTTGGCTAGCAACAACTGATTGGACCCATCTTCCATGAATTTATCTAATTCCTTTTGAACCCAGTTATACTTTCGCCTTCACAACTTCCCCTAGCAACAAGTTCCATAGGTTGACTGTACTGCGTAAAGTAGTACTCCCTTATGTTTGTTTTAAACCTCCTGCCTATTATTTTCATTGGGAGGCCCCTGGTTCTTGCATTACATGATGAGATAAATAATACTTCACTTTCTCCACAACATTCATGTATTTATAAACCTCAATCATATTGCTCCATAGTTGTCTCTTTTTCTAAGATGAACAGTGACAATCTTTTTTAATCTCTCTTCATATGGAAGTTGTTCATACCCCTAATTATTTTCGTTGCCCTTCTCTGCACTTTTTACAATTCTAATATAAAACTTCCTTGAGATGGGGAAACCAGTATTCGAGGTGTAGGTTTACCATGGACTTAAATAGTGTCATTATGATATTTTCAGTCTTATCATCTCTCTCTTTCCTAATGGTATCTAACATTGTTAACTTTGTTGACTGCCGCTGCACATTGAGCTGATGTTTCCAGAAAACTATTGCAATGACTCCATGATCGCCTTCTTGAGTTGCAACAGCTAATTTAGACCCCATCATGTTGTATTGTACAGTTAAGATTATTTTTTCCAATGTACATTACTTTGTATTTATCAACGTTGAATATTATCTGCCATTTTGTTGCATTGTCACCCACTTTTGCGAGATCCCTTTGTAACTCTTCAGTCAGCTTTCGACTTAACTATCTTGAATAATTTTATATCATTTGCAAACTGTCATCTCACTATTCACCCCCTTTTCCAGAACATTTATTAATATGTTGAACAGCACGGGCCCCAGTACAGATCCTTGGAGGACCCCACTACGTACCTCTTTCCATTGTGAAAACTAACCATTTTACCTTCCCTTGGTTTCCTATATTTTAACCAGTTACTGATCCATGACCGAACTTTCCCTCTTATCCCATGACAGCTTACTTTGCTTAAGAGTCTTTCATGTGGGAACTCAAAGGCGTTCAGAAAGTCCAAGTACACAATACCGACTGGATCATCTTTGTCCACATGCTTTTTGACACCCTCAAGGAATTCTAATAGATTAGTGAGGCATAATTTCCCTTTACAAAAGTCATGTTGACTCTTCCCTCAATATATCAGGTGTGATAAGTCTGTTCTTCACTATAGTTTCAACCAATTTGCCTGGTACTGAATTTAGGCTTACCAGCCTGTAATTGCCAGGATCAGCTCTCAAGATTTTTTTAAAAATCATCATTACATTAGCTATCTTCCAGTCATCTGTTACAGAGGCTGATTTAAGTTACATAGCACAGTTAGAAGTTGTGCAATTTCATGGCTAAGTTCCTTCAGAACTCTTGGGTGAATACCTTCTGGTCCTGGTGACTTATGCCTGTTTAATTTATCAGTTTGTTCCAAAATCTCCTCTACCGAACCTCAGCCTGGGACAGTTCCTTAGATTTGTCACCTAAAAAGAATGGCTGAGGTGTGGGAATCTCCCTCGCATCCTCTGCAGTGAAGACCGATGCACAAAATTAATTCCGTTTCTCCGCAATGACCGTGTCTCCCTTGATTGCTCCTTTACTGCCTTGATCATCGAGTGGCCCCACCGACTGTTTGGCAGGCTTCCTGGTGTATTTTTTTAAAAAAAAATTGCTGTTGGTTTGTGTCTTTTGCTAGTTGCTCTTCAAAATCCATTTTGGCCTGCCTAATTATACTTCTACATTTGTCTTGCCAGAGTTTATGCTCTTTTTTATTTTCCTCTGTAGGATTTTACTTCCAATTTCTAACAGATGCCTTTTTGCCTCTAACCACCTCTTCTATCCTGCTATTTAGCCATGGGTGGCTTTTTTTTTGGTCCTCTTATTGGTTTGTTTTTTTATTCAGGGTACACATTTAGTTTGAACTTCTACTATGGTGTTTTAAAATAGTTTCCATAAAACTTGCAGGCATTTCACTCCTCCTTGCAGGTATTTTACTCTTCGTTTAAATTTCCATTCAACTAGCTTCTTCATTTTTGTCGTCCCCCCCTTTTGAGGTTAAATGCTACTGTGGTGTGTTTCTTTTTTATCTGCCCTCCCCTGCACTACACGGATGTTAAATTTAATTACATTATTGTTGCTATTACTGAGTGGTTCAGCTACATTCACCTCTTTGACCAAATCCTGTGCTCCACTGAGGACAAAATCAAGAACTGCCTCTTCCTTGTGTGTTCCAGAACTAGTTGCTCCAAGAAGCAGTCATTAATGATGTCTAGAAATTTTATGGGGATAGTTGAAATCCTCCATTTTTACTGGGTTTTCTGGTTTTTTTTTTAAGCCTCTCTAATCTCCCTGATCATTTCACAATCAATGTCACCATTTCCGTAAGGTGGTCAGAAACATATTCCTACTGCTATACTCTTATTATTCAAGCATGGAATTTCTATCCACAGAGATTCTATGGTACAGTTAGAGTGAAATATAGTATAAATCTTTCACATATGGTGCCACTCCCTCACCAACATGACCTACTCTGCCATTCCTATATATTTTGTACCCTGGCATTACCATATCTTATTGCTTAGCATCCTCCCACTAAGTTTTTGATATGCCTATTATATCAATATCCTCATTTAATACCAGGCAATCAAGTTCACCCGTGTTAGTATACAAATGCTATAAAAGTCTAAATACAAGCACTTATAAAACCTGTCAATATTTAGCTTTCTGCCTTCATGTGATGTAACTGAATTGGACTCCTGTTTGACTGTTTCTCTTCGGTCCCTATCTGCACTTCATCAATTTCTATCCATTCCTCTTTACTAGGATATAGAGTATCCCCTTTAATAAATCCTCCCCTAAGGCATGTCTATGTCTGAACTGCAAGCACCGCTGCACCTGTTAGTTTTCCCTCAGTCCTTAGTTTAAAAACTCCTCTACGTTTTTAATTTTACACGCCAGCAATGTAGTTGTGTTTCGGTTTAGGTGGAACCCATTCTTTCTGTATAGGCTCCTCCTTTCCCAAAAGGTTCCCCAGTTCCTAATAAGCCTAAATCCCTCCTCCCAATGCCATCATTTCATCCACACATTGAGACCCTCCAGTTAGGCAGAATTGGCCTATGCATGGAATCAGAAGAATTTCAGAGAATGCTACCATAGAGGTCCTGGACTTCAATGTGCAGGCAACCTGGGTCAAAGATAAAAGATTGATTTAACTTGGTTGTGGATCGATTTAACTCCATGTATATTTCTGCACAGAAAGAATTTGTTAGCGAGTCTCAAGGTTATGAACAAACACAAATAAAATTGAATAGGTTTCACAAATAAGTAAAAAGGAAAAGTGAAAATTTGTTATTAATCAGAATCCTACAGCCAAGATTTTTTTAAACTTTGTTTTACTAATGTTAGAGGTCTTAAATACACTATAGGATGAGAAGAGTAGATATAAGTTTACACTTTGAATTAAATTTTTGACATTTCCCATGATTCAGATAGATCACAGGGTGTTAGTATATTAAATCCTTTCACATTCTGAAACTAGGGTTTTAATCCAGATCAATTCTGTCCACTTCACAAATCACCATATAACTCAGCACAACTGGCAATCTCTGTACAAGAGAAGCCCAGGAATGTTAAAGATCAGAATCAACATGCACTGGCACACACACGGAGGATCTTTACAGAGACTGTTAGTATTAGGGAATCAGACACTTTGCAGCTTCTGTAGGCAGAGAACATTGCACCCACAAGGGGCTTCTTCCCTTCCCTCCACAAGCTCCCTTTGTGTTACTTCAGGGGCTCCCTGCAACTCACTCTCACCCACCCCCACTATATTTAGGGTCCCCCATTTGCAACCACACGGTACAGTCTCTTTGTGCCCTGCCATTATCCCCTACTTCCCATTACAGGTCCCTGCGGTCTCCATTTCCCCTTCCCAAGTCCCACCCATCTAGTTTCCCCCTCCCCTCTTCACTACCGCTCCCTACACCCCCATTCCCTTGCCTGTCCCAGGGTGGCCCTCCATCCATTCCCTCCCCCCAGGTTCCTGCTTACCCTCCATTGTGAAGCCTACTCTCTGCCTGGATCCCAGCTTTCCTCACCACCAGCCCTGCCCCCCTCCGTCCCAGCCCCGTTTTCTACCCCTCCAAAGTTCCTGCTTCTCCCACCACCACTGCCCCACCGCTCCATTCCCTGTTGCTTTCCCTCCTACAAATCCCCCCTCTAAGGCTTTCTTATTTTTATTAGAGTCCATGCTACTGACAATGTTCACATACAGCTTTAAGCTGCTGCCTCAGATATGTGTAGGCAGCAGCAGAGAGTTCCTCTACTTGCAGCACCAAGCAATGTTGGGGTCCTGATTTTCCTGGGAACCAGGCTTTTCCAGTATGATGATTTGCACTAAAATCAATAGATCAGACAAATGCCATCAAGCTGAGTGTTAGGCCTTTGCTTCACTCCGGCAACTACGGCCCCAGTCCCGCAATCAGATCCTCACTTGCACCCACAGAGTCCCACAGAAGTCAACGGGGCTCTACATTCACACAGGGGTCTGCCCACACAAATCTAATGGCAAGATTGGAAGCTATGTCTTTATTTAGGCCCCAATCCTGCAGATACTTATGCATAAACTTAAATAAACATGTACACAGTCTTATTAAAAACACTGTGCTTGAAGATAAGCAAGTGCATACATGTTTTCTAACAAAGTCTAGTAGAGATGAACAGTTGTTTACTTCCACGAGTGCCAAATTCACCCAGAAATTAAAACTAGAGCTAGATTAGAGCTGGTTGGAAAAAAAATTTCATCAGACTTTGCCAACCATCAATAAGCTACCTGGAGACCGTCTGATTTTGACCAAGTTTCTTCAGTGCCTTGCCTGGCTCCTCAGCAACCCACCTATTCTTTCTCCATCTAGCTCTACTAAAGATCTTTGCTAATAGCAGAACTGTAAAACATTGCCACATACCCATGGTTCAAGACAGCAAGTTACAACATATCAACAATACAGCATACTAAATTTTTTTTTGCTGATGTACAGTATTAAGGATATTTACCTGGATAATAAAATGCTATACTATTGCATCTGAACATGCTGAAGCTGAACTGTACTTTAGAAAGAAAACCTGAAGATATCACAATAATCTGTATCTTACCACATATATGTAACTATTTTAAAATATATACTAGACTAATGTGATTTAAAGACCAAACAGGGAACTATTCGTAGGACCTAATATTGTAGACAGACAATTTCACTCCCTCAAACCAAACTGTTTTAGAATCATGACCTTTAAAGCACTTGGAAAATAGATTGAAATGAAAATTGTAACACTGGATTTGATAGTCTGTTCTGTAGAAACCTTTTCAAATCTTAACAGAACTCTTATTTCTGATCAAGTGAGGATTCAACTTGTTTTAAAAACTTACAATTTAAAGAAAAAACATACCTCCACATTTTTAATTTATATTTTTATTGTGGATTTAGAATTTATCCACAAAAATCTCACATAATTCTGAAGATTTAGAACCAGCAGTGTAAAGTAAGCAAACAGCACAATATAGTGACCTGAGATATGAATATATTTCATGGTAGGAGGATAAAGCAAAGAGTCTTCCAATTGCTTGGAAAAATACACATGACAAACTGACCGTTCTATAGAACTACTTTTAATAAGAAACCATCTTTTTTTGTTAAATAAAAAGTACACCTCTACCCCGATATAACGCGGTCCTTGGGAGCCAAAAAATCTCACCACCTTATAGGTGAGACCGCGTTATATCGGGTTCGGTCTGGTATGCCGTGCCGGACTGGACCGGCTTCCCCGGCAGTGATTTAAAGGGCCCGGTGCTCCAGCCACTGCGGGGAGCCCCGGGTCCATTAAATCACCGCCAGAGCTCCGGCAGCAGGGCTCGGGCGGAGATTTAAAGGGCCAGGGCTCCCCGCAGCGGCCAGAGCCTCTGGCCCTTTAAATCACCGCCCGAATCCGGCGGCCGGGCTTGGCGGTGATTTAAAGGGCCCGGGGCTCCACACGAATTCGGATATAATGCGGTAAAGAAGCGGGGCTCGGGTGGCGCTTTAAACGGCCCGGGGCTCCCTGCTGCTTTACCGCGTTACATCCAAATTCGTGTTATATCAGTCGCGTTATATCGGGGTAGAGGTGTAGTTAGTTTTTAAATATATTTAAGCAGGTTAAGTAAGGCTACTTCTGTCTGTCCAAACCAGAACAAAAATATTACAAGTTACTTAGAAAATTAGCTTAGATGCCATTAGCATCAGAAAGAATATGGGCTGAAAATGAGTTTCCCCATTTAAATATTTGGTGCCAGAAGTCTGAAATATGATATAACCCACCAACATTTGACAATGGCTAGGTAAATGGCAAGCTAAAACATCAGCTTATTAGGCTAACCTTAATTTTGTTTTATGTTTACGTGAACCTCCCACAAATCATCTTGCCTCCCCCATTTTGTCAACTGAATGCATCATGTCATATTTTTAGACTAATCTCTCTGAGACAGAGTGTCTTTGTGACTAGCACCATGAGGTCCCTGATCTGTGACTGAGGTCCCTCCCTAGATACGACTGCAATACAAATTATCAATCTTTGCTTTTTTTTTTTAAATGACATTTCCAGGTTTCTGATTCCTACTCAGTAGAAGAAACATGAGTCATGTGGTTGATTAGTTGGAAAGATGATTTTAATCAGTATATGAAGAGAGCGATGGAAGTCGCTATCACTGTCCTTGAGTATTGAACATATTCTTTCACTTTCAGGGAAAGAAAAAAAGTAACAGGATGCCCTTAGTAAAAATATGATGGTAAAGAAAATGCTTTATTTCCATTTCTAAATGCAACAGAATGCACTGAAGTCACTGGAAAGACTGGATCAGACCCTTAGTCACCATTCTGCCCGTTTGGGAGACTGGAGACGGAAGTGAGGTGATTAGACATCAGGGTATGTTTGCAAATGGAGAGGAGATTTTGTAGCCTATTTATTAGCTGAAAATCATTTAAAAAGAATCCCAAAAAGTGACTGTAAAATCACAAACTTCCCTTTCCCTTTGTATTTAGTATTTAGTATTTCACACACACACACACACACACACACACACACACACAGAGAGCATAAACAGGTGGGAGTTGTCTTACCAACTCTGAGAGGCCAATTAAGTAAGAAAAAAAACTTTTGAAGTGACAATCAAGATAGCCCAGTACAGACAGTTTGATAAACTATCTTGATTATCACTTCAAAAGTTTTTTTTCTCTTACTTAATTGGCCTCTCAGAGTTGGTAAGACAACTCCCACCTGTTTATGCTCTCTGTATGTGTGTGTGTGTATATATATCTCCTCAATATTTATTCCACTCTATATGCATCCGAAGAAGTGGGCTGTAGTCCACGAAAGCTTATGCTCTAATAAATTTGTTAGTCTCTAAGGTGCCACAAGTACTCCTGTTCTTCTTACTGCAGAATTAGAGAGGATTAGGACAAGAGCAATAAGAATGTTAAAGGGCGTAGAAAAACCCCATATAAGGTGAAACTGAGAAGCCTGGGATTGTTTACTTTAGAAAGAGGCAAATAAGAGGGTCACAGTAACAATAAATGATATAAAACAAGTAACTTCTGTTCTTCCTATGTCATAGCAAAAGAACAAGGGAACTTCAATGAAAAGTGGCAAATACAAAACACACAAAAAGGAAATACTTTTTCACACAATGTGTAATCAGATGTGAAACTCATTCCCACAGAATGTTGTTGAGGTCAAGATCTTAGCAAGATTCTAAGATGGATAGGATGATTATACAGATAAGAAGAATTTCCAGAGTTATACGAGTTAATGCTAACAGAAGAGTTTTAGAAGGAGTATAAAATTTTGTGTTTCAGGGTTAAGGTAATCTGACTATTAGGGATGAGGATGAGATTTTCATAGCAGGCAGATTATCCCAAATTGACCTACTGTGGGGTGTCTAGCATCTTCCACTAAAGCATCTGGTGCTGGGCAGAGACAAGCTATTGAACTAGGTGGAATAGTTCTGATCTAGTATGACATCTTATGTTTCTATGTTCTTATGAAACATTGCCATAGCTGATAACACAATATTGCCACCTCTTGCAATTTTATCCTAACAATTTTTCTTAACTTGTTTCATGAAAACATGAAAGGTTGTCAACTCACACATTTTCTGATATTCAAAATGGCCATCATCTGCTATTACTGTCAATGAGACTGAAGCCAGCAAGATGGCTACTATTTTCCTTTGGTCTACCTGTAAGTGGAAGTGAGACTGCCTTTGATAAAGTTGGCTGCAACCTCCCACCTTTAAAAAGTAATATAATTTCTAAGTGTGAGGATGAATCATGATGCATTTGGTCAGCAGTTCTCAAACTATTTACCATCCAGTCCTTCTTTTGTCAAAGGAAGGAAAGTAGAAGGGGAGACAGTTAAGAATGTAACTCCCCTATTTTATAGGAGAGGAGAGAGTAAGTAGTCACTCCATCTGAGTAGCCAGGGAGAACCACCTCAGCAAGTTCACAGATGACACTAAGCTGGGGGGAGAGGTAGATATGCGGAGGGTAGGGATAGGGTCCAGAGTGACCTAGACAAATTGGAGGATTGAGCCAAAAGAAATCTGATGAGGTTCAACAAGGGTAAGTGCAGAGTCCTGCACTTAGAACAGAAGAATCCCATGCACTGCTACAGGCTGGGGACCGACGGGCTAAGCTGTAATTCTTCACAAAAGGACCTGGGAATTACAGTGGATGAGAAGCTGGATACGAGTCGACAGTGTGCCCTTGTTGCCTTGAAGGCTAACGGCATATTGGGCTGCATTAGTAGGAGCATTGCCAGCAGACAGGGAAGTGATTATTCCCCTCTATTTGACACCAGTGAGGCCACATCTGGAGTACAGCGTCCAGTTTTGCGCCCCCTCCATCCCCCCTAGAAAGGATATGGACAAATTGGAGAGAGTCCAGTGGAGGGCAACGAAAATGATTAGGGGGTTGGGGCACATGACTTATGAGGAGAAGCTGAGGGAACTGGGCTTATTTAGTCTGAAGAGAAGAGAAGAGAGGGGGGATTAGATAGCAGCCTTCAACTACCTGAATGGGGGTTCCAAAGAGGATGGAGCTTGGCTATTCTCAGTGGTGGCAGATGACAGAACAAGGAGCAGTGTCCTCAAGTTGTAGTGGGGGAGGTCTAGGTTGGACATTAGGAGAAACTATTTCACTAGAAGGGTGGTGAAACACTGGAATGGGTTACCTAGGGAGATGGTGAAATCTCCATCCTTAGAGGTTTTTAAGGCCCAGCTTGACAAAGTCCTGGCTGGGATGATTTAGTTGGGGTTGGTCCTTCTTTGACCAGGGGGTTGGACTAGATGACCTCTTGAGGTCTCTTCAAATCCTAATCTTCTATGATTCTATGAAGTATGCATTTTTGTGTGCACCAAAGCAGAGGTTCTCAACCTTTTTCTTTCTGAGCCCCCCACCTTCCCAACATGCCACAAAAACTCCATGGCCCACTTGTGCCACAACAGTTTTTCTGCATATGAAAACCAGGGCCAGCATTAGGGGGTAACAAGCAGGGCAATTGCCAGGGGCCCCATGCCACAGGGAGCCCTGCAAAGCAAAGTTGCTCAGACTTCGGCTTCAGCTCTGGTTGGCAGGGCTTGGAGCCCTGGGCTTCAGCCCCAGGCGGTGGGGCTTAGGTTTTCTGCCCTGAGCCCCAGTAAGTCTAATGCCAGCCCTGTATGGCAGCCCCCCAGAGGGCTCCGGATCTCTGGTTGAGAAACACTGCACTAAACGATGACCTTTCAACTTGAAATTATCTCATTCACATAGGTGTAATGGGAATTTAAAAAAAAGTTAAAAAAAAAAAAAGACTAAAAAATGTGATTTGATGGTTTTTTAAACCTCACATTTTGGGGGACTGACTTTTTTTAAATCTCAAAGTTAGCAATACTGAAAAAATTTTGCTGGACCTTCTACCAGTTTTGCCTACTGGAAAAGGATTTCATTCAATTTAGGGGTATGGCTATGTTACAGCAGCACAGCTACAGTGCTGCAGCTGTAGCACCATAGCGTAGATGTTTCCTACATTGATGGAAGTGCTTTTTCCATCAGTGTAGGTCAGGGGTGCCCAACTTATGACCCACCAGAGCATTTCATAAGGCCCGCCACCTGATTCAACGTAATATACTAATGGCCAATTCATTACTGTTTTGTGGTCATGTTTACATCATTTTAGTTTACACAAGTGTGTAAATAGACAATACTGTACATAGGTTGTTTCTATTTAAATAGATACAAAACAAGCTGAACTTAAAATATAAATCAATATAGGTAACTTAATCTGTTTGGCCCACATAAGGTAGCGCTTAGGCTTATTACAAAGGAGGGCCATATGAGGTTGGGCATCACTGCTGTAGGTAATCCACCTCTCCGAATGGTTGAATAGAAGTAGGTAAATGGAAGATTCCTGCTGTCAACCTAGCTGCATCCACATCAGGGGTTAGGTCAACCTAACTACAGTGCTTAGGGTGAAAAATTATTCACAGCCTTGAGTGATATAGCTAAATTAACCTAAATTTTAGGTGTAGAACAGGCCTTAGTCTGACAGGGTTCAGAGAAGAGTCATGAGAGACTAATGGATTAGAAAACAGATCTTACAGTGAATCTCAAAGAGCTCAATTTATTTAGCTGAACAAAGAGAAAGTTATCGGGTGGTGATAGCCATCTAGAAGTACCTACATGGGGAGCAAATATTTGATAATGGATTCTTCAATCAAGCAGCCAAATGTATAACAAGATCCAGTGACAGGAAGTTGAAACTAGACAAATTCTGACTGGCAAAGGGTGTAAATTTTTAACAGTGAATGTACTTAATCACTGGAGCAATTTACCTAGGGTCGTGGTGGATTTGCCATCATTGGTAATTTTTCAATAAAGATTGTTTTTTGTTTGTTTGTTTTTAATAGAGATGTGCTCTAGTTCAAAAGGAATTATTTTGGGGAAGTTCTATGGCCTGTGTTTCATATGAGGTCATATGATCACATGGATGCCTTCTGGCTATGGAATCTATGACCGAATAAGAGCAATTACTAAAAATTAGAGACTTGGGAAGTTTAAACACAATGAGAACAGAATCATTTTAACTGTCAGGGGAAAGTAAACAATGGCTAGTTTTAAATTGTTCTTGAACATCAAGTTTTAGAATAAAATACTGTGTTGCTATTATCTTGGATATGACTTTCAGCTCTTTTGTGGAGCCAGCTATTTTCCTCAATTGTTTGGCTAGTGTTAAGATTCCACACAACTGCAAGTCTTTCAAAGACTTAAGCAAAAGAAAAAACCCACAATGACTTAATTAAAAGTCACATTAAGGGACAGCAATATTCTAGTTGCATGGATATTCATGTTGGATTCCAGGGCTGGCCTTAGGGAAAATGACGCCCTGGGAAAACTTGTATTTTGGTGCCCCAGACCCTCATGGGCGCAGCATCCCCCCCCATTGCCCCTGGCCCCCTGGATGGCCCCCATTGCCTTGGTCCCCCAAAACTCCCCACACTGTGCTCCCTGCACTCTCCTCCTGCACCCCAACCCTTGCACTGTGCCTCCTTCATGCCAATCCCAAACCCCTGCACCTCCCCCTCCTGCACCCTTATCCCTGGCACTGTGCCCCCTTTGCCCCTAACCCCTGTACCTCCCTCCTGCACCCTTAACCCCTGAATCCCCCACCTGCACCCACCTGGGGAAACTGACCTGGATGCACAGAATATTTGGCATTGCGGTTTATTGCCCCCCTCAAACACTGCTCTTCTACGCACCCCTAGGAGGCTGTGCGGGAGGGAGCAAGGAGCAACAACAGGGCTCCCTGCATGCAAGTCACTTTCCCCACCTGGGCTACATAAGGGGACAACAGAAAAGCAGCAGCCCAGGGGCGAAGTGACCTGGATGCACAGAGCACTTGGTGTTGCTCCTCACTCTCCCCCGCATAGCCCCCCTGGGGGGCACAAAGGAACATCTGGGGGGAGCAGTATCTGTGTATCACTGCTCACCTCTTCTTCCCTCCCCACCCCATGTTCCTCCACCAGGAGGAAGCACAGAGAAATCTGGGTGCCCCTGCATGCAGCGCCTCCCTGCCAGCCAGGAGCAGCTTCTGATTCTACACTGACAGCGCACACTTCTGTGCTGCCACACGGTGCCCCCTTGACCATGGCACCCCTGGGCAGTTCCCCGAGTTGCCCATCCCTAAAGCTGGCCCTGTTAGATTCCTAACTCTGATCTTGCAGGAAATGGAAGGTGTTCTGGAGGCATCATGCTCAGCCTCTGGATGAAGAGAAGAAGGGAGGGAAGAGCAAGTGAGTTAAGAATCTGGTCTACACCTAACTCCCATTGAAATAAATGGGTTATGTTACTTAACAGCAAGTCCCACAGCCAACAAGCCAACAAGCTACAGTGACCACCTCTTAAGAGACTCCTGTTCAATTTGCCTTGATAAAAAACAACCGAGACTACAATCATAGAACCTTAAGTAGTATAAGTGGAGACAGGGGGCAAAAGTAAGATGAACATCAGGCTCTGACAGAGGATTGAGGACTCTCTGAAAAGACAAAAGTTTGTGTTCTGAACTCTAGAAATTCAAACCATACCAATTCCTCACCACCACTGCTGCTACAAACACAACCCCTTGTTTTAGTTCTTAGAACAATTTCAGTGCAGTGTGGGACTTCTGACTTTGAACTTTATTTTTAAAAAATTGCATACAAACTTAATTATTTAAACAAACTTAGTCAGAGCCCAACTTTGCTATGTAACAAATGCACCACAACACTAAAAGTTACAGGAAAGATGTAACATTTTTCACTCCTCCTAGAAGTCTTAAAAATAATGATTAACGGTTATTTGAATTTATCTTCAAAACATTCTGCACTGTCACTGTTTGGATTTGCACTGTCTATTTAAGCCAAACATCTTAATGGATAACACCCTCTATCTGTAGAAGTGAAGATTTAATCTACAATACCTTTCCATTCTACAATACCTGTAACTCCCCTGAAAGAGCTCCAGGTAACTTAAAGTTGCAAACTGTATACTTTGCATAAGATCAAAGGAACTGCCATGCCAGATCAAACCATCTAATACAACATCCTGCCTGAGCAATAATTGTATACCTGATGCTTCAGAGAGAGACCAACACAACCAACCCATACACAAAAATGTTTGTAGGTCATAGAGGATGGGGGGAAACCAGCAGAGAAAGTAGGAGAAATTCCTTCCTCATTCCCATGCAGTTTAAATCTTGAAGCACAAGATTTAATGTTTACTGTGCATTGGTACCTTAAATTCATAGCTGCAAATCCTAATGTGGTACTGAAGTTATTATCATGTCCTATTTTAAATTCAGACATAGAGACTTAAATCCAGCTAGGCATGGCACATATTCCTTTCTCCTTACAGCCTCTTCACTCCATTTTTAAACCAGTGTCTGAGAGGATCCATCATGAGAGCCTGGCATTTGTTGTGTTGGACTTGCATAGTGCTCTCTCAGCAGTAATAGCAGGATGAAATTTACCAGGACTGCATTCATCACTTTCATGCTGCTTCTGCTCACTCTTCCACCTGAAAAAAGCTAGTGTTAAATAGTGGGAGAAGTGATTTTCTATTTATGAGCTCTTAGGGATATAATTAAACTTGCCACTATCAGTGAAAGATAGTTTACATTACTGACTTGATCAGAATACTTAAAATATTATTTTAACTATATTTTCTTTACACTCACCCACTTAGGCAGCTCCTGCCATGCCAAATACATTTTAACTTCAATAGCAGGGCCGCATCAGGTTAGCAGGTGCCATATATATGAAAGCTTAACATATGGCAAAGATGCAACATAACTACCTTTCATTATCACTTATTCAGAAGGACATGAACCCTTGACCAAACTATGTTTTAGCAATGAAAAACATTCAACTCACCCCATCCTTTCTTTACTATAAAGTATTCTGTAGTATGATATATTTCTGTCCTGCTTTGGAATTCACAAAACAAGGCAGGTGTCATGGATTGAGGAGCAGATCTAGAATTGGCAAGCTGCTAGTGCTGCTCTACTAGATGGCCATAACAGCAATCTTCCCACTGTGTTTTAGGTGTTTTTAACATGCTAGAATACAAGCACCAACACAAGAAAACCAACAAAAGACATCAGTCATTTATCTACATAGTAGTGTAAGACCAGGAGCAGGCAATGCCTTCTTTACATTTGAGATATCTGATAACAAATCTGCCATTTATAGTCAATATAATATTAAAATGGGTGCGTTTTTAGAACAAATTTTGTTTGTGCTAGATGGAAGACACTTCCATGGGAAAAAAAATATTGCTTATGGATACTAGATAAAGAGGAGAGCTGTGAAGAAAGCTGAACTGCAGCACTTCCTGCTTTTTGTTTTTATAAAAAATGGGGCTGACAGTGTTAGAAGTCTTGAATTGCAGAACACTGGTTAACCCGTCCTCCATGCCAACATAAGAAAATAGTTGGCAATTATTTGATTTGAACACTGTAAAAGAGTTATATTAAAACTATACAGAAAGCATTAATTTTCTTGGCCCAATATTTATTTTAACTGCCTTGGAATGGAAGCTACAAGAACTTATCAATTGACTGGAAAAACTGTCTAGTTTCACTACTTCTGCAAGTTCCGGTATCTTTCTAAAATGCTTTTTAAATTCCTACAGCGATACTCTTCAGTTAATCATAATAAAGTTTCCCTACAGTTCTTAAAGCAACAATATACTTTCCCCGCCTTTTCTAGCAACAGAACCATACCAGTGTCACAAACGGTTGTATTACCTCAGGAATGTAACATTCTATTCTGATAAAGATAATGGAAGGTTTTGTTAGATTTTTGAAGGCAGTATGTGAAGCATTTAATTTTGATAAAAAATTGAAATGTTAAAAAGTTCTATCTTGTTCTTTCATGGATTCCAGCCCCAAACAGATTTTATAGCTCTCCAAATTCCAAGAGAGCCTAATAATTAATAATCTATTAAGTAATTTAATAATTCATAACAGTTTGTTCAATATTAAATGTAAACAGTATAAATAAGTTGATATCAAGAGAGATGGAAAACAACTTAACTGTTGTGTGTGGCATTTCACATTAACATTAGAGAATGAACCAAAACCACACAAAAAAAATCAATTTTGTTTGTTTTTTGTCACAATAGTAAGTAAAAGACAATATAACAGAGATTAATGAAACAACATTTTTATTTGGTGTATTTAACAGCACATTGCAGAATCAGTTTCACTCTTTCTCCAGTTTATACCTCTGCTTTATGTGGGTCTTTCACACAGAAATAGAACAGGAAAATCTATTTATAAAAAAGAAAATGTGATTGTAATACCAAAAATGCTGGTAGGGGGACTTGAGAGCAATTATAGCATCTGCTAACTACTAATGGCTGGGTAGAGGGGAAGAAGAGTATAACTAGTGTATTTATTTTAAAAAAACCAACAATGTACTATACATGCAAAATATTGTATTTTGATGGACTTCATTCCATCCATCAAATGTTTGCTTTCTTAGATTTTAAACTCTTCTGGGTAATGATTGTGTGCACACATGCACATTTATATAATGCACAGAACATTGTAGGCATTTCTAGTACACAAAAGAAATTTTAATTATTTTGTATTTGACTAGATTACTTTATTACTATAGTAGATGTAAAAAACTGTTTTAAATTATTGAAATACTCTGACAAAGAAGGGTCCCCACATCTGTTTACAGGCAAGACTGCATCGAATATACTGAAGTCTTTAACATGAGGTTTATACAATATTGTTGAATTTATAGCATAATTAATCCTTCAGTTAGGTCTCTTATAATTAATTACCAGAGACTGAAACTAACATTTCAGAACTATGGTGTAATCTCATTGCACTATTAAACAGAATAATGAACTTGACATTTAATATTCTCTCATATGAAATAATTGTTACATCTCTATTATTAGAACTATGGAGATGGTGCTACAAGCCATTAAAGTTCTTGAAACCTTTCTTCCTTCAAATTGCATGTATATTCATACTTCAACATGTGCAAACTTAGGTGCTTTAAATATAAGAAAAGCTGTCAAAAAGTGTTTGAAACAGAGAACAGGAATTACCTTAAAGAAATTCTTGTATCTGTGGAATTGGCTAGCAAGGATGGAGTCAATATTTCAGTGTAAGTGTGATCTCCTGATGTGACAAATTTTGACCTTCTTGAACCCATAACAAATAGCAATACGTCCCACTGAAAATCATTGTGAGAATCTTTCACTGTTTTTAAAGGCATGTTTTGATGCTGTTTACGCTAGTTAATTTTCCTCTGATGTGGTACTGAACTGTTTATATTTGCTACAGTGGTGACACCTACATATGAGGGAATAACATGAAATAAAATACATTTTAGTTTCATACCTTGACAAAACCCTAGAGATAATGCTACAAAATCAAATACAAGTCACTTGCCGAAGTCAATATATCATCTTCTCCTTAAAGTAACTTCATTAACATAGATTTCCTATTAATCTTTCTATAGCTAGATTGGTGGTTCATCTGCTAGTGCCATACTACTGTCAAGTAATGTACACTGTCTTAAATATAGACCAAAGTCCACAAACAGTACAGAATAGATCTAGATACCTAAACAATTGCTGATTATTAGACAGATTGTGATATTAGTAAAGCATTCTCTAGAATGGAAATTTTTTATTTAATATCCTTCTATGACAAACGTGAAAGACAGATTTCTTGTTTGTGGTTTAAGTGGCTCCTTTTCTCTGTAAAATAATTTGAAAGGTAAATCTATCAACAGTCAGTCTTCACCTCCAAGTACTGCAATTCACTATTTACACAGGAAGTCTCACATAACAATCCTTATGAAACTAATTGTTAAATCTATGTCAAGATTACAAGATCTATCACCACCATTACTCTCACCTATGAACACACTAAAAGCTAGCAAGTGTACATTAAAAGTAGTAAGTACAATGTATTCTGAAGCACATAACGAGGCATCTTAAAATATGCACATGGTAGCTATAATTCTGAATGCTTTTGTGTATGTAATATATATTATGTCAAATGCACTGTAGTCATTGAACTTGTGCCTCTGTTTGCATCACAATACCTGTTAATTGGTATTGTGATGCGATGTTAATTGCTCTGTAAAATCTCAACTCTTACCAAATAAGATACAGAATAGGACAAACATTGCAAGGGTACAATGTATCATCTCACACAATGTGCAACCATTCAAATATGTTTTCTCTAGTATAAACCCCTGAAACACATTGCACTGTCTACATTTTTGCAAAGTAGATATGCATGTTTTTTTACTAAGCAAAAACAAAACAGTTCTGCAATTTCAAGTGAAACAAGCCAAAGGAGAAAGGACTCATTTTTATTACTATTTAACTTTAAATATATTTGCCTTTACTTTCCCACTAGTTTAAATGTAAAAATCTAAGAAATTTAGAGAGATTACTATCTAGATTACACAAACCAGAAGCACTTTTAGGCGGGGGGGGGGGTGAGTACGGAGGGGGTGATTTAGAAAAAAAAAAAGATTCAAATGCGCTCGGCTATCGCTCTTGCACCCAAAGCGAAAGACTGCTGGAAGGGTTAACGGGTTTAACTGCATTGAAACTGAATGGCTGACACATCCGGTCCTGGGTCCTCAACCACCAGGGCAAATTCAAACTTCAAAGCCTCTCGGAGCTCAGGCAGAAATAAATCACACACACACACCCTCTCCAAGCAGTTGTGACTCCCATTTAACTAAGACCCAGGACTCCCAGAGACCAGCACACACAAACGGGGTTGCAGGGCAAAGGCAACACAAATGCAATAGTTGGTGCTAAGGCTACAGTGCTGGGAAACACAACCTCAGCTCCATTAACCTGCAGCTCCTCCTGCATAAGCCAACTAGGCACTGAACACAACCACACAAACTACTGGCCATTCGCCACCCGCGCGTCCCGCGTCTCTTACAGCTGACAGCTCCCCTACAAACACGGGGGGCTGACGAGGGTACGACCCCACACCAGCCACCCCCATCACCCTGTAACACCGTCCCCCACGCAGATCCCATCGCCCCTACAAGCAGGCTCGGCCCCGGGCGGCAGCCAGCAGCACGTCCCCGCTACCTGCCCGTTGGGTGCTGCGCCAGGCTCCCGGGCTGGGTCTCTCGGACCCCCGAAAGCTCGAGCGGTGGCAGGGGCAAGGCTCCGGGCGAGCTCTATCCCCTGCTCCGCCAGCAGAGCCGGGCCTCGCCGCCGCCTCCGCCCGCAGCAGCCTCCCCCGCCTCCGCTCCCCTCCCAAGGGCCTCCTGCCCCCAACATCTGCCCGGGGAGGGGGCTGCCCCTGTGAGGCTCCGGGGTCCCCACCGCCGCCCGCTCTCAGCCCAGCGCCCCTCACCCGGCAGGGGGAGACGGCTCCATCCTCCTCTCGGCGGCGGGGTCGGCTCCTGCGGGGCTCCCGTCCGACAGCGGCTCGTGGGGCGCGGCGCAGCGGCCGGGGGAGGACGCGGGGCTGGCGGGGCCGGAGCCGCCGGCGAGGCAGCGGGGCGGCGAGAGGTCGGGGGACTCCGGCGAACCGGCCAGGAAGAGCGGCGCCTCCGGCAGCCGGTCCAGCTCCACGCTCCGCACTTTGCGCAGCTGCTTCCGTCTCCAGTCGGAGCGCTGCTCCCGGCACCCGCCGCCCGCCGCCCGCAGCAGCCCCCCGCCGCTGCCGGGCACGCTCCCCGCGCCGCTCTGCAGGCTCCCGGAGGCGGCGGCGGCGGCGGCGTCCGCGCTGCTGCCCGAGGATAATCCCGACGACGAGGTGCGATTCCCCGCCGCCGCCGCCATTTTCTCTGGCGGGTCACATCGGGCTCCGGAGCGCCAGGGGAGGGAGGCGGGGGATGAGCCGCGCTCCGGCCGCTGCGCCAGCGGCGTAGGCTGCGCAAAATGCGTACAGGGGGTGGGAACTGGGCGCAGGCTCGGGGACTGTGGGGGCGCCGTCGGGAAGGTGAGGCTGGGAGCGGCCGCTCGATGCCGCCCGCGGGCAGGTGGTGCGGGACTCGGCTGTGCCCACGCTGGGCAGTGCTCCGGCTCGGTCGAGGGGACCAGGCCTGGCCAGAGGAGCCCGCACCTGTCAGGCGGGAGCGCGCAGCCGGCCGGCCGTCCCCGAGTCCCACGCGGGGATGGAGGCCGGGCTGGAGGGTCCGGGACCGGCAGGCGGCCCCTGCCTCCCCCACTCCTCGTAGACCAAGGGGCCGATTTCTGCCCCTGGAGGAGGGTGCGAGAGTCTCACCCCGAGAGTCTGGACATGGTGTCACAAAGGAACCTTGCCCCGCTCCCCCAGCCCCGCGGAAGAGCTCCGTGCAGCAGGGAAGCTTCTCTCTCACCAGCAGAAGCTATTTCTTCACCCACTACAAATACACTGCAAACAACATTTTCACTCAAACACGTGCAGAGAACTACACAGATCTCCCCGCCCCCCCAGCAAAATGTACTCTATGCATAGACAACCGTGGGTTTGTATCAGAAATGGGGGGGTGGGAAGCTCATGATTTTGGTGCAACGCCCCTCTAACAAGACCATTTCTGATCGTTAAAATGGGGTGGAGGGTAGGGGACAACATTCAGGCACACGTGGAATGGAAACAAAAATCACACAACATGCAAACTATAAGTGGCAAGTTGGCACATCTGTCTACACACCAGTGCAGGCAACATATTTTGAAGGTTATAAAATAAGATGGATAAAGTATCAAGCATTGAGGGCCAAATGTTGAGAAAAGGGAGGTTGGAAGCTTGCAGAGAAAAGTACAACTGCCCATATATTTGAATGCTTGTCTGATTTTTGCATACTGTTCAGATGCCTAACTGGCTATTTACACATGTGGGTATTGGTATACAATCAGACTTGCATTTTTGCTTGCAGGCCTCCCACTTTCAGTATTTGGCCCTAATCATTTATTGCCCCTTCCATTTTACACTATTTCCCTCTCTCGCTATATGCTTAGAAACTAACTCCCAGGAATGCTCTCATCCCAATTTATATTTTTTTGTAGTTTGCCTTATAATAAGCTAAACATATTTGACCATTCACTGCACCTCAAAGAGCAGTGTCAAGGTTGGTATGTGGCTCCACTCATCTATCCCAACACAGAAATTTCACAAATTGCCTAAAAGTTATTATATATATAGGGTAATACCTACTTTCCAATGATATTTTAATAAGGGCTGATGAACATAATCACAAAACAGATCTTACACCTGGAGTTGAGGTTGCTTAACACTTGCCACTGTTTTTAATTGTTTATAACTTTGACAAACTAACCATTTGGGATGAAGTTTTCCATGCCGGTTGCCTACCTATCACTGAATTTTTGGGGATTTTTTTGGCAAAAACAATTCACCTATTTTTCAGAATGAGGTTTGGGAAAAATACATTGTTTTGGCAGTTTTAAGAAGTAATTACAGCCAGTTTGCTTTGAGAAGCTCTATCCCAGTGGTTTTCAACCAATGGTCGGCAACCACTAGGGGTCCACAGACTATGTCTAAGAGGTCCATGAAAGGTTGTCATTAACATAGAACAGAGATTTTCACCTGGGCTCCACAGATTATGTCTAAAATTTCCAAAGGGATTTGCACCGCCATTTGACATTTTTTAGGGGTCCACAAATGAAAAAAGGTTGAAAATCACTGCTCTAGCCCCTCCAAGCTTTGGAGCAGGAACTTGAAAATTGACTGGAGGCAGGGTGAAGGAGGGGGGTGCCTTTGTGTCAGCGATGTGCGTTTTGTCATCCCTAAGAAAATCTCCCAAAATTTGGCCACTTTATAAACCTCTGACTATCTCAGTTCACAGACACTCAGTAGAGACTTATAGTTTGGCCACCAAATTCTCTGAAGATTCCATCTGTGCTGAGTATGCTGCAGCCAAGAACTGCAGGGACTGTGCAGAACTTTCCATGCAATTGCTCCTGCTGGCTGCCAGGGCCCACTGTGGTGCCAGGAACAGAACTGAGCACAGGAGCGTTTTGTACCCTTTGTCCCTGCTGGTATCCAGGTCTAAGCAGGAAGCAGCCACACTGGAAAGCAGAGGGTGAGGGTGGTCTGAGCCTGGGAAGGTAGGGACCCTTAATGTTCTTTTAATATAGATTTTTTTGTATGTAATATATTTTACTCTCAAATGACATTAGAAGAACATTAAGGTTGTAAAGTCCTGTTTAGTTCTGGGATGGAGCATGCCCAGTTCAAACAGAATCGTCAGGGAATTTAGCTGCAAAGATCTATCAAGTCTCTACTGAGTATGTGCTAACTGCAATTTTTCAATGGCTTAAAGCTTGGCCAAATTTGGACAGACTTTCATGGAGACAGCAAAAGGCACATCCCTGTCACAAAGGCCACCCCCCGCCAAACATCAAGTCACTGCTCCAAAGTCTGGGCATGCTAGAGCTATTCACAGAAAAGGTCACAAGAATTTTTTGGCCAAATGTGGCCAAAACAATTTTTCCTTAACCTTGTTTTCAAAAACAGCAGAACCATTTTGATTGGTTGACATTTTTTGAAAAATATCAGCTCAAGGCAGACACCTGGCATAGAAAATTTCAGCCCAAATGGGTAAAATTTGGCAAAATTATAAGGTATTGAAAACAGGGTCTTATAATGGGAAGTGTCAGGCAACCTTAATAATAGGTGGTGCCACCATATGTGCCTATAATACACACATTTTTAGATATATATATAATGCCTAGATGTGGATGCATCATGCAGGTAAACATCAATACATTACAGACAATTATTGCGACTAGAAAGGAAAACCTCTTTAGTTTTATTTAGCTGGGAGACTAGGAACAGACATGTCAATCTTTTGCAACCTTGTTTTGTAATCTCAGTAATTGTCTTGAACTGAAGTTGTAAATAATCTAAGATAATGGGGCATGATTTGAGAATGATTTACATTTCCTTGCTCTTGTTAGTGTAGACTTTTATAGTTCTGCAAGAAAAACTTGTTAAAGCTTAATTATGTCTAGCTCAGTTTATCAGATATTGTGCAAATACCTGCTCTTGGAGCTCACTTTAAAATTTCTTACATTCATGGTTACAAATCTGAACATATAGGGATTTGGTGGAATGAAGTTTATATTTTGGCCTGTGGTATTTGACACCAGATAAATATTCAGAAGGGGAGAAACATTTGAAACTCAGTGGCACACTCTCTTGCAGTTTCAGATCTATATTGGACTAGAATTATTCAGCTCTTCTAGTGGCATGTCAAATGCAACATCCAGGCCATATATTGGGCATTTTCTATGTCTCCCTGCTTTCATCAAAGTATGCAGTATGTATGTACTATGGGCCAAATTCATCCCCGATGTAACTGCAGAAGTCAACAACGTTTTGGATTTATTTGGAAATACGTAAAAAGCCTAAGGTAAGAGAAGGCCTATTGCACCAATATACAACTGATGTCCCCAGAAAGCTTTGAAAGGTACAGACATTCATCTTCATTTTATGTTATTACAAATTATAAACTCTGAAAATAAATAACAGTAGATTAAAAGTTGATTTACTAAAATATGTGAATAATCATTAGTTTTGGAATTATATCAGGCCTCAGCCTCAAGTACTTCAAATGGAAGTCAGATTAACATGCCACCACTCCCTCTAATAATGGAATCTGAATTTCTGTTGTGACAATTATAGTGTTACATATTTTCTTCACACCAGTAGCTCCTCATAGGCCTTCTTATGATAACAGCCAGCTTCCATGATTATTTACTCAGGCTATGAGCAAGCTATATAGGGGACCTAGTCAGGGTAAGAGCATGTTTCCCTATTTGCAGTGTATAAAACAAGACTTTATTGCCCTTATATTTAGCTGTGTTACAGTAAATATTCTGTTCTTTATGGAATAGCATGTACTGTAGTTACCATCTTTGTTCCACTTTACTGTACTTACATTAGGAAGGCAAATATACATATCAGGTTGCCACCACAGTTTTCTTATTTAAAGGTTTTTAAGAAAGGATCCATTGTTGTCTTTACAGTAGGAAAAATATGTCTTTAGAAGCTTCTACAAGGGAAAAGAAGAAACCCTTTTAAGAATATTTTCACCACACACCTCATTCATTCTGTCAGAGTTTCAAACAAATGAACTCAACAAGAATCACATATCAAGTATCACTGCGAAACTGCTTATTAATTAATACTTATTTTACTCTGTGGATGGATGTAACTACTTTTGTCCTTCCAATCCAGCTTCTGAAGTGTAAATATAAAATACTCCACCTGAGGAGAAACTGTTTTGAATATAGCAAATTCTGCCATGTCCAAAATTAGATCAACATGAAACCTACTTTTGCTATAGTGAAGATTAGCTTTGCTCTCCTGGCCATTTTTAGAGTGATTTAAATATATAAACAAAAATATTGATTTGAACCATCAGCATGAAACTAATAACTTAGAAAGAGAAGAATTTTAAACCATTAGTTTATTTAAAATTTTTATGAAACAAGAGATGGTAAAAGTAAGTTGTTTTAATAGCTAAGCATATGGACATGTATAGGAAATCAAGTAAGAGAAATTGTGAAAATGAAGTAATTACTCAAGGTAGTAGATTAGATGAGTAAGGTTTTGTACTTTGAGAGGAAACACTGAAACATTAACAGACTTCTCCAAATTAGTAAGAAGTATATTCTGTACCATGAGAACATCAATATTTGTCTACTTGTTTTATTGTGGTTTTCAAATCATTGTTTAAGGCTCCCATCTTGTACTTATGTACGTGCTTAATTTTACGGCTGGGAATAGTCTCATTGACTTCATTGGGAATACTCATAGTAGTAAAGTAAAGTATATGTTTACGTTTTGGCAGGATCAGTGCTAAATCTGCTAAACGTATTGGATTAATCTAAGTTTATTGCATGACAAGAGCAAATCAATTATTGCACAAGAAAATTTCCAGATATACAGTCTGAATTTTTAAGACTAACAGAAGTATTGGAGCATAAGCTTTCGTGGGTGAATGCCCACTTCATCAGACGCCTGATGAAGTGGGCATTCACCCACGAAAGCTTATGCTCCAATACTTCTGTTAGTCTTAAAGGTGCCACAGGACCCTCTGTTGCTTTTTACAGATTCAGACTAACACGGCTACCCCTCTGATACGAGTCTGAATTTTGTATTTCTCAATTTTGTTTTAGCTGGATGCACAAAGTCTTCTCCAATAGCAACATAGACCAGAGAACTAGAGAGACAAAGACTGAGAATCACTCTAAAATTAATAGAAAGATGTTAGTCATCTAATGCTTTTATCTATATTATCTATCTATAAATAAAGGGACTATTACAAGGAGAGGTGTGTTATGGTGCTTTGAGCATGGGACATCAGATCCCAAGTTCTAAACCCGTCTCACAAAAACTATTTATCTTGTATTGGGCAAGTCACTTAGCCTTTGTGTCCATTTTCCCATATGTAAAATGGAGATTACTCTTGTCTACCTTGCAGATTGTGAAGATTAAATAGCTAAGGTTTGTAAGCCACTTTGAACTTGAAATGTGCTCTATGTAAGTACAAAACTGTACTATAGATGGTCAAGTAAATATGCACCCAGGAACATAAATTTAAAGAGTAACTGTCCATGATACTCTCATTTTAAAAGTGTTAGGGCCTGATTCTGTCACTGGTTCCTAGGCCCCAGTGTTTGACAACAGGAGTAACTTGTATCTGTTCTCTATCCATGAGACATGCAGAAATTTAATCTTGTCAAAACTGAAGAGAGGGTGTGACCAAATGCTGCAGGAAAGTACATAGTCTGACTGGAAATGGGGGAGGAGACTTCTTGCATTGAAATTCTGAAGTAGATGAGTGAAAAGAACTCAAATTATTGCCAGTTGGCAATACAACTTGCATACACATAGGGCCCTCTAGTATTCAATGAGAAAAAAACTGCACAGTGAGTCAGTCTTCAGACTATTCCATGCCGCCAGAGGAACAAGACCTCAGTGCAAAGAAAGGACCTGTTTTTTAGTGGTGTTCTCAACAGACAAGCAACTTCACAAACTGGAAGCACTGTAATAAATTGCCAGGGAGGTTGTGGAATCTCCATCATTGGAGATTTTTAAGAGCAAGTTAGACAAACACCTGTCAGAGATGGTCTGATAATACTTAGTCCTGCCATGAGTACAGAGGACTGGACTTGATGACCTCACCCTTCCAGTCCTGCAATTCTATGATTCTAAACTACAAAATATTCTTATGCTTAAAGCACCACATGGAGCTTGAGCAGAGGTTTGAATAGCACCTGTCTAATCTCAGTTCAGGTGGGATGAATGGGAGCAGAGGAGGAATGCTCTGATGAAACTTGATTCAGGGGGTCAGAGCACACACAAACCTTTCCCTAGTCTAACAAATCAAGTCCTAAGGGGAAGTTCTCCCAAGGTTCCAGCATGGGAGTGAAAGGGGCAGAGACCTGGGGAGCTGGAGACAAAATGAGAGGGGTGCGGTGAGGAAGGATACTGCCAGCTGCACAGTAGGTGAGTTGCTGACCAAGCTCCAGCTTTCTGTGACACAATCTGGAAGAAGAGTGAGGCAAAATGCATAGTCCTTGGGGGTGGCCTCCTGAGGTCTCTTCCAACCCTAATGTTCTATGATTCTGTGTGGCAGGCAGCAATGCTAGAAGGAGCTGAGTGTAGAAGAGGGAGCTGCTGCTGCCATCCATTTCAGGCTATTAGTTCTGCCACTTTTGTCAAGCCATGGAAAGGGCTGTACTGTGAAATACAAATTGCTGAACCTTCATCTTTTGGATAAGATGGAAAACTAAAAACCTATGTAATCATTAAAGAATCTATGGCATGCTTCCTAAGTGTAAGGGAGCATTAATCCCCGTAAACTGGCTAACGTCAAAGTGTCATAAATTACATTCTGCCCGCCATATCTACATTTATCCTACAGTTTCCAATAGAAGAGTATTTCTTTACTCCCTGCCTAGAACAATTGGATAACATGGCAATGCACTGTTAAACAGTTGCAACATTTCCTTCCAGAGGTGGCTACATATGAGTGGTAGATGAATTGATCCCTGTGTGTAGTTTAGGTTTATAAAGAATATGGGATCCCAAAGGTACTATATAAAGTAATATAAGATTGTGAATATCCTGTCTTCTTTGTTTGTCAGATTTTTCCTAAGTACTATTTTGCATTTAATGAGTATCATTAAGCATGAATGTACAAAGCATGAAACATATTGAAGAAATAAGATGGATGTTGTATCATATCCTGCAAGTATTCAGTCTGCAGAACACCCATTCGGATGTGTTAAAGAAACTTAGAACTGCAATCAAGGAACTCTCAAACTACTGAGCTCCAATGGGTTAATTTAATTTAAAATCCACAGTACCTTAGAGTAATATGAAGCTTTAATAGTTTTCTATGTGCACGTTTCCCCTAAATTGTAAGTGGCAACATCCAAGGCTGGTTGTGAAACCGAAGCCTTTGGCCTAGAGCCTCAAGTTACTTGTCTTGCAACAGTTGGAACACTGTGTCTGTTGTTCACAGAGAAAGTTCTATTTGGGAATATGGTAAATTTTGGCAAGCTGAAGACTCTTCTTTTTTCACAATACCTACAATAATGTCATGAATATCCAGCATAATCTTCAACACAGTTAACCCCAAACACAGTTAAGTATAGAAGCAAATAACATGCAATTAAGAATCTTCTATGCCTCAATGCATAAAGTAGGCAACACTGTCTACACAGAGTAAAGATGAGAGATAAGATGATCATATAACATGATAGCTTTTGGTCATGCCTATACAAGCAACGTGTGTTGTAACACTGCATGATAACTGGATCCCCTGATGTGGTAGATTTGGCTGTGGAGCTAGGCCTATACACATCTTGGTCCTCCAGTCATTCTGGGTTTATTTAGTCTGCAGAAGAGAAGAGTGAGGGGGGATTTGATAGCAGCCTTCAACTACCTGAAGGGAGGTTCTAAAGATGAAGGAGCTAGTCTGTTCTCAGTGGTGGCAGATGACAGAACGAGGAGAAATGGTCTCAAGTTGCAGTGGGGGAGGTCTACTTTGGATATTAGGAAAAAACTATTTCACTAGGGAGGGTGGTGAAGCACTGAAATGGGTTACCGGGGGAGGAGGAGCTGGTGGAATCTCCATCCTTAGAGGTTTTTTAAGGCCCAGCTCAACAAAGCCCTGGCTGGGATGATTTAGTTGGGGTTGGTTCTGCTTTGAGCAGGGGGTTGGACTACATGACCTTCTGAAGTCTCTTCCAACCCTAATCTTCTATGAGTTTATGAATGCTTAGATGGGCTGTGGCTGAAGAGAAAGCAAATGTGCTCCATAGCCATCTCCCTTTCCTGCTTGCACCACCACATGATAGAGAACTCAGACAACTCAGTGGTAACTCACCTGGAGATTAATGGTGCCCTCTTGGTCCTGCTTTACCATTGCTCTGCTAACACTTCACTCCAGTAAGAGCTCCTTTCTCTTAAAAACATTTTTTTCCTTTCTTGCTTGAAGCTCTTACTGGGTGACAAGTTTATCTTGAAAAGGAGTTTTCCCTTATTTAAAAAAAATAGCAGGACAAACAACTTCTCAGATCAAAGAGAGCAGGTAAGAACAGTATCTGCTGGAAATAAGACTAAATTTTTGGATCAAACATAGGTGTTAGAATGAAGAGTATATGTAGATTTCAAAATTACAAATAGATTTTATAACTAGAGAGTTGAAGACAAGCCCCTCCTTCATTTAGCAGTCAAGACATTTGTTCATGGTTCTGTTTCCCTTGCAAAGGTTGATAACATAATTAAATCTCGTGGCAGTGTGAGCCTTGAGCCTTCCTGCATGTAACAGGAACATTAGTAATATTTATTATTAATATTACCACAGTGCTTAGATGCCCTTCTCATGGACCAGGACCCCATTGTGCTAGGTGCTGTACAAACACAGAATATAAAGACAGTCCCTGCCCCACAGACCTTACACTCTGTATATAAGATGATAAACAATAGATCATAGAAGTGTAGGGCTGGAAGGAGTCCAGCCCCCTGCACTGAGGCAGCACCAAGTAAACCTAGACCATCCCTGACACACGTTTGTCCAACCTGTTCTTAAAAGCCTCCAGTGCTGGGGATTCCACAGCCTCCCTTGGAAGCTTATTCCAGAGCTTAAATACCCTTACAGTTAGAAAGTTTTTCCTAATAGCTAACCTAAATCTCCCTTGCTGCAGATTAAGCCCATTACTTGTCCTACCTTAAGTGGATGTAGAGAACAATGGCTCACAGGCCTCTTTATAACATATTTGAAGATTTATCAGGTCTCCCCCTCCCCCAGTCTTCTTTTCTCAAGACTAAACATGCCCAATTTAAAAAAAAACTTTTCCTCATAGGTCAGGTTTTCTAAACCTGAAATAGATGAATACAGACAAATGTAGTACAAGGAAACAATGAGACTACTGGTCAGTACAAGAGGCAGTGGTCTCAGCACCCCAGCAGATTAGCCGTTGTCAAGTTTTTTGTCATCAACTATTACAACTTGCATTCATTGATAAATTGATGAATTTTAATGATTTGGCATCTCAAATAGTTAAAGTAAAATGAAAATAAAACTACATCAATGTACTTTGTCATCTAGCTGGTGACAATGTTTATCTATCTTGTGGGATGATGAATTAATACTGTACAGTTCTTTTAGATCCTTGGATCAAAGGAATTATGTGCATAAAATAGTGTTAATCCTATTCTGTTACATAGTTTGCCTCGCATGTCTAAATACTATAAAGAAATCTCTCAACATGATTATTGTGATCTTGAGTGATGCAGATCAGAGGCTCCTTTATCTCCAATTCCTCTTTAGCAAGACATTTAGTTCCCAGGAGATTAGTGCCGAAGAGCAGAGGCATGTTAGTGGAGCCAGCTACCTGGGTTTGATTATAATGGTAATAAAAAGGTATAGCATTGGTAAATTTTGATATTTATTTTGGCCTTTTAGTTGTGTGCATATTTTTGTATATAATCTATTTTTCTGAGCTTTTTTTAAAATACATACTCATGTTTTTCTGAAGGGACTATTGCAAAGAGAGTTATTCTAAATATTCTTTTGAACATCTGAGGTGACAATATAGCCCTATACTCTCTAAAATTCATCTGTTTTCATCATTGTGCCTCATCCTCTGAAGCAGGGGTCGGCAACATTCGGCATGCAGCTCGCCAGGGTAAGCATCCTGGCGGGCCGGGCCAGTTTTATTTACCTGCTGACGCGGCAGGTTCGGCCGATCGCGGCCCCCACTGGCCGCGGTTCGCCGTCCCGGGCCAATGGGGGCGGCGAGAAGCTGCGGCCAGCACATTGCTCGCCCGCGCCGCTTCTCGCCGCCCCCATTGGCCCGGGACGGCGAACCGCGGCCAGTGGGGGCCGCGATCGGCCGAACCTGCCGCGTCAGCAGGTAAATAAAACTGGCCCGGCCCGCCAGGGTGCTTACCCTGGTGAGCCACGTGCCGAACGTTGCCGACCCCTGCTCTGAAGGAAAGCAGCAGTAGCATCTCAGCCTCAGAAGACCAGCAATAGACTAGTTCTCTTTACCCCAGCACTCCCATCCCTCATTGCGTCTTCAGCCACTGGCACTGAGATTACTGGACTCTCTGGGTATGTCTACACTGCAGTTAAAAACCCATCTGACTCCTGCTCACAGGGCTCAGGCTGCAGGGCTGTTTAATTGCAGTGTAGATGCTCAGGCTTGGGCTGTAGGACCCTGCAAGGTGGGAGGGTCCCAGAGCTCAGGGTGCAGCCCAAGCCTGAACATCTACACTGCAATTAAACAACCCAAGCTCCATGAGCCCGAGTCAGCTGGCATAAGCCAACAGCAGGTGTCTAATTGCAGTGTAGACATATGCCAAGGGTACGTCTACACAGCCAGTGGCAGCAAGTCTCAGAGCCCAAGTCAACAGACTCGGGTTTGCAGGGCTTGGGCTACCACACTAAAAAGTTGGAGGAAGAAGGTGGGCTTCAGAGTCTGAGCTGCAGCATCTCTACATAGCTATTTTTCGTGCAGTAGTCTGAGCCACGTAAATTTGAGTCTGTCAACCCAGGCTTGGAGACTCACTGCCATAGATTGCCACTCACTGTACAGATGTACTGGAAGAGACATGAGGGAAAGGCATGGGGAAGAAGTATAACTAATAGCATGACCTTTCTCCAGTGAAGATGATGGAACACCACAGTATGATGTACAAATATAGACAGAGAAGCATTGCTCTTATGATATTGAGGAGAAGACACCAACCTACAGAAAGGACAGTGAGGAATATGAAAAATGAAAGGGGGGGGCGGGAAAGAAGGACCAACCTCCCTCCCCAAAACAACCATCAAAAAATGACGGTTCCTCTTTTTCTCTGGCTGCTGGTCTTTCCTCTTGCTGCTGCCATTGACAAGAGCAGGGCCACCTAGGACAAACAACAAGCAACATCAGCTGCAGCTGCTACAGGGCAACAAGGCAGGGAAGGCACGAACACTGAAGCATTAGTAAACACAAAAACTAGGCCAAATCTCAGTGGTGTGCCACAGCATAGTTGTGGGCAGAGAAACAGCAGGACGATGTGGCAGAGTTGGAGATTTATTTGGTTTAAGCCACAAAAACTGTCTGAGCAGTCTGCAGAAGTTATTCTTAGTCAAACTAGAAAGAGTTACAATCTGACAGCCATAAGTGTGTGTGATCACCTCCTTAAAAGATACGTATGTTTATAGCCCAAATAGCTTTACCCTGAGTAGCCAAAGAAACAGCTGGTACATCCTGCTTGTAATACTCCATTCACAATGACCGCTGCCATCACATATTCTGAATCTGCATCCCTGGATGAGGAATGCAGTGGTGGTGGCATGCTGCCTAACAATGTCTCCCTATTTTTTCTTCTCTGTGTCATCCTACTCTACCCCTGTTAGTAGTTCTGCCCTTATGCTTTCATTCATAAGAGCTAGCAGTTGCAGTAGCACTATTTCTCTTCTGCCAGGGCCTCCACAGCTGTCAGAAAGAATAAGCAAACCCAGCAGCAACATTAGTGCCTAGTCCATCATGCAATCCTTCCATGCCAAGACTGTGTCAGTTTCCTCTTGCACCACTGCACAAACAAATGAACTAGTTACCGGGGGAGATGGTGGTGCTGAATATGTAGCCTTTTTAAATAGTCAAAGACACTGGCTTTAGGCAATTGATGGGTCTTTTGCACCCTAGCTGTGAGAACCCTTTTACATCCACCTTTGCTAAAACAATGCTACTTGGCTCCCAAAGATGTTACTGCAATGATATTTAGTCCAACACGAATTCAGTGCATGCCTCTCTTTGTCAGCCCATTGGCATGGTTACCCTTAAAGTGCTGCTCAAACACAGTGTTTCCAAGTATCACCTGAATTGTAGGTCCTCCAAATCTGAATATGATCCAGATACAAATATTGTAACCTATCCTTAGCTAATACAGCTCTGACAATATTATAATCTAATAGTTTTCTCTTCTCAGTACATGTGCATAATTCCATGTAGAAATAGCCTATAGTGTGTCCAGGAATCTCAGGACAAACTCTTTCCAAAACAATATTTCTAGTACAGAAAGTCCTATACTGAGGAATTCTGGGAAACATAACTTCAGTTTTGTAGGTTTTTAAAATAAACAACCACTTACCTTTAAACTGGAGGAGTTCCCATCTAGCTCCAAATTATAGTGGTGTGACAGCACCACTATAGTTAAGGTTGCATCACAACTTCTATTTAAAGGTCAACCTTTCTAAGTCCTCTAAAATTGACATGCTTAGTTGGATTCCTTTAAAATTTGGTGGACATCAGGAGGGTGTAGACTAGGATTAGTGACCCAAAGCTGGGGAAATTCGAGCTGGGAGTCGTGGAGATTTAAGACCCCTCACCCCCCAACCATTTTTCAAAACGTTTGTAGGTAGTTTTTTGGTTTTTTTGCCAGAGCTAGAGGTCAAACTATTGATGTGATGTGGGTCAAAATGGTCTCAATCTGTTGAGTGTACTCAATGTAGTGCCTGGTACCCACAACATTTTGTGGGATTGAGAAACCTAATTGTATTGTAAAGCATATATTCTTTGCAGTGTGCATGCACCAGTATAGAAAACTGGCTAGGGGGCTTCCAGTCCCATGTTTTCATATGCTTTAAACCTTAATTTTTGTAAGTGCTCTAAAATCCAAATGGTTATTAAGATTGCTTTGAAATTTGGGGTGCCTTATGGGGTCACAGGGGAACATTAGCAATCACATTTTAGGGTTCCTGAGTAACAGGCCCTCCTAAAAATGTCTTCTGCTGCCTTGTAGTAATGACTGGATAAATCACAGTCCTTATTAAGACTGATGGCTGTGAATTATCCTTCAATGAACGTACCTAAGGATAGGTCCCCACCTGAGACAAAAGGAGTATTGCATTGAGTGTCTGGAGGTTGCTACAATTTGTGAGTTATGGGTGGCAATTTTATTTTGAGGGGAATATAATCAAAGTCTTTGGGGGGAGGAGGGAATTAGACATGTGCATGATTCCTGAAAGGGGGGGTGTTTCAGGGGACAGAGGAGAGGAGAAATTGGTGAAGAGGGGTTTGAGGCTGCAGTGAGGGGAGAAGGGCTATGAGGAGGGGGATAAATGGGGAGGAAATAAAGGTTGGGGGCTCACATGAGGGAGGCATGGGGGTAAGTGCGAGTGGTGAGGTGGGACACTGGGAAGGAGGATGTGAGAATGGATAGCAGGGAGACTGGGAGAGAATAGAGGCAGGAGCACCCGTCAGCCCCACATTCTCGCCTCTTATGTGTGCCCAGATCTGGGGAGCTCATACCCCTCTAGAAGGGTCTGAGCTCTCCCCCCCCCTTATATGAGTTGGAATATGAGGGATTTGCCCTTTGGGGGTGTCTAAGCCAGGGTGCTATGATCTGGTGGGCCTGTGCCCATGACCATCTACAGGGGTTGGATCCCTTTCCCTACTCTCCCTTAGTAAATGCACAGTTAAGGTTAAGGTTGCCCATGCAACCTTATCTCTGTCCTCTTTCAGCAATGCCTCAGTATGCCGTTAACACACATACACAGAACACAAGGATTAAAAGGAGTGGAGGACGGGAAAAGGTTGTCCATGCCACCTTCCCTCTACCCTCTTCAAATAATGCCTCAATATCCACAGAGTACACTGGCCCTTGGCACTGTCAGATTCAGGAGGTTCCAGCTCCTAGCATACACTCATACACTTAGCCAGCTTCCCGGAAATAATACCACACGTGTACAATTTAACAACCACTTCACAGCCTTTTCTGCATACCCTTATGCATACTCACAGGATATCATCTCAACCAAACCATTTGCATTAACAATTATTAAAGCATTAGAATCTTCTTACATTCCACCTTTCTGCTGATAATATCCTTTGTAATGAAAAGCCCTAAGTCCTGCTACTGACATAACTTACATAATTCTGCGTAGAAATGATGCATACTGCAGCCTGAAGGGATGCAAAACATAGATCTCCTCATGTCATAGTCTTAGCTCTGTCATACATCTCAAAGTAATCCACAGATCTTGCAAACACACCTCTACCAAGCGGAGATAACTACTGTCTCCGCCATTCAGTACAGCTACACCTGACACTGATCACTCACACTTTACCTGGAATTCATACAACTGATAAATGTTTTGACTGCTCTCATATCCTAGCTCACTACTGACAATGAGTACCCTTTGTAATAAAAGTTATACCATGATCCTAAGGCTGGAAATTGAAGCTATACAAATTCAGACTGGAAATAAGGTGGACATTTTTAACAATGAGGGTGATTAACCATTGGAACAATTTACCAAGGGTCACAGTTGATTTTCCATCATTAGTAATTTTTAAATCAAGTTTGAATGTTTTTCTAAAAGATCTGCTCTAGGAATTATTTTGGGAAAGTTCTATGGTCTGTATTATACAGGAGGTCAGACTAGATGATCCCAATGGTCTCTTCTGGCCTTAGAGTCTATAAAACTATGAAAACCCCTGTGACATGTTAATTATATAATGTATCCCAGTGGTTCTCAACCAGGGGTATGTGTACCCCTGGGTGTACGCAGAGGTCTTCCAGCAGGTGCATCAACTCATCTAGATATTTGCCTAGTTTTACAATAGGCTACATAAATAGCACTAGCAAAGTCAGTACAAACTAAAATTTCATACAGACGACTTGTTTATACTGCTCTATATACTATGCACTGAAATGTAAGTACAATATTTATATTCCAATTGATTTATTTTATAATTATATGGTAAAAATGAGAACGTAAGCAATTTGCCAGTAATAGTGTGCTGTGACACTTTTGTATTTTTATACCTGATTGTGTAAGCAAGTAGTTTTTAAGTGAGAAGAAACTTGGGGGTACGCAAAACAAATCAGACTCCCAAAAGAGGTACAGTAATCTGGAAAGGTTGAGAGCCACTGATGTACCCAATTCATCACTGAAATAATACATACTGGATCCTGAAGGTACACATGCAGATTTTCCCTTTGTTCTCACACATCGGAGGTTGAAAAACATAGATCTCGTATCATAATCACAGCTCTGTCACACATCTCGAAGTAATCCAAACGTGTCCTCATATCAAAAAGACACCTTTATCAAGCAGGTCCAGCTACTGCCTCCACTATTTAGGGTAGGTACACCAAATACATTGACTGTACCCTGAAGTGTGTCTAAACAGTTCCTACTGACTACTGCCAACTCCAGTGGAACAGAGGGAATGTGGTGTGAGCACTTTTTTTCCCTCTCTCTCCTTTTTGTCCGTTTATACTGTTAGATGGAATCCTGTGGGTGGGAGTGAATGGGATGTAAAAGGAGGTGAAGAGCTTGTACATTTCAGCAACTGTGGGGTTGGCAGAATAAAGGTATGTGTGTTAATGGGGCATAGCTGAAAGAGGGCAGAATTAAGTTTGCATGAACCATGAATTTCCTCATTCACATAATTCCAAAGTAATCCAACATACACGCCCAAGCCTAAGCCAACTGCTTAGATATGAATGTTGTTCCTATGGTTCTTTCATGCCAGGACCAATATATTGGTCCTAAACCTTTGCTCCATTTGCTAGAGGACTACTCCCACTTTCTTTATTTTCAGAGAGGAATTTAATGAGCCTCACCTGTCCTAATGAGTCATCAGTAATTATTCTACAGCTCCCTGCATGTTTCCAACATCTAACATGGTAGGTTTAAAGGGGAATCATGATATTGCTACATTACGGTTCACTGTTCTTGGCATCTGCAAATATAGTTTTATATATAAGCAATATAAAAATAAAGTTTGATTTTACACCATTTTGTTTCCAATTTGCTACACATCCTGATTATAGAACCTGAAAGGCTGGTAGGTAAAGGCTATCTATAAAAGCTTAGCCAGCCTCACAAACTCTCAAGTTGTTTCCTATGGAAGAGGCCTTCAGAAATACAGAACAACCTTGTTAAATATTGCATACATGGATTTTTTGCATTTATTTCATGCTTAACTAATGTACATAGTTTGCCTTAATACTCTTTAGCCTCCTTGTCACAGGAAATACTCCTTGTATTTTGTGCCAAAACTTGTTGGACTCTTGAAAATGACTTTGAAGTCTTCTATCTGAGTCTCACTGACCCCTATCTATGTAATACACTCACAGTGCAAATCATTTTCTGCAATTTACATAATTGCTTTTAAAAAACTTATAATATAAAACCCACTTTTAACTAGATTTAAGGTGCATATTATTAATGATGTGAATCTGATCATTTATCTTAATATCACTTTCTCTTGAACTCTGGTAACTGAATTCTTGTGATCTGTTATTGTTAATTTCTTGATGACTAAGAGGCAAGATTTTGGTGTGAACTTTTGCAAACAGTCTTAATACTAAACTCAGCCATGTACCTTGCTCTCTTCTTGTGTACTTTCTAACATCTTAAGCATACAGCTTTAAGAACATTCCAGGTTATGTCAGGAATTACAATAACCACAGTTTGTTTTAATTTTTAACTGACAGGATATAATTTCTATTTGCATGTTTATACACAGGGCACAATGACTTAGCTTTTGAGATGAAAACCATTTATATGCTCTATTTAATCAGAACAAAGATTCATTCTTAGATAATAGCATACCTGTTCAATCCACTACGTGAACTGATGGAGGAACATTTTACTAACTTTTCCTTGTGCCCTGTGGATTATATCTGTTCTTACTCAAACATTGATGTTTCAGATACAAAGAAATACCAGCTATCAAGTTAAAATGTGAGATGAGGAAACTAGATCAGGAAAATTGCTTATTTTTTCCCATCTCTTTTTTCTAACCCCTGAAACTCAAACATTCTTCTGTCTGGGTGCCCAAACTCCAATATGTATGACACGTCCCTGTGCCATCCGTAACTAGCTAACTCAGTATATTTTCCTTCCCCGACTTTGACAGAGAGCTGCGATTTGTTGTCTGGTGCTAGTTGAGTTAGAGTGTTCACATAAAAAGAACAGGAGTACTTGTGGTACCTTAGAGACTAACAAATTTATTAGAGCATAAGCTTTCGTGGACTACAGCCCACTTCTTCGGATGCATCTTCGGATGTTCACATGTAAGCGCTACTATATCATGCATCGGGGAAGTATCATGAAAGCAGAGATCTCAGTATCAATGTAAAATACAGGTAGACTTTAAAGTGCCCAAATCTCCAAGTCTAGGTACTTCCACTCTACATTACCCAGAAAGGCCTGCTACTTCAGCTGATTCCTTTATTCTCTTATCTCATTGATTTAGTTTTAATATTTCCTTTCCCTGTATCTTCAGTTTCTCTCTTCTGCCTGTCTGATCACATCCTTGCTCCTTTCCACAATCTCAAGAATACTTCAAATTCTTGGCTCTCAGCTTTCTTCCTGGGAATTTTCAGTCTTTCAGAGATCATCAGATCTTAATAGGTACGTCCCTACTGCTCCAAACACATCCACTAAAAGCTAATGTTTTTCTCTCAGATTTGCAAAGTGTTCTTACTTTGGATATATACAGTACTGTAACCTGAAGAGAATCTAGTTAGCAATAGACACCACAGTTTATCGCCTCCCTTAACCTAAATTATTAGATGTTTGAAAGAAGCTCTGAAGCATGATAAAAGCATCATCTTAGAAAGTGACCAAGAGAGAATGTGGTCTAGTGACATGCGCACAGGCCTGCGGGAATCCCAGCATTACCTTTTACTTGAGTGGCCTGAGGCAGGTCATATAACTTCTGTATCAGATTCCCCATCACTAAAATGAACAGTATTTACCTACTTACCTCACATGGGTAAAGGTATTAATCAGTTAATGATTGTACCTTGAACACTTAAAGATCTATGTAAATAGTTATTTTAGGTTAAACAATTAAGACAGATAAAAACTTACCAATTAAGATATATTAGTAAAGTATGTGGGGTCAACCCTTTTGGATTTTTTAAAAAAAGGTACTAAAAGAAGAAAAGCTAAATTCCAATGCCTTGTGATGATTTTACGAAGGCAGAAGCTGTAACTATGAAAACAGAAGTCATTCTTTCTCCAAAACATGAGATGAAATATTACTATTTGCAAGGATCACATTTAACCCTTGAATAGCCTAATTGGCCTTGTGAGTTAATTTGTTTAAAACCACAAGAATGAGCTAAAGTAGGTGTCATATACACGATAGGTGACTAAATGAGCCAGTTTCTAGGCCTACATGTGCTGCATGATCAGAGTGGTGGATAAGAAGGCATTCCAACAATCTTATTTTAGTAATTGCACCATACCAAACATAACAAAAGCAGTCCTGAGGCTGAAGCGTATGCCTCTTTCAAAGTGGGTTCATCGTGCATATTCAGAAGGTCATAGGTCTGAATTCCACTGATGTCTTACATTCTAGTCTTGTTGCAGAGGATGGGAAAGTGTGAATGAAAATGTTGCTTGTAGGGTGAAGCTTATGATACGATTTAGTGAGTATTTTGGCACTAATTGGTTCAGAGTGGAATGTGAGACGCACTGAAACTACAAAAAAGAAATCGTTTCCCTATTCCTAAGGTACAAATCTTATCCAGTTCTCTGTAGCCCTGAAGAGCCTTGTTTGATCTATATTGGGGTTCTGTATAATGCCTATCACAGCTGAATTGGTGCAGTTCTATTGCATAGGCACAGGATGCTGTTATTGCCTTTTTCGAGTAAGTTTCATGTGGGCTGAGGGAGCAATGTTTTCGACCAGCCCATCCAGAGACCACTCTGGACCCTTTGCAGAACCCCCTCTGTAGGCTCTAGTGGACCCTGCTTGTGTGTGAAGAGTAGGGGATCTACACCCAGAGTTTCCTCTAAGTACATGGAAGATGTTCTGGCCAAATGTAATTAATATAAGTATCAAGATGCCACACGTGTATCTAAGACTGTTGAAAATATGATATGCTGTATTAAGAAATACTAATATGATCATGTAATTAAAGACTATTGTAATCCATACACACAAGAGACAGAGCTAAGGTTGCACATGCAACCCTATCATTGGCATTTCTTGACTTTCCAGAATTTAATTGCACAATATTAACATTCCCCAAGTTTAATTTTTCTAACAACCTTTCATGTCTATTGAAAAAAATGGCAAATATATATCACACTTTCCTAATAAGATGAGGAATAACATGCATTTGTTAACTAATATACTTGAAGTATACACATCAGGCAGTTTCAGTCTGGGATTTTCTTCTATACTGATTCTCAGAAAATGTGATTCATCTTGCTCATGTGGGGACCGGAACAGGGGAGATTAATGGACAGGACAAGTGCAATTGAAGTAAAAAACATGATTATACTTTGCTCATTCTAGCAGAGAATCTCAACAATCTGTACATCCATTGATGCATAAAGGACTCGATCCTGCACAACTGAAGTTAATTGGAGCATTGCAGTTGACTTCAGTGGGAGCAGGATCAAGCTCTAAGCTTCACAGTATCTTAGTGAAGTAGGTAAGTTATTACCTTCGTTTGCAAATGGATAAACTGTACTTATGGACAAGTCCTACAGAATGAAATCGTGATGAAACCAGGAAGTTCATAGATGTCACCCTGCAAACCTGTAGACTGTAATACAGAATGCAGTCCTTTCTCTAGGTCAGGGGTAGGCAACCTATGGCATGAGTGCCAAAGGTGGCACACGAGCTGATTTTCAGTGGCACTCACACTGCCCTGGTCCTGGCCACCGGTCTGGGAGGCTCTGCATTTTAATTTAATTTTAAATGAAGCTTCTCTGCATTTTAAAAACCTTATTTACTTTACATACAACAATAGTTTAGTTATATATTATAGACTTATAGAAAGAGACCTTCTAAAAACGTTAAAATGTATGATTGGCACGCAAAACCTTACATTAGAGTGAATAAATGAAGACTCGGCTCACCATTTCTGAAAGGTTGCCGACCCCTGCTCTAGGTGTTTTGAATCACCCCATAGAATTGTACAGCAGGGATATACTTTTCTATTAATTCTATAGGACTTTTGTAAAAAGGTGAAGCAAAGAAGCTAAGTGACTTGCCCAAGATCATGGAGAAAATCTTCAGCAGAACCTGGAAATAAAGTCAAATTATCCAACTTCTTATCCTGTGTTCTAGTCACAAGTCCTTCCTTCCCCTCATCAATGATTGTTTTTGTGAAGGACAACAAGTGCCTTATTCAGCACTCTTTTCTCAGGCTAAACTCCTATTGATTTCAGTTAGGGCTCCGGGTTGGGCCTATGCTGCTCCTATTGACTTCAAACATCATATACCCTCACAATGGGAGCCTTACACACTCACCCCAAGCAGAATTCATCCAGCTCTCCTGGCTGCAAATACATGCGCTTTTTTCATACTGTATACAAAGGCATTTGAATTAAGAATGGCTAAACAGTAGCTTAGCTCATTGCATTCTAGTTAACCTACTCCTTGCATTTGATGCAGATAGAAAAAATAGAAATATTTTTTAAACATCTGATCAGTTGTTCATGTAAATTAGAGAAGGGCAGTCCTGACAGGAAAGGTCACGGTGAAGCATACAGCTCTCTTTTTTCAGAGTAGCAGCCGTGTTAGTCTGTATCTGCAAAAAGAACAGGAGTACTTGTTGCACCTTAGAGACTAACAAATGTATTTGAACATAAGCTTTCGTGGGCTACAGCCCACTTCTTCGGATGCATAGAATGGAACACACAGACAGAAGATATTTATACATACAGAGAACACGAAAAGGTGGAAGTAGCTATATCAACGGTAAGAGGCCAATCAACTGAGATGAGCTATCATCAGCAGGAGAAAAAAACCCTTTGAAGTGATAATCGAGATGACCCATAGAAGGTGTGAGGATACTTAACATGGGGAAACAGATTCAATTAGTGTAATGACCCAACCATTCCCAATCTCTGTTTAGACCTACAAATAAGGGGTTTTTTTATATAGTGCTTTTATCCATAGCACTTTACAATAGTTAGCTAACAGTACAAACAACATTTGGAAAGCTAATTAAGTGGTCTGCTGAGACCTTCAGCAATTTTTAAGTGGTTCGTGGGAAAAAAAGTTTGAGAACCACTGTTCTAATCTGATTTAAATTGGTGTAACTTTTGTTTTTAGTAATAATACCTAGCACTTATTATCAGTAGATCTCAGAGCATTTAACAAAGGTCACGATCATTATTTTGTAGATAGAGAAACTGAGGCATATCAGGATGACATAACTTGCCTAAGGTCACACAGCAGGCCAGCAGCAGAACTGGGACTAGAACTTAGGTCTCCTGCTGTCTACTACAGCACTCTATTCATTAGGCCACAGTTGCTGTTTTTTCACTGAAGTGCATTATACTTCGAGTATTATATCTCTGCTAAACAGTTTTGCAATGATATACCAAGTATATCATAGTAATCACAACTGACTGTTAAAACAAAGCCCTGCAAAATAATATTTTTCACATTATAATAGCTCCTGCTAGGACCTTTATCACGTAAAAGTCACGGCCAAAGCAAAAGGATATTGAAAGCAATTGTAAAGTTTTTTGATCATTGCACTAAAAAGCATTAATTTTTAAACTACAAAATGTTCTCACACCAAAGATATGATCAGTTGACAAAAAAAGTAATATGACTATTAAACTGTTATTGCAGTGTACAAATTATGCCAAACTCCTAATCAGTCAAGTAGGATTATCGAACAAAAGTACATGCAAGAAATCAAAGGCATTTTACCATGAAATGCCTTTTTTACTGAAGCACCACATTCTCTTTTCCATCCTGGCTTTCAGGGTGCAATACATTAGCATGGCTTGGATTTTCAGTTAGTCCTATCACTGAACTGTCAGTCAAAATGGAACCAACATCTAGAAGGGCTAGATTCAGCTGCAAAAGGACATGAATTAACCAGTTTTTAAATAAAACAGGACAAACTAGAATGAGGAGAGGAGCTTCTGCTCCCAAACATTGCTATGTCCTTAGGCTTGATATTTTGTATTCTTCTCCTTGTAAGAAAAAGAGGATTATGTATGCAAAGCAGCAAAGACATTTCAGTTAAACGATCAATTTCTTTCCTTTTCCTGGATTCTGCTTTTTTGTCTAGTATCTCTGGAGGCTATTAACTATGGGAAAAGTGATGTTAGAAAAGGTGCTGCAATCTTAATATATTATTAATGCCTTGCTAGACCTGACAATACACTTATATGTACTGGTGTAAGAGAGAACTGACACTGTGAAAAGCACAGGCATTCACACTGTATGCTATGTAGATCATAGCTAATATGAAGGCAACACTTTTCAAAAGATAACATATACATACTATGCATTACTGCTAATTAGAGCTGGTTGGAAAAACTGTGACAGAACCATTTTCCATCAGAAAATGCAGTTCAGTTGAAACTGAAACACTTAGTGAAATCACGTCAATTGCACCAAAATGTAGCTTAAAAAAAAACTGGGGAAAACGTCCTGACAATGTTGAAACATCCTGACATTTTCTAAATGAAACATTTCAATGTTTCATTTAGAAGTTACTTTTTATTACAATTTTTAAAAATTCTGTGTTAGAATTGTTATTTGTATTACTGTAGTGCATGGTGGTGACTTCACTGTGCTAGGTGCTGTACAAACAATGTAATATAAAACAGGTCAAAATAAAAATGAAACATTTCGATTTTGTCAAAACAAAATGTTTTGATGAATCCAAAATTTTCCTGAATTTTCCTTTGTGGAGAATTTCACAATGTTTAGGTTTCATTCCAATTAGAAACGAAGCCAAATTTTGAAATCCTTTGTGAACCAGAATTTCTATCCTCCTCACAGGCGAGTATCATGGTTTACAAGGTCCAGGAGAGTTCTTTATATAAGGAGTGAAATCTCGGCCCCATTGAAGTCAACAGGAAAACTCCCATTGCCTTCACTGGGCATATCAACCTATGTCCTAGCTAACTACCTGTGCGGGGTGCGTCAGAGCCTAGGTTCCACTGAGACTCAGGTCCAAGCCCTATCATTTTGCAGCGTGGAGACAGATCAAGCTGTAGATCCAAGTCAGAAGGTCTGTGTAATGTAGACGTGTTAGTGTGGTTGAAAGACCCAGATCCAGCGATTGTCAATCCAGGTTGACATGCAGTGTGGCCGCTCAGGCTTAGGCTGGAAACAGAGTCCACAAAACTGGGTCCCACAGACCCAGGTTCACAATGCAGTGTAGACGTAACCAGTGGGGCCAGGATTTCACCCACGATTTTACTGGGTGTTTTACTGGGAAAGTCCTGGTTTTTCATAATGTTGTGCCAGTGTCCCAGGCCTTTTCTTCCAGGAGACCTGAAATGTATCAACATTTCATTTAATCAGTCAAAAGCATAGGCGCAGTTTGACTTCTATATTTGGGGAGGCAGCTCCAGCCATTCAACAGGTCTGGGGGGGGAGGGGGAAAGGGAAAATTCTGCACCTGCCCAAAGCTTGCAATTTGGGGGAGCACTTGTCCCCCCCAAAACTACACCCATGTTCAAAAGATTTATTTTTGTATATATAAACCTGCAAAATGTTTATTTATATTGCTCTGTTTTCCAGAAGCAAACAGTCCAGCATCTTGCTATCTTTCTCTAGGACTACAGAGACATTCTGCAAAGTCCTGCAACTAGTTTTCTTCTCTTGATCGTATTTCATGTTGTTACATAAAATGAAGCGTTATTGTTTACATAGCAACAAAAATGTGCTAGGTTCTTTTCAAGACAGGAGGACACTGGCCCTGCAGACTTTTTTTGCTACGTAAATAATGAATAATTATTAATCCTTTTATGTAGGACCATCTAGTGCCATCAAGCAAAGGACAGAAGACTTGTGCTAGTTTAAGAACTTAAATGGACAGTGTACCAGTGAAAACAAACATGCAACAAAAACAGTGAAGAGTGAAATTTATCAGTTCTTATTTTTTTTTGGAAGTTCTGAAAGACAACATTTTCTTTTATCCTTTTTAAGTACTTCTTTGAAGTATAGACTTCTTGAAAGAAGCATGTTTTAAGGGAGAACATGGAGAAGATCAAGATCTGCATGATTAAGAGCTACTCATGAATAAAGATTTGCAGGATCAGGCCATGGATTTCTAAATGAACAAATTTAACATTTTATACAAGATTAGTTGCTGAAATAACAAAAGTTCTTTTGCCTGCTTGATTTTAAAATATCAGGCAAGGCATTTCCAGTAGAGATGGAGAAATATTCATGCCATTATACAAGGCACTGGTAAGACCTCATCTGGAATACTTTGTACAATTCTGGCCACCATGTTCAAGAGAGATGAATTTAAAACTAAAGCAGGTGCAGAGAACAGCTACTAGGATGATCAGGGGCATGAAGGGCCTGTCTTATGAGAGGAAATGGAAGAGCTTGGCTTGTATAGCCTAGCAAAAAGAAGGCTGATGGTAGGGGCAGACCTCAGCCACCCTGGGGCTCACTTCCAGTTTGTCTTGTGTTCGTAAAGGCTCATGCTTCAAGATTTCAGTTGGCCACTTGCAGGGATTTTTTTCTCCCCAGTATAATTTTTGTTTTAATCTCCTTCCTCTGAAGCATCAGAGATTTCCACAACTGGAAATGGGATGTAGGACAAGTAGGGCCAGGGCTCTGAGGGGGGACTGAGCATTCTCCCTTTCAGGTGCTTGGATAATTGGTTCTTGTTCACATGCTCAGGGTATAACTGATGACCATATGTGGGATCATGAAGGAATTCCCCCCCAGATTAGATTGGCAGTGACCATGGGAGTTTTTCACATACCTCTGCAGCATATGGGCATGGGTCACTTGGCAGGATTAGCTGGGTGTATCTCACATAATCATTTCCCTGCCATTGTGGGGCTCTCGGTCATTGGTGCACCTCAGTCCCTCCTATTCTCTGCCTGTGGCTGCAATATTCGATCTAATTTTGGTTCTTGGGTGGTGTTGGTGGCCTGTAGAATACAGCAGGTCACACTAGGTAGTCTGGTAGTTCCTTCTGGCCTTAAACTCTATGACTTTGTGAACTATTTTCTTTTGCTTTTGTGTATTTCTCCTTCCTTTAGTTTTGATGCCCCAGAGCATATCTTTTCCCTCAGGCTAAACAAAAGAATGTTGGGAGCATGAACCCCAGAGTACTGGTTCTTGTGTATTCTCCTCTTGTAAGTTCCTGAGTCAGGAATGACATCAGACTGAATTTTACTACCCTGTCTCGTGATTTTTTTCAAGAATTCCATTAGTTCTCGAGCAAAACTGGAGACAGTGGAATTACCCTGGATTTACATTGGTGAGACAGCAGCATTTGGCCCACTTATTTCAAATATACCTATTCACTTATTTTTTTCTCCATACATCTATGCCCCTATCTTCAGTACGTATATAATATTCTATCTCAGAAAGGCTCGGTAGCAACCTTAGGCTCTAATCCTACAAGTGACTCCACACAGGCAGCCCCCTATTCCCAGACAGAGCTCCATTAAAGACAATGGGGCTCCACATGAGCACAGGGATGGCCTGCATGGAGTTGGTAGCCTCCTCAGTTGTCAGTGTGGTCCAGAAGACAGAGTGTTAGCCTGAGACTCTGAAGACCTGGGTTTTAGTCCCAGCTCTGCCACTTTCTTTGTGACCTTGGGTAAGTGTCTTCACATCTCTGCTTCTGTTTCCTCATTCCTCCTATTTAGATTGTAAACTCTTCAAGTCAGGGACTAACTATCTTGTACTATACATCTGTACAGTGCCTACCACAATGGGTCACTGATCTTGGATGTAGCCTCTACCCGTGACCATCAAAATTAATCATAATAAATAGGAGAAAAGCCTTATACAGAAAATGTTTGGGAACTTTACTCACATGTCATTTTCAATTACTTCTATTTAAACCAATTATATAATAAACATATGTAAAGTACTTCAATACTCATCCCAGTGGAAGGGTTTTCAAAAACAAATGTTTTTTTCTTACCCGCCACCTGGACTACCAAAATAGCAGCTACATTGATATGCATTTATGGAGTTCAGGACTGAATTTAAAGGGAAGAGAATTTAATTTTGCAAGGATTAGTACATCAAAGCTCTTGAAGAAGGCAATAAATATGCCTGTCACCATAGCACTGCAGATATTTGTTACTTTTCATGCTGTAATAGTTGGTAAATGAAAAGAATAAACAATTTGGTTTAATGACAGTAACAATGACTGTAAACAAAGAGAATATTCTATTTGAATACATTACACAGACAGAAACAACTATATAGGCAAGAGAGAAAAAGAAACTCCTAACTATGAAAGTAGCAGGATGATAGAACCACACAACAAAACCCACTAAGGATGAAGGAAGGACAAAGGCCAGACAAGTCCCTTTTATAATGGTGCCATTTCACTATCTTGTAGAGTTAATATCTAACTTGATTCTGGTAGCTTTTGTATGAAAGCAGAAGACATCCCCCCTTCCCCCTCCAACCTATTCAGTAGTAAAAGAACAAGTCTGCAAATAATATTTAAATGTGACTATATCAAGATGAAAATTGATGGTAATAATGCTTGTTGCAATTTGGACTAGTTTGTTTTGCTTCAGTGTTATGAAACTAATATTGTGAAATGAACAAGTGAAAGAAACCTAACCCACAAAAAAGGGTTCATGTTACTGACTGAGGAAAGAAAATTGTCCAGACATTTAAAAAAAATAAACATGCTGGGATCTTTTAACTTATATCTGTAGTTATTACTAACTGCATACTGATTTAACATCTAAATACACCTCTACCCCGATATAACGCGACCCGATATAACACAAATTCAGATATAACGCGGTAAAGCAGTGCTCGGGGGGGGGGGGGCCTGCGCACTCCGGTGGATCAAAGCAAGTTCGATAGAATGCAGTTTCACCTATAACGCGGTAAGATTTTTTGGCTCCCGAGGACAGCGTTATATCAGGGTAGAGGTGTACTGTGCAAAACTGCCAGCTGTGAAACTTGGAAACTAGCCATTGATGAAGAGTGGGAAGATTAATTACAATATAAATACAATAGTTCACCTGTACTGCATACACATATTGCTAGTAGATGTACATTTTGCAGACAAGGAACAAAACATACAGGGCATTACTAATCTGCTTCCAATTACTTGAAATTCACTTACTTGTAGTCTAAATAACCCAGCTGTATAATACAATGATAATCAACATTCTGAGCTTCTTGGAGACCTAAGGTCACATTCAGAGGTGAACTGTAAGGTGATATAAATTAGATTCCCTTAGACCAATTTATATCCACTGAAATGTGAATGAGTGCAAACAAATGTAAATTAGCATAACATACCAAGGCAAGCTAAACTGATTTAAACAAGGATTAAACTGTTTTAAGTGAATCTACATTAAGGGTAATGAGCTGGTTTAACTGGGTCAATTTTAAATCTATTGAGGTCACAAGAGGACTATGTGTGAGCTTACACAAACACCTGTCAGCACTATGCCTGGCCTTAGTGCCTCACTTTCATGAGCACTAAATTCACACACAAAATAGTTTTAAGAGACATTTATATGAGACTGAAGACTGTCTAAATATGTAAAGTATCAAGGGGACCAATGCCATATCTTTCTTCATGTGATCATCCAGGGACAGTTTGCCTGAATAGAGTAGAAAAACCAGGTCCAAGATTTGTTTATTATGCCTCTCTTACCAAATTATTTCAATTAACAATGAAGATTATTGAAACTAAGTGAGAAATCAAAACATATTTACTTCTCCCTCTCAATATAGTATACACTACAGAGTAACAGATTAAAAATGAGAATTGCAAGACTGATCTAATAGAATATTCAAATTAAAATATTCCCAATATAGATGTTCCCCCAAAGAAGTTGTTATAATATAAAATGGGCATTTTCCCCCAAAACGATCAGTAATTTAGATAACTAATCTTCCTTTGTACTATTATCCTGTTCCTATGATCCATACAAAGTGGGGCATTTCTGAGTGCTCATTGACTGCAAAGTCAGGTCCTGGTTAGCAAGTATAATCTGTTGCAGAGCAAAGTTTATTAAACATTTTTGTTGTTCAAAGTTGCTGTATTTTGTTTCCAGGCTCTTCAGGGAGTACAGGGAGAAATGCCATCTAACCTTCGTCTTGCTTTAGCTAGCAGAAGAAAAAAAGAGATTGATTTAACAACTTTCTAGTTATGCATTTAATTTATAAATAACAACCACATTTTCCTTTCTTTTGTTGCGTCGTAAAATTAATCATTTTAATAAAACTTGTTATGTAAACAAAAGCCAAAGGTGTGATTGGCCACAGCTGAAATTCAGAAGAAAAGCTATTGAACATTGTGCACTGGACCCAACTGAAATCAGGCCAATAGTTTTTATAATTTCTAGGTCCCGGGTTCAACTCTGGGCTAGATCACAATAGCGATAGGATGTCTATCATCTGATTTCTGGTTGGTGGCCCACCTAAATGAGCTGGCATCTTGGCTCATTTCCTAGTAGACAGATGTCTGAATCTCAAGAGTTACCATATTAACATCAGAGGGCAGTGTATGGGTACATCTATACTGCATATGAAGATATGATTGCAGTATGGGTAGGCATGTCTATGCTAGCTTTAATCCAGCTACTGCAGGTAACCAGTGAAGATGTGGCAGCATAGACCCCAATGTGGGTCAGTAACCTGAGTCCATACCCAGCGGGCTTTTACTGAGGTGGCTAGCCTATGCTGCCATGTTCTCACTACTGCTGGTACCTGTGCAATCTAGATTAAAACTAGCACAGATATGCCTATGGGCACTGCAATCACACCTTCACTTGCAGTACAACTGTGCCGTGTGAGACCCAGGACTGATCATGGGGATCTCCCTTTAGAGGTCAGGATCCTTCCAGGTCAGGATGGAGACATATTGGCAGGACAATGTACAGAAATCTGTACAATAGCTATTTAATCTGTGAGTCATATAACTTACTGGTTATGTGAATAAACCTAATATTTCCTTCTCCAGTGCCAGCAATCTGGCATCTTAAACAAAGCCTAAAATCACTTTATGAAGAAAAGTGGTAGATCTTGATAGATATAATCTTGTATGGATTTGTGTGTGAAGCACACAGAACATTTTTTATGGAGTGTTTATTTTTTAATCCTTCCCATTTGCACCAATCACTCGAGAGCAAAAGAACATAATCTTCATTTCTACAAAGAAAAGCAATCTAAGGGAAGGTGGGTTTTTTTTTTAAAGTCTTACATAAATTATGATTTACATTACCTGAGCATAAGATCACATGGTTGTGAGAATTTTATTCTGCAATACATTATAGGCAATGCAGCAGTGATGTCCAATATTAAGGTCACCTTTGCCTAACACTTTTGCCTATACACCATTTTCACTTGTTAATAACATGCGAAAAAGTTTGGGTTGGAAAGTGACAGAATTAAAATTCTGTCCTTGAATGAATGTGCAGAACTCCCTCTGCAGTCAATGGGAGTTGTGTGTGCATGTCAGAAGGCGCCACGGTGTTGAGTACTTAAGGTTAATATTTTTTATCTAAATGGAAGTAATTTTTATGAGACCATCCAAGGTGATTAATAAAATTCTCTTTTGTGGACTGAAAATGGAAATTCGAGGGCAGTTTCGCCAAGCTGCACTTTGCCAAAGACTGGAGAGGGTGTGGCCAGATTCATGGCTTTTTCATGGTGCTGGTGAGGCATAAAACAGCTGGGTATAATATGGGGAGATCTTCTCCTAATTGTTTCCCAGGGACCCATTATCTATAGGTCATTGACATAACATGAAATACCATAATGATTGGTAATCATACTGCTGCATATTTAGGGAATCCCTATTGGCTAGACAGATGTACAGTTTAATGCTGTACTGCAAACCTTTAGGAAATGTTGATAAAACAGTTACTATGTATGAATATTTAATTATCATGCACTGGAGAATTACAAAATATATGCCTGGATTTCCTTAACTTTAAACACAAAGATTTCCAGTTCACAAGACATTAAGACAGCCGTCTAGCAACTTTGCAGAAAGTCAGATGCCAGAACTATTCTCAGCAGTTTCAACCTACTCTGCAGAAAGTGCTGTTTAGAATTTTAGCTGTCACAATGCATCATATCTGAGAGTGTTCCAGAAAACCCATAGCCAATAGGAATAGAATAGCTCCCATGGACTAGGGTGACCAGATGTCCCGTTTTTAAAGGGACAGTCCTGTATTTAAGCCCTCCTGCAGGTATCCTGACTTTTCCTTAAAAATGGGCAAATTGTCCCGTATTTTCTGTCTTTCCCCCCTCCACCCCCGGAGTACTGGTGGGTCCTGCTGCTGGCCAGATCCCTGCTCGCCAGCCAACCCTCCCATCAGCGGTGAATGGGGAGTGGTCTAATGGCTGACGATGGGTTTAGGTGTGCAAGGCTGGTGGCAGGGCAAAGATGCAGCACGTGGGGCAGGCCGCTCTCCCCGCTGGTCCATCAGCGCAACCCCCACTGTGTGCCAGCTCTCAGCTAGGGGGGCCCTGTCCCATTTCCAGCTGGCACTGGCTGCATGCTGCAGTGGCTGGTGCGTGTGGGCAGGCGCCAGGAGGCAACCAGTTACATGTCACCTCTTCTGCCCACCCATCAGCCCTTTACATGCTCCCCCTCTTACTATTCTCTCCCTGCTTTGCCCCTCTGCCCCCCCCGACCTGCTGCTCCTCCATAGCCCCACCTACGAGGCGCATCCTGCTCCCAGCGCTGCGCAGACAACCAGCCCCTGGTTGGAGTGCTCAGCTCACCAACAGCAGGCTCCTTCCTCTTCAGCACGGGGCACTGGCCAGGAGAAGCTGAGCCCTGCATGTGCCAAAGCCCCGCAGAGTGCTGGCATGGGAAGCCTCTCTGCCCTTCAGCTAAGCTCTGCAGTGGCGGGGCAGGGAGGGAAGTGATTTCCAGCCTGTTCGTGCCCTGAACCTGCAGGCTCCACAGCAGCCCCTTGGACAGGGGCTTAGCACCCTCTTCACCTGCCTCCTCCCACACCGCCCTGGCTCCTGCCCCCAGGGAGGGTGGGGCTGCTCCATCCCCATGGCACCCTCCTCTGCTGAGCCACCTCTCTGGCCGGGTTCGCTGAACGCCCTGCAGTCAAGTTCCCAGGGCCCTGGTGCACAATGCATGCTTAGGGCTTAGCCCCTTCCTGCCTGTGCTGTAGCTGGGGGGTGGGGATGGGAGGCAGTGCGGTGATGACAGGAGGCGGCTGGGTTATGTTGGTGCGGGTGGCCAGCAGCAGCCTGGAGGTGTTAACTGCCTTTCCACACTATGTGGGCAGGAAGGGACAAGCTGCTTCCAGACATAGACGGGTGGGGGAAGAGTTGAGCTCAGCAAAGACACAGACCAGATCATCCCCTGTGGCTGGAAGCAGCTCCTGTACCTTCCTTCCTGCACAGTGCCTAAAGGCTGCTGCTGGCCATATTCTGGTGTGAACCCTGGCAGAAATCTGCGGGGGAGGGGAGGGGTGTGACCCTGCATGCCTCAGGAAGATGTGGTGCCAGGTACCAGGAAAGGTGGGTCAGTCCCAGGAGCCCAGCCAGGCATGGAGGGTGGATAGCACAGGGCAGGGAGGGTGGGGTTGGTTGGTCACCCCACCCTATGTGAGAAAGTTATATGGGAGTAGGGGGGGAGAGAGTAGGGGTGTGTATGTCACCCCTCCCTGTGTGAACCCTAAAGCTTAAAGAGAAGAAGGTAAATAAAAAGAATCCAACTACGTAGTATTTGTTTTTAACGGGGGCTCAGTCAACTTGATGTTAATTTGAATGTTTGTACTGCATAGTTGGACTCGCTTGAGCACAAGTAATTTTACCAGGTGTCCCGTATTCAGCATAGGGAGATATGGTCACCCTACCATGGACTCTAGCTTAGTTGATATGTATGTATTTTTAGAACTCATTAACCCTTTAATAGGTTAAAATAGAACATTATGCAAAGCATATACCGGACACTAGTTTTCAGTTAAATGTGTATAATGAACATTTATTTAGTACCCAGAATAATGATTATGGTCGGATTAAAAGCTAGTTTTTAAAAGGTCTATTCTAAAGTTGCACAGGAAAATAAAATTGCATTTTCTGCTTCTATCTAATATTCTGGGGGGAAGAGGGAAATGCAGCCACTGAGATTAACATGTGCATATTTATTTATGTTGCAGTAGTGCCCTAGGCTACAGTCTAGATCAGGGCCCACTGTAGTGGGCGATGAACACAGTTACTGCTACATTGTTGATTGTTTACAGATTGCAAAGAAGATGAGACACAGCCCTATGGTCTGCATCCAGCTGTAGGATCATGTGACTGTGCTGTGGCCTGCATTATATCTTACCCAATCAGATCTTCAGACAATAACTTGCTGCAGGGCCCCCAGCTGGACTAAGCCGTTAAGAATCCAGCCAGTACATTTGGGAAGAAAAAAGAAACAGGAGAAGAGAGAACAGAGATAAAGGAGACTAGAAGGAGATAAAAATACCAAGAGAGGAAATCAAAGAGAGATAAGAGGTTGGAAGAAAGCAGGTAGACCAAAGGCCCAGTTCTGATCTCTGATAAGAAAGTGCATATTATTGCTGCATGTCTTATCTGCTGTGGTCACAAGCAAAGTACTTTACAAGATTCATGGTGGTGTATGCCTGCATTTTGGAGATCGGAATCAAACACTAATAAAAGAAAGGAGGAATGTGATTGAGAAAGCTGCCACGCTTATCTTGTTAAAATTGGTTGTGTGCATTACCTTCCTTTGCTTTATTTACCAGTCAAATACAGTTAAAAATTGTCAAACTGATTTTTCCTTCCAGAATTTAACACTAAAATTATCATCATAAGATTATTTTACAGCTGAGGTATAAGCCCACAAAAATAGTTTCAAAATGGAAATACCAGCAGAAACTTTCACTATAAAGCTAGAGTAATAAAAAGTTATAAAACACAATGAACGATCCTTAATGATTAATTTTAAATTGTTTACTATATAGGGAAATAACACAATCTGCTGAAGATGCCAAAACACAGGAGTTAATATACTGTATCTGGTTTCCACTAATTTTCACTTAAATTGAAGGAATGGCCCATATAACTCTTAAATACAGAATCTGTGCAGCATCATTTATTGCAGGCAGTTCAAACATGTTGATTCCCTTGCTATGATCAGCTCTTCAGGGGCTGCATGACGATTTTTGCTTCCTCAGAATAATGCTGGAAAAACCACTTTATAATAACCTGTAGACAACTGATCGATCTAACTGATCGATCTATGTGTCATAATAGCAATTTTACATTGATGGGACAATTAGAACTTTCAGTCTTCTTTAAGGACACCTAAGCTTCCAGCCACAAAGAAAATGGAGACCCTATTGTATTTCCATTCTCTGAGGACTTCTGTTTATTAGAATATATGAAACCAATTTCAGACCCATCTTTAACTGTCAGTACTTAAATCAGTGGCCTCAACAGCAAACAGACTAAAATAATAATTCTCTGTGACCAGTAATAGAAGCTACATACTTTTTAAATGTCACCATATGCGCCGTTTTATACACTTCAAAAAGCAACATTCCCTCCCCTAATGCATACGCATGAATAACAGAGACATTTGTTTATCTTTTAAAATGTCACTTTCAATTCCTCTCCCATTAAAAAACACCCTGGAGGTTTCAAATCAGTTTGAAAGAAAATAATGTGTGTGTTTAAGTGAACAATACTTTGTCAGACTAGGGCAAAGAACTGGAGATTTCTGTAGGAAACATCATGAATTGGCAGCGAGATGAATCAAATGGCCTGATAGCTCTTTTTCCATCTCTAACATTTATGATTCTAGAAAGCCCTCGATTGTAACTCTCTGCATTTTAAAAGCATTATTGACCGCATGATTGCTAGTGCGCTCAACTCCAGCTAGACAGGGGTCAGCAACCTTTCAGAAGTGGTGTGCCGAGTGTTCATTTATTCACTCTAATTTAAGGTTTCGTGTGCCAGTAATACATTTTAATGTTTTTTAGAAGGTCTCTTTCTATAAGTCTATAATATATAACTAAACTGTTGTTGTATGTAAAGTAAATAAGGTTTTTAAAATGTTTAAGAAGCTTCATTTAAAATTAAATTAAAATGCAGAGCCCTCTGGACTGGTGGCCAGGACCTGGGCAGTCTGAATGCCACTGAAAATCGGCACGCGTGCCATAGGTTGCCTACCCCTGAGCTAGAATATATGGGTTGAACCAAAAAGTAAACCATCTTGCCATGCTGGACAGTTTGGGTTTTGCCATGAGTCCCAGGTATAGCACACTGCAGTAGCGCTTCCTGAAGATAACTAAGGCATGTTACCACCATGGCCACAACTTGGTCTGCATCTAAAAGGAAGGGCATAGGCTAAGATTTTCAAATGGATGCTTACATTTAGGCATCTAAAGCCATATTAGGCACTTAAGTAAATGGCTTGATTTTCAGAAGTGAATTAATTTGATCTTTACAATGCTTATGGTAAGTATTCCTTAAACTGCATATTTTGTAGGAAAAAACCCTCATCCCTTGATTAACTATATTACAAAGGATTGAACAGATTAACAATAAGCAAAACATTTACAGATTAACAAACTACACAGGATTATGCATAACATGAAGTTCAGCAACAACCTTGGATTAGATTTAAACCTATAATTCCACTTTGAGGCAGATATCTTAAAATATTAATAAGAGCTAGTCTTCTCAGTTTCAGTCCTCATTCAGGCATTCACAATAAGATCATCATTCATGTTTGACTGTCCCAGAAACACAGTGTGCAAGGTTGTGCTATTTATAAGTTTCTCCTTTTGGCCATGTACATTTAAAACAGTTAAAGCTGCAGGAAGAAGTAGCCAATTCATTCCTAATAAAGTTCCAATCTATATATTTACCAGCACAAACAAAAATAAACTCAAGCTTTCAATGCATCAGTTGAAGTACAGTTTGCTTCAATTGACTGGAAATGAACCTAAAAAAGAAGGGCAAAAAACAACAAATGTAAGAGCTTATTTTCTAAACTGATAATCCATATAGTCATTAAGGAATAAGGAGCCAATCCTGTTCTCAGTGAAGCTAATGGCAATATTATCTTTATGTTCTTTAACTATGTTCCAGCAGATTTACGTAGAAATCTTTCAGGCTTATTATTATTTGTATTAAAGCACTTAGAGGTTCCATCTGAGATCAGGGAACCATTGTGCTACGTGCGGTACATAGTAAGAGACAGTCCCTTCTATAGAGTTCACAGTCTAACAAGACAGAGAAAGTATGGGGAAGGTGTATTGGAAGAGGAGAGGTGCAGAGGCACACAGAAGTACCTTGCACAAGATCACAAAGCAAGTCTGTGTCCAAGCATGTAGTAGAAGCCATTCTCCCTGAACCCTAGTTCAGGGCCTCATCACTAGACCAGACTACCTTTAGTCATTCAGATTATATTTTTATGCTCCTAGCAACCATTTGTTTTTTACCATGCAAGATAGTGTCCTGGAGTTATATTTCTACCTTTATGGAACAATGCCTTTGGTTGTGAACGAGTATCGGGACATTAATCTTTTGTAACAGCTTATTGAGAAAACAAATAAGCAAAACCACTGTGTCCACAGTGAGAAAAATGGATGGCATGAAACAAAGAGTCACCGTGACCACAAATATCACTCAAAGACACAACATTAGCAGATCTTGAAAACTAATGTTAAAATCCCTGGAATATGTAAAAAAAGATCCAGTCAGAGTTTTGTTGTTGCTTTATTATGACGGTTTGTGAGTAGGTGCCTTTCCCAATCTACTAAAACACAGTCTACACAGAGTGTGGTTTGGTTTTATTAACAGAGAAATTAACAAGGTAAATTTAGTTCAAGCCTTCTCCCCAGGCTTGACTTGCTAGGATCCCTACCTCAGGACTGCTCAGCTACTGTAGTCTCAACCTTTCCAGATTACTGTGCCCCTTTCAGGAGTCTGATTTGTCTTGCGTACCCCCAAGTTTCACCTCACTTAAAAACAACTTGCTTACAAAATCAGACACAAAAATACAGAAGTGTCACAGCACATTATTACTGACAAATTGATTACTTTCTCATTTTTACCATATAATTATAAAATAAATCAATTGGAATATTGTACTTACATTTCAGTATATAGCATACAGAGCAGAATAAACAAGTCATTGTCTGTATGAAATTTTAGTTTGTACTGACTTTTAGGGAGGTAAATATCTGTTTAAAAAGTTAACCGTTTAAAAGATTAAAATGTCATTTAAATGGTTAACTGATTAAAAGGAGAGGGGATGTGGCCTCTGCGGTTGGGGCTGCTCTGGCCAGCCAGCCTAGGGGGCTGAGAGCTAATGTTTAGGGTCAATTAACTAGTAAGACTAATGCTTACCGGTTAACCGTTTAGTATTTTACATCCTTACTGACCTTGCTAGTTCTTTTTCTGTAGCCTGTTGTAAAACTAGGCAAATATCTAGATGAGTTGATGTACCTGTTGGAAGACCTCTGCGTACCCCTGGATAAGAAACACCGCCTTAAGGCTTAGGTCTTTTCACTCTCTAGCCCAACTCCTGTACATATGTATGGGGTAATGAAGCACCTGTGCCAATGAATTAGTAGGTCCCACTTAACATTTCTCATCGGAATGAAAACCACCTGCTAACTGGGTGGGTTCACAAGAAGACATTGCCACTTTGTTACACAGCTACATCTAAACTTGTAACTGGGGGAGGGAGGGAAGGTGGTTCCCAGCTCAAGTAGACAGTCCGACTAGCTCCCATAGAGCTAGCATTCTAAAAATAGTAGTGCAATCGCAGTAGCACAGGCAGCAGAAAGTGGGGGCATGAGCTAGCCACCCCGAATACCCAAACCTGCCGAGACCCTGTAGGTATGTACTCAGGTAGCTAAGCCATGCCCCGCTTGCTCTTGCCCATGCTATTGTTTTTAGTGCACTAGCTTGATGAGAGCTAGTGTGAGTATGTCTACTCGAGTTGGGAATCACACCCCCAGCTCCAAGTCTAGATGTAGCCTAAGAATACGTCTACACTGCGGGCAGGGGTGTGATCTGCAACTCATGAAGGTGTACCCATGCTAGCTGTAATCTATCTAGCTCACTAAAAATAGTGAGGGCTGGAACATGAGTTCCACAAGCCTGGCTGATTCCCCTCTGGGCTCTTATTCACTTATGCAGCCTGCACTGAAGCCTGGATCATTTTAAACTAGTTTTAGTTTAAGATAGCTATCTTAAAGCTAGCACGGAGCTGAAAGTCACACCCCAGCTGCATTGTAGATATACCCTAAATCTAGCCAGTTCCCCACTGCCATACAGCCCTTCATCACACATTATCACCCTTCTCAACTTACTCCTCTAACCCAAATCTAGCAGGGAAAGTCATTATGCAGTCCAGTGACTAGAAATTGAAGCTAGACAAATTCAGACTGGAAATAAGGTGTAAGGTTTTAAACAGTGAGACTAATTAACTATTGGAGCAATTTACCAAGGCTTATGGGGGATTCTCCATCACTGACAATTTTTGAATCAAGAATGGATGTTTTTTCCAAAAGACAGGTGCTGGGAATTATTTTGGGGAAGTTCTATGGCCTGTGTTGTACAGAAGGTCAGACTAGATCAGGGGTGAGCAAACTTCAGTCCACGGGCCACATACGGCCCATCAGACCATTTAATCCAGCCCTCAGCTCCCGCCGTGGAGCGGGGTAGGGGGCTTGCCCTGCTCCGGCGCTCCAGCCAGGGAGCTTGGTCGGGGGCTTGCCCCACTCCACGGGCTCCCAGGAAGCAGCTGGCATGAGCCGCCTTCTGGCTCCTACATAGTACGCGGAGGCTTTGCCAGATGGCACCGCCCTGTCCGCAGCTCCCATTGGCCATGGTTCCCATTGGCCTCGGAGCCGGAGTGGGGACATGCTTCCAGGAGCTGCTTGCCATAAGTGCCACCCGGAGCCTGCACCCCTGAGCCCCGCCTCGTGCCCCAATCCCCTGCCACAGCCCTGATCCCCCTCCCACCCTCCAAACCCCTCTCCCAGTGCAGAGTCCCCTGTTGTACCCCAAGCCCCTCATCCCCAGCCCCACCCCAGAGCCCTCACTCCCCTGTGCTCCAACAGCCTACCCCATCCCTGATCCCCCTCCTGCCCTCTGAACCCCTCGGTCCCAGCCTGGAGCCCCCTCTTGCACCCCAACCCCCTCAATCCCAGCCCCACCCCAGAGTCCTCACATACACACCCCTGCACCCTAACCTGGAGCCCCCTCCTGCACCCTGAACTCATCATTTCTGGCCCCACCCCAGAGCCTGCACCCCCTCCCACTCTCCAACCCCCAATTTCGTGAGCATTCATGGCCCGCCATACAATTTCCATACCCTGATGTGGCCCTCAGGCCAAAAAGTTTGCCCACCCCTGGACTAGATGACCACAATGGTCCCTTGTTGACTTTGAATCTACTATTTAAAACTCAACATCGCCTGCAAACAAAATGTATCATTCCTATAGCCCTTTAGGGAAATATTCTATGTCATTTTAGAAAGCTTTCTTTTCACTGACATCTTGTTTCCATTCCAAAGCTAAGTATTTCAAAATATACGGGGGGTTGTTATTAAACTACAAATCTTTTTATTTTGTAACATTTCTTTAAAACATGGCCTTCTAATTTGTGATGCAATTTTATTTTCCCCTCACATTTCTTCATGGAGGTCAGTTTTTTTAAAAACAAAAAGTACAAAAAGGAAAAAAAAAGATCATTTTATGATTCATTTTCTTTTAAATCAATTGTGTAAAACCCAATCCAATGGCCAGATAGACTTCAGTGGCATTACTCAGCTTCTGCATAATGGCAGCAGACATTGGCGCCTCAGAAATTATTCAAATCTTACTTCGTTACACCAGCTTGCTTAACGTGATTTTTCAGTGAAACGTGAACATCCTTTTAGTGCAACAAAATTTTAAATAGACTATTTTAAACAAAATTTCCTCCCCTCCCCTTCTTACACATTATCTCTCATTATTATAAAAAATAATGCTGGAAATACAAGGAAGCAAAGAAAAAGAGAAAAGTACACAAGTCATATAAATGACAAGGTTTGGTTCTACAGTACACCTCTACCCCAATATAACTCTGTCCTTGGGAGCCAAAAAATCTTACTGCATTATAGGTGAAACTGCGTTATATCGAACTTGCTTTGATCTGCCAGAGTGCACAGCTCCCCCCTCCCCCACCCAGAGCGCTGCTTTACCGCGTTATCCCGAATTCGTGTTATATCGGGTCGCGTTATATCGGGGTAGAGGTGTACTTCAGTATCTCAAGCTTAACAAAATGATTCAGAAACCAAGATCATTTTTTAAAGCTAAAAGATAGAGACTTGTGTGTCTAAATTCATGCTAGTGATACAAGGAATAACCATAAGAGTTCAATTGTAAGTAGTAGGCGTCTTTCAAAGCAATGAACAGCAGGCTGTACATATGCAGGAGAGGACTCTTGACTGAACATTTCTCAAGTAAGAGAAACTCCAATGTAGATGCAGCTGGATATTGTTGACACTTGAATAAGAAATAAATGTCTCATTGTAAAGTTCCCCAAAAGACTGATGTCAAATGAAGTTACCAGTAATGTTGCAGGAAGGATATTGCTTTAAATACAAGGAAACCAGAGGCAAATCAATCTAAACTTGCTATCCTAGATAAGTCAGAGGATGGTTATTCAAAGGTGATGTCCTTATATGTCAGAGTGGATTCTTAGTTTCCAAGCATATGCCAAGTACAGTCCTATGTAGTTCATTAATAGATAAATAAACATGAGGGGAATGGCAGTGCTTACTTTGTAATGAAAGAGGTGCTGGGGGTCAAGAAATTTTTTTACTTTCATAACTGACGTGGCAAACCCAGAGGTGCTGGGGCTATAAACTGCCAAGCCTGGAGGGGCTGAGCAAGCCCTGGCACAAATTAAGCACTGGATACAAGCAACGAGAATGACATTTGCTCTTTGACTCTTAATATAAAATCTATTCATAAATCCTCTAGCAAATGTAGCCAAGTTGTACAACACTGTGTTCAGCAAGGACATTCCCCTGTAGTTGTAAAGTACCAGAACTAATCCATACCTCTGTGCTGTGTATGAACATATCAGATCAGTCTATTATTTTAGCAAGTCTCAGATTAAGCCTGGTTGAGTCTGGTCTGTACTTGGATGGTAACTCTCCAAGCAAACCCCTTGCACTGCCGGAAATGTTGGTGATGATCTTGTTTTCCTCTGAGTCAGCACTGAACCAATATTCCAGCATGGTGCTGGGGCACAGTGTTCTTGGAGAGGCCATCTTTTGGACAAGGCTTATAATTGAGGTCTCAAACATATGAGATCACTAAGAGCCACTGGCGCTTCTCCAACTCTCAAAGAATAGAGCTGTTAGCAGCAATGCCCTAACCAAAGTCCCACTGGATAATAACATTCCTACTTTAATTGTCCCTCAGTTTTCATGATGCTCCTCAATTTCTGCTCTAAACAACTGTATAATGTTGCTGTTAGATGTAGTTTGTAAAACAGTTTGATTAAAGAGGCTATATAAAATAGTAATCATTACTACTTGTGTTGAGAAGCAGACAGCATAGCATCACAGAGTTATAGAGTTTAAGGCCTATCAGACCATCTAGTATGACATCCAGTATACCACAAGCCACCAACACCACCCATTACCCACACACTAAATTCAACAACTCAACTTAGACCAAAGTATTATAGCCTACAGACCACACCTGGAGATATTAAGTTTTTTAAGGAAATTGCAATTATAGTAATAATCTATATGGATTAAAAGGTCTGAAAGCCTCTAGGATAAATAATACCTTACCAGAATCCATCTGAATCCTAATTATTGTGTAATGTGCATCTCCCCACCTGACTGACAAAAAAACCTTACATGTGTAAAATTAATTTTAAATCTGAATGTCTCAAACATACTCCAAAAAGGAAAATGGCAAATCAGGATAGCAACCACACAGAAGCATACATCTTGCAAAAAAGATAACCCTCATATAGATCAGAGATGGATCTAACAGAAACAGAAAAAATATAGGTTTCAGAGTAGCAGCCGTGTTAGTCTGTATCCGCAAAAAGAAGAACAGGAGTACTTGTGGCACCTTAGAGACTAACAAATTTATATGTTCCATTCTATATGCATCCGAAGAAGTGGGCTGTAGTCCACAGAAGCTTATGCTCTAATAAATTTGTTAGTCTCTAAGGTGCCACAAGTACTCCTGTTCTTCTTTTTTTTAGAAAAAATATAATGGAAACTAAACCTATATCTACAATGCAACTTGTCACAAACCCATTAGTTTCTACAGATTTTAGTTTAACCTCAACTAAATAAATAATTTTAAGGCCTGATCTTGCAGCCCTTGCTCATGACATTAGTTTTAATGTTTGCAACAGATCTCAGGACTACTTACATTGAGAGTAGAAGTTAACGGGACTAACTCCCAGAAGTAAGGGTTATATGATCAGACTCAACAAATGACAACTCTATGTTCCATGCAAGTATAACTGAGTCAGTTAAAAAATATGAGAAATCATGATTTATCTCAGCCTCATGAAGATATAAGGAGATCCAGTGCCAAATCCTGCTTGCTTTACCTTGGTCATGCGATTAATTACATTGAATCAATGGAACTACTCTCAGGAGTAAGTTGAGCAAGGATTTGGTTTCTGAGCTTACATAATACCCTCCATGCATGCTGAGGATTCTCTGCATTTCACAGGATTGGGCCCTTGGGATTTAAATTTCTGAAGGAATTTCTGGAACTATTCTCAGCCTTTTGTATCTAACCATAGATTTTTACTTCAATATTCTCTGTCTGTCTTAGGTACTTGTATGGATTTATTCTCAGAATCCCTCTGTGAGCTAAGTAAAATTATCATAAGTCTCTGACCAGCAGGCTTGTACATCTCCAGTTCCTCTGTGGGTAGTTCCAGCTTTAGGATTGCCACTTTTGCATACATGAATATGTTCCCCTGGTTCCAGGAGAGATGCATGGCATTTTGAGGCTGTGCAGTAATTATGTACAAGCCCCTCGCCCTGATGCTTTCCATTGGAATTCTGAATGCATTAACTCTGACTGTGATTGGGGACTATTTTTGGAAGCATTATTTTAAGAAACCTGGGAATCCATTTCATTTTTAGTCAAGTACAGTAATTACTTTTATTAATGAAATAAGAAATCGTTCTGTTCGGTTTTAACTGGTTTGCATAGGAAAAGCTAAACAGCAGGGCTATTCAAAAACCTGGCCAGGTGACAACAACCCTAGCTAGCTGAGTTAGATTTCAATGGGCTAACAAGCAATCATCCTGTCTCCATATAATTAAGGCCTTTCTCCTTCAAAACTTGCCAGGCCATACTCAGTTCTTCCCTTTTTGTTGTGACCTCAACTTCAAAGACTTGAAACAATAATATCTTTGGCCCTAGCAGTTCAGTGCACATGATGTGCTGTTTATAAACAAAATGTAGAGAAGTAAAATAATGGCCCTGAGGTATCTGTTCTCTTCTGGTTTTAGATTCACGGTAGACTAGGCTGGAGCTCTATCATAGTTTCTGTCTTCCACAATTGGAAACTGGAGTTCACCCTCAATAAAGACAAAGCAACTTGTAGAATTTAGAGGTGCTTGCTATACAGGTTGGTTCTATTATGCCAGGAGTACACAAGGATCTACAGAGTAACTTCCAGTGATTAAGGCTATAGACTTGTTGTCAGGGGACCTGGGTTCTATTCCTAACCAAATTAATTTGGGTAGTATTTTATCACAATATGTGATTTTGGGCAAGTAACTTAACCCTTTGAGATTCAGTTTCCTGTTTGTCAAATGGTGCTTGCAGTCTGGTCTACTTACATCCCTTGAACTGTGGGAAACAGCACCCTGTAATTTATACTGTGCTGTGTTTAGTTTTGCCTGAGGGTTTATTTACCCTGACAGTGTTAGAACAGTTTGTTGGAGGGTGTGTTTGCTTTAAGGAGACTTACTACTAAATCGTTAATTGGGATTAAGAGCAGGCAAGAGAGTTTTCTCCTGTTTTATGCATTTGTTTAACACTTTCTTTGCCTGATGTTATCTATATGTGGCTATGAAACTTTTTAAAAAGCATGTCCAAATAACTTCTTCAAACATGTACTCACCTTGTACTGTCCCTGGAAGAAGATTAAAACCTTATAGAAGGTACAGATAAAAAGGGTTAATACTTACAGCAAGCCCGAGCTAGCTACAAAACATTTATATTACAGCTATTCGACTTCACCAAATTTAAGTCAGCCCCAGAAAGGCATGCTGGGAAAAATTCTTATAAAAAGGCAACACTCCACCAAAAAGCATTAGTAGGACCTAGAATTGGGATAAGTTTTGTATTATTCCTTTACATTTGACAGTTTTTTGATTTCCTAGGATTTATTCTTTACTTATTTAGTATAACATGAAATGTTTTTGCTTGAGGTACTGTTGCTATTATGTGAAACAGCCTATTTTTTCCTGAAAGAATAGCTATTAAAACAATTTTAAATAAATTAAGAGCCTGTATGTAACTATAACATTCCCAGTGCTACACAGAAGATCTAACTTTATTACACTTATTCCTGTGAGTAGGCCTATTCATTACATACATGGATTATGGCCACGCATATGTGTAAAGACTTCAGGATTAGGCCCACAATCTGAAAACACTAAATGCCAGTGGTACAATCTTCCTCCTTTCTGCAGTATTAAGATTAGTTTGTTTTGATCCACTGGGTTACTTAAGTAAATAGCAGCTATGTTAATTTTAGTAGGAATATTTTAAAATGGCAAACTAGAGCTTTCATTTCCTCATAAATGTCTAAAAGAAGTCTACATGAGACTTCCCTCCCCCCCGCCCTTACTCCCTGTTAGAGGTGAGTGAGAACTCCCATCCTGAACCATTCAGATTTGGAAGCAAAGTGTCTGTTACTTAGCTGCTATGTGGGACTAATTCAGGAAGAAAGTGAAAATAACGTACACTACGAGGGTGGATTAAAGTAAGTGGAAACCCTGAAATCTATAGTGGTGGAGATGAAGATATTCTTGCACATAAAAATGCTTTGGACAAAATGCAATTAGTGTTTTTTCCTGATTTCATTTAACACTTTCTTTGCCTGATGTTATCTATATGTGTCTATGAAACTTTTTAAAAAGCATGTCCAAATAACTTCTTCAAACATGTACTCACCTTGTACTATCCCTGGAAGAAGATTAAAACCTTATAGAAGGTAGTTGCACACTGATTTCAAATCCTGCTCTGTATATACATACTGTATTGTGCTGATCTTGTGAGTCATTTGCATGAGCATAATTCTACTAAATCCAGACACCCATCCACCACTGAGTGCAGTTGTTCATGGAGCAACTGGCCACTTATAATTGATATTAAACAAATTCTAGTGGTCAGTAAAAACCACTACATGTTAACACAGAGCGTTCATATAATGCATGGTACCCTCCAGTGAAATCTGCAATGATACACTGAGAGCTTCTAAAATACTGGTGAGAAAATCCTGTGTTTGGTGTTGTAAGAAAACATTTCGTATGTAATGTGGACTCAGTGAGCCTGAGATGTTAGGTTTATGGCCAATACTGTGGGCAAAAGGTATGTGTCGAAATGCACACACTATCAATTGAAGCCAAACTGTGTAGCCTCCTTAAAGAACTACATGTCTGTACAAGCGGCCTGGCATAAGCATAGACATCTACCATGTCAACAAAATGTGGCAAGTACTTCCCAAGTACCCACCCATACAGTGAAAGATTAACCCTGTAAACTATAGTGTCCTGAAATCTACTGACATGTTTGTTGCCTGTCATGGGATCCCCATGTGATTTATTCCATCTATATATGGGTCTAGTGACGTCCTCAACACCTAATGAATATTTATCATGGTTCACATGATGATCTACTGCTGGATCCTGAGTTGCTGACACACCCTTTGACCATCATAATATCCTCTGTTCTTATTACCCTGTAGGCTAAATTTTCAAAAAAATGCAAGATCAGATTTTTCAAGGGCTCAACACCCATAATTGCAGCAAGGTTTTTAAAAGAGCTTACTCGGGACCTAGCTGCTCCCATTCTGGTACTTGGCCAGATTTTCAGAAAAGCTGAGCAATCCACTGTGCAGAGCGCCGATGAAAATCTTGCCATATATTTGAATACCTAATTGGAAGCTGAACCCATTTTAAAAGCTGGCCCTGATTGTGGATTCTGAACTCTTTTGAGTATTCTGGGCGGTATCACCCAACTTTGCAATGGAAATTTTCTGACTCACTCCACTGATGACTAAGATTTAATAACATTATATTACCAAGCCTATTATTAAGTCAGTCATAAGGAAAATAGACTTTAATTAAGAGTGTTAAAACCAGACAATAGAAGATGGTCCTCTGAAATGCTTTTCAAATCAATAAGCATTGAAATGCTTCAAGTACAGTAATAAACCTACATTTTGCTGATGAAGTAAAAAGCGTTGCTGGCTTTTTTTAATCTGCTTGACTGTGAACTGGTAGAGGGGGGTGGGGTTGAGAGGAAATAGTAGCCTGAAGCTGCAACTTGAGCACTGCTTCCTACCCATGTGACTCCCCTTCTTTACTAACCATTATTCTTAGCTGTTCTTTGGCTTCAAAGGCTTCCTTTTCCCTATATTTGGTATCAGAATATGAATTTATATTTACATAATCTATCTTGACTACTAATCCACATTGAAAAACAGTAATGTATTTTTTAGAGATTAAGCCTGCTTTTAAGTGATTAGAAATTATTTTTGATGTTTGAAAGGCAGATTTATAGTGTGGAAGATTGGTTTGCCCAATTTGCTGGTTATACTATAGTTCTGTCTGAAACTGTAGCAGCACAAGCAAGCAACATTAAAACTAGAGCCAATGAATAATTCGTAGCTACTAAGGGTTAGTGAAGGAAATTAGATGAGGCAATTTAGAACAACAAAGATGTTACCTTTTTGGTTTCTGATTTATTTATAGGTTTCTCCTCCATAGTAAATACAAAGGAAAGAAGAGTACACTCAAACTAAATTGTCAAGCTATTTATCATCATTTAAAAAAAAAAAACCTTTTTAAAAAGGTTCAACTATTTAAAGTTACTGCTGGGAAACCGGACTAATGAAACTAATTTCTTTAGCATACTTTCCTCCCTTTCTCACATATACATATCAGTTGTAGCTGGGGGTTGCTCATGATATTTATGCATTACATTCATACGGCTTTCAAAGCATTTTACAAATATTAATGAAAGAAGACTCACAATGCCCCTATGAGATAGGTAGGTATTTCTACCACGCAGGCAATGTGGTTCAAGGTACTGATCACAAATACTGAATTCCAAACCTAGCTCTGTTACAGTCTCCCAGGAACCGATTCCTACTCTGCATTCCCGTCTAGTCTGGACGCGATAAATCGAACTCAGAAGTGCTCCCCGTCGACTCCGGTAATCCTGCTCGCCGCGAGGAGTACGCGGAGTCGATGGGGGAGCCTGCCTGCCGGGTCTGGACGGCGGTAAGTTCGAACTAAGGTACGTCGACTTCAGCTACGTTATTCACGTAGCTGAAGTTGCGTACCTTAGTTCGATTTGGGGGTTTAGTGTAGACCAAGCCTTAGCCTTCCCCAGAAGCCCAAACAAATAGATGGGCTCATTACAGTGAGCCCTGAAGGTCAACATCTTTGGGTTATTTCTGCCCCAAAGAGGAGGGGGATTGAATTTCAAAGGTGAGGCACCTTCACATTAAACAGCCAGCCAGTAGCCCTCTTTTAGGCTGCAGCCTGAGGTTCTTTGCTGATTGTAGCTGGCTCTGAGGTGCTTTGCCTTTGGAAAGATGTCAGTAGTGCATTTCTCAGAGCACTTTTGCTTTTGTTCAGCACGGACAGGCTCATGCTCCCTCCCCACACAGACATGGCCGTCACTTTGGCTGCTGGTGTTGCCAGCTGGGCTAGCTGGCCACTGCACCAACTTGAACTCCTCAGCATCCTGTAGCCAAATTTTTACTGTGGGTACTCCTCAGACAGAGGACAGGTGGGGTAAGGGAAGGGTGGTATTAAAGTCACCTTGCAGCCTCTCCTCCTTAGTGAGTCTGCACCCACCCAGTATTTACACCGGAGTCAGACATTCCTATATACATTCCTATAGAAATTACAAGTTAGGCACAGTAAAAATAAGAGATTATGTGAAATTTCTTCAAAACACCTTTCTTGATCGATTTTCAAGTGGTATTTAAATAGTACCTGATGTCTAACTTAGTAAGATAGAAAAGGATGGGTAGTCCTATCAAATAGTCACCTATTAGGTGAATTAAATTCTGGTTTACTTGGTCCTGCCTCAGCACAGGGGATAGACCAGCTCTACATTTTTCTGATTAATGTTGAAAGCACTGTCCTTCAAAGGAGGATGACGCTTTCAGGAGCCAACAGAGTTTGCTATTCTTTTTTGTCAAAAAAGAAAGCCAGCTTCTAATGGACTGTCTGGCTTTTTCAATGCAGAATGAGTTTACTCCTCAGAAACGTTTTAATCCCAAAGCTGGTAAAAGATTAACCATAACTGAAAATGTGCAGAGTAGTTCTCTTTAAGATACAGTCAAGTCCTTGGCAGATGAGGTGTTCATAGCAGGTGCTGGATTTGCTATAAATGGACAATTTATAAACAGAGCTGACAACTGGGAAAACAGAGCAGTGGGAATGCTGTCATTCCAGAGACCAGTAGTTGATTTCCTATCAGATGGTCCCCAGCATGGAATTATTGATAACTACTGTTCTGAAAGAGAGCCAGTTGGCTTATGCATGAAAGGGTTTTACCTCAATTCATGTGAGAGCTACTGCTAGATATTTTCAGTAGGCCAGTGCAAATTAGCTCCTTAAGTTTGTGCTTCCTTAATTAACAACTTACATTGTTTTTCCTACTTAATTTCTCTACTGACTGCACTGTATGTATTTCCTGTGGAGTGAAATCCAAAAGCAGTTTTATTTAAAAAAGAGAAGTCTAAGTATAGTATAATGTTTTGCCTTTCATTTGGTTGTCTGAGAGAACTGCTTGACTAGCCAGGCGTATTTGCACCTCGTAAGTTTTAGGTACTAAACTTCAGTGAAGATCCCTTAAACTGGACTTAATTCCACAATGATTTAATCATTTAAAGCATCCAGAATAAGAACCAGGGACGCTAGCATGTGTCATAGCTGATACTGTAACTGAGACACTTCTGATCCTGAGAAGTAGCCAGCCTGGGAGCCAGGCCCATCGTACCATTAAACTTCATGCTCCTTGGTTTTCGGTGATCATCTCTTTCACTTAGCATTCTGATGCAAAGGATGTAAAGCAGGAGTACAGACTTCCTCACAGTGGTTTATTCCTAAGCACTGATCTGTTTTCTTTGTCAGAAGCATGCCAAGGAATTAAATAGAAACATAGAAAAGTTGAATGATGTCATTAGAACATTTCTCTTTTCTTGCTTGGAACTCTGCTTCTTCGCTACTTCTTCCATATCTGTAAATGTCTAAGCTATACATACAGGCGGCAGAATGCCTTTATTTGGGGTGGCATTACAGTCTGGGCCCCATGCATGATGCAATTATGGGGTACCACAAATGGCTACAGAATCTCTTTGCCTTGGAATGATCTCGGCCTTCTTGCATCCTATTTTAGCTTACAGCTTTTTCATTTTGGAAGAGTTTAAATTATGCAGGAAACAAGCCTCCATATAATCTGGCAAGTGATTCCCACTTAGGAACAAAGCAGCGGCGTATGACAGTGATGGTAAGTGATTCTGACACCCTGGAGAAAGTACATGGAGCTTCAAATTCATGTGACTGGGTCATAAATAATTAAAATGAAAGAAATCTGTTGCCTCCTCTTGAAGTGGAGCTAGTGCCAAGTGGCAATGGGAACTAAATGCAGCGTGTGAGTTGAGTAGAGATAACTGTAGTTCCTACATGTCTTTTAGATGCCTCTCAAGCCAATTGCTTCAGTGACAGCAAAATATCAAGGTTCTTCAACTTGAAATGACTTGCAACAAGCACATATTAAAAACCATATCCTGAATTTGAGTCGGAGATGAACGACTACCCTACAAGAATAACAAATTTATCTATTGAAACCATACTGCAGATTTAAGATGTAGCAAATACATTTATCTTCATCTCTGTGAAAAGAGATCAGTTTCTTTTTTTAGTTTCTTATCTTGTTTGCAAGAGAACTGACTGCACAGCCATAGCTCAAATAATAATATCTCTCTGTGGCTAACAAAAGAAACTGAAGTTCATGAAGAGCATGAGGCTTCAAAACACATGGCAATGGATAGTTTGATGGTGTATTGAGACCACTGCTTCTCACACTGACCAAAATTGTCTTACTGTTTCCTTGTAGTCCCCCATCGGTCTATATCCATTTGTTGTTTCTTGTCTTATACTTAAATTGTAAACTCTTCGAGGCAGGAACTGTCTTTTTGTACAGCACCTAACACAATAGGATTCTGGTTTATGAGTGGGGCTCCTAGGCTCTACAATTATACAAAGAATAAATAATAATTGTAATTGACAAATCAAAGTAATACAATTGGCTAACAGCCTGGATCCAAAATGTATTACTCAAAGATAAAGCAAGACATCAAAAATGCTAGTTTCAGAGAAGCAATGGCAAGCTTCCCTTTGATACACCTTGCCCTGCAGCCCTCAAAGCATATTTTCTCTTTCTACGTGTTTTGTGAAGTGCTTTGTTTGCCTGCAGTGCCTAACTGTGTGCATTTAACTCTGGGAAAAAAACTCTACTTTGTACATGCAAATTAGGTGCAGCCATCAGGCTCCTGACAAATCACCAGTGTGGCCCTCACACGGCAAAGTTTGTGCACCTCTGTCTTAGAGTGTGTTGTGTATGGCTGGGCCACCAGTATTTTAAGGATATGCGTTGGGTTAGGTTTGTGTCATGTATACTAATTTGTTCTGTAATGGTTTCACAGTCACTTTGCAATGAAGAGACACCTAACAACATGAAGAGTTAATGTCTCCAGTCAGTCCGGTGGCCTCTGGTAGCACAGATAACCTCCTCACCAGTCAAGCAGGGATTAAAGATCTTCTGTGTTTACAGTCAGACCCAACTTGCTGCACCTGTGCAGCTTGTCAGGCCTGGAAGCTGGTCCTTAAAAAGAAGGAACTCGGCCCGTTTTGGGTGGCACTCTATATCAAGCAGAGCTAGAGACCTCAGATCTCAGCACTGGGTTCCTTACTGAGACCAGTCTGAGCGTACAGCCAGCCTGAGCCCTCTGAGAAAGGAAGATGGGCTGGTTTGTTTCTTTTGTTAAAATCCTCAAGACTAACTCTTAGCCTTTAGGCATGCAGGATGGGGAGGGAACTGAGACTATCTGTGGGATCTATAAGAGGGAGCCTGGCTCCTTGTGGGCTGTGGAACTATTTTCCTTTTCATTTGCACTGTATTACACTCTTTCTTTGCCCCATGCTACCCTCTTAGAAGGTTGTGGACTTGCTAAGAGGTACAGCTGGATGGCTATGCCCCATACTCCAGGACTGGACCACAAGACTGCTGTTGACGGGAGAATGAGGTAAAAAGTAAGTAAGTGAGGTGCCTGCCTTCACCCCAAGAGGTTGATCTTGAGACACAACCTTTAACACTTTCAGAATGTCAGACCATTATGAGAAAGGTCAATAAGTGCCTCTAACATACCTTTTGAATATTATTCATTGTTTGTATAATTTGATCATACGTCTTCTCTAAATGAAACGGCCTTAAGCTATCAGTCACTCCTTCCTCGTCTCTCATAACTTTCCTGCCTTGAAGGTTGTCTTTGGTTCTTCTTTTGATGGTCAACAGTCCTTTTTTCCATGCATAAAAATTAAGTTAGTCAGGGATCTTGTCTATCTGTGCTCTTCTACCATATACACAACCAAGGCTGACATCAGCCCATCCAAAAAGACTAAATATTCCATCCTTTATCATTGATTAAGTGGGGTTGTTTTCTCTTGCGTATTGATCTCCAATTTCCTTTACCATCACCCTTGAAAACATTAAATTTATATTAATACAGAAAATGCATTTTTAAAAAAACTGTTTATTTCTGTTTTATGTGCATCTCTAGATACACCCCAGACGAAGGAGATTTTCCAAGTGAGTTTGACTTGGGGTCTTACATCTCCAGCATGTGGAGCAAGAAATAAATATGCAATGTCCGTTATATTTTGTAGGAATTGCATATTTAATTCCTGAAAATGTACTGCTGAAACGGATTTTAACCAGTGCCCCAGTTTACTGAAGAGAGACTAAATAGAATGCTTCTGTACAGATTCACAAGGAAGTTTCTGTGAAGGCAGGAACCACCCTTCCTTCAAGGGATACTATTACAATTCATTAAACTTTCAACAGACTATGTGCACAATGGTACTTATTATGAAGAAACTTCTAGGAGCTCCTCCTCCATAGTTCAAGCAGGGAGCTGTGACTGCTTCTATGCTATCTCTACCGCATAGTTAGAAGAGGGAGCTAACAAGCCTGATTCTCCTCAAAATCACAGAGTACTTTTACCCCAGTGTCACTTCGTTGACTGCTGTTACTCCTGATTTATGAATGGTGTAACAGAGTGGAGAATAAAGCTCTAATTGCATTGGTAATCTGGTGTGTGAAAGGTTTTAAACATTGCATAAATTCACAAAACCTTAAAAAATAAGGTTGCATTTGAAATATGGTTTGTTCAAAAGAATTAAGCCTCTTTTTAAGCCTTAGTATTAATAGAAAGACTTCCTATATCTTCACTTTCCCTGTCTCATCTGTGTATCAATCAGTTTGTTACCGAGTCATGCAACAGAATTTATGTTCTCTCTGTTTTCAGGAATTTTATTGGCACAAGTATCAGGGGTAGCCGTGTTAGTCTGTATCCACAAAAACAACAAGGAATCCAGTGGTACCTTAAAGACAGATTTATTTGGGCATAAGCTTTTGTGGGTAAAAAACCTCACTTCTTCAGATGCATTGGCGCAGTAAGATATACAAGTTTGCTAGGGTACATTGAATACTTTGGACTGGGGAGGCTTCACAGCAGTAATGGGGTTTCATATTGTGTATCCATTTTTCATGACAGTTCAGTCCTGAGAAGCAGCCAGGTTCTCCTACATTGCAAGGCTGTTTCTGGAGCATCTTGTTTTTCACCCACCCTTATTCTCTCTCTCCCCCCGACCCCCAGGGCCGGCTCTAGGTTTTTTGCCGCCCCAAGCAAAAAAAATTTTGGCTGCCCCCCGTCCCAGCCCTGGGCTCCTTGCTGCACCCCCCTGCTGCCCCAGCCCTGGGCTCTCCCCCCCACACACACCCCCTGCCACCCCAGCCCTGGGCTCTCTCCCCCACACACACACCTGCACCCTCCTTCCGCCGCAGCCCTGGGTCACTGGTAACTCGCTCCCACGGCAGGTCATTCAGCAGGAATTTTAGATGTGCACAGAACACAGACAGGATTGGTTCCCATATGGTTACAGAACTGCAGTAAAGTGGAACAATTTTCAGCTTGTGTGATTGGAGGATATCTGGATGCATATTATAAGACTGTCCTACATAAATGAGGAAAAGTTGAGGTGCCTTTATTATTCTTTTGTTCCACTCTTTCTTTCTATGGGGAATTTGGCAATGCAATATCACTGTCTTCCTTTCAAACTAACAAACAAACAAACAAGGCAATGGCTGTTGAATATAGCAATTCCAGTCCTAATAACCACTGGGAAGCATTTCTTGCTCAATTTTATCCGACTTTTTCTACAGCAAGTTACAGTGGATCAGTATATTTGATTTGGGAGAAATGAAGTAACAGCTGCCCAAATTGAGCTTGAGCACTCCTGAATTTTGAGGTGTTCAAATCTGGAAGGCAGGTGCTGGGGGAGGGGGGCTGTAGCTCCGCGGGGGAGCACGGTAGCATGTATGCAGCAGTGTGTCTGGCGCTGCGCGGAGCCAGACATGCTGGTCTGAGTGGCACAGTAATGGGGTTGGAGGGTTGGATGGGGCAGAGGTTTGGGGGGGCAGTCAGGGACAGGGAGAAGGGGGGGTTAGATGGGTCAGGGATTTGGGGGGGCAGTCAGGGGACAGGCAGTGGTTGGGAGTCCCGGGGGTTTGTCAGGGGACAGGTAGGGGGTGGGGTCCTAGGACGGAAGTTGGGGGGGGGTCTCAGGAGAGGGCAGTTGGGGACAAGGAGAAGGGAGGCTTAGATAGTGGGGTGGGGTCCCAAGGGGCAGTTAGGGGCAGGGGTCCCGGGAGGGGGCAATCAGGGGACAAGGAGCAGCGGCGTTTAGATAGGGGGTGGAGTCCTGGGGGGCAGTTAGGGGCAAGGGTAATCAGGGGACAGGGAGCAGGGGGGGTTGGATGGGTTGGGGTTTCTGTGGGGGGCAGTCAGAGAGAGTGGATGGTGGCAGGGTGGGGCTATCCTTCCTGTGGAGTGTCCTATTTTTTGAATGTTAAAATATGGTATCCCTACTCACAGCACAGCTCTCCATTCACAGCAGGCTGCAGCATGAGGTCTCAGCTTCCTCACTCCCTCCCCCTCTTTCCTGTTGTTAGTGGCCAAGGGAATGCTGGGAAATGTAGTTCTTTCCCTGCTCCAGGGCTGGCTCTATAGTAGTGGTTCCCAAACTGGGGTTTGTGAACCCCTGGGGGTTCACAAAGTGTTACAGGGGGTTCTTGGGAAAGAATTCCCTAATGGTGGACAGAGCAGTCCATAGGGACCCTGGGCAGCACGGGGCAAGCAGCCCGGAGCCTCTGGACTTCCAAGAGCTAAGCAGATCAAAGCAAGCATATCTATCACACTGAGGAGATTTAAACTTCAAAACTCCTTATAAGCAATGGAAAGGGAAGTGGATATTTTTTGCTGTTTTTAAAATAAATAGGCAGCTAGTATTGTTTTTAAAATTATTATGAAGAACAAGTTTAAGCTTTGTTGTAGCATGCGTTGTTTGCCTGGACTGCAAGACCTGAATGCTTGTGTAGGAGGAACTCTGAGCTGGCTTCTTAAATACCTTTATGCTGTTTCACATCTGATACTCCTTGATGAAACGTAGGAGCCTTGTCTTATAACAGGCTTATTCAAAGTGATACAAGCTACGAAAGTGAGATCTTGGAAGAGTGTTGCCGTTTTCATCATGTAATAAAAATACTGTAATGATAAATAATAATTAATAATAAATAGTGTGTAATAAAATGTGTTTTTATGACATGCTTATATTTCCAAGATCACTACTTTTTATAGTTTATACTGAGGTAAAGGAGAAAATCCCTGGAAATATTCATTTTTAGGAGGGGGTTCGTGAGACTTGACATTTTAGTGAAAGGGGTTCACAGGTTGTTAAAGTTTGGGACCCACTGCTCTATAGGTAGGGAGCTGACCAAGGAACTACAGCTCCCAGGGCCCCCTGTTGGTTCTCAGCTCCCATGCTGGATCCCTGCCGCCCCTGCAAATGGGCTGCCCTAAGCACGTGCTTGCTTTGCTGGTGCCTAGAGCCGACCTGCTGACCCCTCTAAGTGCCAGGGTTCTTCTCTCCTACCATTTAGCCTACAAAATATTGATTTTCTTCTGAGAACTCTGTAACCTGGATCCTGCCTGATTGTGCAATAAAGCATGCAAGGAAAGGGCTATGCAGAAATCAGTGTGCAAAAGAGAGGATCGCTTTACCATCCCTGGGAAACGCACTCAGGTCACCATGTCTGAAGGGCTCAGGAAGTGTGATGAATGTGCTCCTTCCTGAGTACTACTGCTCTTCAAGTAAAGAATGTAACAGCTTGTAGTAGTGTGTTATTTACAGCCAGTCATACCTCAGCTGACCTGAGCTAACAATCAAATTGGTGTGACTAAATTAGAATGCCTAGCAGATTTTCCTGTGGCCTGGAATAGAGATTTGGTTGATAAGTATGCCTGACTTGGGAGACTAACTGACTGGCATGTAGTGATGGTGCAGAGAGTGGATGAAAGAGGATTGTCTACATTAAGGGCTGGTCTACACTTGGGGCGGGGGGATAAATCTAAGATATGCAACTTCAGCTACGTGAATAGTGTAGCTGAAGTCGAAATATCTTAGATCGATTTACCTTGGGTCCTCATGGCACGGGATCGACGGCTGCGGCTCCCCCGTGGACTCCACTACCGCCGCTCGCTCCGGTGGAGTTCCGGAGTCGATGGAGAGCGCATTCGGGGATTGATATATCGCGTCTTAACGAGACGTGATATATCAATCCCCAATAAATCGATCGCTACCCGCCGATACGGCGGGTAGTCTGGACATACCCAAACCCACACAACTGAATGTCACTATAATCTACGCTGATGGGCTGCTGGACTAGCTTGTCCACTGGACAGATCTGGCATACCAGTCCCTATGTTCCTAAAATACCGTCCTATGCTATACCTCCCTTAAAGGTGCTATACCTCCCTTACAATCTAAGGCCCCACCCTGCAAATCCACATTATGTGAGTAGTCCCAGTGATTTACATTATTTACAACTCCCCCCACACTCCCATTTGAAGAGAGCAGTATTTTTGTTGATTTTCTTGAAAATACGCATTTTCAAGTCTGTTTATTCCAACTGTTTAGTCAAACAGATCTGTACTACCTGGACCTGATGGGGCAAGGTCAGGCGCCAGGTGCCTTTGGGAGGTACTAATCATGAGTGGAGGATGCTCAGCACTTTGCAGGATCAGGTCCATATAGCATAGACCTGTTTGACTCTCTGGAAGACAAATATGAGCTAATCACAACACTGTTCACATGTGCTCCCAGCAATGCAGTCCAAACAGCACTATGTTTATGAAAGATATTTGTTTAAGGATTGCTGACTTTCCTAACAGTTCTATTTAGCAAAATTTGACCTCAGGCTCCGAGACTTTCCCTGTTTCACTGCTGAATGCAATCAGAAGCAGAAACTACCATTGCACTATGCCCATAGCTATTGTACCTGAGGCACAGGCAACCCCACCTCTTGGGCTGATGTTGAGCACAGACACATTCCCAAGGCCATATATGGAAGTTGGCCCACATTGATTTTGTGCAACTTACACAACTGATCTTGAGTCAAGAAATCAAAGATACTGGCACCTGAAGAGGGCTGTCTGAGCTCAAGTGACACCACCCGACTCATGCATACACACACGAGTGTGCACACACTCTCTCTCACACACACACACACGGGGGGGTTGTCCCCATACTCTGTTGGGTTCGTCAGCTGCTGCACATGAGCAGACTGCCCACTAATCTATTGCCTCCTTGTTTACTACCTAACTTTGCTCTCTCTTCTACATTTGGTCACTTTGCTCCCCTCACCTGTCTCTCTTTGCCCATCAATCCCCGGCCTTGCCTCTCTCTTCATCCTCCTGCTCTCACTTTTGCTAAGCTGTGAACTTGCAACTTGCCTTCATGATAAGTTTGCTTGATCTTCTGCCTTCTTTTCTCTACTCGGTCCTACTTCTCCTCTCCTATCCACTCTCTGGTCTTGCATCTTCGGTAGCTCTTTCCCACCTCAAACTCTCTCCCTCCTCCACCTCTCTCCCATCCTCATCTTCTTAAATAAAGACAAAGCACTAACTTGGTGTGTGCCTGCCAGTCCCTATTCAGTTTACATGCATGTTTGATCCCTTTGGTCCATTCTTTGCCTCTATAGACCAGGAGTGTAAACTTTCTTTAGCAAGGGCCAAATTACCTTTTTTCCCCCGAATCCATGAGTCAGAGGTAAAAACTTTACCATCAAGAGGCAAATTTCACGTTCACACTGTACCCCTACCTCCCACTTTTTGCAAACTTTCCCTCTCTCAATCTCCACCTACTTTTGGACACTCACCTTCATCCCTCTCTCTCGTCCCCTTCAGGGGCATGCTTCCCCTCACCAGTCCTCTCGCACTCTTATTGATCCCACTTGCGCACCCACTTTCCAGGGGCACAGTACTCCCCCATCACCATCAACTTTTTGGGCACATTGCTCCCTATCTTGGGACCTCAATGCCCCTCTGGGCTCTGGTGTTGCAGGGCTCAGTGGTGTGAGTAGATGCGAGGAGGAGACTCTCTTCTGAGGCTACCCTGCAGAGCAGCAGGAAACAGTGAGAGGGAAGAGACGCACCTGCTCTCGCGCACGCCTGTTACTATGGGGCTCAGGAGCCAGGAAGAGGAGAGAGGCTGAGAAAAAGTGTCCTTTCCAAGACTAGGCTTTGGGTCCTGGTGATTGCAGCTGCTGCTCAGGAAGAGCCAGGAGAAAGCTCACTTGCTTTTGCCCCCTCAGGCATGAGTGTCACCCTTCAGTTTCTTCCACTCAGACCTCCACCCTTTTCGAAGTGCAGAGCTGTGGCCAACGACTTTGAAGTGTGGGGAAGGAGTTGAGGGCTAGAAGAAAGTGTTCTGGGACCTGATCCTGGGACTGGCCCATAGGTTATATTTAACACTCTGGCTTTAGGTCTGAAAGCCCTTTGGAGCAGGGACTGTATTTTCCTATACAGCAGCAAGCACAATGGGGACCCCATACCGACTGTGGCCACTGTAACATAAATGATGAAATACTAAATAAAAGCAATGGAATCTGGCAGGAACTCGCCACTCTTTGCTTCCCTCCTTCACCCTTCTCCCCTCTTTCAATCCTGTACCCTACTTTGAAATCTCCAAGCTACTCCAGATGTCAGACACCTTGATTTGTCAACCTCCTAACCTCCCTTCCTCCTTCCCAAATTCCTCCCCTCTTTTAACATCAGTTACACTCTCCTCTGACTTCTTCCTTTCTTCATTCAAGTACATGGGGGTTTCCCATATACAAAAGTGATGGGCAGACACACACACCCTCCTCCTTCTAGCTGTCAGCTCATCTCCATCCTCCCCTTTATTTCTAATCATCAATATGTTATGTGAGCAGGCTGCCTAGTTCCAATGGCTTGGCTTCTTGTCCTCTAGCTTCCTCCCCAACCACTTCCTTTCTGGCAGATCACCCTCTTTGATCATCAAATCAGGTGGCTGAGGGTAGGAGTCAAAACCTGGAACTGCCAAATCTCTATTTCTACTGAGACTATCCTTTAATCCAGCTGTTTATTAGAATTATAAGGTTAGAAGGGAACGCAAGGGTCATCTAGTCTACCCCCTGCCAAGATGCAGTATTGAAGTAACTCATGAAATCATAGAATATTAGGGTTGGAAGAGACCCCAGGAGGTCATTTAGTCCAATCCCCTGCTCAAAGCAGGACCAACACCAACTAAATCATCCCAGCCAGGGCTCTGTCAATCCAACCCTTAAAAACCTCTAAGTATGGAGATTCCACTACCTCCCTAGGTAACCCATTCCAGTGCTTCACCACCCTCCTAGTGAAAAAGTGTTTCCTAATATTCAATAACTTTCCTAATAACTCAGAAAAGTATCAAAAGGCATAATTATAGGGTGTGGCCATATACAATGAGATGTGAAACAGTGGCACAAAAGAGGCACTGTGGTGGTGTTCCAAACTCCTTGTCACTCTCCCAGCCAAACTTTCAAGGGACTGGAATCCATAGTATAACTTCCTTTTAGCTAGACAGGCTTTGGAAACATTCATAGGTCTTCCCAGGTGGAGCACAGAGGACAAGTACTTCTAATATTTTCTTCTCATGGTTGTGATAGGTGGATTATGCAGCTGTGGATTATTCAGTAGCCCATTTCATACTTCTCTTCCACATTTATGACAATTTAAGCAAACAGAAGTAATATCTGAGAACCTGTGAGATTTCATGGCTATATCTCTTGGAAAAAGGGCACTCATTCCATTCTGTGAGGGATGAGCATGACTAATTTCAGCATATTCCCATAACTCTTATCTAGCTCTGAATGGAAAAAAAATTAAACTGATAACACCCTTAGCAATAGTAACACCGTTGGCAATAGACAAGAGCAATTTTGGCAGTGCTTCTCTGGAGATAATTTACCTCTTAGAATTCTTCTCCCCAACATACTTTCCAATTTCTCTGTGAACAGTCAGAATTTAAATCATGTATTCCTTGTAGTCAGCTGAGATGTTTTGCAAGATTTTATTTGGGACAAGCAATTACATACACCTCTAAATTTAAAATGAAGTTTAAGAATAGAGCTGGGTGATTATTATTTTTTTTTTGCAGCAAATGTAAAGGTTGCTGTTAAATGCATTTTTCAGGGCTTCAAAAAGCTATTCACAAATTCAGGCTGAATTTGGCAAATAGTTTCAGCTGATTTTTTAAATTAAGTCCATGTTGACACTTTTGAAATGAACTGTCTTTGGCTCTTTAAGAGGGAGGAGGCCGGGGCATTTGTAACTCATTGACTGACCTCAGTTGGGCTTAAAAGAGAGCACCTGGGCCTTAGTGAGAAGAGATACCTGGTGAGTGAGAGTTACCTGAATCAGTCAGGAGAAGGGCAGGTGAGAGCTGGCTGGAAGTGAAAGATTGGCTGTTAGAGCCAGGAAACTGTAGGTGTTTCCTAGGTGAGGGCTGAAGGCAGGAGAACAGCAAGAGGGATTGGCTAGCTGACCTCCCCAAGCCAGGGCCAAAGAAGACTGAAGGCTGGAGAGCAAGAGAGAGACTTGCCTGCTGACTTGTAATGGGATAGCTGAAGCTGAGGGCTGGAGTAAGATAAAGGCAGGGGAACAGCAGACATGTCCATGCTATAGCGCTGGACCCAGAGGAACAGGAGGGCCAGAGAGAGTGAGGGATGCTCCCCTGGTAAGAATGATCTCCCAGCAGAAAGGCTTTGGGGGTTCCCACTAGGAAGAACAGGGTTGCACTCTATTTGGAAGGGCTGGGATGGCTGGCCTGGCAGGAGGACAGAAGAGGCTTGACATAGAGCTAAATATGGTGAAAGATGCCTGAATGTGGTGTGTGCTATGTCGATGGACAAGAGGATGTGTGATTTTAAGGAGTACCTGCACAATGGGTGTTAATGGATTATGTTTGAGAAATTTTATTATGGATGATTTGCACTAGGTTTTTGGTAATAAACCAGCCCTGAGCAGAGGTATTATTAGGCAAGAAAATTGCTGTGAAGCAACTGGGGACTCTGAAGGAGGGAAAACGAGGCAGATGCACCTGTTCTGTTTCACCTGCTAGTGGAGGGTACCCAGGCAGGGCTAGCCTATGACAAACTGTTTTGACATTTGATTTGAATGGACATTGTGTTTGGAAAACATTGTTTCATGTCAACATTTGAAAGGTTGAACAACATCTTTTCAGTTTTTCATTTCGTGGAGGGGGAAAAAAAATTCTGTATTGGTTTGAAACTAAACCATATCCCCCAGATTCTGCCTAGTCTGGGATTTCTCTGTTTCAGTGATTGTTCAGTTCAAGATTAGGTGCATTTTGAGATTCTGTTGTGTACGTATGCTGCCCTTGTGGTATTCCTATGATAGCAAGGGAACAGTTCTCTAGGTGCCATTATAATACAAAGCAGCGGTTCTTGCAATGCCATCATGTTATCAATAGAGCAGTTCTAGGAAGCTTTGGAATTCTAGAAATAACCAGCCAGTATGTGTTTTATTATAAATATTGCAGTAGCAGTTAGCTACTCATTCTCCACCACCTTGCACCTTGTGCTGTCTATTCACACCAATGCAAAATGAATGTCAAATGCTGCCCTACTGTTTAAACCCACTTTTTACAGGTGAAAATGATTATACACAGTGCAAGGGAATGGAGAATCAGGCTCTTTAGTTATGAGAAGCATGAGGGTTTCTTTTGGGTCTTATGGTCTCTCATCTGGGTCCTGTAACTTGAAGGAAAGCATCCAATCACTGTATTCCAGGAGGCTAGACTTTTTCTACCAACTGCCTGCTGTTTATGAGAACTACAGAATAAAAAATTGTGACACCTGGTCTTATATTTATTAAGAAAAGCATGGGCTACAGAAAAGTCACACTATGGTTTTAAATCATGTTATCTACATGCATTGTTTACAAATTATGTTCTATGGTGACACTTTCTCCTTTTAAAATTAAAGTGTTGTTGTTCCTTAATATCAGCTTCTTTAATTGTCACATTTACATGACTCTCTTGGTCCAGCTGAAATGCCTCAGGCATTAGTAACAGTATCATCTTGTTTTAACTTGATGAGGTGTTCGTACCTGTGTTTAACCACTTACTAATTCTCCTATAAAATACATTTTCCCAGCCTTTTGGGATCATTCCTATTATGATAGTCTGCTCTGGCAAGAACAAAGGCTGTCCCTTGAAGATTTTGTTCTCTCCAGACCCCACAAAAACCTTTTTGAGCTAGTTCTGATCACTGTAACTCTGTCCTAAGAGAGAAGGATTGTCTAGCGGCTAGGGAACTAACCTAGGCATTGGGAGACTTTGTTCAAGTCATTGTTCTGCCACAGACTTCGTGTGTGACCTTGGGCAAGTCACTTATCCTCTCTATGTGCCTCAGTTCCCCATGTGTTGAGTTGGGGCAGGGAGAATAGCACTTTCTGACTATACAGGAGTGTTGTGAGGATGAACATGCAAAGACTGTGAGGTGTTCACATAAAGGGGCCCATACAAATACCTCTCACAGAGGGGAGTCTAAAATTTCATGAATGTAAATGATCACACCCATATTCACTGCTAAAATCTGAAAAGATATTTAAAACTTCAGTGGGTTATACTGAGTGTAGAGAAAAACATAATAAATATAAGTCCACATGTCATAATTTTATATTCTGCAGTTATCATAAACAGCAGGCAGGTGGTAGAAAAATTATAGCCTCCTGGAATACAGTGATTGGTTGCATTCCTTCTAGCTACCAGGTGTTTAAATGCTAGAGCAGACAGCATTTGATCCTGCATCATTCAAGTTAGTAGGAGTTTTTCCTTTGATTTGGTTGAGAGCAGATTTGGGCCACAATTGAGGGATCATAAGACCCAAAAGAAACCCTCACAGTAAGATAAGAGTTTGGAGGGATTCAGTTCAGTCCCAGCAATGACATGCTGCTCTATCCCCGCTGGGTATTCAAAAGATAGCTGAGTCAATCACTTATTACATTCTAAATCAACTTTCAAATAACAATCTGGCTCTGCTTACTCTTCTTTGCACACAAGTACTCACATGGATATGTGTACAAAGACCAGCCATTCCCCAAATATTTATGCCACAAATGCCTGTCTGTGTCAGGACTCAGGGGTACAAACTGGGTCATACTGAAAAGCCACATGGAACTGAAATCAATGCTCTGAAGTATGTGACCCATTCTAGTTCCAAGCCTATTGCAGACTGGATCTAACATGCATGAAGAAGTGGCTTATGGAAAGTTCCCTAATACAATATGACACAAGGTCATAGTGCATCAGCAGTTTATAGAAATATTTTTCTTTCTTTTTCTCCCCTTTTTGGGGGGGAAGCAAGTTATTGGTTTTCTGCTACAGACAAGCATTTATCCTAGTCATGTCAGAGAATAAAGACTTGACAATGTCTTGTATGTGGCACAGATACAAATCTTGGGTTTCCAGGTATTCAAGAACCAAGCCATATTAAATTGAGTTACTTGGGCCAAATAATTCTCTTATTATATCCCATACACCCCCTGCTGAAGTAAATGGGATTACATGGAAGTAAAGCAAAGATAATTTAGTTGACTGAACATCATTAATGACTGCTTCTTGGAGCAGCTAGTCCTTGAACCCACAATGGGAGAAGAAATTCTTGGTTTAGTCCTCAGTGGAGCACAGGATCTGGTCAAAGAAGTGAATATACTTGAACCACTTGGCAATAGCAACCTAATGTAATTAAATTTAACATCCTTCATGGGTGTGTGTGTGGGGGGGGAATTACCAAAGGAACCCACCACAATAGCATTTAACTTCCAAAAAGGGAACTACACAGAAAAGAGGAAACTATTTAACTGTAAATTAAAAGGGATAGTCACAAGAGTGAAACAGCTGAATGCTACATGGAAACTATTTAAAAACACCATAAATCAAACTAAATGTGTATCCCAAATCAAAACAACCAGTAAGAGGACCAAAAAAACGCCACCATGGCTAAACATTAGAGTGAAAGAGATGGTCAGAGGCAAAAAGGCATCATTTAAAAATTGGAAGTCAAATCCTACTGAGGAAAATAGAAGGGAACAAACTCTGGCAAGTCATGTATAAAAGGGTAATTAGTCAGGCCAAAAAAAAATGTGAACAGCACTAGCAAAAGACACAAAAAACTAACAGCAAAAGAGTGCTTAAGTACATCAGAAGCAGGAAGCCTGCCAAGCAATCAGAGGAGCACTCAAGGAAGACGGCTGTTGCAGAGAAGCTGAATGAATTCTTTGCATTGGTCTTCACTGCAGAGAGTATGAGGGAGATTCCCACACCTGAGCCAGTCTGCTTAGGTGATGAGTCTGAGGAACTGTCCCAGATTCAGTAGTGGAGAACATAAAAACATAAGAACAGCCATACTGGGTCATACCAAAGGTCCATCTTGCACAGTATCCTGTCTGCTGACAGTGGCCAATGCCAGGTGCCCCAGAGGGAATGAACAGAACAGGTAATCATCAAGTGATCCTTTCCCTGTCGCCCATTCCCAGTTTCTGGCAAACACAGACTAGGGACACCATCCCTGCCCATGGTTTTGGAACACACTGATAAATTAAAGACTAATAAATCATCAGTGGTGTTCAACCAAGAGGTTTAAAGGAACTGAACTATGAAACTGCAGAACTACTAACTGTGCTATATAATCTATCGCTTAAATCAACCTCTGTACCAGATGTCTAGAAGGTAGCTAATGTAATGCTGATTTTTAAAAAGGGCTGCAGAGGCAATCCTGGCAACCTAGTAAGCCTATCTTCAGTTCCAGGCAAATTGGTCAAAATGATAGTAAAGAACAGAATTATTCCAATTGAACCCGATTTGTTGGGGAAGAGTCAATTCAGCTTTTGTAAAGGAAAATAATGCCTCACTAATCTGTTAGACTTCTTTGAGGGAGTCAACAAGCATGTGGACAAAGGTGATACAATTGATATAGCATTCTTGGACCTTCAGAAAGCCTTTGACAAGGTCCCACCCCAAAGATTCTTAAGCAAAGTAAGTAGTCATGGGATAAAAGGAAAGGTCCTCTCATGGATCAGTAACTGGTTAAAACATAGGAAACAAAGGGTAGGAATAAATGGTCAATTCTCACAATGGAGAAAGGTAAATAGTGGGGTTCCCACAAGGAACTGTACTGGGACCTGTACTTTTCAATATATTCATAAATGATTTGGAAAAGGGGGTGAACATTGAGGAGGCAAAATTTGCAGATGATCCAAAATTTCCCAAGATAGTTAAGGCCAAAGCTGACTGCAAAGGGTTATAAAGGGATCTTACAAAACTGGGTGACTGGACAACAAAATGGCAGATGATATTCAGTGTTGATAAGTGCAAAGTAATCCACATTGGAAAATATAAACCCAACTATATACACAAAATGATGTGGTCTAAATTAGCTGTAACCACTCAAGAAAGAGATCTTAGAGTCATCATGGATAGTTCTCTGAAACATCAGCTCAATGTGCAGCAGCAGTCAAAAACTTCTAACAATGTTAGGAACCATTAGGAAAGGGATTGATAACAAGACAAGAAAATATCATAATGCCACTATATATATCCATAGTACGTTCACATCTTGAATACTGCATACAGTTCTGGTCGCCCCATCTCAAAAAAGATATGAGAATTGGCAAAGATACAGAGAAGGGCAACAAAAATGATTAATTAATTATCCTGTTCTGTTCATTCCCTCTGAAGCACTTGGCACTGGTCACTGTGGGAAGACAAGTATAACCGTGCCTCAGTGGGTCACAACTGAGGAGGCCAAATTCAGGACAGACTGCTGAGAAATAGGGCAGATACACCCCAAGACTGGTGGCTAATCCCCCAGAGGATATAAGAAACCAGCAGCAAAAGTAAACTTCAGCTTCACCACATTGGCTAACAAGAAGTCATAAAAGCAGTTTCCTCCGGCATTCCAGTCCTTGTATTACCACTGAAAACACTGAATTTAAAGGTGAGTGGTTCTTTACAACCAGTCTCATCAACTAAAAGGTTCTTCTGATCCCAGAGGACCAGCCACACACCCAGGTCAATATATAATTTAGATCTGACCCAAAAATCATGCTGATGCCAATCTTTTAGTATCTAAAATCTAAAGGTTTAATCATAGAAAGAAAGAAAGGTGAGAGTTAAAATTGGCTAAAGGAATGAAATACATACAGTAATTGCAAAGTTCATGGTTCAGGCTTGTAGCAGTGATGGAATAAACTGCTGGCTTGATAAGTCTCTGGTTGCTTCCAAATCATTGGAAGGACCTCAATCCCTTGGTTAAAACTTCCCATTAGTATAGGTCCATATTCCAGAAGTTTGAGCAGGAAAGAGTCAAAATAGAGGGGTTTCCATGGCCTTTTATAGCTTCTGCCATGTGGAAGGAAACCCATTGTTCAAACAAAAAACTTCAAGACAGGTAGTGGAAAATTACAGGTAAAAGATGTGAGTTTGGAGTCACATGGGTGAGTCACATGTCCATGCCCAATCTTGCTCAGTCATTGCGGAAGCCATTACCTATACTCCAAACAGCACGTTTACATGACAGTCCACTCAGGGTAGATGGGCGTCTCCCACAGTCCATTGTGAGTTAAGTGTCCTTTTGATGGGCCACTCAATTTGAATAGTCCCTCCAAGATGTGCTGGCTAACTACTTCATAGGTGTTACCCCAAGAGCAAACATTTGAAATTCAGGTATAGAGCCAATATTCATAACTTCAAATACAAAAGTGATACATGCAGACAGATAGCATAATCATAACCAGCAAATCATAATCTTTTCATGGACATCTTACATGCCACATTTTATACAAGATTTGTTGCAAATATATAACAATAGTTGCAACAATGATCTATATGGTCATATTTTAATCAGATAATGTCACAACAAGATAGTGGACTAGATGAACCATTGGTCTGATCCAGCATGGACATTCTTGGGTTCTTATGAAATTTACTATTTGTACCTCCATGCATCATTAAGTACTACTACCTTTGATGTATGCAGCTATAGAGGGTAACTACTCTGATTCTTCTTGTTCAGAGTTCTTGATTCCCTCCTGTGAAGAAGAAGGCAAACACAATGACTTGCTCCAAAGCAAGTTACTTTTCACTGCGAAGGGAACAGTATGGAAATTTGCCAACCATTTGCAAGGGTGATGAACCATTTGTGGAGACTTGCTGGCCAAGTTTATCCTCTCCCTTGAATTTTGTAATATATCAGGTGCAATATAAATATTGCCCCTTTTGGGAAAAGAGTGATATAACAGTCAAGGGGGAAAAGGGCTTCTTTATTTTATAGATGTGACAAAAGGTGATAAGTAATCCCCTCTAACAAACCACAGCAACTATACTGCTGGTGAAAGGTGATGATGAGAGCTAGTTAAATTGAATTTTTTCCTTGTGTGATATTACAGAAATCTGATTTATATATTATTAATAGAGAAAAGCAGAGCCCCCTTCACACCCAACTCTCTGGTCAGTGGTCAATAATAAGTGCAATATTCTCTAGAATAGTAATATTATACTTTGTTATTAATGACCAAGTCTATGAATTAACCATATCTATAAGTGCAGGTAGCATGACTTGTTTTAAGAAGTTACCTCATTGTTGATGGCAGTCACTTGGAAAATTTCAAAAGGGTCATCTGGAGCTCGCACCTCTACCCCCCTCCTTCCCCCAGTGGAAAAGAAATCAGTGGAAAATGTCTTCCATTTTCTAACAAGCTCTAGTTTTTTGAGCTCAAGATTTTTTTTTTATATTAAAGCATCAGAGAGAAGCCTGCTTTAGAGTAAGACAAGTAACAAAATCAAAGGCTTGCTTTTCTTATCACTATTGAGTTATGCCTAAAGCACACTGAGCTGTCAGCTCTCCTAGGTGAGGTTAATTACATCCTACAGGTTTGATGAGTATGTCAGGTTCTCCTAAATACTGCCCGAATGATCAAGATGCCAGTAACAGCAAGACTGGAGGAACAAACATGCTAAGGGTCAAATTAACAAAAGGCTCAGCTTGGTTTCGTACATGTACAAATATGTACTTGCATGTGTAACTGCCCAGTCTTCATGGAGTAATTTGTAGCTTGCACATGCAGTAATAAGAAGCCATTTGAAAATTTTATTGCAATAGTCCACTAGTCCCCTCTAGAACATGACTAGTCTATGTGAGCATCCAATGAAGTGGAAGGTTTCTTTTAAAAATCTTGTCTATATTCAGACCTGATGGGAACATTGGGAGGAAACCCCTGGGTTCAGGGAGGCTCAAAGTATTTGTCCAACAAAGGATTTCAGTGGTTCCAGATCAGACCAATTAACATTGATGAACTGACGAAAGACAATGTGACACTTGCAACTCTGGGATGGTTTACATACAGCTTTCATTTAAAAAAAAAAGGTACATAGCAAATGCCTAATTGCTCCTGTTGATAAAAAAAATTGCAAGTTACAGTCTGGTCCTGTGTAATGGGATATGCTGCTTAGAGCGTTGGGTTACTGCTTGCAAAAGAATAGAACCTATTTGAAAGGACTTTATTGACTCAGCTGAAGTCTTCAGTAGGTCGTCAGCAGAGGGTGGAGCCGGTGGCTTTTAGCAGTAATGTATTATCCTAAAAAAGCACGTTCCTTTTATTTTTCTCTTTGTATGTCTTTCTTCTTTAATACCTAGAATGGAATGGGGAAACTAAACTTATCCATGGCTGACTCTAGTAGCAGAAAATGTGAATTTCATGTATTCACCTGCAGCACTTTGCATCACAACCTACATTCTTTACAAAAAGAACAGAGTACTTGTGGCACCTTACCCACAAAAGCTTATGCCCAAATAAATTTGTTAGTCTCTAAGGTGCCACAAGTACTCCTGTTCTTTTTGCGGATACAGACTAACACGGCTGCTACTCTGAAACCTGTCATTATTACATTCTTTACTTTCACCATTGACAGATATAAATCCACACTGTTTCCAAGTAGTATATTACAGAAAAAGGCCCTGATTCTCAACTGCCTTGCACCTTGGGTAATCACTCACCTCTGTGCAAGGTAGGAGTAAAATTCTGCTATTCAGATTTTTTACAATCCTGACTACAAAAGGCAGTGCAGGATCAATCACATCGCAGGTATAAAGCAACAGAGGGTCCTGTGACACCTTTAAGACTAACAGAAGTATTGGAGCATAAGCTTTCGTGGGTGAATGCCCACTTCATCAGACGCAAGACTGATATTTATCACAGATATGTTGGCCGATAGCATAAATTAGATCCAATGCTCCATATTGTTAAATGAAAATGAACCAAATGAAATTGAGTCAGACTGTTTGAAAGCTGAGTGAATAACTGATTTATTTTTCAGTTAGATGGCTGTTTCAAAAACATTTTTTTTTAATTTTTGATGAACCAAAATGTCTAAAAATATGTTCAGGTCAACCCAAATGTTCAGTTTTCAAACTTAAAAAAAAAATTTAAAAATGTTAAAAATAAAATTGAAGTAAATTTCAAAATTAAGTCATTTCAAATTGAAAAAATCAAAATGAAATGTTTCCAGTTGTTTTGTTGTTTTTTTTTGGGGGGGGGGGGAGGGGAGGGCTTGTGGGTGAAGTGGAGCTTGACTGAAACAATTGGTAAATTTGACATGAATATGAGGTAGACTCAAATTTGCATTTTTCAGTGAAACAAAACATTTTGGCTAAAAATGTTTGCCTAGTTCTAGACTGTTTACAAAATATCGAGATACAAAGCTGGGAAAGACAGTAGTGACCTAAAGTTCTCCTGTGTCCATGCTTTTGTCTCATTTGGAAGTTCCTCTCTTTGTAAAGTTACATAGTTTCTATTGTGAGGAGGAACGATGGCTTAGTGGTTAGAGCACAGGATGGGCGTCAGGAGTTCTGCCTTCTGTTCCCAGCCCTGCCGCTGACATGCTGTGTGACTGTGGGGAAGCAGACCACATAACCCAAAGTCAATGAGAGCTGCTGGGTACTCAGCACTTCTGAAAATGTAGATGGTTTTAGGAGCTTACCTTTTAGTATGTATTTCAGAAATAACTGTAAACACATGAGAATCTCACATGCAGTCTGTGAAGGATGTGAAAGATGCCTGTATTTTATGAATATTATATGTTCATCTATTTGCTTGGTTATGCTTGTGTTGGTGAGTACATGATTACAAAAGAGCTAATTCCAACAGAAGAGGCCAACAAATAGGGCGGGAAACCATATGCTTCGGATAGCACCAGTCACTGATAATGAGACTGCAGGTGTCAATCCCTTTGAAGTTCACTTCTGGCCCTGGTGAGTTCAGGGGAAGTGGAGGTGGAATTCAGGTGGGAAAACTGTAACAAGAACTTTGGAGCAAATGAAAACCTGAGCTCAGGAGGGAGAGACACAGGGACTGCAGGGGTTCCGACTGTCCCCCTGGACCCAGAAGTGAGGTACCTGGGACTAGCTAGGCCAACCTAAGTTTAGGTAACACAAAGACGGCTTGTTGTGTTAAGAACTCCTTTCTTGATATGCTTTGATTCTTTTCATCAAGATTAAACAATACTTTCTTTTGAAGAGGCTGTTTTGGGGTTCACTCTGGTCACAGCTCCTGAAGGGAAGTCTTGCAGTGCAGCTGAATCCAGCTGGGCCTGTGCAGCAAACCCATGGGCCTTGGTCTGAGAGTGGGAGAATCATGAGATTCCACCTCAGGGTGGTGAAGACAGGAAGCCTATCGCCTGTGGGGATTGCACTCAGACGAGAGGGGTCAGAGGTAGAGCTAGTTCTGAACTGTGACCAGTCCATTTCCAGCAGTAAACTTTACATTTGAATTTCATTGGCCTATATTCACATTAATGTTAACGAAGTTCAAAATGCAGTGCCTGCAGCTGGACAGCACTTGTGTTGTAGAAGCATGAGCTACCAGCACATGCTGTTGGATGAAATAAATAAATAGTCGTAGACAACTATGTTCAGTTTATTTGTGTCTTTTTAAAGCTTCAAATATAGTGACAATAAATGTATATTGATTCTTTCAGGTATTGGAGTATTTTTTTAAAGAATAAAATAGTCCAGACACTCTCATATTGTTCTACATTCTTTCCCTTCCATCTCCATTTAAGTTTTTTCCTCATGTGATATGTTATTGAAATTGCTTCCTGCAAAAGCTCCTCTGCCATGTGACCACCATTGACTCATCTCACATGTGAGCTTCTAAGGTTTCTGTCCAGATAACTTACTTATTGTCTATGTCATATCTAATATCTGCAGTAATAGTAATTATGATGATAGTCCATAGCACTGAGAGATCCCTTTTCATCCATAGATTTCAAAGCTTTTTACAAAGGTCAGTAAATATTATCTTCGTTTTACACAAGGGGAAACTGAGGCACGGAGCGGTTAAGAGACATGTCAAAGTTCACACAACAATTCAGTGGCAGAAATGGGACTAAAACCTGAGGGTTATGTCTCCCATCCCTTCCCCACCCACTGGATCACAATATTTATCCAGCAAATAATACTGATCAGGATAAAGGACCAGATTCTCAGCCCTGCTACATCCCCTTTGTTCTAGTGCTGCAGAGGGGCCATAAATCCAGTCTAATGGGCTATCTGGGAATTCTCTGCCTGTCAGGGAAATCCCAGGTGATGTCGCTCTGATGTAAAGTCACCTTTGTCCTCTCCTGTCCCCACCAATCCTGCTCAGCTGAACCCAAGAACCAGGGCCAAGTCGTTAAAATACAATTATATTTTTCTCTAGTGAAAAATGTTTTCTCATTATGAAACTGTCCGTTATTTGATTTGGTAAAGTAAAAATACTTCATGTCAACAGAAACTAATATTGTACAATAAATTACACCACAGTATGATGTAATATGTAATAGAATATGTTTTCACACAGAATTAGGTTTGCGGGCTGCTGTCACTCACTTTAAAGGTTACTATCTTTCTTTTCTTTTCAGTACAAAAGCCAACTGTAAAACTGGAAACCTTTCTGGGAAATTGCTTGACTCCACAAAGAACATACAGGTCTGTCTTTTCAGTTTACAGGGCTTTTTGAGCTGTGTATAAAGACTTTTTTGTTAGCACTCCTGAATTGGTAGTACAGTAGAACTACAGAACCAGGTCCTTCAGGGTTGTTTGGGGTTTAACTTGCAGCTCTCTCACAATTATTGTAATTGCAGATGTAGGGGATGATAGAGCTTCAAATTTTTCATACCAGTGCAATTAATTGTAATTTGTAGATTCCTGCAAAGCAAGGTGTGCTCTTTCCCTGTACATGCAAGGATAAGTCAGCTTAGTGTCATGCAGATGCTGCCTTTTTAATACACTCCTGTCGTTATCATCTGCCACTCTTTGCGGAGAGCTAACAATATTTGATATAAAAATGTTAACCCAACATAGTAATTGAAGAGCCGTCTAAAACCTCAATCCAGCCGTCTATATCCAACTCCTCAACCCATCAAATCACCTCTTTTCCAAAGGCCTGGCAGAAGAGGTAGGCTTCCCATTGTGCCCAGAAGGCTAGCAATACAAGGTGGGGAGGCACATTCCTAAACCGAACGCCTTGTCAGAAGGCCCTTTGCTCTGTGCTTCAAGGGGGTTCCAGCTTGAGCACTACCACTGAGCTCAACTGAGACAGAGTCAGAGGGAAAGAGAGAAAGTCTCTTAAGTAACCAGGTCCTAAAGCCATTAACTTGAACTCCACCTGCAACCTGATCCGCAGCCAGTGGAAAATAGGGAGCATTGGTGTACTGTGTTCCCTGTGTTATGGGCTGCTTACTAATCAGATGGCTTGCCTTCTTCCAATGCTGAATGCTCCCAATGTGTAGCTCCATGTCAGGGCCGGCTCTAGGCACGAGCAAACCAAGCACGTGCTTGGGGCAGCACATTTTCAGGGGCGGCATTCCTGCCTTTTTTTTTTTTTTTGCTTCTGGCGGCAAAAGACTAGAGCTGGGCCTGGCAACAGCAGCGCCTCATGCGCAGGGGCGCCCTGGGGCCACTGCAGTTTGTGCCATGGGGGAGCAGTGCCGCACCTTGTGGCTGGGCCAGGCAGGCTCCGAGCGGGGGAACTCGGGCTGGTGGCCGCCCCGTGGGGCACATGGAGCTGCCTGCAGGTGCCGCTGGGCAGCTGCCCCCCCAGCACCGCAGCCGGGGCTGGGCGAAGCAGCCCGAACCGCCCAGGAACTGCGGCAGGGCAGTCAGAAGCAGCAGCGGAGCCATAGAGGGCGGGGCGCTGCCATGTGGGGCCCACGTCCCGCTCTCCGGGGCTCTGCTTCCTCTGGGGCTACCCTGCCCTGGCTCCATACCCCCCTGCTGGGGCGGTCCCCCGGCTCTGCCCTCCTGGTCCCGGCCGGTCCTGGAGGCAGGAGCCCTGGCTGGAGGGACCCTGGGCTGAGGCGTGGCCCGGGAGCCCCGCTGCTTACAGCAATCCTGCCAGTGCCGGACCGGCTGGAGGCGAGGGGGGAGCGGCGGAGTCAGCACTGGTACGGGGGAGCCCAGGGCTGGGGCAGCAGGGGGTGCAGGTGGGGGGGGGGGAGTGGCAGGGGATGTGCATGGGGAAGGGCACTGGTGGGGGGGGGTGAGAGCCCAGGGCTGGTGTGGGGGGCAGCCAAAAAATTTTTTGCTTGGGGCGGCAAAAAACCTAGAACCGGCCCTGCTCCATGTAGTAAACTAACAGTAAACTACAGATAATTAACCTCAAGGAGACAAAGAGCAGGATCAGCCATGGCAAGTTCCACATTTTCAAAAGAAAAGGGTGAACCTTCTTTGCCAAGCACAGAAAGAAAAGCATGCTTGGTTGATCTGGTCATTCAGGAGCAATCCTGGAACGGTAGCCTGGCTCAGAAAGTAACTGCCCTGTTCAATTAGGGCTAGATCCTGCTAGCTGCTGAGCATTGTGGCCCCAAACCAGCACTTAAGTACTTGTTTAATTGTCAGCACATATGTAGTATAGACGTCAGTGCTCACATGTTTAAGTGCTCTGCAGGCAGTGGCATAGAGAGCTTTGTTTTATTTGGGGAAAGGAGCTAGAGTTAAAAATAGTAGTACCTATTGAATATTGCATCCGTGAGTAGGTTTATACCATGAAAAATTAATAAAATGACATAATTGAGCTTCTGTTCCAAATTCAGTGTTTCCTTTATTAATACAATCCCTAAATTATTTTGGGGGAGGGGGCAGGTGGCTAAGGCCACTGTGAGTCCTAATCATCTGTGCCCATTGCAGGATTGGGAACATTGTATCTAATTTATCCTTAATTTAACTCCACTGAACTTAATGAAGTTGCATTGGGAATTAATATGGTGCCATATATATACTGTACCTAAACGTTTGTGTAAAATTACAGTTTGCATGCTATAGTCCATTATTTGACGTATAATATGAAACATAAACAGGCTCTAGAACCTCACCTGATTTCACACTGGGATAAAACAGGAGTAACTCTATAGACGTCAGTAGAAGTAAAACTGGTGTAAGAGAGAAGAGAATCAGACCATGTGATTTTAGACACCTGCCTGATTATGGAGATTGATGGTTGAGCCTATAACTTTAACACTGCATCTCCTGACAGCTTTGAGTGCTAGGTTGCTTGACTTCAATCTGATATTAATGCTAGTTTGTGTGTGTGTGTGTGTACTCATTGGATGGGGACACACACACACACACACATATTCAGCTTTAGGCATAAATATGACAAAGAAATAAACAACACATACTTCTGCACTACCTGCTAAGTAGAGCTGCTCAAACAATATTTGTCAAATGGCGTTGACACATTTTGCAGTTTTTCTCAACTTAAATTATTTGGCAAAGAGCAGTTCATATTATTTGTCCATCGCTATTAAATTTGTCAAATGGCATTTGTTTAGTAATGTATTCCATCATCTTTTTGAGCTAATTGTTTAAGTTATTTGGGTAATTTTTTACATTCAATTCTACTATAATCTATGAAGCATCTGTGGTGTTGATCTGAATGAAATGGAACATACGGATGTTTCAGCAATGTAGCAGATGCATCTTAATCTTTTTTGAGTCAGACTATACAATATTATCTAACTTCCCACACAACTCCTGCCAACCCATTGCTAAATACCCTTACTGTATGGATTAAAGTTCAAGTCCCTGCTTTTTAATTAAACTTTATGAGGAGAATAATTGTACTTTGGACTCATTTGTGCACATGATCAAAATATTAGCGGGAGCTACATTTGAGTCAATTGTGAAATCACCCATTGTTTACACAGATTCTGGTAATTACAGGACAATATAATCCAAGGCAATTTTAAGAACTTGAGAAACGGGCTGCTGCAGCTACAACCAATGAATCTTGCTTTCTCTCACTCGCTCTCTTTTCTTGGTAAAGGAAAACTGCAGTGTATTCTCAACAGATTTGTATCCTGCATTCATACAGAAGCTTTTGCCCTTCAGGAGCAGAAAATGCTTACAAATTGTACCATCTAATGATTTGCTTAGAGCTAGATTGTTCTTTGGTCTCCCCCCACTCCCCTAGATGTATGCAGTGGAGTGGGCACTTGTCTCACACTCCCGCAGAGGGACTGAGTGTAATCACAATCTGTGTGTTCACCTGAACTACAGATCTGGGGCTATGGAGGAGCCAGGGTCACAGCCCTGTTCCCTTACGACTGCCCTGCAGAGGAGAGTGGAAACTGTACCCTTTTCAGAGGTATATCTGAGTTTCAAGCCTCCTTTATTATTATTGCTTGTATTACAGTAGCTCTTAAACCCCAACCAAGACTGGGGCTCTATTATGCCTTACCCTGAGCAAACTGTCATCTAAATAGATGAAAGGGTGGGAAGGAAAATAAGGTGACACAAGCAGGGGTGGGAAGCAGGGCACAAAGGGTGGGAAGGTGACACAAGCAGGGCACAAAGGGTGGGAAGGAAAATAGAGGTGACACAAGCAGAAGGTTACACAGCAGAAGTAGGACCCATGTCACCTGATCAAGTGCCTTACTCGCTAGACTATGCTGCCTCTTAGCCTAGGCAGAGTCGAGTTTGGTGCTAAGTTAACAAACTTCATAGGCTGCAATAATATATAAAGACCACTGTGGTTAGCGTCTCTCTTTCGTTTTTCTTCTGGGATTGCTTCAATGTGCAAGTGTTTTCTGGGCGGGCTGTTTCTGCTTTTCTGGCATCAATCAGTTAAAGGACGTGGTTGCAGTTTCCAAAACTAGCTTATCTCTCACAGTCTCTGTGACCCACCAGAAAAGAACCAGAACAGGAAATATTTTGTTGAGTGCAAGGTGCATTTTAACACCAGAACTGAAACCGCCAATGTCAAGTCTGAAAAACAGATGGCTGATAAAAGTAAAATATAGTTCATTCAAGAAGCACCTAAAAATCAATACCACATGTTAGTACTTTACTAATGGGGCTAGGTGTATTATTTTCAATACAAGAAGAGCCACTTTCCTCCAAAACTCAAACTGAACCCAAGTTACAGCTCTAGTGAGCTTTGAAAAAGTTGGGTTAGTTACAAAGGATAGGGCTGGGGTTAGGAGGGTAATATTGATGTGTTTCAGAGGTTCTAGGTCTGGCGAGGGCTGGAAGGGCAAGTACCAAATACTTCTCTACCCCAATATAATGCAGTCCTCGGGAGCCAAAAAATCTTACCGCGTTATAGGTGAAACCGCGTTATATCGGGTAGGGAAGGCTCCTTGTCCCCTAACCACCCACCGAGACCCTCTGCTCCTTATCCAACCCCTCGGCCCCGGCCCGGCACCCTTAACACGCTGCTCAGAGCAGCGTGTCGGAGTCGTGCCTAAAGGGGTGCGAGGCCCGGGACAAATCAGCCTTCCGCTAGTCTCCTCACCGTCCGCCCAGCGCTCCCGCCCGCCCGGTCGCCACTCAGCTCCTCACCCCACCTACCCGCCCGCCTGCCCGCTGCTGGCCTCCCCGCTAGTCTCCTCACCGTCTGTCTGGCGCGCCTCCCCACGTCCACCCGACCGCCACTCTCCTGCTCACCATCTTCCCGCCCGCCTGCCTCCTCACCCCCCTCCTGCCTGCCACTCACCTCTCCATTTTCCTCCTCACCTCGGTTGCCCTCCCGCCTGCCTCCCACCCTTAGCATGCCACTCAGAGCAGCGTGTCGGAGCCAGACACGCTGATGCGCCAGAGTGTGCAGCCTTGCCCCCCAGAGCGCTGCTTTACTGCATTATATTCGAATTCGTGTTATATTGGGTCCTGTTATATCAGGGTAGAGGTGTTTTGTGAGGGAAACTGTTTTTGATGAAGGGGTTTTTATAAACATATCTAATGGAACCCAGCTAAAATCTCTGAAATATTGACATGCTGTGGGGCAAGTTATGGGTCAAATCCGTCTCACCTTACTCAGATGAGTAATTCAAATGAAGTCAGAGGGGCTAATTCGGTTCAGAGCAACTCAGGTGAGGAAGACTTGGCCCTCTTCTTTTGTTAAAATTGTTGGGTATGTTAACAAAAACCTGACAAATTTCAATGAAAAATTTCTTTAAAAAATGAAAAATTTCCACTTCTGTCATAAAAAAATATTTTCCAACTTGCTATTCTAAAACAATAGAATTGTAGCTCCATCTGCAACGAGAAAGGGTAAGGCCAGCTGTTCCTTCAACTGTTTTAAAGCGTCATTAACTTAGGAGCAGGAGCTATAAAACTCAGCAGTGTAAAGTATATCCCATAGCCCTGTCGTAATCCTCTTATCACATAACTTGGCCTGTTACAAAACTCTGCATGGATCATCTAGGAAGAAGCACAGATTTAGTTTGGCTTCTGTAGGATAACGTAGTTAGGGGTTCCATGCAAATAAAAGTGGCTCAGATTGAGGGGATGGGCAAAAATTAAAATTCCTGCAAGTCTAAATTCTTTAGTCACAATCTCTGGGCAGTTAGAGGCTGCTTTGAATATGCTTTGTACAGGACGATGAAACCAAGCAAATATTAAACCATCTCACTCTAATATGTATAGTTTCTTAAGAAGTATTAAAATAGATACGGGCTGAAACAACAATTTTGGAGCTGGTTTTTGATACTAAACAAATCCAGCATTTGTACGTTTGGATTTGGTGTTAATGAGTGTTACTTGTAAATTTGAATTGATGTTCAGTTTTCAAGCTGCTGCAAATTCTCGTTATCCAGCGTTTTGGTTCAGGCCCATCTGTCTATAGTAGAATTTGTTTGCTCCCAAGATTGTTTCTTTGTGCTTGCTTGGTTTTGTTTTGCTAAGCTTTGCTGTTTTCAGTTCCTGTACAATAACTATTTTGCTAAGCTTGTACACATGAAGGTCAACTTCAGGTCAAGACAGTATCTTTCTTACAATGTGGTATGCAGACAAGCCTTATCCCGCACTAGATAATGAATCTCCAAACATTCTAAAGAGAAGCTGGAAAATATCAGAAATAAATAATTAGACCATAGTTTTAGGCTCTACTCTTTTATGTGAGCATCATTAACATATGCCCTAAATGTGGGTAAAATGCCCAGCACCCCTGAAAAAAGCACTTACATCCAACTCAAAGTGGAATGGGGTATATTTTTTTTAAGTTGTTATTAAAATAGATTGGCAAGTTTAACCACTTCAGCTATAGGGAATAAAACCCATTTTGTTCCAGTTATTTTTAAAGGTAAGCTGTTCTTCTACCATACAGGACAGCACGTGCCTTTCTTTCAGTTACTAACAAGAACTGATCAAACCATTTATTGCGATTTTAACTTCTTTTAAGGGCTTGTCTACACTGGCAATTTACAGTGCTGCAACTTTCTCGCTCAGGGGTGTGAAAAGCACCCTCCTGAGTGCAGCAAGTTTCAGCGCTGTGAAGTGCCAGTGTAGACAGTGCCCCAGCGCTGGGAGCCGCGCCCCTCGTGGAGGTGAGTTTTTTAGAGCGCTGGGAGAGCTCTCTCTCTCTCAGCACTGCACCGTGACCACACAAGGCATGTTCAAGAGCTGCCGTGGCAGCACTTTAGCCCTAAGATAATCAGTGTCATAATTTCCTGGGACAACTCACAGCTCTATGATGGCTGCTATTGTTGTTTTAATGAATGCTTCTCTGAGAAGTATACTGTGGCCACAGGCAATGCTGTATACTTCTTCTGCCTCACTGCTGTGCATGTACTGACTATGCCCAAGGGGGACAGTTCTTTTTCTTATTGTGCCAGCAATCCATCCATCTGACATCTGGCAAAGGTATTAAATAATTGTGACTTTGCTGCTGCTGTCCTCCAAGACTATGAGAAAGGCAGAAGTTCACTCGGGACTCAGTTCAGTCACAGGTATGGTCAGTAGTCACAGTGGTTTCTATTAGCCAATCCTGATGTTATTTATATTACAGTAGCCTGTACAGACTCCAAACATGATTGAGACCCCAGGGTGCTAGGCGCTGTACAAACACACAGTAAAAGACAGTCCGTGTCCTGAAGATCTTGCATTTTAAATTCTAAGTCAAAGGGTGGGAGTGGAAACGGGGGCTCAGAGAATGAAGTGACTTGCTGAAAGTCACATGGAATGTCAGTGGCAGAGCTGGGAATAGAAACTCTTCGTTTCTGCTGCAGTGTCCTATTCACTTGACCGTGCTGCCTCTCAGTGCAGGGCACTGCTGTGTGAGTAAGGGTGGTGGAATTATACCCCCCAAAACACAATACATTTGTTCCCCAAAGTAATGAACACTACAATAGGTTCCCAGGTACATTTTCAGCTTACAGTGCCCAAATGGTGGAGGCACTGATTAACTAAAGTCTGGAAAATAGTTTGCCTCTAAGATAATTCTGCCTCAGTAAGTAAGACCTTTTATTGAAGTCTCTGCAGCTTGAAGCATTTACCTTTAGTCTCATGGAAAACTGTATAGCTCTTGCAGACCTTTGACTTTTGCATCTACCCAAAGCTGATAATCCATTTTCATCTAGCTATAGTTAGTGGAAGATACTGTTCCTTTTCAAAGCCAGCTACCTAGAGCTTTCTGACCACCTCCCTTTGCCTTCTCAGAGCAAAGGCCCTGGGGCAACCATCTAACTGAGCCCACACAGTTCCTGGGGAACCTGCCAAGGGCCCAGAGCCATCTGCACAGAGACCCCATACTCCCACACTGATTCTGGCCTCTGGCATCAACCTCAGCTCCTTGCTCCCGCTGATCCATTGGAGACACACTATCTAGAGGTCACACACCCTGGCCATGTCTGCATTGGAACCAGTTAGGGGTGGAGCTCCAGAACACATAATACAGACAAGGGGAAGAAATAGGCATTGCTTTCAGACTGCCTACTTCTCCTGGCACACACTGTCTCGGTACACACGCCCCTGTATGTACTGCTGGCTCACAGCATCCAGGGAAGGGTGGGGAGTGGTGCAGTAGAACTGTCTGAGCTCCTGTGTCCACATGGAGCCTTGTGAAAATAACAAAGGAGACAAAACCAGTGTTAAATTGTGATTTGATAATTCTGAATACCAGTCTTACAAAACAAAATAGACATCAGATTCACAGGAAGATACAGGAGGGGATGCCATGGTGGTGTGTGCAGGAGACCATCTTCAGACCTTCTGGGCATGTGCCAGTTGCAAAGACTTCTCATCTGACATCAGGAAACTGGTGTAAGTTAGTTCAGGGATGTACTATATGCCACAGTTTATTATTATGATGCATTAGGGAAATGCTGTGGTTTATTGCCGTTCAGCAAAGAGATCTAGAATACTTGGGCCCCTGCTCCTGCTCCCAATTAAGTTAGCAGAAGTTTGCCATTGACTTCAGCTAATAAATACATGTCATGACTGTTTGCCCAGCCCTGGGACAGGATGAGAACATCATTTAAGGTGTTGAGAGCCCTCAACTCTTACTGAAGCCAAAGAAACTTTAAGGACCTTCAAGAAGATGCTCAGCACCTGACTGGGTCAGGCCCTAGAGCTGCAATGGCCATTACCTCTAGAAAAGCGGTTCACATGACTAAACGAGCTGGGAGGTGAGAAGAGTTTTTCCTGTGTTATGTTAACAGCTGAAGACTTTGAGTAAAGAGAGAGCAGATGGGAGGATATGGTTAAAATCAAACCACTGGTGACATTTATTAACTTATACTATCCTAGCATATGCCAGATGCTTCATAGAAAGAACAGAAATATACAGCCCCTTCCTGGAAAATATAACAACCTAAAGGTTAGATATATGACCCAAAGGAGGGCGACATATAGTAGCATACTTTGTGAATAGAGGATGCTATAATAAATATTGGGATATATCTTGGTATATTGCCCAGCTGCCCTGGCCATGCTACCACTCTTGCCAGCAGCACCTGCTTTATAGGTGATGTTGGACTCCTAGTCCCCCAGTGAAGGGGAATTTGTGTTCGCATGGCACCATAACTATCCCCACCCCCACCAATCTTTCAATTTCCACCAGGTTCTGTGCCAGCTTCTGCCAGCCTACACCCTGAATCTGGTCCCTGGTATAAGCAGCTGCAGGTCCATGGAAATCAACAGAATCAAACCCTGTATCTCGCTTTGTATGAATAGGGACCTATATTGCCCCAGTCTCCATAGTGTCTGAGCATCTGCTGACACAAGGTCAGAATTTGGCCTGGGGAGTGTAAAATGATGTAGTTTATCTATATCTCTGGGCTTCTTTAGAAACTGCAAGGAATTTGGACAAAGTGAGATCATACTGCCAGAGACATACAGCAGCAGACAGCTGAAGCAAATTACATCCACCTGCACCAGGCAGTTGAGGGTAGAATAATGAATAATCACTTCTCTGTTTTCCCTTATCTAGCACTGGCATGATGCCCGAGAGGCACATAGAAGATATTTGCTTCTTCACATGTTTTTGGTTGCATCTGCAGACTGCAGATTAGGTGAGGGATTGAAAAAATGTTGCTGTCCTATATACTAAGAGCATTTTCCCAGGACTAGCCCGTCTTGAAAAGGCACCCTTCTATCTCTGACTTGCCAGCTGGTGTCAAACTCCAATGTTACCAGGGGTTCCTATAGTAAGTGTACCATTTGATGTGCTCTTTATTTAAGGGAAAAAAAAACAAAAAACGAAACAACAACTCCATGAGCCAAAAGTCTGGTCGTCTCTGGTGTAAGTTAATTGAAGTGAGTGGAGTTACATCGGGGTGAATTTGTCTGTGTCACACTTTCATAAAATGTATATGTGGCAGTATCATGAATTAGCTCATAGGCAGCCAGTGAACTGACCGTTGGGGGAGACTAGCCCCCGGCCCATCCCCTGGTGCCTGAGGCCCCTCCCCTCCCTTTCTATCCCCTCCCCCACCCTGCAGGAGCCCAGAGCACCCCCGGGCCCCTCCCCTTATGCCTGAGGCCCCACCCCTCCCTTTCTATCCCCTCCCCGGTGCACCGGGCAGCGCAGCCACAGCGCTGGGCGGGTAGCGCGGCCCAAGTGCCAGCCGCTCCGAGTCCTGGCCAGGCTGCCCAGCCCCAGCTAGTCTGAGCCAGAGCAGAACACCAGGAATGGCAGGAGGAGACCTGAGGGCGGAGCGTGGGTGGGCCATGCCAGGCTGTTTGAGGAGGTACAGCCTCCCCCAGCTTGTGATACCTGCCACCCATGAATGAGCCTTAGTCTGCTCTCGGTTATGCTGATGTAAACCCAGAACAACCCCAAGGGAATAATTCTGGATTTATCTTGATGTAAATGACAGCAGGCTCTAGTTCTTCCCATATCTTTTTGGCTCTCCTCCTTTGCTCTGTAAACTTGTTTTATTCTCTTCTTGTCTTGCTTGCTCTTACTTGCTGTTGCCTGTTGTACTCCTATTGCCGTTGCCGGTTTTGTTTCTTACCCATCAATCTGCAATTTGCACCCGATGTCAATTTCCCCCACTTACGCCTCACTATTATTTAATCCACATTGTTTTTCACTTCTCCTCACTTTGTTGTATTTATTTTTCATATTCCAGTCAAGAAGACTGAAAAAACGAGCATTTTTTACTGGCTCTGAAAGTCCCTCAGTGAAGGAAACAATACTTTCCAATAAAAAGAACAGGAGTACTTGTGGCACCTTAGAGACTAACAAATTTATTAGAGCATAAGCTTTCGTGGACTACAGCCCACTTCTTCGGATGCATAAGTACTCCTGTTCTTCTTTTTGCGGATACAGACTAACACGGCTGCTACTCTGAATACTTTCCAATGCAGCTCACTGCAGGTCCTGCTGGGAATTGTACTTTTCAGCGGTCTTCACTGTATGCCTTTAATTGTCTGTCTCTTTTTACAACATAAGGAATTGAGACCAGGAATAGGCACAACATGCCTGCCCTTGTTTTCTTTACAGTAGAACTGCAATTTTATGAACAAATTTATTAAGGAGTTCGTAAAATCAAAGCATTCATAACACTGGACATTACAGTAGGTACGGTGCACGTGTTGCAATATGGTGTACTGCATCACTTTCTTTGTATCCTTCAAACCACTGGAAAAGCAATTTCTAGTGCATTGAAGGCATCAGAATGTAAAGGGATGTCAGCTTGTTCTTCATCGACATCACTATTGTGATATGACTTCCCCCCTACCGCCAGTTGGGGGGAAATGATTCATAGAACTGGTCAGTCATAAAATTAGTGGCTGGTCAGAACTTTCTAAAAATCAAACGCCTTTAAGGAATCACAAGTTAGGCATCCAAAAATTGAGGCACCCAAAATAAGTAGTTGTATTTGCAAATTTTGGCCTAGGAATCTCTTGAATTCAGCTATAAAGAGTATAGATTCAGGCCTGGTCTACACTACAAACTTAGGTCGACATAAGCCATGTTAAGTCGATCTAATAACATATGTGTCTACACTACCGAGTCCCTACTGCCAACCTAAATGGCCTGTAAAGTCGACTTCTGTACTCCACCTCCACGAGAGGCGTAGCACTTGATTTGACATCTACAGGTCAACATGGTGATAGTGTAGACACTGTGTTGTGTAATTCAAATAAATTGGCCTCCAGGAGGTGTCCCACCGTGCTCTGCTGTGACCGCTCTGGAGAGTACTTTTAACTCCACTGCATGTCAGCCAGGTATACAGGAAACAGTCGCTCTCCCGTTAAAGCCCTGGGAACTTTTGAATTTTCATTTCCTGTTTGATCAGCGTGCAGAGCTCACCCGCACAGCTGACCATGGAGACTCAAGGCTGCAAACGCGCTCCAGCATGGAGTACACAGCAGGTGGTGGATCTTATTGCTGTGTGCAGAGAAGAGTCTGTGCAGGCAGAGCTCTGATCCAGCAGAAGAAACACTGACATCTACGCCAAGATCACATATCGCCTTGCCCTGCTCCACCCACCTAGCCCCGGAAGGAGTGCCAGGTAGGCAGAGCGGAGCAAGCCCCCACGCCCCAACCCCACTCCCTGGCAGAAGCGCCGGGGAGGTGGACGGAGTAAGGGAAATGCTGGGGCCAGAGCAGAACCGGGGCAGGGGGTTGGGTCTGAATGCTAAGTGGGTGGGCCACAGCCCACCCAGGCCAACCCGTGGCTATACCAGTGCTCCCCATGGCTGGAGCAGCAAACCAACTCTTGCAATAGCCAGCAGTTGTGATTATGTTGTGGCTTGCAGTTAAGTGTACTGAAGGGTTCCCAACTTTGGAAAAAATAACCCCAACTATACATACAATATGATGGGGGCTAATTTAGCTACAACAAATCAGGAAAAAGATCTTGGAGTCATCATGGATAGTTCTCTGAAGATGTCCACGCAGTGTGCAGAGGCGGTCAAAAAAGCAAACAGGATGTTAGGAATCATTAAAAAGGGGATAGAGAATAAGACTGAGAATATATTATTGCCCTTATATAAATTGATGGTATGCCCACATCTTGAATATTGCGTACAGATGTGGTCTCCTCATCTCAAAAAAGATATACTGGCACCAGAAAAGGTTCAGAGAAGGGCAACTAAAATGATTAGGAGTTTGGAACGGGTCCCATATGAGGAGAGATTAAAGAGGCTAGGACTTTTCAGCTTGGAAAAGGAGACTGAGCTCAGGTTTGTCTTCGGGAAGAGACGCTGCGGGTCTTCGGGAAGAGACGCTGCGGGTCTTCCCGGGCGGCTTGGGGTTTGAGGAGGGGAGGGTAGGAGATGCTGCAGTTGGCCCAGGGCTCCTCCAGGCAAGAGGGGGTGGAGGCTCAGGGATCCTCCGGGCAGGTGCAAGGAGGGCTCAGGGCTTTGGCCAGCCAGGGGCTCCTCTGGCCGAGGGGGTGTGTGTTTGGGGCTCCTCCGGGCAGGGGGCTTTGTTGCTCCGGCTGTCGGGGGGAAGGAGGTCTCGTGGCTCTGGCTCGAGGTTGGGATTGGGCAGAAGGGGCGGAGCCAGGGGGTAGCCTCCCTGAAACAGGGTACCGCCCATGATTAGCCCCTTTCTTTGTAGCACATTTTGGTCAATGTCATTGTAGTTTTAAATTTAAGAGAACTGGTTTTGTTACTGAGAAAGAGTTGCTTACTCATATGGAGATGAAAAAAGCATCTCCATGCAGACATTTCCTGATACTTCTCCTTGCCAAAAGTAAAGCAGTGGAGCAGGAATGGCTTTGGTATTAGGACAGGTTGATGCATGTGATGCATATCATTAAAAATAGTTTGCACAAAGAAATGATTGTTATTTTGCCTAAATCAAGCTGGATTCAGTAGCTAATTAAGTACAGACTTTTTCCATGGTTATATGCAGTTTCTGAATTCCTATAACACAAACTGTTTTAGAGGATAAGTTAAATACAGAATGCATTGAGTTTGGTAGAGAAAGTTTAAAGGTCTGCATTTTCCCACCAAAGCTATTCGATATCAACTACAGAGTGGGTGTGTGTGTGTGTGGAAGGGTTACGACCTCTTTTATTTTTACAACCATTGCCATGATTTCATAATACTGGCAGCAGTCACTCCGAGTGAGGGACTAGACTTTATTACTATAATTATATGCTAGAATGTGGGTATAAAACAGAAAAACTTTTCTATAGATCATAAATGCCAATGGCAAAATCATTTTATTCAACAAATGGTCCTTTAGCAGTGTTATGAATATTATATTAACCTCAGTAAAAACTATGCCAAAAATGTCTACTGTACATGGGGCAAGTTCTGTGCTCTTACAGTATCTTTGTTCAAAGAAATGAATGTACTTAGCAGTTACAATATGTAGAATCATAGAAATGTAGGGCTGAAAGGGACCTCAAGAGATCACCTTGTCCAGCCCTGTGCCCTGTGGCAGGACCAAGTAAACCTAGACCATCCCTGACAGTGTTTGTTCAACTTGTTCTTAACAACCTCCAATGATGGGGATTGGACAACCTCCCTTGGAAGCCTGGTCCAGCACTAAACTAGCCTTATACTTAGAAAGTTTCCCCCCCCTAATATCTAACCTAAATCTCCCTTGCTGTGGATTAAGCCCATTACTGTTTGTCCTACCTTCAGTGGACATTGAGAACAATTGATCACTGTCCTTTTTATAGTAGCCCTTACTATATTTAAAGACTGTTGTCAGGTCCCCCCTCTGGCTTCTTTTCTCAAGACTAAACATGCCTGGTTTTTTTAACCTTTTCTCATAGGTCAGGTTTTCTAAACCTTTGATCATTTTTGTTGTTCTCCTCTGGTTCTCTCCAATTTATCCGCATCTTTCCTAAACTGTGGCACCCGGTTTGGACATAGCATCAGAGCTGAGGCATCACCAGTGCCGAGTGGAGCGGGACAATTACCTCCTGTGAATTACATGCAACACTACTGTTAATACACCCCAGAATGATATCAGCCTTTTCTGCAGCTACATCAATCTGTTGACTCATATTCAATTTGTGTTCCACTATAACCCCTAGAGCCGTTCCATCAATACCACCACGTACCCAGGTATTGCCCATTTCATTGTTGTGTCTTTGATTTTTCTTTCCTAAGTGTAGTACTTTGCACTTGTCTTTATTGACTTTCATCTGGTTGAATTCAGACCAATTCTCCAATTTGTTAAAGTCATTTTGAATTCTAAACCTGGCCTCCAAAGTGCTTGCAACCCCTCCCAGTTTGGTGTCATCTGCAGATTTTTGTCTCTCCACTCCATTATCCAATTCATTAATGGCACTTTTCCTTTCCCAAGCATTTAACAGGCATTCATTTATTAAGCTACATGTCACCCCATTGTAGCAGGTAAGTATTAGCCCCATTTTACACACAAGGAAACTGAGGCAGAAAGGTTGAGATTAAAATTTCAAACATACCCACTTAATGGGTGGCTTTATTTTTGGGTGCCCAACTTCAGATGCTTTGAGCCACTGGAGAGAGGATGAGCGAGACAACGAATCACACACATGATTGGTGTTAGTCATGGCACTTACTGCACTACCAGAAGGTGCTCAGATACTGCAGTGCTAATAGGGGTATAAAAACTAGAACGAATAGACCCTTGGACTTGATGTTCAGAGGCACTGAGTCCCAGCAACTCCCATTGACATTAGACCTGTTGGTGCTCACTCTCTCTGAAAATCAGGCCCAGAGTGTCTCAAGATGGCAACCCAAAATAAGGAGGCACGCATAATCAGAGGTCACTGGTGGAAATGTTGGCCTAAGTGACTTGTCCCAGGACACAGATGGATTTGCTGTCCGAGCAGGGCCAGATTCTGGAGTTCTTATTTCCCACTCTGCTCTAAAACCACGTCTCTCTCTCTCTCTCTCTCAAACATAAGCTGTCAAGATAGAACTGTATGTCTCAACAAGGTAGATGTTTCAATGCCTATGAGCTAAGCAGGCGCTCTTTGCACTTTAGTTAATAGGATTAGATATCTAGTAAAATGAATAAACCCAGCACATAAATATTGTCCTTTATATTTTCCCTTTTATTTCCTCCCCTCTGTTTTCAGATAACCAAATGCAAGTTCGCTAGTGTAGCCACTCTACGCCGACAGGAGAGAGCTCTCCCATCAGCTTAACTGCTCCAGCCCCTGCGAGTGGCAGCAGCACTCTCCTACCAACATAACTGTGTCCATACTCACACTTAAGTCAGCATAATTTGTCTCTCAGGGGAATGGCTAATTCACACCCTTGAGCGACATAATTTATGTCAACTTAAGCTGTAAAGTAGCCATAGGCTTGGTCTTTCATCTTTTACTTAAGTTTTTCATAAGAAGGGACAGAGAAGGACGGATAAATACAATAGGGTATCTTAATTAAATTCGTAGGTACTGTGAGGTGATGAGTCATCCATGAACTAGAGCCTGATGTGGGGATGAGTCATTCCTGTGTTAGGCTCCAGCCAATCCATAGGCCAGGAGCTGGCCTGCTGACTCACAGGTGAAACAGCAGTTCAGTCTGGTCAGTGTTGCTTCATGGCTTGGAACTCTCCTCTATGCATAGGTGCTGGAACTAGGAGCGATGGGGGTGCTGCTGCACCCCCTGGCTTGAAGTGGTTTCCATCATAGATGGTTTACAGTTTGGTTAAATGGCTCTCAGCACCCCCACTATACAAATTGTTCCAGCACCCCTGCCTCTATGGATACACTTGGGGGTTTACAGCAGCACAACTGCATCGGTGCAGCTGTGCCACTGTAAGCTCTCTGAGGGTATGTCTACACTACGAAATTAGTTCGAATTTATAGAAGCCGGTTTTATAGAAATCGGTTGTATACAGCCGATTGTGTGTGTCCCCACATAAAATGCTCTAAGTGCTCTAGTCGTCGGACCGCGTCCACAGTACCGAGGCTAGCGTCGACTTCCGGAGCATTGCACTATGGGTAGCTATCCCACAGCTATCCCACAGTTCCTGCAGTCTCCGCCGCCCATTGGAATTCTGGGTTGAGATCCCAATGCCCGGATGATGCAAAACAGTGTCGCGGGAGGTTCTGGGTACATGTCGTCAGGCCCCTCCCCCTCCGTCACAGCAACGGCAGACAATAGATTCGCGCCTTTTTACCTGGGTTACCTGTGCAGACAACATACCACGGCAAGCATGGAGCCCGCTCAGCTCAGCTGAGCTCACCGTCACCATATGTCCTCTGGGTGCCGGCAGACGTGGGACTGCATTGCTACACAGCAGCAGCTGCTAACTGCCTTTTGGCGGTAGACAGTGTAGCATGACTAATAGCCGTGGGGCTGGCAGCCATAGGGCTGCATTGCACCAGCCCCTTGCCTTTTCATAGAAGATGGTATATTATGATTGGTAACCATCGTTGTCGTACTGCAGTGGCTGTCAATCATGGGCACCTGGGCAGACATGCTACTGTCTCGATGATGATGGCTATCAGTCGTAGTATGCTATTTTCTGCCAATTGCCCAGTGTTGTCTGCTAAGCACCCAGGAGAGGCTGAGGGCGATCTGGGTGCTGGCAGACGTGGGGCTGGCAGACGTGGGGCTGCATTGCTACACAGCAGCAGCCCCTTGCCTTTTGGTAGAAGATGGTATATTACGACTGGTATCCGTCGTCGTCGTACTGCAGAGGCTATCAGACATGCTACACCGTCGGCTGCCAGCTTAAGATGTAAAAAATAGATTTGTTCTGTATTCATTTGCTTCCCCTCCCTCCGTGAAATCAACGGCCTGCTAAACCCAGGGTTTTCAGTTTAATCTTTGGGGCGACCATTCTGTGTGACAGTTGCTTGTGTTTCTCCCTGATGCACAGCCACCTTTCTTGATTTTAATTCCCTGTACCTGTACGCCATGTCGTCACTCGGCCCTCCCTCCCTCCTGCCCTCCCTCCTTCTCCTGGTCCGTCAGATACTAGTTTCGCGCCTTTTTTCAGACCAGGCGCCATAGCTAGCACTGGGATCATGGAGCCCGCTCAGATCACCGCCGCAATTATGAGCACTATGAACACCACGCGCATTGTCCTGGAGTATATGCAGAGCCAGGACATGCCAAGGCGAAACCCGGACCAGCCGAGGAGGCGATTGCAGTGCGGCGAAGAGAGTGATGAGGAAATTGACATGGACATAGACCTCTCACAAGGCACAGGCCCCAGCAATGTGGAAATCATGGTGTCACTGGGGCAGGTTCATGGCGTGGAACGCCGATTCTGGGCCCGGGACCGCATCGTGCTGCAGGTGTGGGACGATTCCCAGTGGCTGCAAAACTTTCGCATGCGTAAGGGCACTTTCATGGAACTTTGTGATTTGCTTTCCCCTGCCCTGAAGCGCCAGAATACCAGGATGAGAGCAGCCCTCACAGTTGAGAAGCGAGTGGCGATAGCTCTGCAGAAGCTTGCAACGCCAGACAGCTACCGGTCAGTCGGGAATCAATTTGGAGTGGGCAAATCTACTGTGGGGGCTGCTGTGATCCAAGTTGCCAGGGCAATGAAAGACCTGGTGATATCAAGGGTAGTGACTCTGGGCAACGTGCAGGCAATAGTGGATGGTTTTGCTGAAATGGGATTCCCAAACTGTGGTGGGGCCATAGACGGAACCCATATCCCTATCTTGGCACCGGAGCACCAAGCCACCGAGTACATAAACCGCAAGGGGTACTTTTCAATGCTGCTGCAAGCCCTGGTGGATCACAAGGGACGTTTCACCAACATCAACGTGGGATGGCCGGGAAAGGTACATGATGCTCGCGTCTTCAGGCACTCTGGTCTGTTTCGAAAGCTGGAGGAAGGGACTTTCTTCCCGGACCAGAAAGTAACCGTTGGGGATGTTGAAATGCCTATCGTGATCCTTGGGGACACAGCCTACCCCTTAATGCCATGGCTCATGAAGCCGTACACAGGCAGCCTGGACAGGAGTCAGGACCTGTTGAACTACAGGCTGAGCAAGTGCCGAATGGTGGTGGAATGTGCATTTGGACGTTTAAAAGCGCGCTGGCGCAGCTTACTGACTCGCTCAGACCTCAGCAAAAAGAATATCCCCATTGTTATTGCTGCTTGCTGTGCGCTCCACAATATCTGTGCGAGTAAGGGGGAGACATTTATGGCAGGGTGGGAGGTTGAGGCAACTCACCTGGACGCTGATTACGCGCAGCCAGACACCAGGGCGGTTAGAGGAGCACAGCAGGGCGCGGTGCGCATCAGAGAAGCTTTGAAAATGAGTTTTGTGACTGGCCAGGCTACGGTGTGAAACTTCTGTTTGTTTCTCCTTGATGAACCCTCCGCCCCCCCCCCACCCGGTTCACTCTACTTCCCTGTAAACCAACCACCCCCACCCTCCCCTCCCCACTTCGAGCACCGCTTGCAGAGGCAATAAAGTCGTTGTTATTTCACATTCATGCATTCTTTATTAATTCCTCACACAAGTAGGGGGATAATTGCCAAGGTAGCCTGGGATGGGTGGGGGAGGAGGGATGGAAAAGGACACACTGCATTTTAAAACTTTAACTCTTATTGAAGGCCAGCCTTCTGATGCTTAGGCAATCGTCTGGGGTGGAGTGACTGGGTGGCCGGAGGCCCCCCCACCGTGTTCTTGGGCGTCTGGGTGAGGAGGCTATGGAACTTGGGGAGGAGGGCTGTTGGTTGCACAGGGGCTGTAGCGGCGGTCTCTGCTCCTGCTGCCTTTCCTGCAGCTCAACCATACGCTGGAGCATATCAGTTTGATGCTCCAGCAGACGGAGCATTGACTCTTGCCTTCTGTCTGTAAGCTGACGTCACCTATCATCTTCAGCCCACCACTTGCTCTATTCAGCCCGCCACCTCTCCTCTCGTTCATATTGTGCTTTTCTCATGTCTGACATTGACTGCCTCCACGCATTCTGCTGTGCTCTATCAGCGTGGGAGGACATCTGCAGCTCCGTGAACATATCGTCCCGCGTCCTCCGTTTTCTCTTTCTAATGTTCACTAGCCTCTGCGAAGGATAAACATTTGCAGCTGGTGGAGGAGAAGGGAGAGGTGGTTAAAAAAGACACATTTTAGAGAACAATGGGTAAACTCTTTCGTTACAAGGTCGCATTTTTCCTCTGCCTGCCGGTTTGGTATGAGAGATCACTCGCGCAGTGCCAGGCAACAGATTTCGGCTTGCAGGCAGCCATGGTAAGCCACAGTCTTTTGGCTTTTTTAACCTTCTTAACATGTGGGAATGGTTTCAAACAGCAGCGCATTTCCCATATCAAGGATGAATTGGGTTGGCCATTTAAAATGGGTTTTCAATGTAAAAGGAGGGGCTGCGGTTTCCAGGTTAACATGCAGCACAAACCCAAGTAAACCACCCCCCCACACACACACCCGATTCTCTGGGATGATCACTTCACCCCTCCCCCCACCGCGTGGTTAACAGCGGGGAACATTTCTGTTCAGAAGAGCAGGAACGGGCACCTCTGAATGGCCCCTTAATAAAATCACCCCATTTCAACCAGGTGACCGTGAATGATATCACTCTCCTGAGGATCACAAAGAGAGAAAAGGAATGGATGTTTTCTGCATGCCAGCAAACACCGGGACCATACGCTGCCATGCTTTGTTATGCAATGATTCCAGACTACGTGCTACTGGCCTGGCGTGCTAAAGTGTCCTACCATGGCGGACGGGATAAGGCAGCCCTCCCCAGAAACCTTTTGCAAAGGCTTTGGGAGTACATGAAGGAGAGCTTTCTGGAGATGTCCCTGGAGGATTTCCGCTCCATCCCCATACACGTTAACAGACTTTTCCAGTAGCTGTACTGGCCGCGATTGCCAGGGCAAATTAATCATTAATCATTAAACATGCTTGCTTTTAAACCATGTGTAATATTTACAAAGGTACACTCACCAGAGGTCTCCTGTGTGCCCTCAGGGTCTTGGGTGAGTTCGAGGGTTACTGGTTCCAGGTCCAGGGTGACAAACATATCCTGGCTGTTGGGGAAACCGGTTTCTCCGCTTCCTTGCTGCTGTGAGCTACCTACATTTCCTCCATCCTCATCTTCCTCGTTCCACGAACCCTCTTCCCTGTGTGTTTCTCCATTGATGGAGTCATAGCACACGGTTGGGGTAGTGGTGGCTGCACCCCCTAGAATGGCATGCAGCTCCGCGTAGAAGCGGCAAGTTTGCGGCTCTGCCCCGGACCTTCTGTTTGCTTCTCTGGCTTTGTGGTAGGCTTGCCGTAGCTCCTTAATTTTCACGCGGCACTGCTGTGTGTCCCTGTTATGGCCTCGGAGACCTTTTCTAATACTTTGCCATTTCTTTTACTGCTACGGAGTTCAGCTAGCACTGATTCATCTCCCCATATGGCGAGCAGATCCCGTACCTCCCGTTCGGTCCATGCTGGAGCTCTTTTGCGATCCTGGGACTCCATCACGGTTACCTGTGCTGATGAGCTCTGCATGGTCACCTGTGCTCTCCACGCTGGGCAAACAGGAAATGAAATTCAAACGTTCGCGGGTCTTTTCCTGTCTACCTGGTCAGTGCATCTAAGTTGAGAGTGCTGTCCAGAGTGGTCACAATGAAGCACTGTGGGATAGCTCCCGGAGGCCAATAACGTCGAATTCTGTCCACACTACCCCAATTCCGACCCACAAAGGCCGATTTTATCGCTAATCCCCTCGTCGAAGGTGGTGTAAAGAAACCGGTTTAAAGGGCCCTTTAAGTCGAAAGAAAGGGCTTCGTCATGTGAACGTGTCCAGGCTTAATTCGATTTAACGCTGCTAAAGTCGACCTAAACCCGTAGTGTAGACCAGGCCTGAGTAGCCGGTCTAAGCCAAAGAGAGAGAGCTCTCCCTTCAGCTTAATCACTCCAGCCCCCCCCCCCCCCCCCCGCGCGAGCAGCAGTAGCTATGTCGGCGGGAGAAGCTCTCCCACTGACATAAGCACCAGAGTGGACAGCACTATGTCTGCATAAATTATATTGCTCAGGGGTGTGGCTAATTTACACCCCTGAGCGACATAACTTAAGCTGTAATGTAGCCATAGCCTAATATCTTGGGATCAACACAGCTACAACAACACACCTTCAAATTACAATGAGCCAAACACAATGCTTTTAGCCGTACAAATATTTACAAATCAATATATTCTGCCATCTCTAATTAGCACATATTCTGTTTGGTATCGAATCATAGTCTAAAAAATCCATATCTGTGAATATCAGGTATCAATAAAAATTGCAATTACACAACTTTTTACAGAAAAGTTAATTTTAGAAATAGATAGTTTAAATTTAATACTTATATTTAGGCTTGGCAGAATTTGATTTAAAAAAAATGTTGACAGATAATATCGATGTTTATTTGTAAACATTTTTATTTGTATCAATTTACATTTTAACAGTTATGAGAAACTATGGGACGATCAGTTGAAGTTGAAGTTTAATAACTATTAAAACACAAATTGTGAACATCATGTGTCAAAACATACAAAGTAAATATTCTCAGATCAAACTCTCATAAGTTCCCAATCAGTATCTGTATATTTCTGTTATCATCTACGGAAATATTTTTTCATTGGTATGTGCATGTTCAGTAAAATCAATGTTTACCAATAAAAATCTAATACTTTCATGCCTACATATTTTCATATTAGTTCAAGTTCCTAAAGGTCATATTGGAATTTGAGCATAACCACAGGGAGGAGGAACCGAGGGCTTTTCCAAAGCAGCAAGAAGATGACTCTGTAATGCAATACTGATTATAAATTATCACTAATTCAATCATGAAGCACCATTGCCTGGGTTTTATCTATCAACGAGTCTTTGGTCAGATTGAATTCAGTCTTGGGTACCTGTCATTTGTTCTTACTCCCTTGTTAGAAATGCGGGTGTGACAATCAGGGTCCAGCCGCCCAAAGGGGAGAACAGAAGGTTTAAATTCCCCAAATAAACTATTAAATCAATAGCTTGTTCACTATGATATTATACAAATATATTGAGTAAGTTGGTTTATGAAAGCTAGCAATGTTCTGAATGTGATAGTCATGATGAGATATATATACAAACCATTGTTATGAATTTATGCATTTGTGTATATAGAAAACTGGGCTCATAAACTTCAGCATGGGGAGTAGTCAGGAAGGGAGGGGCACCTCTCCAGCCAATCTTTTACATGAAACCAGCTTCAAGTACCCATCCATTGTCCAGCCCAGGAAAGGACAATGGTGGACCATTAAAGTTAATGGAAAGACATTGAGACAACTGGGAATTTCCCCACTTTGAATATCTATAGTGATTGAAGGGGGAAAAGCCCCTGAAAACCCTTTTAAAATGGAAGGCATTTGAAGGGAAGTCTATCCAGAAACTGAGGGCCAGCTTCTAGGCAGGAAGCTGTCTGTGAACCCTGGATTCCCCCTTGGCTAGGGGGTATGCTGGGAAACTGTTCAAAGGCAGGTTTCAGAGTAGCAGCCATGTTCGTCTGTATCCGCAAAAAGAACACGAGTACTTGTGGCACCTTAGAGACTAACACATTTATTTGAGCAATAGCTAAGTTGTATTAGAAAAGGGAAATGTAAAGCCTACATCTGGATGTTTATTTTCTGTGTAACGTGTACATGTTTGCTTCCCTCACTATGTCATCCTTGAATCAGTGGTTTTCTATATTGGGTTGCGAACCCTCCAGGATTGTGCTGGAGAGTCTCCAGGAATTAAAGATGAATCTTTAATTAAAGATGGTCATGTGATGAAACTTCCAGGAATACATCCAACCAAACTTGGCAACCCTATTAAATAAAATCTTTTTGTTTATTTTTACCCCAAGCAGGTCTCTTGTGTGCAAACTGTATGGAGTATGAGTGCCAAAGTAAGCTGGTATGGAGGGGGAGGGGGTAGTTTCATGCCTTTAGGGGGATGAACCAGAGTAGGGTTACCATATCTATTAAATAAAAAAAGAGGACCCTCCACGGGCCCTGGCCCCGCCCATTTCCCCGCCCCAACTCCGCCCCCTCCTCCCAGCCACGCGGAAAGTGCTGGCCGAGCGCTACCGGCTTCACGGTTTGCCGGGCAGCCCCCAGACCCTGCGCCCCCGGCCGGCGCTTCCCCAGCGCAGCTGGAGCCCGGGAGGGGAAGCGCCCAGCCGGGGGCACAGGGTCTGGAGGCTGCCCAGCAAACCGTGAAGCCGGTAGCACTTGGGCTTCGGGCAGCCCCCTTGCCTCCGAATCCTGCGCCCCCAGCCGGGCACTTCCCCTCCCGGGCTCTGGCGGCGCAGGGTCTGGAGGCATGGGGGCTGCCCGAAGCCGGTAGCGCTTGAGCAGCCCGGCTCTGTTTAAGAGCCGGGCTGCCCGAGTGCTACCGGCTTCGGGCAGCCCCCATGCCCGGCTCTTAAACAGAGCCGAAGAGTCAGGGGAGGAGCAGAGCCGCCATTTTCCCAGACATGTTCAGCTTTTTGGCAATTCCCCCCGGACGGGGGGTTGAGTGCCGAAAAGCCGGACATGTCCAGGAAAAAGAGGACGTATGGTAACCTAAACCAGAGGGGAATGTATCTAGTGCTTAAGAACTCAGGCAGGAGGGATTTGGGGAAAACTTTGGACTGGAGGGGCTGTTGGAGTCACCCTGCAAGGAGTGACTAGCTTGGTGAGAGCCAGGGTGAGATCTTATGCTTGTGGGCAGGCTACGGGTGTCAGTGAGTCATAGTCAGATGGCACCCAGGCAACCCAAAGCTGTTGAGAAGGCAGTGACAGAATCCTTCCCTAATCTGGGTGATTCCCAAAATGTCACAGCAGGTAGATTGGAGACATTAAAGTAGGATCCTCATGACATGGGACTGACTGCTGCTGCTCCACTGTTTGTATGAGTGATTGCCCCAGGACTGGGAGAGAAGGGGAATCTGTAGCTGAGACCACTGCCTATCATGCTGACCAATAAAGTCCCATTGTTTCATTCTACTCCCCCATCAGCCTGTCTGTATCCATCTGTTGTCTCTTGACTTAGGCTGTAAACTCTCCAGGGCAGAGACTGGCTATTTGTTCTATGATTGTACAGCACTAGCACAGTCAGGTCTGGTCCATGACTAAGGCTCCTAGGGACAACAGTAATACAAAAAATAAATAATAAAGCAATCTATTTATATAAGAGTTTGCCGCTGATGAGAATGATGTTGGCACTATAGCACCGGCAGGGCCCAGAGTTGTGTATTGCCTGCCCACCCGTCACTGAGAATACAGAAGCCTTTTGATAGCAGAAAAAGGAATCTTGTGTAAATGATGATTTATTATTTATATTGCACCAACAGTGGGGTGGGGGGACCACAAGGTGCCAGTGGTACATTTGTCAAAATAAAACAGACCTCATTTTTAAAAAAAGCAGTAGCAACAGCATGGGTGCAAACGAACCAATGCTCACTCACGAGCAACAGACAGTATGTAGAAGTGAGGTTTTCTAGTTAGACTTGACACAAGGGCAGGGTCAATGTATGTGATTCATGCCTCTTAAACATGATATAAAAATAACCCAAGATTTCGCTCTGCTTGGCACCGTCACTGGGAAAATCCTTCGCTGCCCCGGGATTCCTTTTTTTACATATTCTACAATGTCTTATTATGTAGGAACACACTTTCCTTTAACATGCCCATCTTCTCCTACCCCTCAGCCTCCTCCCCCCACACACGCTTTCCTTGGACAAGCACATTTATTGTGACAATGCCAAGAAAAACCCACTCTCCCTTTGTATCTGAATCCTACCCACCCAACTCACTTTGTGCCAGGTCTTTGATGGAGTGCAGGATCTTTCTCCACACCCATATTGTGAGCTTTTTTTTTTTTTTTTTTTTTTTTTTTTTTTTTTTTGCAGGATTCCCTTTCAAAATGCCAGTGTGATGGCATTTCATGACCTCCTGCACTACCAGCTCCACCTCTTGTAGCTCCTTGTGTTATATACAGATGAAGGGAGATATTGTAGCTTTTTACAACATAGCTGGTGTTGTGGGGAGGGAATTGTAGAGGGGCCAGACACCAACATGTTGCTCTGTGGTTGACTGAACCAAAATACCCCCAGGGTAGAGCTGGTTGAAAAGTTCCAATGATTTTTCCTGGGAAATTTTTGGAAGTTCCTTTGAAAAGCTATTTTTCATTTAAGAAAAGGGTCTCAGTGACAACTTTTCAGCCAGCAATATTGTACGGCTTTGTGGGCTTGTGAAGATTGGAATTGCATCTTAGCCACTTTGGGCAGAATGCAGTATATTCTTCTCCTCAACCTTCCACTGGCTTAGTTCTGAGGGCCTGGTTCTCCATTGTCTTGTGTAAAAGTGGGGGCAAAGCGTTGCCATTCTGCTTTGGTGGCATTTTTTGTACTCCCTTTGCACAGGTGTAAATGTCTACACCAGCTATAAGAGAGCGCAGAATCAGGCTTTGGGGCCCAAATTCGATCGAGTACTGAGTCTTGCACAGGGATTAAGTAAGGAGGCACTGGTGTTTGCCCCTGGCATATGTTAGTAAAGTAATTAACTTTCACTCTGGCTACAACAACTCTTCTGAGCAGGTTGACAGCTGGAAAAGAGTGAGGGCATAGGTGTGCCCTAATTACACTCCCATTCTGCCACTTCCACCCTTCTTACTCCCTACCCCAGAGGTATTTTTCAGCAGAGCCTTGTGACCACGTTGCAGACAGGCTGCCTGCTTCACTGGCGTAATGGCTGTGGCACACCTCTAAAAATCTCAGGGAACAGATGGGCTTTATGCCTCTCTCCCTCTCAGTGCCATCCATGTTGAGGAGAGAGCAGTGGATGACTCTAGAAACTGCAGGTGGGGCAGGTTTAAAAGCCTTCTCCCTGTTTGGACCAGTTTTAAACCCTGTTCAAAACCAGTTTGGTAGCCCCAGTGTGAATGGGGCCTTTGTTAGTCATTGATGACTAGAGTGTTTTGGGAACTTGGGAAAATATGCTTGGCAAAAAAACTCACCTAGCAAATAATAAAAATGGTCTTCAAATTTGCCAGGCTTCTTTGCCTGAGGCAGGCACAATTAAAGTCAATGAATTGTTTAATGTGAGGGAGATAATAAGGGAAGCAAGAAAAAAGCATATTGTTCCTTGATGCTGTTTTGTAATTTCTCTTGTGTGGATCCTCCTCTGGACTGATGGCATGTATCCTGCAGTTAGATCAAGAAGTTCAACAGAGAAATGCTCATCTATTGGAGGACTATATCCTACCTTAGCAGAGGGATGATCTATGATCTTTTTCAGCTCTAGCTAGGATGATCCAGATATTTGATTTTGGACTTGTTAACAGGCCTGACTTATTTTGTAGGAGCACGCCCAGTTGCATAGAAAGAGTTGGAGTACTTGTGGCACTTTAGAGACTAACAAATTTATTAGAGCATAAGCTTTCGTGGACTACAGCCCACTTCTTCGGATGCATATAGAATGGAACATACATAGAAAGAGTTGTTTCAAGTACGATGGCACTAGGTACATTCCTCCTCCACAGGAGGCCCAGAACAGCGGGGTGCAGTATACAGCTGCTTCTAAGGGGGGAAAGTAAAAATTCCAAGAGCTTCTTCTTTGCTGCCTCCGCCAATACACTCCTTCAAATTAAATAAATAAATAAATAAGGGACTCAAATTCAGAAACTATCACCCTGGCCACCTGCCTGGACCAGGCCCATCTCCTGCTCCCTTCTCTGTTCTATTCACTCTCATGTCTGTTATGGGGACACTGGTAGCCCTGAATTTTTTAAGAGACTCAGGAATCCCCCACAAAGCCATAGTCTCAGGCAAGAACTAATCATATTAAGCGGGTATACTTTCCATAAGCACCATTCATGCTTGGAAGAGTTATATGCAGGGGTCCTTTAACATGCATAATAGATTATGCACTTTGTACTCTTCTCCTCAGGTGGGGCACAGATATCCTGAGCTTGAATTAAATGAATACTTCTCAGGGGACATATCTGCACTGCTGCTGGAAGTGAGCCTCCCAGCGCAGGTACAGACTTGCTCTAAGTTGGCTTGAAGCTAGTGTGATAAAAATAGCAGTGTGGATGCTGCGGCTCCAGCGGAGACATGGGCTCTCAAGGAACTGAGCTCGGGAGGGTAGTCCAAGTCTCTGCTGGAGATGCAGCATCCACACTGCTATTTTACCCATGCAGGCTTGAGCTTGTCTTCCCAGGCTGAGAGATGTGCTCCTAGTTGCAGTGTAGACATACTCTAGTTAGTGCCATCTGTTCCAAATTCTGCTGTTCTTAGTAGTCCTGCAACAGATTTTCTAGTGTCACAAAAAGTGTTGGGGAGGAGGGGGAGAAGTTATTCAACTGTGTATAATGTGGATTTTTGCCTGCTCGGAGGAGAGTCAGAAAGATAAATTATCCTCATGCTTCTGGTGTATACTGGTGGTGTCCATGAAAGTCAGGAAGAAAGTTCTCTTCCCCATGGTATAGGAGTGCACAGTGGTCTAGGATCGTTATGAACTTGGGGAGGAAGAACATTGTTTTCCTCTGCCAACAGTACAAGCCAAAGCCAGACAGATTGGCTGGACCTGATGGATTATTGGACAGTGGTGGTGTTTGGAGCTTTCTCTGTTGGTGTGCTGTATAATTTATCATTTCGATGACCAGGGAAATCAGCAACCTGCCATGGATGGTGCCTAGCTAGAGGAGTGCCAAGATGGATTCCAAGCTCACCATTCAGTGTTGTAGAAAAGACAGCTTGACCAGCCAGCTACATCAAAGCAGGAAAAGTCTAACACATCAAATTTTTGAGGACTCTGGGTGAGTTTGGGGTTCACACTCCCAGTTGCTGGCGAGTTTCTTTTTCAGCTTCATGAGCATTTTAATTCTGTTGATCCCTTTGCAGAGCCCAGTAGTGTATTCCCAGTCCAGCAATCCTTCCTGATGTATTCAGAGAATCCATGGTGCGAGCACTGTGCTGTCATGGGAATCTTGCAGCTGGTGCCTCCATACATGAGACATGCTGCAAGTTCCTTAGCTCTTGTTATCACTATAAATAATTCATTCATTGGAGAGGAAGGAAGAGCCAGGCATCTAATGCCACCACTGGGGCTGCTCAATGGCATAACTGTTTTTTCTTTGGTTGGTAGCCAGCATTGACACCATGCTGCTTTTAATTAGCTTTTCTTTTGGTGGTTAGTACACAGAGGATTGCATTAACAAATGCAGTAGAGAAGTAGCAGGCCTCCTCTAACTCAGGTGTGGCAGGTTAACCTGAAGAATCAACCAGTTTTCTCTCTGTATGGGTTATGTTTGTGTTGCATGTAGTTATGGCACTGAGAAGTATTGTCATTCTGTTACCTGTGTACTGCATCTTGTAAATGTAGAACAGTCCCCCAGCCTATTGCATGAGCTGCTGCCATTTTGGGCTTCACTTCAGGTGCAGAATATTAGAGCGAGTGGGTCTCCGTGTTCTCTCTCTATTTATAGTGACTTCATATTTGTTCTTTCTTTCTCTCATTTTTCCCTGGTCTGAAATAAGTTAACCGAGATTGAAAAATCCTTCTTTTGATTTTTGTTATTAGAAAACAAAATCTGGCATCTGGAGCTGGGTTTCCTTTGGCAACAGGAGGGCTGAGGAGAATTTTTGTATGTAATATTTTTGGGCTGATTATGGAGGGGGGTTGTATATTGTTTTGCAAAGCTGTGGTTGTATTGTCTTTGGATTGTATCTTTCTTTGAAGGCAGGGGGAGCTTGGTGTGTCTTATGATGGGCTAAAGTGAAATAAATATCAGTTTTCCCTTATAATTTTTAATGGGCTTTATTGTGCTTAAAGCACAGCCCTGTGTGGGAGATAGTGCTGACAGGACACCTTTGGAACTCCTGGAGAGCATCATACTACAGGGAGCAGCGTGCACTCCCCCTGGACCCAGCTGTCAGAGTCACCCCTTCTCCACCCCTTCTAGCTAGACTACAGCAGCTGTGGGCTCTGGTTTTGTGCAATTTTTCTGCTTCCAGAGGTCAGAGACTGCATATGTGCAAAGAGAGGGTTATGGGGCTCTGTCTCTCCCCATCATGCTCTTGGGCACTCATTCAAGGCCACATACAATCTAGCCTTCAGCTGGAGTCTCCAATCAATCACTGGGTTTTGGTGAAACTCTTTTTCACAAGAATATGCCTTACTCACATATAGAAGACAATTGACTTCAATGGGACTACTCACTAGAGTGAGGGTTTGCAGGATCTGCTCTGATATCCTCTTCTTCCCTTTGTTTCTGTCACACACATGTATTACAATTAACTCCCTATGTTGCGGTGCACTCACTCCGCACTGGACGGAGAAGAGTTAATTCCTCACTGTGGGCTGAAGAAGCCATGCCCCCACGGCCCTACTGGGCATGCATCAAGTGTAGTGCTACTATAAAAGGGAGTAGCCCAGCTCAGTCTGGACTGATCACTGGAGAGAAAGGATGCACACCGCAGGCTCCAGCCCAGGAGCTGCTGAAACCGTAGACTGTGAGAACTGGAGGCGCCAAAACCGAGGCCAACGCCCAGGTACCTGAAGACACCACTTGAAGGTCGGAGCCCCTGGGAACAGCACAACCTGAGGAGCCCAGAGATCCTGAAGATATCTAGACCAAGACTGCAAACCCATCAACTCTGGCCATTAGGCCTTACCACCCTGCGGATCAGGGCAAACCTATTGACTCTGGCCACAAGCCTCACTGCTCTGCTGACAAGGGCAACCCTATTGACTTTATCCACTGGGACTCATTGTCTTGAGACAGAGGACAGCTTGAAGGCCGGGGTGCACTCACCCTGCACCGAACAGGGATCCCCCACCCCACCACACACCCCCAAAGAACATTTTATAGCTAGCCCCTCCCTTTTTTCTTTGTCTCGGTCTCCTGAAAGCACTTGGAAAAGAAAACCACTGGGAAGTATTTGTGATCGGTGTCGGCCCACCTACCCGCTGGGGGGCGGTGGGGAGCTACGAGGTCACTGGCCGGCCTGGGTCACGCCTCCGTCAGCGGGGAATTAGCGGCGGGGCGGCCGCCAGCCAGAGTCTGTAGCGCGCCCCTCAGGCAGGGGAGCGCCGGCTAAGGTCAGTAGCGCGCCCCTCAGGCAGGGGAGCGCCGGCAAAGGTCAGTAGCGCGCCCCTCAGGCAGGGGAGCGCCGGCAAAGGTCAGTAGCGCGCCCCTCAGGCAGGGGAGCGCCGGCAAAGGTCAGTAGCGCGCCCCTCAGGCAGGGGAGCGCCGGCAAAGGTCAGTAGCGCGCCCCTCAGGCAGGGGAGCGCCGGCAAAGGTCAGTAGCGCGCCCCTCAGGCAGGGGAGCGCCGGCAAAGGTCAGTAGCGCGCCCCTCGGGCAGGGGAGCGCCGGCAAAGGTCAGTAGCGCGCCCCTCGGGCAGGGGAGCGCCGGCAAAGGTCAGTAGCGCGCCCCTCGGGCAGGGGAGCGCCGGCAAAGGTCAGTAGCGCGCCCCTCGGGCAGGGGAGCGCCGGCAAAGGTCAGTAGCGCGCCCCTCGGGCAGGGGAGCGCCGGCAAAGGTCAGTAGCGCGCCCCTCGGGCAGGGGAGCGCCGGCAAAGGTCAGTAGCGCGCCCCTCGGGCAGGGGAGCGCCGGCAAAGGTCAGTAGCGCGCCCCTCGGGCAGGGGAGCGCCGGCAAAGGTCAGTAGCGCGCCCCTCGGGCAGGGGAGCGCCGGCAAAGGTCAGTAGCGCGCCCCTCGGGCAGGGGAGCGCCGGCAAAGGTCAGTAGCGCGCCCCTCGGGCAGGGGAGCGCCGGCAAAGGTCAGTAGCGCGCCCCTCGGGCAGGGGAGCGCCGGCAAAGGTCAGTAGCGCGCCCCTCGGGCAGGGGAGCGCCGGCAAAGGTCAGTAGCGCGCCCCTCGGGCAGGGGAGCGCCGGCAAAGGTCAGTAGCGCGCCCCTCGGGCAGGGGAGCGCCGGCAAAGGTCAGTAGCGCGCCCCTCGGGCAGGGGAGCGCCGGCAAAGGTCAGTAGCGCGCCCCTCGGGCAGGGGAGCGCCGGCAAAGGTCAGTAGCGCGCCCCTCGGGCAGGGGAGCGCCGGCAAAGGTCAGTAGCGCGCCCCTCAGGCAGGGGAGCGCCGGCAAAGGTCAGTAGCGCGCCCCTCAGGCAGGGGAGCGCCGGCTAAGGTCAGTAGCGCGCCCCTCAGGCAGGGGAGCGCCGGCTAAGGTCAGTAGCGCGCCCCTCAGGCAGGGGAGCGCCGGCTAAGGTCAGTAGCGCGCCCCTCAGGCAGGGGAGCGCCGGCTAAGGTCCCGGCGTGGCTCTGCCGGGTAGGGGAGCGCAGGCCCACCCTACACCACTGCGCTCCAGCCCAGGGCCCTGACAGTGGCAGAACGAGGGTCCCACCACTGGGTCAGCGGGGTCGTCCCGCTACATAGACTCACCACTGTGCAGCTCTGTCCCTGGGCTACTTCCTACCCGATTGCTCGCCCGAATCCCTCTGGTCCCGTGAGTGCGTCGGGGTAGTCCGCTGCTGGCAGCTCCGGCTCCCCCTCAGGCTCAGGCTCCTCCAGCTCCTCTGGGTACTCGGCTGCTGGCAGCTCCCGCTCCCCCTCCGGCTCCTCCAGTTCCTCTGGGTACTCGGCAGCAGGCAGTCCTGGCAGCCCCAGTCCGTCCTCCAGGTGAGGTTTCCACAGGTCCAGGGCCTCCCCTGGTGTGGCAGCAGGCTCTGAAGGGAGCAGCCCGCGGTCTGCGTCTGCCTCCCTCCCTGGTGCTGCCCTAACTGAGCTAAGGGCCCCGCCCTTTATACTTCCTGTTCCACCCCTCCCCTTCCTGGGGGTGGAGCGAGCTTGGGCTGGCCCCGCCCACTCAGGCTGAGGGAAAGGCACTTTACCCTCAGGGTCGGAGGGAAGCCACCCTGGCTCCCTACATATTGTTTTAGGGTTCAGTGTGTACACACATGCAACCTCCCCTCAAATACTCCATTCAACGCACACGCACCGGTACCAGGTTTTTTTCCCCCCAAGTGCTAGCTTATGAGAGCCTGAGAAATGAAGATAGGAGTTTGCAGAGTCAGTCAATGACTAGATTAAGACGCTTGACTCTGTGACTGCAGAGTTGGTGTTTGGAACTAACAGGTTTATGAGCCAAAATGCAATGAAACTCTGATTAAAGTTGAACAGTCTGTGCATACCAGACAGAATAGCCTTGGGCTTGGTGGATGTAGAGAAGAGGAAGGACAGAATGACTTTAAAAAGGAGGGGTTAGCCAGCAACACCTTTGCACTCTCTATGTAGTATCAGCTCATAATTCTGCTGGTGTTTGAGTGGCAGGGATCTCCTCATAACCACATAACACAGGGGACAGTGTTGCTATTTGTTTTCTGTAGTTTCTATGGGAGTGAACGGAATTACTAGGGAAAGAGCCCCTGGAGTAAGGCTGCTCAGGGCCTTGCTCTTTGGAAACAAGCAGCAAGGAGGTCAAGCTCCCTGTATTCTCTGGCTTCAGACTGCCTTTGCTAATTGCTGAGTGGAATAGGGACACGGGCAAATGCTAGAGTTAATCTACAGTGCAAGCAATGGTGTGGATCCCAGTCAAAAAACCCACCAGCCTGGAATATTTACATGCCAAACCTTCACCATAATACTGTGCATAGTAAAGAATTAAAAACATACATAGGCAAACAGCGCATGGAGCAGGAGATTTGATTCTCCTGTTGCCTACACTAGTGTAAGTCTGGGGTAACTCCACTGACGTGCTTCATCCACATCCCTTCTACGCTAGGGAAATCCCCAAACAGCTGGTTTAATTGTCTTCCCGGTGTGGTTCAAAGCAGGCCCATTGGGGCCAGGATCTTGCCCAACACCTTAACCAAGAGGCTTAAGAAGGCTAGTGTAGTGCGTTAAAGCTGTTATCCTGCATGCAGAGCTTGCCTTCCAGGAGCCATTTCATTCAACAAAAGAAGAGCTTTCTCTCTAATTGAAACCTTTTTTAACATTGTCGCCGTTTGGTGTTAGAAACAGATCCATGGGAGTTATGCACACAAAGGAAGAGAAGCCTACAGGCCTCAATGTCCTTGGGGCAGCCAACAACCAGGCTGCCAACTCGTCTCCCACGTTTGCTCAAAATATGGCCATGTTGTAACCATCTTACTTGAAATGTTACCTTAATTCCTGATAACTCTGCAGCTGATTTCTGCCCTAGCAACAATAGATCTGATATTCTTTGACTCCTTGCTTGTTTGGTGTTCCATAGTTTGGCAGGTGTTAGGGTCCTGCAGCACGAACAGCAGGAAGCTTGCAAACTTTTTCCAGGACTACTTTGCCTGACCCATCCAAAAAAGAATAAAAAATCAGTGTGCTTGAAGCCCTCTTGGTCTGTAAAACACAGTAATTACACAGAGAATGAAGCAGGGCAGAGATTGTTACTAAATAGGTCAATGTATAGAGTGGACCAAGGCCATTACCTAATGCAAGCAAGCTCTTATTCTATGCTAATGTAATGCTGACAGACCCTGGTCAGGATTGAACTGAGGATCTCTGAAGCTTAGTGCATGAGCCAAAAGCCAACTGGCTGTTAGCTAAGACTGTAGCAGACCCAATCGCTCTCTCTTTAAGGGGTCTCGGTGCAACTAGATGGGACAGAACACCACACCTAGCAGGTGTGTGGGTTACACTAACACTCTCACATGTGCTAGAGCGCCCATTACTGATCTAAGTGTGGATGATTTGATAATACTATATTATAAAGCTGGACCGTACAACAACCCTGTTTGACTCTAAATTTACATCAAAAATTCCATTGGGGACTATCAAAATATCATGAATTCTGCATTTAAGTATGAGCTTGGCAGCACTGTATTCAGATAGGCCAAGAATCATCACGCTAACAAATGAGATGAGGCAGCCATGTTTTGTAAACACAACGAAGGCAGCTAAGCTCCCATGAAAAGCGGCAAGTCTGTGAAAACTGAAATGTTTATTCTTCCATTACACTCAAGGGTCACTTATAAAAATTAAATTAAAATTAAATAAATAGATGCTGAGGCTGGAGGATTCCCAAATAAAAGGGAGCAAGTCACTGACTAGAGAAAGAGGGGAACAGATGGGGCTTGATCATTGGAGCTGTGCTTTCACTTTTGGTTATCTGTTTTCACTTATGACATGTGACATCAGGATTTCAGATTTAAAGAGAGACTTTTACACTGGGGAAAACTTAAATGGAGCATTTAACCAAAAACCCAGTGCTCTTGGCGGTACACATTTTCCTTAGTCACTTTCCATTTACTGCTGACTATATATTTGTTCTGCCTGTCCCCACCCTATTGCATACAGTCTTAATGGATCCATGTGATGCACATAGCAAATACAGTTACTAGAGGATTCAAACACACACACATCAGCAGAGCTTGGAGGAGACCCCTAGCCCTTCATCTTAAAAACACAGACTTCTACCACTTGAGATATTTGGTTAACAGTTCTTTATCCTCTGTGAGCCAGGCACAATTGGCATGCGCTCTTCTCTCTCTTTGTGTGTGTGTGTGTCTCTCACTCACACACACACACACGTGACACTGTGGTAACCTGTAGATGGGTATTATACAATTCCAACTTCATCTTCTGCGTAATCCTCTTATGACGTGCATAACAAGCATGACTTATTGCTCTGACCACGTCACCTCCCTCCTTGAATCTAGAGCTGTGAGAATAACTGTTTTTTTCCCAGTACACTAGGAATTCTGATAGACTGAGGCCCTGAGACAAGGACAGAGAAGGTGCTAGGGCTGCAGGGAAGTGGCCCAGGGAAACAGACTGCAGGGTTGGAGGGAACGCAGCACATGGCTGCCAGCTATAGGGTCCCTGGGCCGGGACCTGAAGTAGTGGGTGGGCCTGGTTCACCCCTCCTTTGCTGTCACTTGCCACTGAAGAGGAAATGGCTGGACAGTGGACGGCCAGTCCCCTGGAAGGAGGGAGAACCGAGTGGGGCACAGCCGGAGGGCTGCGTCTGGAAGAGGATGCCGCGATCCTGGGAGCAACATGGGTCCTGGAGCAGAAGTAACGGAGGCTAGATGTCACCAGAGGAAGGTGCACTGGCGAACTAAGCAAATTCCCCAGACAGCCAGCAGGAGGCGCTGCAGTGGTGAGTTGAACACCATCACAGATTCCATGCACAAAAGGGAGAGGAAGAGGTGCCCCACTTATACCCTATAGCCCAATGGTTAGGGTACTCACTTGTGGAATCTGTGCTTTGGAATACAGACCTCTCCCCTTCCGAGGCAAAATTACTTAAACACTCCTTGGACCAGAGACAGAGAGGGAGAGGGAGAATAACTTAATAGCCTGGGTGGTCAGGGCACTCACATGGGTTCCAGTCCCTGCTCCATTGGAACAATTCCTCAGGAGAGATTGAGAGACACCTCTCCCCCCACCCCCCACATGCACTTCAGAATAGCCTGGTGGTTAGAGCACTCACCTGTCAGGGGTAGGAAGAAACCTAGGTTCGAGTCCTTACTCCAGAGTGGGGATTCCAGCCTGGGTCTCCTATGTCCCTGGTGAGTGCCATAACCGCTGAACGATAGAATATAAGGGCTCTGTCTAATGGCACCTAAATTGCGTTGTGAATCTAGTACGTCTCCCCCCCCAAAAAAACTATTCATCAAAACTGACAGAATTTGCAAAATGTCTCAGTTGACGCCAATCTGAATTTTTCAGAGAAAAAAAGTTTGGGAGGAAAAATTTTATCCCACTCAAATTCAAGCATCTTCAAAGTCCTCAATAATCTTTCCCCAATCTACATTTCCACTCTGTTTTCTCTCCAGAGCTTTCTGTTCCCTTCCTCTCTTTATTCCACTTTTGGCCTTCACTGTTCTTGTCTTCCTTGCTAAAAATCTTTCTTCTTGCCTGTTAAGTATTTTCTCTTTCTTCAAATCTAGGAACAAGAACATAGGCCATCGTTACAGGACTGGGGACTCTATCCTGGGAAGCAGTGACTCTGAAAAAGACTGGGTGGTCATGATGGATAATCAGCTAAACATGAATTTCCATTGGGATGCTCTGGCCAAAAAAGCTAATGTGATCCTGGGATGCATAAACCAGGGGAATCTCGAGTAGGATCACAGCAGTTATTTTACCTCTGTTTGGCACTAGTGCAACTGCTGATTGAATGCTATGTCCAGTTCTGGTGTCCAGGAGCCAAGAAGGATGTTGATAAATAGGAGAGGGTTCAGAGAAGAGCTACGAGAATGATTAAAGGATTAGAAAATATGCTGTATAGTGATAGACTGAAAGAGTTCCATCTATTTAGCTTAATAAAGAGAAGGTTAAGGGGTGACTTGATTACAGTCTATAAGTATCTACATGGGGAGCAAATATTTAATAACGGGCTCTTTAGTCTAGCATAGAAAGGTATAACATGATCCAACGGCTAGAAGTTGAAGATGTAATTTTTTAACAGTGAAAGTAATTAACCATTTGAACAATTTACCAAGGGTTGTGGTGGATTCTCCATTGCTGACCATATTTAAATGAAGATTGAAAGTTTTTCTACAAGCTATGCTCTAGGACAGCTGTGGACATACTATGGCCCAGGGGCCACATCTGGCCCTCCAGACGTTTTAATCTGGACCTCGAGCTCCTGCCGGGGAGTGGGGTCCGGGGCTTGCCCCGCTCAGTGCAGTTTCCAGAAGCAGTGGCATGTCCCCCCGCTGGCTCTTATGTGTAGAAGCAGCCAAGGGGCTCCGCACGCTGCCCCCACAGCTCCCTTTGGCCGGGAACTTCAGCCAATGGGAGCTGCAGGGGCGGCGCCTGCGGACAGGGCAGAGCGCAGAGCCACTTGGCTGCACCTCCATGTAGAGCAGGAGAGGGGACATGCTGCTGCTTCTGGGAGCTGCTTGAGGTAAGCGCTGCCGAGAGCCTGCACCCCTGACCCCCTCCTGCACCCCAACTCCCTGCCCCAGCCCTGATCCCCCTCCCACTCTCCAAACCCTTTGGTCCCAGCTCGGTGCACCCTCCTGCACCCCCACCCCCTCATCCCCACCCCAGTGTCTGCACCCTCAGCTGGAGCCCTCACCCCCGCACCCCAACCCCCAATTTCGTGAGTATTCATGGCCCGCCATACAATTTCTATATCCAGATGTGGCCCTCGGGCCAAAAAGCTTGCCCACCCCTGCTCAGGAATTATTGTGTGGAAGTTTTATGGCCTGTGTTATACAGGAGGTCAGACTAGATGATCATTATTGGTTCCTTCTGGTCTTGGAATCTATGAAACCTTAAAACCCACCTCGTTTGTCAATCTTTCCCACGTTCTTCTCATCCATAATACCTATGCCTCCCCTTACCTGAACTGTTGTCCTTTGATTTGTCTTGTCTTTGTTTGACTTGTCTACCTTTGATTGTAAGCAGTGCAGAGCAGGAAAGGAATCTTGCACTTGTAAAAGTAGGGTGCTATCTAGGTCACCTCAAATAACAATAAATAATGAATATGTATTCTGTGCACCTGAAACTGTTCCAAACATCTCTCAGTCTGGGTCCCACATTGAGAAATATTTGTAATGGAATGCATCCAAGTGTTTTTCCACTTCACATCAGGGATCTCCTCACAAACTTACAGAGATGTGCACATCTCCTGTGGCAAGTTTTGTGCAGTGGTCAAGGAGAGCACAGGGCACTTAGGGTTTCATTAGGGAGGGTCTCTTCCTGCTCAAAATAGAGGTATCGAAGAGGACAAAATAGGTGAAGATATGGCTATAAATGGAGAGAATCTGGTTCCCTGCCAGTGGGAGTATTTTGTGAATCATAGTTTTTATTCTTTGAATACAGAGCTTCTCTGAGCTGATTAAGTGTAATTAACTCTGTGGTCTAGAATCTTTACAGATTCCTGTTGCTCTGATCCCCGTGGCACTTGTTTTACCTCTCCTGCCTTTTGGAACATTGAGGAATTTATTAATGAGGCCCAATTACAGAAAATTGTGGGGTTTTAATCAACATTCTATCTCATGCCACAATGGTTCTTTACTCACTCCCCCCCTCCCCCCTCCCAACCGCACCTCTGGCCCACAAATACACACAGAGAAAGTTGTTCTTTGGACCTGACCATTTATACCAGCAGGCCTACTGCAGTTGTGTAACCAGTTAAAAGGAAGTAAATGGCGGCAGCATATTGCTGACTCAGGTGTCCTTTGAACCGGCTCTAGATGTTAGAGGGAAAGGGAAACTATCTGATTATTTAGGGCTGTTTTTATGACAGAGTACGTATTGTGTGTGTGAAGCAGAGACTCCTGGGCAATGTTTATGCTGACTTCAGAAGCAGGGTGAACTGAGAGGCCGAAAAAGGCCCTGGTCATGGGCTTCCTGGTGTGGGGGAAGTGTCTGCGTTAATTTCAACTTTGAAAAGTTGGGGCAGCCTTTAAGGCCTGGAAATCCCCTCCATGGTCATTGCGGGATGGTGGACTTCTGCCACAGGCATTATGGCTGCTGTGTGCTTCAGTTCTCAGCTGCCTGTATGCATCAGAACAGGCTCATTTTTAAAAGTGCTTGTTTGTCCATATTTATTTAAGACCTTCCGCTGCAGACAATAACCTGTATGTGGCTCATAGCTCATGGATAATGTGACAAGATGTGAAGGAGCTCCAGCATATAAAGAGTTACTAGGTTCCAGTCTACCACATGGCTTGTCTGGACAGGTGAGACTGCACACTGCCTTCCCAATGACTTGTGGTTTTCTAGCACTCTGAAGCTGAGGAGGTTGTTGTTGTTCAGAAGGGGAAAATATCCCCCTCTCTAGCAGTCATTAAATGCTATGTTAGGGCATGCCTATATGGGGAAGCTCTTGCAAAATAAGCAAGTGTATGAATTTAAAGCATTATTGCTATTCCATGCTGACTCCCCATGTGGACGCTTTTATTCCACATTAAGAGTGTCCACACTAAGGGGAGGTAGTACAGAGCAGATATTGAGGAATAACTATTTCCCCATGTAGACAAGCCCTTAGACATTCCAGAGATGATCCCTCCCCAGATTGTCCAGCCCACGTCCAGATATGACAAAGAAGCTCATGGGCAAATTGCTGGAGTTTTGTGTTCCTTGTTATTTTAACATGCCCATATACTTAGGCTTTCCTTGGCTGACAGCACTCTGTCTTGGAGGACTATATTAATCTGCCATTCCCTGTTATCCAAAATCATCCACAGCAGTCATGAGGGAGAGAGAGGGACACCCCCTCCAAAGTGGTTGCAGGGAGTGACCCTTCTGCCCCAGACAGATTAGGTTTCTTAGCCTGGCAGATCAGCCAACTTCAAATTGGCCTGAGAGACAGTCAGTCTTCTGGAGCCTGTGCAAGGACGTTGTTTTAGCTCTGTGGCATTTGTAGTGACCCTGGCTGGGGTGGACTGGCCTGAGAACTGGGGGTAGTGGTGTATGCATGGTGGGGAGCTCTACCCCAGGTAGCTTAGTAGCTGCTTGCCATTGAGCTGGAGGGTAAGTGGCATAAAGGGAAGTGAACTGACTTTTCTCTCATGCACAGCTAGCATCTGTCACCTTGCACAGATTGCACAGCTCAGAAGGCTGCAGATACTCACAGATAGACAAGGCCCTCTGGGATTTAGGGGATTATTAGCATTATTGAGAGTACTTTCATTCGCCAAGAGAGAATATACCCTTTAGACTACATCACTCAGTGTGTGAGTCACTGTACTAAATAACATATGTTTCCTATATTCAGCATATGACTTCATACATTGCACATGTATGCAGAAATGTATTCAACATAAACAACACTGGCTTGTTTTGTTCACCATATAAGCACAGAAGTACCAACCTAGGTGTGTTGCAAATTGAATGTAAATAAGTAAATGGATTTAATGTGATTGGATTTCTATTTTTAACACATCCAGTTCCTAGACTTTTGGTATTAAGTCAGGTAAACTATGTACATGTTACATGCATTTTACATGCAGTACAGATGTAATATATTGGAATATTTATTTGACATGGGGATGGTTTCAGAGGTTGCTAGCTGTATTTGCTAGGATAAAACAAATAGAAACAGGGACTCTGATCTTATGAACTTGATGTTATATAGGTGCTTAAATTTTAGGCACCTGAGTATTTCCACTGAAGCCGGTGGAATTACTCGGGTGCTTAGAGCTAAATACATGCCCAAGTGTTAGCATAACTGGGGACATGGCTGCTAAATTTATATTCTTGTAATGATTAAGGAAAGAACAGGGATATATAACCAACAAATGCAATCTGACACTACGGGCTGCTTTTATGAAAGTGAAACTCCTATTAACTTAAATGGAAGCAGGAGCAGGCCCTAGCTCATGCAAACAAAAGAAATTAAGAAAGCTCCTTATTAGGTGTGTTTATGATGATCATGGATCACACGAGTCTTTTGGGCATAGGGCCTCTGAGGTAAAGTGGTGTTGTGTACAGGGATTTCTACTGTTAGCTGTTCTAATGAATGTTACTGTAGTTAGTGCGGTAGATGGTAAGGGAGTTTCCCCTTTGGATTGTCTTAATACAAAGAAAATCCTTAGAACATTTGTCATGATTTGAACCATAATGATAATTGGACATGGAGAGCCCTGTACAACTGGGGGTCTTGTTGATTAATGGTGCAAAATTATTCTCCCTTGCCATGTCATTAAAGTTTGGTGTAACCCAGATACCTGGGTATGTTAATTCATCTTGCCTTGGCATCATGTGACACTCCAGTTGGGTAATAGTGATTTGGAGTAAATTCTTTTTAGGAATGGCTGGAATATAAGGTCTTGATCCTGCAAGTTGCTGAACACATTCTGGTCCTGATCCAGCAAAGCACTTAGGCAGGTGCTTAATTTTAAACATATGAGTAGTCCCAATGACCCTGATTCCCCTCCTTCCCTATTTAACTTTTTACAAAATGGTTGGTTGGTGAAAAAAATCTGCCCTTAATTACAGCTGACTTCACTGGCTTCAATGGGAGTTCCACCTGAATAGAGATGGATGTGGCCCTTGCTAATTGCACCTTATTGGCCTTTTCCTGAGATGTGATGAGGGCCATCAATTCACATTGAATTTGAGTAGGTCCTGCATTATTTAAAACAAAATAATATGTAAAGTGAGCGGGTTTGCATAGGTTTAATGGAGTGCAGAATTTTGCCCATAAATTGCATTATACGTTTTTGTCTGTGTTTATTTTTTACATTTGACTTAGCTGGGATAATGAACCTGGATTAGTTTGCTTGTTCCACTTTTATTTCCAGATAATTTCACTTTTTGCTTCTAACGCAATAACACCAGGTTGGAAGGGGTTGCAGCACTGTGGGGGAACGTTTAAATAAAAATAAAATAGTTTAATTGAAATGTAAATAACTTACTATTTCTGTTACTTTACTGCAAGACATTGAGAACAGCAGCTCCAAAGGAAGGTCCTGATTCTAGAAATCATTGTATTCAAGAAAACACTTAAACACATGCTTTTATGGACTTTTGTGGGATTTCAATACGTGACTTCAGGGCCTGTAGTACAAGGAGTGTCATTCTGCCTCATGATCTCAGGGGTTATGTTTACAAATTTACTTAGATGTGTAATGAATAGATTGTAGTCACTAGCTCCTACACCTTCCTTTATCTCTAGGCCTCAAGGCTTGAAGTAGTCCTAAATTGTACTTTTTGTCAATGAACATAAGAATGTAGGAAATGTCACCCCAGAACTGTTCTCCGCAGCTAGTCCTGCATCCTGTTTCTGACAGCAGCCAGTACCAGATAATTCAGAAGAAGGTGCAAGAAACCCCATAGTAGATAATTGTTGAATAATCTATACATAGGGATACTTCCTTCCCCAAACCATCCACGCCCCAGTGCCCTGCAGCATGAGGGTTTATCGCTTTAGTTTGTTTATTTTTATGCTATACAGCAGAGGCTTGCAAACTGTGGTCCGTGGGCCACCAGTGGTCTGCGAGCTCCATTCAGATGGTCCATGGATAGTTCCCTCTAAGGTGTGCACATGGGCGGCTGCACACAAGAGAATGAAGGGCCACCCACCTAATTAGTGGAGCTGCACAGGTGTGGCACCACTAATTAGGTGTCTGGACCCTGGAGAAGACTCACATGTAAGGTGAGGTGGTGACCTTGGGGGGAATAGGGTGTAGGTGGGAGGGGGCAGTGGGGTGAGAAGAGGGGGGTGGGGGAAATTGGGACGTGCAGGGCTGCGGTGGCCAGAGAAAGAGATGACTTTCCCCAGCTCCAGGGTTGCGGCTGCTGGGGAGACACCCCCCTCCTTCCTAGCCCCAGCTCATTAGAAAAGTAAGACTAATTATATTAAAATATGAGTTGTGTGATTTTATTTGTATAACAAAAAAGTTTATTATTATTAAGGGTTTTTTATGTAGCGCTTTTATCCAAAGCGCTTTACAATAGTTAGCTAATGGTACCAACAACATTTGGAAAGATCATTAAGTGGTCCACTGAGACCCTCAGCAATTTTCAAGTGGTCCGCGGAAAAAAAAGTTTGAGAACCACTGCTATACAGTGTAACTCTGGCTGTTCTCCTTGATTAGAGAAGTGCCTAATCCTTTTTCGAATCCTACTAAGTTCTTGGCTTTCATGATAAGTGTGGCAATGAGTTCCACAGGTTGCTTAAGTGTCATGTAAACAGAAATTTCCTTTTAAATTTGTAGCCTTTCAATAGAAGTGATTGTTCCCTTGTGTTAAGAGAGTAAACAGCACCTGATTTACCTTTTACCATTAATTATTTTGTATGCTATATCTTTATTGAGATAGTGATCAGAGCACCACTGATTTCTAATATGGCATTTTAATCAAGTGTTGTTTGTCCAATGCCTTATATCACCAAAGATTTAGTTTACTTCTTTGATCACCACTGCTTATCTGATAAGTAACTTCTGGTTGAGCTAGTCTATGTGAGATTGATGCAGGAATCACTTTATGAAATTCTGTAGCCTGTATTATGCAGAAGGTCAGAGTAGATGATCATAACGATCCCTTGTGGCCTTAAAAATCTATGAATTTTAATGACAGATTGCACATAATCGTTAGCAGCTCAATCATTTCATTCTTAAACTCCTTGAGAACTTCTGGAGGAATGCTAGCTGATCCTGGTGACTTTTTCTTTAATTTATCAGTTTGTTCTGACCCTTCTTATTATAACATTTCAATCTTTGACAGTATCACATCTTTATTACTTGAAAAGAGTAGGTCTGGGATAGATACCTCCATGATGGAGTCTTAAGAATTTTAATGTTCTCAGTTTTGACTTCAAGGTCTTTGACTGACTTCCTAATTTTTTTGAACTCTCCTTTCTGAAGTTTAGTGCCTATGTGCTAGTTTTTGGTCTGATCCCTTCTCTGATGAATTTTTAATTATATTATGGTCACTATTACTTTGTGGCTCAGCTATAGCTACTGTCTGAATGAGCCCCTCATTAACACTAATGAGTGTTAATTAGAGCTATGAAATTTTATCATGATGAGCAAGACAAAATATGCCTCATTAATATAAAAATGGTATCATATGCTTGGATTTTAGTGGAAAGTTGTAAGCACATTTAAATATGCGTAACTGCTTATTTTCAGGTCTATTTTCTAACCTAGCCCCATCTTCTGCTCATACACATTCACTCACTCATAGAAACTCATTCCTGCCATACAGGTTGTGTAACCCGTTAAGGTCAATGGTGTTTCACAATGTACATCAGAGTGGGATTAGGCCCTAAATATCTGGAAACGTAAGCTAAACTTTCCTGTCTGCACCAATTGCAAAACAGTCCTCTCCGTTGATGTTAGAGCAGACGCTGGGTTGTTTCTTTTACTGAGATACTATGAGCCAAGTGGGTGAGAAACAGGAGCAACCATTTAAAAATAGATAAATTTGGGGGGTGGGAATGGGAGAAAGCCTAAGGAGACGGAAGAAGAAAGCAAACAAAACACCTTTCTGTTATAGGTGTATACAGCTTTCCTGGGTCAGGGTCCTGATGTGAGAATGGTAAAACTAAATCTTCTATATGAAAGGGGCTCAAAATATTATACATCTGTGAATGCACTTGAAAGACATGACTAGACATGATCGGAAGGGATGCTGTAAACCCAGCAACTCTTTCTGCGCCTGAACCACCATAATCTGTTTGCTCATCTGATAATGGGAGAGGCTAGGTTGTCAAGAGAAAAGAGAGATTTTTGCATACAAGTCTCAGCATGAAACTTGACAGCATTTTGTAAACTCAGCGCCACACAACTTAGTCCTGGCTTTCATTAGATGAAATATTTTAAAGTTTGCAGAAAAAAGTCACAACTTGTCCAGTAAAAGCTTTCTGCTTGTCTGCATGCAGGCTCTTTGCTTCTACAGAGAAAAAGGATGATCTGATGGTTCAGACACTGGACTGAGAGTCAGAAAATCTGGGTTTAGTTCCCTTCTCTGCCACAGACTTCCTCTGTGGCCTTCAGCAAGTCACTTAAGGCTTGATCAAAAGCCCATTGAAGTAATTGGAAAGACTCCGTTGACTTCGTGGTGTTTGGAAGTTAATCCCTCTGTGTCTCAATTCTCCATTTGTAAAGTGAGAACAATAATACTCCCTTTCTCCCACACTTTGTTTTGGATTGTAAATATATCGGAGAAGGGCCTGCCTCTTACTCTGTTTGTACATTGCAGAGCACAATGGGGCCCTGACCTATGTCGGGGCAACTAGTTACTACTGAAGTGTAACTCATAATATTACTATGCAGAAACTCTGTCTTGTTCATCTTTTAACAAACAGAGATGGCACTGGCAGAATCCCAATTCTGGGAACTTGTTACTTTGTACAGACTTGTCAGAAATGGGGTAAAATAACACACCCAAGAAATGCAGGCAGACTTCTTTGTAGGGCTTGATATGAATATTTTTTTTTACCGAGGTGTTACCTGGGCACTTTATAAATGCCATTGTAATAACAATCTTTAAATAAAATACACTTCTGCACCATTATACAGAGTTTGGTAAGCCTCCAAAAATAGACCCATTAGTCTTGCCAATTATATATTAGTCTGAATTCTGCACAAAAAACACTATGCACTTGGCTTTTCCATGTGGAACAAATGTTCTAAATATTACAGATTTCCTTGTGCTTTACCATCAGCTTGTCTAGTCATATGATCACCCAGAGATTATAATAAATAACCCTTTGTACATCTATAGCACCTTCTACCTGAGGAACGCACAAAGCTTTTAACTGTGAAGACTTACCACACTGTAGAGATAAATTAGTACTATCCCCAATTTACAGAGTAGACAACAAATTATACTACTGAGTACAAGGAATGCTGCAGGGCTGCTATGCCCTACTTTAGCATTTGTTGTTAAATTTCAATATGCACAAGTATGTTGTGAGCTCTTCAGAACACAGATGTCCTCTTTTGTTTGTCTGTAAAGTGCCCTGCTTCTTTATGGGATGTTTGAATTAATATGAAACAGTGTAATTTTCAGAGTGCACATTTTTAAATGTGTATTTTCTGAGAGTTTAGTTACACTTTCTTTATCTGAAAAGAATTAGCAGGTGAGAAGCTTGTGGGATGACTCTGTTTGTAGTTCACAGTTACTCATTGTCCATGGATGGTTTAGAATCCAAATTTGTATCTAGTTTAGGGTTATTCTTACAGGTTCAAAGTCTGGGTTCAAAACCATTCTAGGGTTGCTTCTTGTGTATGTAGGGTGACCAGATGTCCCGATTTTTTTAGGGGCAGTCCCGATTTTGGGTTTTTTTTCTTATATAGGCTCCTATTCCCTGCCCCCTCCCCCCCCGCCCCATCCAGATTTTTCACATTTGCTGCCTGGTCACCCTATGTTTATGGCTTTTGATGGCACAAACAATGAATTCGATGTTGAGTAAGTGAAGTAGCCACTCTATCACAGCAGCATTTTCTCATCTCGATGGTGGATGGATAGAGGGCAGTCCGTAACCAGATGGCATGCTGGTTGTTCCTGAGCTCCACAGGAGCACGACAGGGAGCTCAAGAAGCCCCAAAAGGTAAAGGTGTAAGTTAAGCCACCCATGATGACAGTGTATCCTGTTGATCTTTTAGTTCATATGGCTGTTCTGAGGGGCACGCAAGAGCTGATCCACAGAGACTAGGGGACACAGATCTGAGTTGTCTATCTGCCAAGAAATGCACCATGAATCCAAAATATAGCCCCATACCACCTGTTGTCATTGTTCCCTAGCAAGGTTGTGTCTGATGTACAGTCTGAGAGGCTTAGCTATTTCAGAAAAGGGGCGAGTTGACTAATGACTTTAGCTGTTGTTGGCTTTGAGATGAAATTGTGAGGTAAGCTGTCCTGACAGTTGGGAGCACACAGTCATATGGCCAGGCCCCTGCCTTCACTCCAAATTGCTGAAGGAGCCCTGCCAATCTGGACTGGAAAGTTGGAGACTGGTGTTGTCTGGGTCGCACCACTGATGGTATGAAGGGCAGAGCTGATTGTTGAGTCCAACTTTCCACAATGATGACTGGAGCCCACTGCTACCACACAGTAATTGGAGGTGCAATAATTAGGAAATTGGTAGATGTCCATAAGGTTGCAGCACTAGCGCCCTGGAGTCATTGGCAAGACTGCAGAGGATGGCGACTCTCGACTGCATTTTAGTGCATGTCTTCAAGGGCTACGGTTCCATTTCAATGGTGACAAAATCTTGATAGTTATTCTCATGAGATTTCAACCCAAAATAATTGAAAGATTGAGAGAGATCCTCTGATCCCTTGAGATTTCCACCCTCTTGGAAACTCATTGAAACTGGATCCAGGAAACAGGTCCCTTCCACCTGTGGCTCTGACTCAGATCCAGAACTGTACGGGTGGTTTTGGATCAGGGGATTCAGTTCTAGTTCAGGCCCCTCTCAAATAACCATTAATGTTGGCCAAAATTTCCAATCTTGGGTGCCTAAAATTAGGCACCTAAATCCATATTTAGGCATATGGGGCCTGTGCTTCAGAGGTGCTGAGAACCCAGAGCTCCTGTTAAGTTTGGTAGTTTAACAGAACCCATTCAGTCCCTTGAATGTCTTCACTCTTATGTATAATGAATTATTTTGTTTTGTTGTTCTCCTAATTAAAAAAATTATGTTGACTGAAACTGTCGTTCTTTATGTTGTATCAAAAACCACAACAGAGTGGAGCTCCATCAGCTACAGAATCTGTTTTGTCATAACAAAAGCAGTCACATCTTTGTAAAGACAACTTCTGTGATCCTGCAGCACTTGCCTTGTGTGCTTGCCTTCCTAGATTATTTTTATTTATGATTCTCAGCATAGCTGCAAGCTTTTGGCTGCTGGAACAGAGGGCAGTTTTACAAAGCAAACATCTGTTTCCAGCTGCAGGAAGAGTATGGGAATGGACGTTATCTCTCAGTGGACAGGGAGGAATGTGAGCAGCAGCAGCAAATAGTTGAATTTAGCAGGGTATGGGAGTAAAGTGCATCTAAACCAGGAGCAGCAGAATCCCAAACTGGGGCCCCGCCCCCCCATGCCACGCTGCCTCCCAAAGTCCCGCCCTCACACCACCCATTCCTACTGAAGCCCCACCCTCAGGCCACCCATTCCTACTGAAGCCCCGCCCTCGCACCGCCCCTTCCCTACAAGCCCCCACCTTGTCGCACTGCCTCTTCCCTCCCAAAACCCCACCCCCCACTTGCTCCTCTCTTCCTCTCTGCCCCTCCCCCATCACTCGCCCTTATGGTCCGGTAAAAAGTGGGAGGGCCTTGGCCCCCCCCCGACCTAAACTGTGTCTCTCAAAATAAAGATACATTGCAGCAAGGTGAGAACTAGCAGACACTTAATTGTTTCGGCCCTGATTCAGTAAAGAATGTAGGAATTGCCACACTGAAACAATGTCCTGTCTCTGATGGTAGCCAGAGCGAGATGCTTGAGCCCCTGCTTAAGTCCTATTGAAGTTAGGTCCTCTACTAGGGAGACGATGAGGGGCAATCCTGGGGGAGGAAGTGAGGCCAGTTTTTACTTTGCTTGAAAATATTATTTGAAAACCCATTTCAGAACTAGACAAATCGCTGAAGAATATTCTCTGTTGCTGGTTTCACTTAAATGCTTGAACCAGGTTAAGGCACAAAACACACAGTCCTTTCTCCAAAGAACTTTTAATCTAAACAAGACCAGAGACACTGGGAATCCCAGAGGTGGAAATTACTAGCATCGATTCATGTATGTGACTATTAAATTGCAGGGAACAATCCTGCATTAGCAAGGAGAATTAATAAATTGACCTAATAGGCCTAATTTCTAAAAACTCTGCATTCTTTTTTGTGCTCAAAATTTGCACCTTCAAATAACTAAGCACAAAATTTTGCTTCTGTAGCTGAGGCCACGAGGACTGTTAACTACCTGTTCATGCCTGTAAGTCAGGTAGCCTTTGTCCACGTACTCTTATTCATGCCCAAAATGTTGTGGGTATCAAAAGGGAGGCTGGTTAAAGCCCTTTAAAAATAAACAACAAAACCTAATGTGTGATTCTCCTCTCATTTTGGCTGATACTAAGAATACCTCAGATTCAGCTTAGAAGCAGTAAAATGAAAAGAAACCGTGAAAATGGGCAGTTAGAATAAGTGCATGTGGGGAACTCGCTCTTCAGATAGGCCTACTTTTCAGACAAACTTGTAATGCACCATGAACTTCATGCTGTGATGAGTCAGCTCAGTGGATGCTTAGCTCCGCCTTCTCATTTTTAAAGTTGATTATTATTGGCTGCTGGCAAGCAATCTGGAGAATTTCTCATGGCCCTGTATATATCTGTCTGATGCAATCAGACCTGGATACTTGGTGCTTCTTTTGTGATTGTGAATTGTGATTTGAGATGACATCTTCTGACAGGATGCAAAGTGGCAGAATCCAGTGCAAAGTCATGAGCCCTGTCTACAAATTGACCTACACTTTGTCCTGCTAAGCATTACAGTTAAGATAAAACAAGAGGCACAGCAAAAGGAAGTGCAATGCCGAATCAGCTATAACTTGGATTGTGTGCTTTAGATTAGAGACCCTTCTTTTGACTTATGGACATACTTAAGTAACATATGAATAATTCCCAGAACAAGTTAAAATTAGTTTGGAATGTGTGTTTTCCAGATGTATCCCTCTTATATGCATTTGCATTGGGCATATCTCATTGTAATGCTGCTAGCTTTTGGCATGACAGCTGTTTTCTTGATTGCTAAGCACATAACCATATTTCATTGAGCATGAAATCAGACAAGCAGCCTATATTCTTTCCTTTTCATTTTATTTTTTTAAAGGCCATTTCAGTGAAACAAAGACCTTACACATTCAGGGAAAGGTGGTATCCATCCTTTGTCCTTTTTTAAATTTTTTTCTTAGCTCCTGTGGCGTAGCACAGAAAAGGTGTTGCTACCTGGTTTTAATAGTTTATACATCTCAGACAAGTCTTGACGATCAGTCTCATCTCATCATAATGCCAGAGAATAATCTCATATCTTCTAAGATATTTTTCTCCCAGATACTGCATGTTGTGGTCTCAGGTGAATTGCCATTAGTCAAATCAGAGAGCCAAGGTGGGTGAGAATCTTTTATTGGACCAACCTCTGTTGGTGAGAGAGACAAGTATTCAAGAGAGAGAGCTCTGTGTGAGCTTGAAAGCGTGTCTTTCTCACCATCAGAAATTGGTCCAATGAAAGATATTAATTCATCCACCTTGTCTCACTAAAATCCTGAGACCAAGATAGCTACAACAACACTGCAAACAACAATTAGAGGAATCAGGCAGCCATCATGGTCCCATATATAAGGAAGCCTGGGACCCAAAAAGCCTAAAAAACATAAACCTAAAGAGTCAGTCCACATTCAAGGTTGACACACAAGGCCGAATTCTGATGCAACTCCATTGACTGAAATGGAATTGCACCATGGCTTAGATTCTGTGCTGGGTCTCCAGGAGGCATGGCACAAAAAGTGCAGCCCCCAGGGAGTGAAAGGTAGGAGGTGGCTTTACGCTATCCTTGCATCCTCCCTATTCTAGGCCGTTCCAGGTCAGTGTGTAAAGTAGATGAAGAAGCAGCAGCCGTTCTATTTTACGTACTTTGATATCCCCACCCACCTGCAGAGCTGCCCATGTGCTGCTCCACAGCAACAGAGAATCTCCATAGCAGCAAACACTATGGGGACTTCTCTTCTGCCCCTGCTCCCCTCTGTGCCTCACCCACAGCACATCTCCTGGTATTAGGGCTGGTGAGGAGGCCTTCCCTGGGGAAATTCTCCTTTGGCCAGCAAAGGGGTTTTTACCTGAAGAGGCCATAGCAGGAAGGAGAATCCAGGAGTCTAATTCCCAGGCTGATTTCTCCGTGATTTGCTCTGAAAGAAAATGAACTGTGGCTGACAGGAATATTCCAAATCCACCCAGGCTGCATCATCAAATTTCAGAGCCAATCAGGATAAGACACACTATTGTACTAGAGACGGGTTTCATATTTTCAGTCTAGGGAAATCCGCATCTCAAATGTATACACTATAATTCTGTGTCCAAGCATGTCTCCTGTTCAAAAGTACAATATTAATTTGAAAGCTATTAAATGTTGTACTATAATTGTCTGTTTGTCATGCTTACATGGCTCCCAGTACCACTGTATCTAAGCCCCTCACAGTCTTGTACTTATCCTTACTTCCCTACCTGGGAGGGGTGTTGTGTATTTTACAAATGGGGACCAGAGGCACAAACTAAGTGACTTGCCCAAGGTCACACAGGAGGTCTGTGGCACAGTAGGGAATGTTGTGGCATTTTGTTATTTGTTAAGCATTGACATTATGCTTTGTTCTGTAAAACTCAGAAAACATGGTTTGTTTTGCTGGTACTACTGATCACCTGTTTTTGTTATCAGGAATTAGCATTTTTCATCTTCAAAGTGGTTTACAAATATTTAATCCTCACAGCACCCCTGCAGGGTGGTAAGTACTAACCCCATCCTACAGTCGGGGAAACTGGGGCAGAAAGGTGTAAATGATTTGCCCAGAGCATCAGGGCTAGGTCATGGGTGGCCTGTGGGCACAGAGTGAGCTGCTCATTATCGAGGCTGAAGGACAAAGACCAATCCAGGGCCAGGTCAGGTCAAAACCAGAGTCCATAGGCACTGACTCCATGGGTGCTCCCCCAGGGCCGCCGAGAGTGGGTTTGGGCCCCAGTGAAAAAAATTTTTGGGCCCCCCAGCAAGGGCGGACCGGCTAAACAGGGCCGATGTGGGGGGGGGGGAAGATGGGCCCTGGGCCCCCTTCCGGACTGCCGGGCCCCAGTAATTTGTACCGGCTTCACCCCCCTCTCGTCGGCCCTGGCTCCAGGGCTGAAGCACCCACAGAAAAAAATTAGTGGGTGCTTAGCACCCACCGGCAGCCAACTCCCCCATTCTCCCCCAGCACCTCCTGTCCGCTGGCAGCCCTTGTCAATCAACTCCTCCCTCTCCTTTCCACGCCCTCCCACCTTGTGCAATCAGCTTTCCGCAGTGTGCAGGAGGGGGAGGAGCAGGGACGGGGTGTGCTCAGGGGAGGGGGTGGAACTGGGTGGGAAAAGGTGGTGTGAGGGCAGAACAGGAGTGGGAAGATGTGGGGCGGGATGGGGCTTTGGGGGAAGGGGTGGAGTGGGGGCAGAGCTTGGGGCTGAGCAGGGGTTGAGCAACCCTGGGGAAAGGAGGAAGCCGGCACATGTGCCAAAGTCTATTACCAAATTGAAAGCATGAGGTGAGAAGTGGGGTTGGGTCAGGCCAGGGTATTTCACTGGTGTTAGCAATGGTCTTAAGCCAGAGAGAGTAAACCAGGATCAGGGTTGGGAGTCTAGCCTAGGTTGAGAGCTGGGAGTCTTGGGTCAAAGCAAATTGCAGAAATGAGCAGAGTCTAAGGCAGAAGCACACCAGAGGTCTGTGTTGCTCAGACAGGTCCCAGAAATGGCTTCCTGATTTATATGGGAAGTGCCAGCCAGTCAGGGAATCACAGAGGGCTGTTGCTCATGCCACTTAGGGTGGGACTTCCTGCAGGGTTTAGCCTCTCAGCTCCTCTTGGCGGCAACCTGCCTGGGTCACCTAGGGTTACCATACGTCCGGATTTTCCCGGACATGTCCGGCTTTTTGGGCCTCAAATCCCCGTCCGGAAATCCCAAAAAGCCGAACATGTCCGGGAAAATAGGGACATGCGGGGCCGGTGGCTGGGCCGGGCCCGGATGTGCGGGGCCGGGGGTGCTGGGCCAGGGGCCGGGCCTGGATGTGCGGGGCCGGGGGCGCTGGGCCGGGGCCGGCGGTGCTGGGCCGGGGCCGGGCCGGCGGTGCTGGGCCGGGCCGGAGGTGCTCGGCCGGGGGCTGGCCCGGGGCCGGCACCCCAGGGCCCGAGCCGAGCCAGGCTGGAGACGCCGGGGCCGGGGCCGGGGTGAGCCGCTTGGTTGGGGGGGCCAGACTGGGCCGCGCCTCCTCCCCCCACCTACCCCCAGCTTACCTGCTGCCTGCTTCAGGCTTCCCGCAAATCAAATGTTCGCGGGAAGCAGGGGAGGGGGCGGAGTTGGGGCGGGGACTTTGGGGAAGGGGTGGAGTTGGGCTGGGGCGTGGGCAGGGCTGGGGGCGGGGACGGGGCCCCGTGGAGTGTCCTCTTTTTGGACACTCAAAATATGGTAACCCTACCTGGGTCCCAGTTGCAAGGAGGAAGTGGCACCTGCCTTGACCCCTGCAAACCCCCATTCTAGCCTGTTGGTTCTTATACAAAGACACAGGAAGTCAGAATCAGAGCTGGAATTAAAACTCATGAATTCCACATCCAGACCTCAGAAAACTAGACTACACAACTCTCTGCTAATACATCCTATTTGCCGTAAAAAGATCATGTTACGCCTGAGTAACACTAGTAAATATGTTCCCCCAAACAGAAATTCCATAGTGTAGGTAGCTAAAAAAATCTGTTATGCTATCAACTATTTATATTAATTGAATTCCTACTCAAAGGTCTATAAGGTTTAATTAGAAGCAAAATGAAATCTAGCTCTCTCCCCCTCACATTATAGTATATTGCATGATGTCATAAGTAGAAAGGAAACCATGTAACAGGAAAGCAGTAACAGAACACACTTATATTTTATTATAAGCTCAATTTTGGTTCAATTTGCAAATACTGACTTTAAATCTATTCCACTAGTCCCACATGTGTTTATGATCAACCCCTGGGATTCTCAGATAACCTTCTTATTAAGGCTATTGCTGCTAAAGATCAAACCCACTGCCTAATTCCATAGAAGTTTTGAAATGGCTAGGGCAGTAACTGTAATTCTGTTCTCCATCCCTAAAAGAAAATAAACCTACAATACCACACCACAGACCTTTGCAAACAACCAGGGGTGGCGAGAGACATCAGGAAGTAGCTGATGCTCAGAGCCAATTTACAAAAGCGGGTAAAAGATCATATTGTACCTGACCCAAAACATGAAAGGCGATGTTTGTGCTGCCTACACTGAAGGGCTTCCTATGCAAACAATTTAACATTATTGACTGGCTTGATTGCATGTAAATCTCACGCACGTACTGAAGTACTACAACTATGCAAAGGCTTTGGTTCACCTTTCCAAATAGCCCCAGCAGAATACAATAGCGCTATTCTAATCTGTACTGAGATTAAATCTGAGTACTTCAAATCAGACTTTTCCTTTCATTGAATGTCAACAATAAAATCTCTCTGTGAAACACTTTCCTGCTTCACTCAGCAATGGGCTCTTACATTTCACTTGCTCCATTTTTTATGAACACACCCTAATAAAAAGATCCACTTAATACAATGTATTTCTGAATGAATAGAATAGTATATGTGAGAAAATCCATCTTCCCCAAGCAGTACAGAGTTGGGGAAAATTTTAGGGTAAGTGCTTTTTAAGTGCTTGGGGTCAGATTCTGATCTCCTTTATGCCTGTGTCTGGCCAGAGTAATTCCATTGACTTCTGTACTCCAGATTTACATAACTGCAAACAAGATCAAAATGTGGCCTTTGGTATTTTGCTTTTTGAAGAAATCTTTCACAGTGGAATATACAGAATTCTGCTTCAGTTGTTTTGCTGTTTCTTTCTCTCTCGCACCATCCCCAGCCGACTGCTACCTTAGAAAGCTTTTGCCTACTTGGAAAATTAGATACTTGAAAAAGTAACAAAAACATTCCCCTGGAAAGGGTCTCCTAACCGACTGCTTTTCACAAGGCATTAACTGGGAGAGTCTCAAACTTTTGCTTCTGCAGGAAACAGCTTGCCTAGTTCAAAGGGTGGGGTCCTCTTTAGTTTCTATAAACATGTTGGGGCGGGGGGTGGGGGGAATAGACACAAATGCCAAAAGACAACTTTAACCCTCTAAATTCAAACCTCAAGGTCAGTGAAAGGTCACTTATAACCTGACATCATATATGCACTGCTTAACTCAGTCATTTGGCAAGAATTTTTCTTTGTACAAAAAGTTTCAGATAGTGTTAGTCATTTTTTTAAAAAAATGCAGTTCACTTTGCTAATCATGATTCAAAGAGAGAAGGAGCGTTCAGAGTAGTTATAATCTGTAAATTATTAGGTTTTGAGTGGTTCTGGTAAGGCACAAGTTTATACATTGAAAAAGCTCTGTCCCCCTCCCCGGAACCTCATGTAGACCATATCAAAGTTTTTGCAAAGGCATTCCTGATACTATTGTGCTGCAAATCCTGTCTGATCCGACCTTCAAATATTTATGTAAACTGAAATATGTCTGGAAAGAAGTCAAAACAAAACAAATATGCCACACAATCTCATTCCAGCATGTCCCTCCCTCTTCATTTGCATTCATGCTAAACCCTCTCCAACTGGCTCCCAACTGTTAGGGGGTGGTTAATTAGTGATAATTGCAGAGCCTATTTCTTTGAGTACAGTGATGGCCTAATGTCTTGCCAAGCACAATTTAGACTGGAGCTTTCAGCAGTTGTGAAATGCATTAGCAGCATTTTCTTTTTTTCTTTTTTTAAGTCACTGAAAATAAGTGCAGTAGATTTGGCCCTCTTATTACTTGCTGTTACTGCTGGTGCTTTTTTAAAAAGAGCCAGAAGTTAGAAATTTTGGTTTTATTTTAAATTCAAATGAAAAGTTAGTACTTCAGCCATAAAGAGACCAGTTTGTTTGTTTTTTCTGTCTCTTAGTGCACATATGCACATGAACTAAGGCTGAATATACTTAAAAGGTAGTCACTTGCAGAACACATTTTGGATCACTTGCCAATTACAGCTGACTGTCTTTGCAGAGCATGGATGTCATATGATGCAAGTTAGCACCCAAAGGAAACAAGGTGTTAGTGAGCAGTGTGAAGGATTCATGAGAAAAATACTGAATTCTCATCTGACTTCTATTGAGTGGTAGAACCCTATCCTGCAAGATGAATGGCTGCAGGTTCATTTATAGTGCTTGAGTTCTCTCCTCTCTGGAGCTGGCCAGTATATAGCAGGATTGGTCCCTTTGATAGGCTGGGGAAGCTCTATCCCAACTCAATTGGAGAGGGAAAGATTCCGTCCCATCCCAGCCCCTGCCTGCCACTGTAACAGTGTGCATGGGCGAGCACTGTGCCACAAGGGACCAAGAAAGAATTTTCCCAGTGTAGGCCCCTCACAAGCTTTGGGGCGGTGGAAGGGGGCAATCTCCATAGCACACACTGACGTGGAAGTTCTGGACTGCTCCAGACTGTAGAGCATCCCATAGGCAGCTGTAAACAAGAGTAGCCCAGAATCCCCAAGGCTGCAGAAGTGGCTTATAGCCACCTTTGCCACTTCCCCTCTGGGCTGCACGTCCAGGAGGAGCCACACAGACTCTAAAGCAGAGTTTCTTCTATGGCGCCATAATTACAATGGAGTGGTAACAGTGACCTCAGTAACTTTAAAGCAAAATGCCTGTCCAAATGCATTATTTGTGAGTCAGATGTGCTGATCTGTTGGTATTATGGTGATCCCATACTCTGAAACTTTGCATGGAAGAGTGAATTGGGTGAAATTTGGAGTCCATATTGCTTTCGGGGTATGTGTAAAGAGATATGGAACGATGCACTGTGTCACCACAGAGTTGTAGGCGATGAGAAAGTGGCAAGAAATGCTGGAGATTTTCCCTTATCTTGGGTTGGTTTGTTTGATGCATTAAAGGATTTGAGTGTCTGAGCTGTTTCAGGTCATGAAGAAAAGTTAACCTTAACTTAAACTTAGTTAAACTTGGGCTTTTTGTTTGTTAATGTTCTTGTTTTGAAATCTCGACATGTTTTGTATGAAAAAGTGTATCTGAAACAACATACTAAAATATAACAACAAGCAAGAGCTGGGTTTAAAAACCCACTCAACCCTTCAAGTTTGTGAATTACATTATTACACTTTGGGGAAATTGATGTTTCCCCACTTTCTGAAAGTGCATCAATCCTTTGTAAGAATTAGCACAGTGAATAATTTCTTCCAAGATAGAATGGGAGTAGTTTAGGCGACCTGGCATGGTTGGAGCAACTATCAGAGGCCTTGCCAATGCTACAAGCTCCGTTCTTATTTTTTATGTCAGTAGATTTTTTTCAGCCATTTTCATTGAAATAACAGCATTTAAAGTGGGAGCCAACAGCTAGTCTTGCATATTTGTCATGGTGACTCCTAAAACTCTGATATGAGTTTAGGAACTCAGGATAGCTGAATAACCCATCCTGGGTTATTCAGCTATCCTGAGTTCTTGCTCCTGGCAGCTGTCATCTACAACCTCTGCCCTCATTATGGGATATTCACCCGACTTATCTCTCTGATCTTGACTTTTATAGCCTGCCCATAGCAGGGTTTCATACCACCATCCATCACTGTGCTATCTGAGCACCTTCCATGTAAAGTCAACCCAGTAGCTCTCCACCAAGATAAACTGATAACACTGCTCCTCTACCCAGCCCTTGAGCCACCACCACTCCAGCCTGGGAAGATGGAGTCCTTGTGACTCCATGTGGCTGAAGAACTTTTTCCCTATTAGCACTATCTTGAACCTCTCTTTACCCATAGCACTGAGTATGCCATGCAGAGACTCCTATGTGTACAGTGTAACACCAGAGGGAAACAAGTTCACTTCCTCTTGAATTTTATCACAATTTGCAAGCTTTTTCTGTTAAGCTTGTTGACTTTAAGAGATCTTTGAGTTAAAGATGCTGCTGTATATCCCATTCATGAATCGTTACAGGTGCAGTGCACTCCTTCTGGATGAATCATGGAAACATGGTCAGCAGGTCTAGTTCAGACAGTGTTGCCCAGTGTGCAGTCATACGGGGCTTCATCCTACCAGGGGCAGCTGAAATACTAGTTTGAGATTTATTGCTCATGCTCTATTGGCATATGCTGTGGAGTACAAGCTGTTTCATGCAGCCTGAGAGCTCCATAGTGATAACTTGAACCCCAGAAGGAATCAGGATGTCTCTTCCTTACCTTGGTCTGGTTGGCCATTGCAGGCTTTCCCCTTCTTCTTAACAGGAAGCCTCCATCCATTATTTTCTTTTACAGATACACTCAGTAGTTCTGGACACATTCCATATCCTTCCACCTAAACCCCTCCTTCCAGTTGGCAGGACACAGGAGCTTGGGACAGCTGGGGAGGAGGAGGTCACCTGCTGAACTTCATGCCTTGTATGGGACCTCAGATTTGCTTGGAGTGGCCTCGGGTAGACTTGATCCAACTATGCTCTGAGAAGAAAGATGCTCCACTGCTAGGAAGGAGAAAAGACCTCTTAGCTCTTCTGGTCTATCTTGCTGTCAATGCAGGATTATTCAGTTTGCGTCCCTAGTATTTTATCCAGTCTAGTCTTAGATGTCCCAAGTAATGGGGATCCCACCACAATACTGGGGATACTGTTCCACAATTGAATGGATTTCAATATCTGGACATTTTCCCAGATATTTCACTTTATTTGTTTATTTCAACCTTTTCACCATAAGGATGACCATCACAGCACTGCCATCACTTTCTACTCCTGCACCCTATCAAAAGAAAAAGGAAAAAACTCACTCAGCTCACACAGAGTTTTGAACTCCCCCTACCCCCTCCCCTCCTGTCTCAAGGATGACATGCCAGAGATTCCATGAAGTCCACCAGAGACTTTGCTATTACTACTGACTTGACTTTACATGGAAGGTGCTCAGATGCTATGGTGGTGAGTGGCAACATAAAACAATGCCATGGATAGGCATTCTTTCAGTTTATAAACTCTGTTGTTCCATCACCAGGTATCCATCTTTGTGGACAATCTCATACAATTATCCAATTCAACGCATTATGAGGATGTTCAGGATGAACCTCAAGTTTGTGTGTGTCATGTCTTAATCCTCTGAGCTAGATTTATCCCAATTCTGGTGGATATAACAGAAAACGGTAGCCATCAGCAGTGGAAGTGACACAGGGCAAGGTTTCCTCACCTTGGGTTCTTACTGCAAACAATCCTCACACATATGCCGCCAGTGGCAAGTTCAACCCCAAGTGTCTTATTTACAATGTGCTTTATAAATGTTTTTTCCCCACAACATAAGACTTTCCCCCAAGTCTTGCCCTACTGACAAAGCACAGGGCAGGAGACAGGGAGAGCTCTCACCTCTCTGAGATTCTGGGCTTCCCTGGCCCTTTCTTCTAGATCCCGCCTTCCTTTCCAGTCTCTCTCTTAACCATCTACAGCTGATGAGCTGAATCCCTTGCTGATTGGCTAATCACCTGCTACTTATTAATTATCCCATCACTTTGGCTCCTGTGGGGACTCTTACCAAGTGCACAGAGTCATGAGTCAGCCTTAAAGTACTCAATTGCTATCACAGGAAGTTAAAATCAGTGACAAGGAGAAATTGGCAGCCCACAAGAAGTATTGGCAGAAGGTAGATTTCTCTAAAAACTATTTCTGAAAGTGAAAATGTGAATAGGGTAGAAATCAGCAGGAAAACATGGAGGGAGAAGGAGATTATGTGGATTAACTATAGGCCAATATGGATCCAAACTGGGACTCTGCAGCTGTATATGTCCAGTATGTCTTTATAAATATGTTTATTAAATCATTTATTTTTTAGACATCTTATTCTGGAATCTGTCCCCCTTGGCACTACAACAGCAGTACTGAAGTGGAAGTAGGCAGGTTTTAAAATAACTGGTTGTAATGTTAACCCTCCTTAAATGTGGGGTGTTTTGTTGCCAGGTGGGTTTCCCTGAGATTTGGAAAAGCAATGGAATTATTATGACACTAATAACTGGCTCAGTAGAAATCCTAAAGTGGGACCCTAAGTGGCTCAGGGAAGTTGGTACTGTGATACAGGGCATGATTCTCTACTCCATTACTTCAGTCTTACCCCACTGTAGCTCCATCAGCTGTGACAAGAATGTTTTCTAAAAGGGATAGGTTAGGTAGGGTTCAAATGTAATCCATATGGTCAACTGATTAATATTTCATAGATATCTCAGAATGATGGGGTTACAGAAAAGGCACACACAGCAAACCTAAAAATGATTATCCATGCAGTAGAACTATGATTAATTTCATAACTGCAAACAAGTGAAAAAGATGCATGTATGATTAGGAGCACCACTGTTCTTAGGGACTACACTGACACACTTTTCATTAAAGTAAGATATTGGTTTTGCTCTCGTGAGTAGCCTGCACTCAAGAATCTGAATAGAATCAAATCATTTCTGTTGAGTAAATTGGGAGATTACAGGACATTTTGTTCCACTGAAGCAAATTGTATTTTCTTTGCAAAAGTCTAGGACACTTAAATTATTGGAAGTGCAATAAACAGCAGAAAGACTAAATTAACAGAGTTTACTCACTGAAGTGGGCAGTAGTCTCCACAATTGATAGATCCTTTCTCAGCTCATGTAGTTACAAAAAACTTGACTAGCCACAAAACTGCCAGACACCCCAGCGTTAGTGAACAGATCTGGGCCCATGTCGATGAAGATGACTCTTCTCTCTGAAGACAGTGGAAAATGAGGGGGCACTAAACAATTGTAATATAAAATTAAATTAAATCTGCCAGCAACCAAAAGGGGATTATGTAACTCTCAGCCCATTCATGCAGCTCTTCCATGCATGATGCTAGAATATAATAAGGGGCAACAGAAACTAGTTTTTCCCATTAGGGAAGAGGTGACTGAGGGGAGGTCCAAATGCCGCTGAGATCTACAAGAGGGTCTTTCCTCTGCCTGCACATTTAATATAGTTATGTATCATCCAGGTACCACAGAAGGGAGAGTACAGGGACATGAAGGTGACTTTTCATAAAAACTCTCTACTGCTTTTCATTTGGCTCAGTCAAGCCATTCCTTATGTGCCTCTGTCTTTCTGATCACCTGGACACAAGGCATTCTGGTATTCATAACATTTCACCTACTTCTGCATCAGGATACTAGGCAACCTACATGAGATTGACATTTTGGGCAGAGTGGCAGGGGGAACAGGACATCTTTAATAACATATGGCATCGAAAGGGTTCCTTCACTGATCCAAACCTCAAACTGATACTAAAACAAATTTTTCTTTCAAATTCAAAATTTACCTCACATAGGGTGACTAACAGTCCCCCTATTCAGGACTTTTGTCTTATTTAGGTGTCTATTCTTACCCCCTCCGCTCTCCCCCCTGATTTTTCACGCTTGCAATCTGGTCACCCTAACCACACATATCCTCCTCCCTCCAACCCTCCTCCTCCTCACCCCTCTCCCCCTCCCCCCCATTCACACAACCTTTTTCTCTTCTTGACAAAATATTAGAAAGAATCCAGTAGGGAACAAACCATGAAGTGACCTATGTGAACTTTTCCACACAGCTATACATGGATGATAAAGCAAGTCTTTTTAACTTCTCATCTAATGGAAGTTTCTTCTCTCCCACTCCACCTCACATGTGGCTAATTTTCTGCATTTCACTGGACCATTTCCATTTCTGCTCTGCAACTGTTTTAGATGAGGTGATCCATATTCAAAAGAAGGGTCCGCCATTGAGCTATACAATGATATTAACCTATATATGCTAGTTTATTTTTAGCTACTCCTTAATAAAGCCTAACATTTTACTTTTTGGGCCGCTACTTTGAGCACATTGAGCTCATGTCTCCATTGATCTGTCCACAATAACAAGTAGGTCTCCTTCTGAGGAAGAGGTAGAAATAGAAAGTAGTGGTACTGTTCCAAGCTCTACCCATAAACTAAGCTCTATCAGTCTGAAATGTGAATATAAAATGCCACTTGCAGCAGATTGTTTAGACTTTCCTTGGGCTTGGCTCCCTCCTGAGAGTCTTAGGCTAGGTCTACACTACCCGCCTGAATCGGCGGGTAGAAATCGATCTCTCGGGGATCGAATTATCGCGTCTCATCGGGACGTGACAATCGATCCCTGAATCGACGCGCTTACTCCACCAGCAGAGGTAGGAGTAAGCGCCATCAACGGGGAGCTGTGGAGGTCGATTTTGCCACCGTCCTCACAGCGGGGTAAGTCAAATGAAAGCTTACATTCTGGAGCACAAGATGTCAACCTGTGAGAATGCACTGGCTCATCAAGCTACCACAAAACAGCCCAGTTTGACCTCTGTACGTAGGGAAAAGTTGTAAATTCTTATGTGCAGCTAAATGCTGCTTAAAATAAAACAATTGCCTTTTTTCTCCTAGCAGCAAAAATAATTAGTTTCTATTGGTTGTCATCTAACTGCTTCCCATATTTCATATTTCTACTTTTAAACTGGAGGAGTGCAGACAAGTGTGAATCATTAACTTTTCAGGGTTGGTTTTTACATATACTCCTAAAACTTAAACTCCCTAATGGACGTAAAATCAGATTTGGTTGCAGAAGCTAAGTTATATTACCAGTTTTAACAATGCCTGTAAATAGGTCCGTTAAAATATGCTGCAGTAGTATGCAGTAGATAATACAGGCAAAGTGAAAAGTATAACAGAACAGTGAAATGATCTTCCTTGCCAGGTGTTTTCAAAAGATAAAAGCTACTTGATCTTCCTGTCCTGGCTTCTGAGCAGTTGGAATTCTGAAAGTGGGAGGTGCCTTGTTGGAAGGGAAACAAGTCTGCACTGGCTCAGGATATTCAGCGTCTGTTCACACTGAATGAAGATGGCTAAAGCAGTAGTCACAGCCATGTCTGCATTCATAACCCCAGCTAAAACAGCTCTCTCTCACCACCTATTTGCAGAGCTGGAGCCTCTGTGTTTGCCAAGTACCCGTCTGTGTGCCCAGAATGCACACTACAAAATCTTTGTGCTTGTGTGGTCACTTGGGAATCATTATGCTCACATGGCCTCCACCACCTGCTTCTGGATATTGAAGAAGTTGCTTTGCCCACCAAAGGCGCCCTTATAACCTTCATTTGCCAGAGTTGAGCAAACTTTGCTGCACTGCACATTGTTATTATTTATTTCTATTACAGGGCCCCAGACAGAGTTCAGGCCCTATTTGTATTAGGCCACGTGTATTAGGCCACGTAACATAAAAAGTCCTTGCTCCAGAGAGCTCACAATCTAGAATTTTGAAAACATACAACAGGTGAACAAACAGATGGAGGATAGACGGTGAGAGGACAAGCGGACAGTATTTTTACATTTACATGTTAGTTACAGGTGATTGCCAGATTACCCAATGCCAAAGGGTATTAAGGTGGGCATTTCAAGATACAAATATGAGGTGTTCTTCTCTGTTTCATTTATAACACATGTACCGTCTCTTGAATACATTAAAGGTTATTGACAGGGATATTTAGATAGAAAAATTATACACTTATGTATATGTATTGGGACAAGTGGCCAGTTGTGTTTTTGGGGGACAGAGAGAATGAGGGGAAATGAATTCTGGGTAAAATTTATGCTAAAAAAATTATAAGCACTGTTCCTTGTAAATGGCCAGATGGTATGTCACATAATTCAGATGATAACAAAGCAGAATTAAAATTAAATAATAAGACTCAAAGGCATGTGTCTGGGCTATGGTAATGCAAGTTTTTCACTGTGGGTTACCTCATCCTTTCTTCCTACCCTTTGTTAAAATCATTGTTCCATCTGGTCTTTCGTTAGACTCTAAACTCTTCAGAGCAGGGATTTTCTCCTACTCTCTGTGACTGTGGAGTGCAAGGGGGTCCAACTGTAGGGCTTTTGGCCCTACTGTAATACAAATAAATAATAACAGCAACATCTTTATATGGTAAGGGTGGAAATTGCCAGAGGAGATGGTCCCTTTAAGAAAATGTAGCTCAGCTCAAGGTGAAAGGGATTCCCCCTTCACCTCACTTAGTGGAGGACTCTGCATTCCTGCCATATTATAGCAAATCACAGCTCATATCATAGCTTTTAGATTTCAACAGGTTCATTTGGTATAAGAAGACATGACAGGCAGTACAGTTCTGGTCTATTCTGACATGCTTCAGCTGGTGTTCTCTGCAAGCATGAGTCCAAAAGCTGAGTGACTTTAACTATCTGAATACAGCAATAATCCCCTCAAAATGCATTGCCTGAAGTCATGATTGCTATTGTAAACTGGAAGTTTTTAAATAAAGCTACAGATAATGGCCGGGTCAGTGCATTTACTGAACATGACTTCACAGAAAACTGATAAGAAAACCTCGGGAGTTACGTCGGGAGTTTAAAAACTATTTATTAAGTAAGAATGCAACATTATTGAAAACATCTGCACTTTATATCTCTGTGTAAACAACCTTCTGCCTAAGGGTGAATTGACCAGGAGCCACTGTCTCACCCCAGGGCTTGATGGTCAATGTGACTACATTCAGCCAAATAACAATCTATGCTAAGCAGTTGTAAAGTTTTTGGGATTCACAAACGTTTTCATGAATACATAGTGATTGTCTGAATACCTGTGACTAACAAACAACATGCAATAATCACAAATCATATTAACCTGAACTTGCTTTTATTTGTGAAAATATTAGTGATTTTTTTTTCTTCAGCACATCCCAATTCAGCTTAGAAAAGAGAAGACTAAGGCCGGGATATGATAGAGGTCAATAAAATCATGAACGGTGGGGAGAAAGTGAATTAGTGAGTGTTACTTACCCCTTCACATAACACAAGAACCAGGAGTCACCCAATAAAATTAATAGGCAGCATGTTCAAAACTACCATAAGGAAGTATTTCTTCACAAAATGCATAGTAAATCTATGGAACTCATTGCCAGGATATGTTGAGAAGGCTGAAAGTATAACTAGGTTAAAAAAAGAATTAGTTAAGTTCACGTTGGATAGGTCCATCAATGGCTATGGGCCAAGATGGTCAGGGATGCAACCTCATGCTTTGGGTAAGTATTCCTAAACTTCTGACCAGGGCCGGCTTTAAGCCGTTTCCCCTGATTCCCTGGAATCGGGCCCCATGCCTAAGAGGGCTCCACGCCTAAGAGGGCCCCGCGTCTTAGGCGCCTTTTTAATTTTTTTTACTCACCTGGCGGCGGTCCACTCTGGGTCTTCAGTGGCACTTCGGCAGCGGGGGGTCCGCTCTGAGTCTTCGGTGGCACTTCGGCAGTGGGGGGTCCTTCTGTGCCGCGGAAGACCCGGAGCCGAGTGAAGGACTCCCTGCCACCGAAGTGCCGCCGAAGACCCGGACCACCGCCGGGTATTCGAATCGGGCCCCGCAGGTCCTAAAGCCGGCCCTGCTTCTGACTGCCAGAAGCTGGGACTGGATAATAGGGGATGGATCACTCAATGATCTCCTTTTTCTGTTCATTCCCTCTGAAGCACCTGGCAATGGACACTGTCAGAAGACAAGACACTGGGATAGAGGGACCATTGGCCGTTCTTAATTACAATGACTCAAATTTGTTGAGGGGGAAAAAGGGATATGTGTCCATCAGAAATTTTGCCCCTGCTGATACAGGGACATATGTAGAAATGGGGCTAGAGCGTGCCCTGTGTGAAGCACCCTCGGCCCAATCTAACAAAGCAGTTAAGCATTTGCTTAAGGGCTTGCTTGTCCAAGGCTAAAGACTCCCCTGGTTCAAATACAGGGTGGATGCAAATGTGATCAACACTGGTGCTGCTAGAGACATTTTCATTGTGCATTTACTGGGAGCATTACTGGGTGAAGTGAGAAGCAGGAGTGCAAGTAGGGTGGTACCCTCCAATATGCAGTACCAGCAAGAATTTTTTAGCAGGTACGTGGTAATGGAAAGACTTGGAGCTAGCCCCCTGTTCTCTCCGGAGCCGGGGGGGAGAGGGGGGCCAGCACTCTGCTCCTTAAAGGAGCAAAACATGGCTAGGGAGGGTATTAATTCTTTATATGGCTTTAAAAGCATAATACTTTAAGTTTGTTAGCATATGTATTGTGATGTTATGTTGGTCAGGAGTCCTCAAGGGAGGGACGGACAGAAGGTGTTTAAACAGCGTTTTTGATTCTGTTTCTCCCCCTTGGTCTGAATTATCCATGACATCCATACGGCATCACATCAAGTCCAAGTCATTAGCGGAATACCTCTGCTTGCACTGACCAGAGGATGTTTGGAGTCTGGTGTCAGTCCAGTTCTGCAGCCTGATGGGAATCAGGTGTTGTCCTCAGTGTACATAGAATTCTTCTTTGCAGCCAAACTAGTCTAACATGCATTTTGCGAACTGGAACTGGAGCAGCAAAACAAAGAAAACAAATGCCTCATTTTCCAGCTTTGTGGGTGAGTGTAGCGGGGTGACTACCCCGCTCCTGCCCTGAAGGGTTAAAAGCAGCCCTGCAGAGGGCTGCAGCTCTAAAAGCTGGGCTGATTGGGGAAGCGTCCGCAGCTGGGCCACGCCCCAATCAGGCCTCCGCTGGCCCTATATAAGAGGCTGTGAGCCAGAGGCCAAGTAGTCTCTGCACTCAGAGAGAGAAGGACCTGGCTGCAGAGAGCTTCAGAGAGGGTACCTGAGTGGAACAGGGCTGGGGAAAGGCTGAGGAGCTGGGGAGCTCTAGCCTGGATAGCCCCAGGCTGTGGCCTAGTAGGAGGCCAAGGGGTACTAGGGGTTGCAGAGGGCAGCCCATGGGTAGGCCAAGGCAGCAGGTCCAAACCCAACCTTGCCTGTGATGAGTGGCCTATACTGTAGTCTGCCCCAGGGAGTGGGGGGCTAGTTGATGACTGGCAGTGGCCTTATTCTGAGGCAAGGTAAGGATAGTGGGTGGGGGTTCTCTGGGGAGGGGAGACCCTAGTACTGAGGGGTATACTGCCAGGGAGCAGCACTCCAGATACAAGGGCACTGGGGTCCGGGAGGGACACGGGGGCTAGAGGACAGGTGGATCACCGGCCTGCAGGGGGTGCTCCAGGATGCTGGAAAAGCTAATTCCTGGAGAAGAGACCAGCAGGAGGCACCACAGGGGTGAGTCTGCCCCTCTACAGTGAGAGAACTATAAGTGAAGATTATAATGCCGGACACTGACAACCTTAAACCAGCTGCCTCAGGAATCTGCCAAGAACTTTGCTGAAAATATGTTCCTCATCTTAGCATGGGAGCTAAGACTTATCACACATCTGCCCACCTTTATTCGAATGACGCTCCTTCTGATCTGACAGCTCAGACATTGTCAGTTTCATCCAGAACAATTTACAAACTTGAAACCTAATCCTGTAAACCCTTAATCATTTGATCAATCCTATTGAAGACAATGGAACTATTTGCATAAGTATGGACCACTTTTGTGGTAAGATTTCAGGAGTCTGTTCTGTTCCTATAAAGGATGTTGAATCTTCCATTGAAATGCAGTATTTGGGTACAATACCATAAAGCAGTTTAGGATACAGTTCTACTTAAAATTTGTTTTTTAATAAGTCATACATATGCTGAAATGGTTCCTCACACAACTCCCATATTTCATATAAACAAACTGAATACTACTGTGAAAGTAGAATCAATTATATTGTTAAAATAGAATGGATTAAAGAAATGCTGTATGTTTCTTTTAGCAGGAATAAGGAATGTTGAAATATAGTTGTCAGGAAGAGAAACATTAAGGTATGAAACAATGGGTCCACTTAAGCTAATGGTGGGACATTAACAAGAGATCGGTAATAGTTAGTAAGGAAATAAGTTATGTATGCCTAGCCCCAGGTAAACTTATCAGTTCTGCTTCCTTTTGTTATCTTAAGTTCGTGCCCTTTTATCTGTATAAATAAGATAGTTCGAGTCTTGCATGGTGCTAACATTATCTGGGTGTATTAGCAGAGCGCTTTGCTAATAAACAGAGTGGTCTAACAAATTGTGAGTCCTGAGTCTGACTTTGAAATTACATATGTATGTGTGGGGAAATGAGTAGTTAAACATGTTGATTGTATATACAAAAGGGGGTGCTGGAGGGGACGGCGAGAACATGGGGGCTCTGAGCTGGGCAGAGAGGAATCACATGGAGGGTCATGTGGGGAGGTTACCTGCTTCCCCCCACTTGAGTCCCTCCCATGAATGCAGTACCAGAAAGAAATTATTTCTACTTGCACCACTGTTCAGAAGCAACCCCAAGAGTCTCTCTCTCTGGGGGGAAAAGAAGTGATTTACTCTGTTGTACTCTTGGTACATCTGCTAGGGCATTGAGTGGCTGATTCAAGCAGTAGCATTGATGGAAGTCCCAAAGAAGATTTGCCCCGCCTTTGTGCTTGGAGGTGGGGGATGTTATGTGTGAGGGGAGAGGCATTGTATCATGTACACTACCTAGAGTGTATGGGGTCAGGAGACATTTCTGATACTAAAAAAGGCAACCCATGAATGAGGACGTGACATCAGCCACTAATCAAAGGTCACTGGAAAAAAATAATTCTCCTTCCAAGTAATTTATAAGAACCAAAGGAAAAAGGGGATTCTGATCTGATAACACAAGCAATTGTGAGAACCTGATGAAAATAGAAATATATTAGCTTGGGCGAAGGAGGGGAAGCTGGTTTTAGCCTCTAAAGAAACATAAATAAAAATTCATTTGAGCATTATGATTTTTTTTAAATGCTATGCATTTTTTTTAAAAATCTGCTTATGAACATATGAATCAATCTCTCATAAAATGTGGAAAAAAGAGCCCGCCCAACTATTAAGAGAGAGATTCTGAGGAAAAAAAAAGTTTGTGCAGCTAACACAACATAAGGCTTGCCAAGATCATCTTGCTTTAATTCTCTGGTCAGCAAAGCCACTTTACAGAACTATTAACTTGCGATTTGTTTACTCGTTTTTTTTTTCTTCCTAGCAATTTCATCATTCTGCTATTTTTTGGGCCTCTTTCCAGTCCCGAAGCATTAAGAAATTCTGTTGAGAACACAATAAACTAAAACAAATCAATGCATGTGAATGGCCACAAATGTCACATTGCTTATCTTGGTCTGTGAAACACTAAGCAGCTGCTGGCTTTTAACGAGGAGGAAAAACAAAGCTCTGTTAGTATTCCTGTGCACACTTTGTTATTTCACTTAGCAGCTGATTTTGGAAGAAGAAAGAAACAAAACTGATCTAATGTCTTTCCTCTCAAGATCAACCCACATCCTTCCTAGGGCAGGAAGAGCAGGTGAATAGGACACAGGACATTTGGCACTTCTGTGGCTTCAATGATGTGGTTTATTCCATGGTTTTCATGAGAACAACAACAGTTACAGGGCTGTGAAAATGCAGTTAGTTCAGCAGAGAAAGGAAGATGAGAGGATCAGCTGTGGCATCATGGTATAACTGTACTGAGTTAAAAACACTTCTAGCAGCATAAAGGAATTGTATTCCCCACCCTGTAGAAACAATTTAGGGACCAATCATCTCCTCTTTAGGTGTGTGATTTGTCCACACATGGAAAAGGGCAAGTTGCAAGGGGCTCAGTTAAAGAAATGCAAGATATCCTAAGACAGAGAAGAGCCAGTTATAAAATGGGGCAAGCAGCACAGTGTGCATTACGAGCACAGGTCACAAGCTTCAAAGGGATTGCGGCAACGAAAAAGGGGCCTATCCATGAGAGGCCAGCACTGTATATTTCCCCCCCTCAGCCCCATTATTGAAATTTCCTCAAAACCAGTGTGAAACGAGCATTCTCAGCCTTTTCCATACTGCAGTCCTCTCTTCCATACTTGGACCACTGCAGGATTTCCCTCCCATCTAGCAGGAATCCAACCAGGATCCACCACCTATTTAGCAACACAGGAAGGGTCCCTGGAACCTGTCCATGACTCCCAGTTGAGAACCCCTTGTGTAAAGTAGTCTTAGGAAGTTTAAAGCTACAGCCTCTGAGATGGACCCCCCCAATGTGGCTGGGAGAAAATGGCCATGGTTCACACAAAAGATTGCTGTTATGCTCCATTAATAATAGCAGTCATGGTGAGGGAAGATAGGGAACCAGAGGAGTTGTTAAACCACAGAAGAACACTTCAGGAGCAAAGAACCTTGATCTCCTTCTCCCCCGACATATGTCAGAGATTTCTGTGGAGAGAGGGAGTATGTAGGAGATGAGCATAGGCCCATGTATGAACTTTATAGGCCATTATTCTTAATAGATAGCCCTGGCATGATGGAATTCTGTTGATGAGCCTTGGTACTTTGAATATGGGCAGACAAGTAAGATGGTTCTTACCAGTGTGCTATTAATAATTCTTTGTACTACCGTAGCACCTAGGAACCAGAATCATAGACCAGGACCCCATTGTGTTAGGCACTGTACAAACACAGAACAAAAAGACAGCCATTGCCCCAGTGATCATGATTGCACATTACTGTGTGACACAGTGATAAGCCGCTGTTCTGTCTGTGCCCACCAACTACATGACTATCTTTTTGAAACTGCTACATGCTGAGGTTTCAACATGGCCTAGGAGATATATACCTCTATGGCTGCCCGTCTCAGCCATCACGTTGTACTTTGGGCTGCTGTTGCTCACACAACCCATGTGACAATCTTTCTTTATTGCGTTTGCATCTGGGGCAGGTCAGTACCTGTAACGATTAGCACTGTAAAACACCCCTTACTGCTTTGGGTGTTTCCTTAGGGCATCTTTCTATCAACTTTTGTGAGTGTTGCATCACTGCCCCAGACAGTTTTAGGGACACGATGCAGACCATTCAGCACTAGCCATGGTTAACTATGCACATGCATTGTTGAGTGAACTCTATTGGCTGCTCAAAGATTCCATTGCACTTCTTGGACCAGGTACTCAGCTGGTGTAAATTGATGGACTCAAGTCGATGGGGCTATACTGATTTCTATTAGCTGAGGATCTGGCTCCTTGTCTTCTGAACATCTTTTCCTGGAATGTTTTATGTACTGCAGGGAACAATTGGGCCCTAAAGACATGTAAGGAACTGAACATCTGAGAGATGCTGAATGAGCTTAGCTCTCAGAGAAGTCACTTTTCAGGAGTGCTCAGCAGCCTGTAAGATTGGGCCCTTAAGCAAATGTCAGATAATAGTTAATCTGCTACACTGGATGCACTTAAGTTTCTACTAGTTTGAAAGTTTCTATGGTTCTTTCAGTATTCTCCATATACAGCTAAAGTCAATAGAACTACTTTCATACGTCAGTGTTTGCATCAGTGACTTACTGTGAAACATTCTTGCTTTGTTTGCCACTCTCATCTATAACTACAAAAATACTGAAAACAGCAATAGTAAAATAGTTAAAGGAATATGGTCTGTGTGTATCTGTACTTGCATTTGAGGCTGATCATTGTGTACATATGGTTCTTTTCGGAAGAATGTTTTGTTGTGTTTATATTTTTGAGATTACAAGAGAAATAATGGTTTCTATTTTGGGTCATAGTACAGATTATTGTGTTGTGATGAAATATACATTATATGATTAGAGTAATATTTATTATTTAGTCAATGTAAGATTTATGACCTCTTTAACTATTGATTTATTTGCTTTAAAATGCTGGGGTGCTGGTAAACCACCAAGAAGTAACTACACTGTTTTCATTTAGCAACCTTACCTGGTTTTTAAAATGAAGTAGTCTGGGTTTGAAACAGATTATAAATATATCTTGGTATGGTGGAAAGCTTCTACTGGCATGAGTTTGGGATGGCCATGAAAGGCAATTACACTATGGCATTGCAGTTTTGAACTGCTTTTCCCCTCCCCCCGCTAGATGTGGCTTTAGAGCAAGATATTGTATAGCCTCACAACAACGGAGGGATGTAGCAGAAGTCAAACAAAAGCAATGTGGCATTTTCTTGCAAATGGTCTCAGTAAATATGCTTCTGCCAACAGCAACATAAATGAAGAAAGACTTACAAAACTGGTGTCAACTGAGAGTCTGTTTTGCCTAATCACATTGGAAAAATTGTTCAGTATCAGCTCATTGCGGTGAAGCTATTACCCTTTGAATGCTAGAAAGGTCAGCTGGGGTTATCTGATGCATAAGTACTGGCTGCACAAATTCCTGGGGCAAGCTTAGCTCCTGCTCTGTGCCTTTTGAAACAAAAGTTCTTAGGTCTTTGTTTATGAATCAGCCTAGTATGATTCAATCCCTTTCTCTTTTCAGATAGACTGTGAGAACTCTGTGCAGATGAAGATCTCAATGTGTTAATCAGATGGAAAAGGTGTGTTGTGCAACTTCTTTTCATGTACAATATTTGATAAGAGATTCAAGCTATGTCTGGAGTAAGTTGGTGATGTGGATTAGAACTCTAAATGAAGATGGGCTTGTCTAAAATCTATGTTATAACCCTTTTACATTGTGTTCTTTATTAGTGCTATTTTTCAATATTTTTGGAGTCACAGAATGACAATGGTAACCAAAGAATATTTAACAATATTAGTGGGAGGTCTGGTCTAGTAACTGGAGCAAAGGTCAGGAATTCCTCCTGACTTCTTTTCGTGAGTCTGACACTGATGCCTTCTATGGCTGGGGCTAGTCACTTAACCCTACTTCAGTTTCATTATAAGATGATTGTGATAATATTTAACTACCTTATGGGGAATTGTAAGATTTTATATTTGTGAAGGTTATTTTTTAAGAGCTACATGCTAAATATTATCATCTATGTCATTGTTAGGCTGAATAGTGCCTGTGTGAGGTACAACCAGAATATGATTCATGCAGACTATAGTCCAGGGGAGGCCAAACTGCAGCTCGTGAGCCGCATGCAGCTCTTTTACAGCTAAAGTGCAGGCTCCCCTCATTCTTTGCCTACCACAATTTAAAGGTTCACCCTCCCCCAACAGCTTAAGTCATGGCCCCCTCAGGCGCACACACCCCCTCTTACCCTCAGCGGCCCGTCCCTGCAGCTCCCAAGTGTTAGTTCTGCCTGGAGAGGCAGAGGCAAACAGCTGGGAGCTGCAGGGAGGGCCCGCTGCTTTAGCTCTAAGGGGAGAGGCAGCAGCAAAAGCAGTGACTCGCCCTACAGCTTCCAGCTGTTTGCTGCTGCCTCAGCCACAGCTCCCAGCTTGACGGCTCCAGCAGCTGCCATGCAGGGAGGGGGCCTGGCAGCACTATGTGACAGAGCCGTTCCAGCAAACCCTGGCAAAAATCTGGGGGGGACACATAACCCCACGTGCCTCCCTCCACATGTCACCCCCAGCTTCCTCCAAGCAGGGAGGGTGGTCTTGGTGCTTCAGCCCCATGGGGCATGCCTGCCGGGGCCCAGGGATTCAGCAGCAGCAGGGCTGGAGCCCCGAGCCCCAGCAGGCACGCCCTGGCTCTCGAACGTCTGAAGATTGTCGTATGCGGCTCGGACGGTCAGTACGTTTGGCTACCCCTACTATAGTCCAATTAATGGGCTTTGGGTCTGGCCCTAATTGACAAAACAGCACTAATTCTTTCCTCATTCTGAGCCAAGGAATAGTTCTAGTGAAATCAGTCCTACTCACCTCATATTTATTCACAGTCTACACTAACAAGTAATAATATATAATGTATTGTTTAATATGCAACAATCCATTCAGTATGAACCACTCTAGGACTGGCTTTTGTCTTTTGACTGTTCTCAGAATCATATAATATCGAAGTGAGAAAGAACAGAGCATTAGCAACCGTGTATTTTTTGTTGCTCCAGACTAAACAAAAAAAGAAAAGCATTTAATCGTGTTCAGATGAAAAGGTTTAGCAGTTCTATTCTGAGCCTCAAATATTGCTAAAAGGATGTAGTTTAAAAAGTTCAAACATGTTTGAGTTTGGAATCCCCTGACTATTTACCTTAGCAGCACATCTTGTTGGTTCCTCAGTGGGTGACAATTAAACAATATTGAGGAACGAGTTTGTTGGAATCCAAACAATAAGTGTTTCCTTTCAAGTGCAATTGGTTCTTTCCAAATAGTTACATTAATTACAGGTCTCAAGAATTTTAGACGATGTTATGAAAAGTCATTTTACTGTGAGAAAGTTATTAGGTTTTGTTTTTCCTTTCAAGCTAATTATAAAATGTTGGCAAATGTGTGGGATTATTACAGCAACTCTCTCTAAGTATATTTGGAAATGGAATTAATTCATTCGCCATCTCATTTATTACCTTATATAGAGGAGGTCTTTTATCTCTTCAATTTTTGTTTACAACAGTTATTTTATTCTTTAATCTTATCACTTTAAAAGTGTTTTTTCCTGTGTTTGGTGCCTTGCTGACAAGATTTCCAAGCTTAATTCTGCTTCCCTTTTAAAATTTATGAGAATAAACCAAAGTGTCTTCATCTAAAAAGCTCTGGGGCAGATCCTCACACAATGTCAATGTTGAAGTCAATGAAACTATGACAATTTGCACCAGCTGAGAATCTGCCCCACTGGCTCTGCAGAGTTAGCATGGCAATGGGTCTGTTGGACTTTCCTAACGCATTATCCCAGCTGCCACTTTGTTCTCTAACGTGAGTGCTGGGTTTATCTATCTTGCTGATAAGAAAGCAAAATTAATGCACGTACCGCTTCCTACCTTGGCTAAATAGGAATGTGAAAGGGCACTAGTGAATCACCTCTCAGCTGAAAGAATACATTTTCCCCTTCCGCAATAAACCCAAAGTCTGTTAACTTTGAAGACACCACAGGCCACCAGCCTTTCTTAAGATACATTGTGAAGAAAAGATGAGGGCTTATTTCTCTAATAATACAATTCTCAAATTCTGCAGTTCTTTACTACTTGATGGATATTTACAGGAGTAAAATAGGAAGCCACCCACCTCAAGAGTCACTGCTCTGAACCCAGAAGTGACTAGAAGTTGTTAGGCACCTCATACGGCTATTCCATGGCCTGTGTACAATGACTTGGTGGTTTCTGTCTATTTCCTGGTGGACAAGGGTCTACTTTACAAAACCCACCATCTTGACTGACATCCTTGTTGGCATTCTCAGCAGAGTTACCAAGGGTTAAATGGACACTGCAAAATGGTAACATCTCCCTCACGCTGTTCCCCCAAGCCAAGTTAGAGACCCGCTGACAGGGCACTACCAAGCAGATGTTGCTACACTGCTGCCTCTATTCCTGTGTATGCATAAAGGACTTCAGCTTCCAAAGCTGTCATTCCAGAGCTTTTAATGAGCACTAAGTTCTGCCAAAGCAAAAATAAATAAGTAAAATAAAATACAAACGATCAGCATGTGAGGTTGAAGTAGAACAGATAACATATTAGAAAACTCACCATCAGTCTGATAATGTACTTTGCATCATTTGCAATGAAAGCATTCTGAAATGGAGAATTCATCCTGTAACTCACATTGGTCTCATCCAGCTAGGTAAAGATGATTTCAGAAAAATATAATTTTTCTACTTCTTCTGCTGTTAATCAATAGCAAATATCGAAGTGGAGTTCTCATTGGCTCAGCCTCCCCTTGGTTCAGATATGTGGCTGGTGGCCATAACTATCAATAATACCAACCTGTAAGATAACTTTCCCTACCCAATTGTTTGTAATCTGTTCATGCAGTTTCATTCTGAACATCTTTTCTTTAATTGTTTGGCAAGAGTTTTCAGTACTGGTAGTTCTTAACTGTACAGCTCCTGATCTTTGATTTGAGGCTCTTAAACACGACTCTCATGCAAACAATAGCAATCTACTAAATGTGCTTAAAGAATGGTAAATTACATTAACACATCTGTTCCTTCTGGTAACTGAAATCAAAGCTATGGTGCTAATCAGACTGTTTGTACCATTGCGGGGTTTCTAGAACTCTGGATGTAAAAACACGGAGAGCCTGTGAGAAATTTCCTTAACTGGGTTTCAGAGCATTTGGAACCTTTAATACACCGCGATATGCACAGCTCTTGTTTCATTGCACAGAGAGCTTAGACTAGACCTGGGAGAACTTCAGTTTATGCCAGAGATCTGAATGTGCCAGCCTCAGATTAAGACACAGTGCAGAATCATCTCACGCTGGAAGCAGAAGTCTCATTTTAACAACACTGACGTTGCCCTGAAGAACGCTGTAGTCTTGTTTGAATAGCTGTAGCAGTAGGCAAACTGCTGTTCATTCAGTGAAGTTTGCTGTCTGCTATACGGAGATTGTGATTTGTAAAGGTATAGCTTCTTCTTGGACAAGTGGCTACTGTAGGTTTTGGTGTGTATCTGCAGAATAGTTATAGGGCAGTCTTTACAGCTGAGAATGTTAGGGAGATTCCCAAACCTGAGCTGGCCTTTGTAGGTGACAAATCTGAGGAATTGTCACAGATTGAAGTGTCACTAGAGGAGGTTTTGGAATTAATTGATAAATTTAACAGTGACAAGTCACCGGGACCAGATGGCATTCACCCAAGAGTTCTGAAAGAACTCAAATGTGAAATTGCGGCACTATTTAACTATGGTTTGTAACCTTTAAATTGGCTTCCGGACCCAATGACTGGAAGATAGCTAATGTAACGCCAATATTTAAAAAGGGCTCTAGAGGTAATCCCAGCAATTACAGACCGGTAAGTCTAACGTCAGTACCAGGCAAATTAGTTGAAACAATAGTAAAGAATAAATTGTCAGACACATAGAAGAACATAAATTGTTGGGCAAAAGTCAACATGGTTTCTGTAAAGGGAAATCATGTCTTACTAATCTATTAGAGTTCTTTGAAGGGGTCAAAAACCACGTGGACAAGGGGGATCCAGTGGATGTAGTGTACGTAGATTTCCAGAAAGCTTTTGACATGGTTCCTCACCAAAGGCTCTTACGTAAATTAAGTTGTCATCGGATAAGAGGGAAGATCCTTTCATGGATTGAGAACTGGTTAAAAGACAGGGAATAAAGGTAGGAATAAATGGTAAATTTTCAGAATGGAGAGGGGTAACTAGTGGTGTTCCTCAAGGGTCAGTCCTAGGACCAATCCTATTCAACTTATTCATAAATGATCTGGAGAAAGGGGTAAACAGTGAGGTGGCAAAGTTTGCAGATGATATTAAATGGCTCAAGATAGTTAAGACCAAAGCAGACTGTGAAGAACTTCAAAAAGATCTCACATAAACTAAAACTAAAATGATTAGGGGTTTGGAATGGGTTCCAGATGAGGAGAGATTAAAGAGGCTAGGACTTTTCAGCTTGGAAAAGAGGAGACTAAGGGGGGATATGATAGAGGTATATAAAATCTTGAGTGGCGTGGAGAAAGTGAATAAGGAAAAGTTATTTACTTGTTCCCATAATATAAAAACTAGGGGCCTCCAAATGAAATTAACGGGCAGTAGGTTTAAAACAAATAAAAGGAAGGTTACATATACTATCTATGTGCACCAAACTGCAGTTAGGAATTGCTTTTTAATATTAAAGGCCCTGATCCAAAGCCCACTGACCTTAATGAACTTCTAATAAACGGGCAACATTAATTAATTAGAGCTGGTCAAATTTTTTTTGACAGAACAGTTTTCTGTTGGAAAATGCTGATTTGGCAAAACTTGAAATGTTTCATGGGAACCTATCAATTTCATCAAAACATTGAATGGGAAATTATTAAAATGTTTTGTTTCTCATTTGTTTAAACTTTTATGTTGTACTGAAGTATCAAAATGATAACATTTAATGAAATCTTTGATAAAACCAAAGTGAAATATTTTGAAAAATTCTGAGATTTCAACCCCAATCTGGGGTGAATCAAAATTTCAAAATCTCAGAATTTTCCATAGGACAGAAATGGTTTTCTGACAAGCTCGATTAATGATGGCAATAATCTATGGTGACCCTCAATTACTTGTTTCTGTAGGTATCCACAATAGAAGTTGATCTTGAAGAGGAATCTGAAGGAAGACAGAGTTCTGCATTGCAGATTAGTTTGAGAGCTTTCCATGCATATAGGGCAGCATAAATAGGGTGACCATAGGGAAGGGCTAAGTCAGTGGTTCCCAAACTTTAACAACTTGTGAACCCCTTTCACTAAAATGTCAAATGTCGTGAACCCCCTCCTAAAAATGAATATTTCCAGGGATTTTCTCCTTTACCTGAGTATAAATTATAAAAGCAGTGATCTTGGAAATATAAAATTTGTTTCTATGACATGCTTATTACATACTATTTATTATTAATTATTATTTATAATTACACTATTTTTATTACATTATGAAAACGGCAACACTCTTCCAAGATCTCACTTCCGTAGCTTGTATCACTTTGAATAAGCCTGTTATAAGACCAGGCTCCTATGTTTCATCAAGGAGTATCAGATTTGAAACAGCATGAAGGTATTTAAGAAGCCAACTCAAAGAGTTCCTCCTACATAAGCATTCAGGTCTTGAGTAGTCCAGGCAAACAACGCATGTTACAACAAAGCTTAAATTTGTTCATCATAATTTTAAAAACAAGACTACCTGCCTATTTAATTTTAAAAACAGCAAAAGATATCCACCTCCCTTTCCATTTCTTATAAGGAGTCTTGAAGTTTAAATCTCCTCGGTGTGATAGCTATGCATGCTTTGATCTGCTTAGCTCTTGGAAGTCCAGGGACTCCAGGCTGCTGGACCCGTGCTCTCCGGGGTCCCTAGGGACAGCTCTGTCCGCCATTAGGGAATGTTTTCCCAAGAACCCCCTGTAACATTTCGTGAACCCCCAGGGGTTCACGAACCCCAGTTTGGGAACCACTGGGCTAAGTTATGAAAGGCCTTGAATGTGAGTGAGGGCAACATAGACTCATAGGGTTAGAAGGGACTGTAAGGGTCCTAACCCCCTGCCCAGAGGCAAGATTTGTTATGTCTAAACCATCCAAGACAGCTGGCTATCCAGCCTCCTTTTGAAAATCTCCACTAAAGAAGCTCTACAATCTCCCTAGGCAGTCCGTTCCATAGTCCTGCTGTTCTTACAGTTAGGAAGTTTTTTTCTGAGATTTAATCAAAATCTGCTATTCTGTAGTTTGAACCCATTGCCTCTTGTTCTGCGCTCCATGGCAAAAGAGAACAACTTTTCTCCATCTTTTTTGTGGCAGCCTTTCAAGTATCTGAAGACTGCTACCATTTCCCCCCCTTAATCTCCTCTTTTCCAACCTAAACATACCCAGTTCCTTCAGCCTTTGCTCATATGACGTACATTCCATCCCTTTGATCATCTCTGTCGATCGTCTCTGGATCCATAGGCGCCAACTCAGTGGGTGCTCCGGGGCTGGAGCACACACGGGGAAAAATTAGCGGGTGTTCCGCACCCACCGGCAGCCAAGCCCCCCCCCTCCTCGCCTCCTTCTACCCCCCTGAGTGCACCACATCCCCGCTCCTCCCCCTCCCTCCCAGCGTTTCCCACCGCCTAACAGCTGTTTGGTGGTGCTTAGGACTTTCTGGGAAGGAGGGGGAGGAGTAGGGACGTGGCGCGCTCACGGGAGGAGGCAGACAAGAGGCGGGGCAGGGGCGGGGACTTGGGGGAAGGGGATGAAATAGGGGCAGGAAGGGGGCAGGGACTTTGGGGAAGGCATGGGATGGAGGTGGGGTGCGGGTGATGCAGGGGTGGGAAGAGTCGGGGCAGGAGCTGGGCCAGGGCGGGGTCAAGCAGCCACTGGGCACAGGGGAAGTTGGTGCCTATGTCTGGATCCTTTCCAGTTTCTCTACATCCTTTCTATACATTGGTGCCCAAAACTGGATACAGTACTCCAGCTGAGGCCTAACCAGTGTCAAGTAGAGCAGTACTTTCCCCTCCTGTGACTTGCATGCTATGCCTCTGTTAATGCATCCTAAAATTGCATTTGCTTTTTTTGCAACAACATCGCATTACTGACTCATGTTGAGGTTTCGATCCACTACAACTCCCAGATCCTTCTCAGCAATGCAGCTGCCAACCCAGTTTCCCCCCATTCTGTATTTGTGCATTTGGTTTTTCTTCCCTAAGTGGAGCGCCTCACCTTTGTCTTTGTTGAATTTAATTTGTTGTCTATAGCCCAGTTCTCCAATTTATCTGAATTTTAGCTCTATCCTCCAAAGTATTGGCAACCCCCCTAGCTTTGTGTCATCTGCAAACTTGATCAGTATGCTCTCTATATCTACATCCACGTCAACATGTTAAACAATACTGGACCCAGAACAGGTCCCTGTGGAACCCCACTTGAGACCTCCCTCCAATCCGATATCATTCCATTAATAGTTAGGCAAGTAACCATGCTTGTATTGGCTGTGGTGCAGAAGGGCAAGACAGTATAGGAAGTCAAAAGAGTCTGGAGAGAGCCTGACAAGATCACAGTGACAGGCCAGGAAGATGACCCTAGCAGCAGTGTTTATATTTGAATGGACCTGCCACCCCATCTATTGTACATATATGAATACAAAACCAAACACACCATAAAATGCATGTTGTCCGCATACATGCTAGCTGTAATATGTAGTAAATGAATCAAACTCCTTCATTATCTTGCCTATCTTGACTCTGCTGCTAGCTTTCTAAGTGGCCTTGGGCACTTTACTTCACCCTTCTATAGCTCAGTTTCCTGCAAAACCGAAGACAATATTTATCTACATCATCACAGTTGTGAGGCTAAATTCCTGCTTGTTTGTGAAGCACCTTTAGCTCATCAGCAGAAAGGTACGACAGAGAAGAGTGAAGCATTATAAAGTACATTTAACACAGAGAACATCAATGTCCTCACAAGGTGGTGGGAACAAAGCTGTATCTCATGGCACAGGAGGGCTATTTCTTGACTGTCACATTATAAAGAAAGTCTCCCAGATGAACTAATGTTGTTTCAAATGTAAAAATATGTGGGTAACTTATTCTACTCTGGAGATTGTGTTATATTCATAGTGGCTTTATCATAAGTAGGGCTGGGAGAATAGTAATACATTTGTAAACATCTGGGAGACTTCTAATTACAGTTTTGCTTTGACCATATTTGCACCTCACCTTTCCCTGTTTGCAAACATTGGTGTGAATGATGTTTTGTTAGTGCAAAGTGAATTTCAGGCCAGTCGCCAAGATTAGTTTAGTCAAACAAACAAAACAAGTGTCATGATACAACAAAATTTGTTTTGGGCTGAGCATCTTATGTGCCTCAAAACCACCCTCAGAACTAGATGGATAAAATGATGGTAAACTGTCCTTTTTGTCTTCCCTCAGACTCCTTCTGGATAGAATGACCGTATCTTCCTGATTCAGCGAACTGAAATTCCCTCTTTGTCTTGTCTCCTATAGCCTTTGTCCCTTTTATGTTATGTCCCAATGTCCCTCATTTTATTTCATAATCTTCCCCATCAAGCTAGCCCACCAGACTGTTGCAGCATTGTTTTTTGTAAAGACAGTATTTAGAAATTGTTTGTAAATGTTATTTTTGGCACAAGCCCATACAAAGCCACTGTAATTGCCACGTCTCCAAATTCCGGGAGGCTCTTGGGACTTTGTCAGAATGCTGGAAAATAAAGCTAATACAGCTGTTCTCTGGAAAAACCACCACCAACTTGTTGGAGGTTCCATAACTTCTTCACTTATGGGCTCACCCTTCTGAGGTTACTTTTAGGTCTGTGTACATCTCGGTGAAATGCCCATTATCCCTGCTGATGTCCGGGATTCTTGAAGATCATATTTGTCCATTGACTGTTATGGAGGCGGTATAGCAAAGATTGTACCGACTTTGATGTTCTACCATGTATCCAGTTTTGAAAAGGAAATGAGTGCTGAATATGGCCCATTATATTTGTACAGCACGTGCAACTGCAAGTCTATTTATCAAGAGATTGGGCCAGGTTCTGATCTCTTGCTGAAGTAGGTCCTAAATAAAGCTAATTGGGCATTCTTCAAGGACCTTCCACAGTCCCCTGGTTCCTGACAGCTCTTATCTGCCCCTGACTCCCACTCAGGCAGCTCAGATGCACCAGGTCTCTTTTCTGCTCAAGGTCCAGATGTCCTCTTAGTTGGCCAAATTAGAGAGGGCTGATAAGGCACAGGCGCAATGGCCCTGCTCCCTCTTATAAATAAAGTATCACCCTTTGACAACCTGCTTTTAAAAAAATAAGGAGCTAGTGTGAGGTGGTCCCTAACATGTGATGGTGCATGTGGAACTGTGCTTGTCTCCTCTGTTATTTGAGAATAAATATAAATTTGGAATCCAGCTAGAGTCTCTGAAATGTAAATACATTGAGGTACACTAAGAAGGCTACAAATAGGCTTACACAATTAATAGTTATAATAAAATTAGACTGGCTCTGATAATGTAAATGTTTTAAAGTCCCGTCAAAACACAGTTGGCTTGTCAAGTTTGATGCTGTGAATAGAAAGCATTTTGGGAAAACAAAGATATAGGCTCCCTATTTCTCTGAATGCTGACATCTTTCCTTAGACAAGTTAATGGGACTGGACCACCCATGAGCTTATAAAGTCAGAGTTTAAAAGTCTATTATTTTAAACTAAATACAAAATCCCTTGAAGCCTTGTTCATGTTTATGTTAACACTATACTTCCTTATGGTTCCTTACCCTTCACTTTTTTAAACATTCAGCACATGGGGAAAATGACAGTTGTTGGTGTCTCCATCATTGATGAAGATGAGGTATGGTCTGACCATGGAGGGATGTATTAAAATACAGTATCAGTAAAACCGATCCTGCAATGTGTTTACGCTCAGTTCCTCAAAGGTGGTTAGGTGCCCATTGGGAGGTAGGCAGCTAAATACCTCTGAGGAACGGGGCCTTAGTGCCTCCTCTGACTTTGGGTCTAATCTTGTAAGGTTCTGAGTGTGTACGGGGCAGTGTGCAGAGCCGCCTGGCCGCAGCTCCGCATAGGAGCCAGAATGGGGACATGGCCATTGCTTCCAGGAGCCGCTTGAGGTAAACGCCACCCAGAGCCTGCACCCCTGAGCCTCTCCACGTGCCCCAACCCCCTGCCCCAGCCCTGATCCCCCTCCCGCCCTCTGAACCCCTTGATCCCAGCTTGGAGCACCCTCCTGCACCTCAAGCCCCTCATCCCCAGCCCCACTCCAGAGCCCGCCCCCCCAGCTGGAAACTGCACCCCTTCCCACACCCCAACCCCCTGCCCCAGCCCTGATCCCCCTCCCACCCTCCAAACCCCTCAGTCCCAGCCCAGAGCACCCTCCTACACCCCAAACTCCTCATCCCCAGCCCCACCCCAGAGCCCCATCACCAGCCAGAGGCCCCCCTACACACACACCTTACTTCCCCACCCCAGCCCGGAGCCCCCTCCTGCATCCTGAACTCCTCATTTCTGGCCCACACTCCCCAACCAGAGCCCTCTCTTCCTCCCACACCCCAACCCCAATTTTGTGAGCATTCATGGCCCGCCATACAATTTCTATTCATAGATTCATAGATTCTAGGACTGGAAGGGACCTCGAGTGGTCATCGAGTCCAGTCCCCTGCCCGCATGGCAGGACCAAATACTGTCTAGACCATCCCTGATAGACATTTATCTAACCTACTCTTAAATATCTCCAGAGTTGGAGATTCCACAACCTCCCTAGGCAATTTATTCCAGTGTTTAACCACCCTGACAGTTAGGAACTTTTTCCTAATGTCCAACCTAGACCTCCCTTGCTGCAGTTTAAACCCATTGCTTCTGGTTCTATCCTTAGAGGCTAAGGTGAACAAGTTTTCTCCCTCCTCCTTATGACACCCTTTAAAATACCTGAAAACTGCTATCATGTCCCCTCTCAGTCTTCTCTTTTCCAAACTAAACAAACCCAATTCTTTCAGCCTTCCTTCATAGGTCATGTTCTCAAGACCTTTAATCATTCTTGTTGCTCTTCTCTGGACCCTTTCCAATTTCCAGAACTGGACACAATACTCCAGCTGAGGCCTAACCAGAGCAGAGTAGAGCGGAAGAATGACTTCTCGTGTCTTGCTCACAACACACCTGTTAATACATCCCAGAATCATGTTTGCTTTTTTTGCAACAGCATCACACTATTGACTCATATTTAGCTTGTGGTCCATTATAACCCCTAGATCCCTTTCTGCCGTACTCCTTCCTAGACAGTCTCTTCCCATTCTGTATGTGTGAAACTGATTTTTTCTTTCTAAGTGGAGCACTTTGCATTTGTTAAACTTCATCCTGTTTACCTCAGACCATTTCTCCAATTTGTCCAGATCATTTTGAATTATGACCCTGTCCTCCAAAGCAGTTGCAATCCCTCCCAGTTTGGTATCATCCGCAAACTTAATAAGCGTACTTTCTATGCCAATATCTAAGTCGTTAATGAAGATATTGAACAGAGCCGGTCCCAAAACAGACCCCTGCGGTACCCCACTCGTTATGCCTTTCCAGCAGGATTGGGAACCATTAATAACAACTCTCTGAGTACGGTTATTCAGCCAGTTATGCACCCACCTTATAGTAGCCCCATCTAAATTGTATTTGTCTAGTTTATCGATAAGAATATCATGTGAGACCGTATCAAATGCCTTACTCATGTCTAGGTATACCACATCCACAGCTTCACCCTTATCCACAAGGCTCGTTATCCCATCAAAGAAAGCTATCAGATTGGTTTGACATGATTTGTTCTTCACAAATCCATGCTGGCTGTTCCCTGTCACCTTACCACCTTCCAAGTGTTTGCAGATGATTTCCTTAATTACTTGCTCCATTATCTTCCCTGGCACAGAAGTTAAACTAACTGGTCTGTAGTTTCCTGGGTTGTTTTTATTTCCCTTTTTATAGATGGGCACTATATTTGCCCTTTTCCAGTCTTCTGGAATCTCTCCCGTCTCCCATGATTTTCCAAAGATAATAGCTAGAGGCTCAGATATCTCCTCTATTAGCTCCTTGAGTATTCTAGGATGCATTTCATCAGGCCCTGGTGACTTGCAGGCATCTAACTTTTCTAAGTGATTTTTAACTTGTTCTTTTTTTATTTTATCTGCTAAACCTACGCCCTTCCCATTAGCATTCACTATGTTAGGCATTCCTTCAGACTTCTCGGTGAAGACCGAAACAAAGAAGTCATTAAGCATCTCTGCCATTTCCAAGTTTCCTGTTACTGTTTCTCCCTCTTCACTAAGCAGTGGGCCTACCCCGTCTTTGGTCTTCCTCTTGCTTCTAATGTATTGATAAAAAGTCTTCTTGTTTCCCTTTATTCCTGTAGCTAGTTTGAGCTCATTTTGTGCCTTTGCCTTTCTAATCTTGCCCCTGCATTCCTGTATTGTTTGTCTATATTCATCCTTTGTAATCTGTCCTAGTTTCCATTTTTTATATGACTCCTTTTTATTTTTTAGATCATGCAAGATCTCGTGGTTAAGCCAAGGTGGTCTTTTGCCACATTTTCTATCTTTCCTAACCAGCGGAATAGCTTGCTTTTGGGCCCTTAATAGTGTCCCTTTGAAAAACTGCCAACTCTCCTCAGTTGTTTTTCCCCTCAGTCTTGATTCCCATGGGACCTTACCTATCAGCTCTCTGAGCTTACCAAAATCTGCCTTCCTGAAATCCATTGTCTCTATTTTGCTGTTCTCTCTTCTACCCTTCCTTAGAATTGCAAACTCTATGATTTCATGATCACTTTCACCCAGGCTGCCTTCTACTTTCAAATTCTCAACGAGTTCCTCCCTATTTGTTAAAATCAAGTCTAGAACAGCTTTCCCCCAGTAGCTTTTTCAACCTTCTGAAATAAAAAGTTGTCTGCAATGCAGTCCAAGAATTTGTTGGATAGTCTGTGCCCCGCTGTGTTATTTTCCCAACATATATCCAGATAGTTGAAGTCCCCCATCACCACCAAATCTTGGGCTTTGGATGATTTTGTTTGTTGCTTAAAAAAAAGCCTCATCCACCTCTTCCACCTGGTTAGGTGGCCTGATTCACAGATGTGGTCCTCGGGCCAAAAAGTTTGCCCACCCCTGGTCTAGATAATATTTAGTCCTGCTTCAGTGCAGGGGATTGGACTAGATGACCTACTGAGTTCCTTTCCAGTCCTAAATTTTTATTATTCTATGAATGGGGCTGAAATAAGTGTGTTTGGGCAGCCTTAATTCTGACACTTCCTAACTTTTCTGCATTTGACTTTGCAACCTTAGCCTTCTTTAAACATGACCTTTTTTTGTATGAAATACAGGATAAAGAATAGGGAGAGAACAACAGTAAAGAAGTGTTCACATGAAATATTTATCTCGTCAGCGCTATCTATATGCAGTAATGAGGGGCATAAAGCATCAATGTAAAGGACATTTAGTTAAACTTCAGAATGGGTGTCCACCCTCCCTGACACTTGTGATTCAGATCCATGGGTGCAAGGCCTGCTTCTGAGTCCAATGATACCTACAACCTTGGATTCCCCAGGGTGTTTTTTTTTTGTTTTTGTTCAATGCTAACCTCAGTTATCATTTCTAATAAGGTCTGGGTTCGCCTTACATACATACGTACAACTTTCCCTCACTTGCAAGAGGGGCTAATCGTAATGGGGTGAAGCCATTGAAGTACTGCCCCTAGCTAGTGCTGCTAGCCAATAAAAGAGGATGGGGAGCAGAGGGGTCATGGGGCCCCACCTCCCCTTTAGGTTATGTCTACACAGGAATTAAACACCCGCAGCTAGTCCAAGTCAGCTGACTTGGCCTCATAGGGCTTGAGTTGTGGGGATGTAAAATGATGATATAGATGTTTGGGCTTGGGCTAGAGCCTGGGCTCTGGGACCTTCTCATCTCACAGGGTCCCACACCAAACATCTACACCACAGTTTTACAGTCCCATAGCCTGAGCCCCATGAGTCCAAGTCAGTTGACCCAGGCCAATGCAGGTGTTTAATTGCTGTGTAGACAGGGCCGGATCCAGGCACCAGCATAGCAAGCAGGTGCCGCCCTCCTCTTCATTGGCCTCCCCAGGCATGTCTGGCCGTTCGGTGGCAATTCGGCGGCGGGGCCGTCACTCCCTCTGGGAGTGAAGAACCTGCCGCCGAATTGCCGCAGATCGCGATTGTGGCTTTTTTTGTGTGTGCTTGGGGCGGCAAAAATGCTAGAGCCGGCTCTGTGTGTAGACAGACCCTTACATACCAAGCAGCAGACCTGGCCCTGTGAGGAGGACAGTGCATGCCGTGATCTTTCCAACGGTCTCATGCTGTTCTGGCATGCTTCCCTCAGAAAAACTCGGATGCAACTCAGCCAGATCTTCTCCATTACAATACAGTTCATCCACACACACCTCTTCAGCACAGGCAGTAGCTTAAAACCAATTAGGCTCTCCATTTCTAGCTCTTTACATTGTGAAGGTCACTTTGTAAATGTAAAGTGATTGCTAGGGTTGAAAGTCTGTCAAGGCAGGGGTGCTGGAACAATTTGTACAGTGGGGGGTGCTGAGAGACATTGAACAAAGCTGTAAACCCTGTATATGATGGAAACCACAAACGTTGCTGCAGCACCCCTAGTTCCAGCACCCTACCTGCCAAGGTGATTTTTTCCCAACAATCACAGGCCATCCACTATCCTCCCTCAGTCACAGTGCAATAGCTTTCCAGACACATGGGGCCCACAAGGTCCATGGCCATGAGTCCCCTAGCTTGGGGCAATTGGCACAAGAGTCCTCTCACTGGCCCACTTCTAAATTGAAAAGCAAGTCTCTGGTAGCAGATGCACTTAGTCACTCTAATTATGCTTCCTTATTCTCACCATCAAATTGTCTACTTTGAAACAAATTGTCCTACAAAGAAACACCAGAATTCTGAGCCTTGTTATGTTCAGGGCTCAGGGTGTTCTCTGTGATTGGCATTTTACTAGTATCTGCATGTGATTTGTGTTATTTGCCCCACTTTTCCCCTGCTGACTACTTACTTTCCCTGTCACTTTTTTTTTTAATGCTCTGAAGGCAGTAACTGGCACAGTCCTGTGATGTGAAAACAGATCCAGGTTTCAACATGTGGTGCCCTTGCCCCAGTTCAGAACATTTCCCCATCAGCCTAGTAACTTTCAACTAGGGTGACCAGATCAGAGAGGCGAAATATCGGGACGCGCGGGGGGGGGGGCGGGGGGGGAAGGGGGCGGAGCCAAAAAATAAAAAAGCCGGTAGGGAGAAAAAAAAAAAAAAAAAAGCACGAACAAGCGGAAAGCGCCTAGGCTGGTGCCGGTAAACAGCGGCCCCCGGGTCCCGGGATGCAACAACCCCTGCCCGGAGCCCGATGCCGCGGAGATGGGCACGGACAGGGGGAGCACCCCCGCCAAGTCCCTGCGCGGAGACCGTCCTGGGCTGGCCGCGGGCGCGCCAGCGTGTGGCAGCCCCTTCCCTGGCAGGCTTCAGCTCCCCGCGGGCCCGGGAGTGCAGCCCGACCGGCCCTTCCAGCTGCTACTCCGCCTCTCCCTCGCCGCGTGTCAGGCAGAGGCATCTGCCTGGCACCCAGCGCCAACTACACCCCTCCGGGGCCGGAGCGCACGTGGCGGAGGTGAAGCCCCGAGGAACCAGAGTCCCCACGCGGACAGCTGCTGCCCCCCCACCCATGGGCGCGTAGGGAGCCGGTTCCCCAGGCTGGACCCGGGGCTGCCCCCCTGCAGGTACCCCCCACCCTCCTGCCTGCGATTGGGCCAGGCCGGACTCATCCCGCTGTCCCCGGGCCTCCTCCCTCCAGCGCTTGCCTGGGAGGGAGGAGGAATGCGGCGTGCTTCGGTAGGGGGCGGGGATTTGGGGAGGGATCCAATGGGGCAGTTGAGGGGGTGGGGCCAGGCCGAGGATTTGGGGAGCTATCCAATGGGGGAAGGAGGGGGCGGAGTTGGGGCGAGGGAGGGGGCGCGAGCCAGAGCGGAGGGCAAAAATTGCTTGTTTGTCCCGCGTCCCGACCAAACATTGGTCGGGACGCGGGACAAACGAGCAAATATCGGGACAGTCCCGACAAAATCGGGACGTCTGGTCACCCTACTTTCAACAGCTAGTTTAGTCCAATCATTTATTTACATCTCAAACTTAAAGGAGTCAGCCACATCCTTTTGTGCTCCCATTTGCCATAAGCTGAAAACTCCTTTGATTCAACAATAGCAAAATGCTGGAGTCCAAAGAAGAATTGTTAAATAACTAATGTGGCACTTTAATACAGATTTTTTTTTAATTAGTCTTTTGCTTTTAATAATAACCAGGATATTCTGTTCCGTTTGCCAGTTTACTGCCATAATGTTAACGACTTCATGGTAAAAAGCTATTCTGAGAGTTTCTTAAACAAAGCCTTAATGATATATGGCTGCCAAAGTTAGCTACTTCACAGCTGTAATAGCACATTCTAGGCTGTGTGGCAGCCAAGCTGTCTTTGTTACTGTATTAAGTGAGGTGTGAGTGCCTGGAATGCTACAGTAAGCAAGGAACCATCGTGGGTGGCAGCTGCCTTCCCAGAGTCCTTGAAAGTCTACGCTGTGATAACTTGATAAGGGGTCTGCATGTGTTAGAGGGCATGACATCCACAGAAGGCTGGGTGACTAGAGCACATACTTCTCTGGACTCCAAACTCTCAAACTTTACAGAAATTGGGTAGAAAATGTGAACCAAATCAAGGTTTTCCAAAGAGTTCTCTGATTATTTCAGTACAGATAACCTTGTTCCTTTCTGGTTCAATTAATATGTTTACGCTGAGATTATTATATTTTAAAACACTGTCGTCAGTTTCCCAAGAATGATGCAATTTGTTTGGTCAGAAATCCCACCAAGTCCTAAACTGAGGTGTCATTCCTCACAACAGGCCCTCACTCTGCTCACAATGACACTGGTATAAATCAGGAGTAACTCCTCTGAAGTCAACGACCTGGTGTAAGTGAGATCAGAATCAGACCCCACTGCTTTTATTTTTGATCTTTACATGGAGCTAAACAGAACCCCCTCAGAGGCAGCACTGCAATTTGACAAATGCAAATGGAATCCCACCCCCCTTCTCCCCATTTAAACCTTGTATATTTTACAGCATTCTCCTTGGTGTCAGCCATGGGAGAACCTTTTTATATAAAGGAAAGACGCAAAATAAGCTCTCCTCTTAATGACGCACTCTTTTCGCTGTTTGTGCTGACAGCTGAAAGATAGACCAGCATTTCCTTAGATTTAGATTTTGTTGTGTTTCCATTTCTTCAGTAAGAGGAAGGAGAGATTTTATTTTAGTTAAGTGTATGGTATCCTTTTTTTAATGGTTTGTGTTAATCTCCATGGGTCTTATTCTCCCCTCATTCACACTGGCTCAGTGGAATTATACTGATGTAAGGGAGATGAGAATCAGGGCCCACGTATTGTGTGAATGTTGGCATTCCCTTGTGATGAGTAAACACACTGTGTATATGGCAATTGCAGGTATGGTAGCTGCACTTTCCAAATAAATGTAAACACTGATTTTAACTCGGGTCTTTGTTCCTAGAATTGCAAATTATTCAGAACATCCGCAGTGTGTGCCAAAATGAGATGTGTATTGTCACACGCTGATATAACATTTTAAGGCTATATTCTCATCTTTATGAACATGCATAACCTTCAACAACATCAATGGGAGCTAATAGAATTTCCTCTTAGTGAGTCCTTCTAACTCATATTAATACAAGTTTGTATATTTTTCTCTTGGTGCACATGTCTAACTCCCACTGGTGTTATTGAGTTTTGGGAGCATATCAAGAGGAGAATATGACTGGCTTGTCGTAAACTATGAAGTGATTTGATTTTATAATTATACCAGGGATACAAGAAAAGGGTCTCTTGCCATGGGATAAACAGACATACTGAACGTGGCATCAATATCAGCAACATGCTTTCATGCTAAGAACTGGAGACTCATGCTTTGGACTGTAGTACATTTAGCTGGGGGCTAAATCTGCCATATTCCAACCTGAAGAGCTTTCAGGCAAAAGCAAGTACTGCCTTGCATGTGATTACATTTGGGTCTTCAATTTACTACACCTCTACCCCGATATAATGCGGTCCAATATAATGCAAATTCAGATATAATGTGGTAAAGCAACGCTCCGGGGGATGGGGCTGCTTTACTGCGTTATATCCAAATTCGTGTTACCGCAAGCGGTTCCTCTGCGCCCCCCTGTTACTGGCTGCGGCCCTCCCCGCCCCCCCTCCCAGCTCACCTCCGCTCCGCCTCCTCCCACAAGTGCGCTGCAGCTTCACTTCTCCCCGCTCCCTCCCAGGCTTGCCGCGCCAATCAGCTGTTTAGCGCGGCAAGCCTGGAAGGGAGGAGAAATGGAGCTGAGCGGCGTGCTCGTGGGAGGAGGAGGCGGAGTGGAGGTGAGCTTGAGTGGGAAGCAGTTCCTCTGCGCCCCCCCTTACTTACTGCAGCCCCCCCTGTCCCAGCTCATCTCCGCCTCCTCCCCTGAGCACGCCGCTGCCGCTCCACTTCCTCCTCCCCCCCTCCAGGCTTGCCGGGCCAAACAGCTGATTGGCGTGGCAAGCCGGGCCGGGGGGGGGGGGGGCAGGAGGGGAGAAGCTGGGGCGGGGAGCAGAAAGTGGTTCCTCTCCCTACCCCGATGTAACGCGGTCTCACCTATAACAAGGTGAGATTTTTTGGCTCCCGAGGACCGCGTTATATCGGGGTAGAGGTGTATTTTGAACATTGAAAATATAAACCTACTCTCTTCTTCCTCTCCAGCAGATGAGAGAAAATCATAAGCCCAAAGCATAGGTACATTGCCTTTCTCAGCCTCCAATACTTTCAATAGCACTTCAATTCTTATCATATGTAAATTGGTATCAAAATGATCACATCTAGATTGCATATACAGCAGGAAAATATTTCAGAATATCAGTAGAGATTCTACTGCTTACAATGACTGAGATCTAGTCAATAGAGGTTTCAGTATATATTTACATTTTAGAAGAACTTTTCTAGAGCTCCACTAATCTCATTATTAAAGAACATGATGTACTGAGTGCAGGGCCTCTGGTTTATTTCAGGATTCTGCTGACAACATACAGTGACTGAAGATGTTGACATGCAATGTAAGAGTGAAATGATAGTGAATGGATATAAGATAAGCAGACTACAAGACCAAAGAGATAGGAATAAACTGTCAAAGTTCATCAAAAGCAGATCATACCCTCAGCATCTTTTTATATCCCTCCATCTCCAATACTAATGTATTCATACTGCGTATATTTCAGAGAGTGAATTTTTTTCCCAGAGATTCTACACAATTTATAAAAATTGATCCATGCTTCCTGAAACTGTTTCTATTTTAAATGTAGCTAATTTGGTGCAAAAAGGTATATGTTCCACTTGCCTTTTTCACATCATATCCACAGAAGCTGCATTTTGTAAGCACATGATTCAACAGTTATATTGATGCATGTTGTGACTTGCAAGTCTTATTGAAAATAGCCTCAAGGCTCCAAACAATTGGGACACAGTCAATTCATCTCTCTGAGCTAATGTTGCCAACTACACATTAGTATTGTGCTTCTAGCAAAAACCCATGGATTTTCAAGCTATTTCTTCTTATGTATGATTGGAAAACACAAAGATGAAAACCTCTTTGCACACTCCTCTGTGCTTCACAAAGAGACTGAGTCAGTGGAGAAGAGGAGACTTGCCTTTAAGTTCAGACTGATGTTTATCATATAGAGATTTTTCAATGGAAATCGGTGTGATAGTATATGCAGAAGTTGAGCTGCAATTTAGGATTTGGGCCATGGTGACTAGCTGGCATGTCTCCAAGGGCATTCTGCCTTGAGTTAAAAGAATACAGGCATGAAATGCTATTTCTGTACACTGCAACTATTACAAATTATTATGGCATAGAAGCATTTAGCTTGCTTGGTAGTAACAAGACAGATGTGTCAAGGCGCTGCAGTTCAACAAAAGTTCAGATGGGGTACATGTGGGATGTGGTATCAGGGTGTAGAATGGGCACAGAATAAGGATGTGATGAATCTTGGATTCATATTAGATTCATGTTGTAATCCAGCCATTTGGAAAGTATTTAAAATCAATCAAAATTGTTCCTTGGACAATTACAAATAGCAAATAATCATTGGGGATGTAGTATTTATTCAGATTGCTGTTGCCTGCAGATGCCTGCCTTGCATGTTTTTCTTGTCATAGAATCATAGGACTGGAAGGGAACTCAGTAGGTCACCTAGTCCAGTCCCCTACACTGAGGAAGAACTAAGTATTATCTAGACCATCCCTGATGTCTAATAGAGGTCATTTGTCTTTATTTAATGTCATCCTGTTTATTTCTGACCATTTCTCCTGTTTGTCAAGATCATTTTGAATTCTAATCCTATCCTCCAAACCACTTGCAACCCCTCCCAGCTTGGTATCATCTGCAGATGTCTCTCTATGCCATTATCCAAATCATTTATGAAGATATTGACTAGAACCAGACCCAGGACAGATCCGTTCAGGACCCCACTGATATGCCCATCCAGTTTGATTGCAAACCATTGATAAATACTCTGAGTACAGTTTTCCAACCAGATCTGCACCCATCTTATAGTAGGTTCATTTAGGCTATATTTCCCTAGTTTGCTTATGAGAAGTCATGTGAGACAGTATCAAAACCTTACTAAAATTGAAATATATCACATCTACTGCTCCCCACACCCACCCATCCAGAAGGCTTGTTACCCTTTCTGGATATTAGGTTGATTTGACATGATTTATTCTAGACAAATCCATGTTGATGGTTAGTTATCACCTTAGTATCTTCTAGGTGCTTAACAAACTGATTATTTTCTCCACTATATTTCCATATACCAAGGTTAAGCTTACTGGTCTACAATTCCCTGGGTAGTCCTTATTCCCCTTTTATAGATAGGCACTCCATTTGCCCTTTTTCAGTTCTCTGGGATCTCTCCTGTCCTCCAAGAGCACTCTAAAATAATCGCTAATGATGTAGAGATCTCTTCAGACAGTTCCTTAAGTATTCTATGATGTATTTCATCAGGTCCTGCCACCTTGAAGACATCTAACTTGTCTAAGGGCTTATCTCCACTTACTGTGGATTGATGCTGCAGCGATCTAACCACCAGCTGTCGATTTAGTGGGTCTAGTGAAGACCTGCTGAATCAACCACCAGTGGCTTGCCTGTCGACTCCAGTACTCCACCAGAATGAAAAGCATAAGGTAAGTCAATGGGAGAGTTTCTCCTGTTGACTCAGTGTGGTGTAGACACCGCAATAAGTCGACCTAAGTTACGTCGACTCCAGCTACGTGCTGGAGTTGCATAACTTAGGTCGACTTAGACCTGTAGTGTAGACCTGCCCTAAGTAATTCATGTTCTTTCCCTATTTTAGCCTCAGATCCTATCATGTACACTGATGTTGACTATCGTAGCCATCCAATCAAAGCAGACTTCTTTTGTGAAATCTAAAACAAAAAAGGCATTTGACAGTTTGGCCATTGCTGCGTTTTCTGTTATTATCTTCCCCTCCTCGTTGAGTAAAAGGCCTACCCTGGCCCTGGTCTTCCCCTTGCTTCTAATACATTTATAAAATGTTTTCTTGTTACCCTTTATGTCCCTAGCTAGTTTGACCTCATTTTTTGCCTTGGCCTCTATAACTTTTGTCCTTACATGCTTGTGATGTTTTTTATGAAAGTAGTTAAGGCCATTGAGGTCAATGGTAATTGGGACAAAATACAACATGGTTTTACAAAAGGTAGATCGTGCCAACCAAACTGGGGACCTTGTAAACTGAAGTAATAGTAATAGGATGAAATTTAATAATGAAAAGTGCAAGGACATGCATTTAGGGATTAATAACAAGAATTTTTGTTATAAACTGGGGATGCATCACTTGGAAATAACAGAGGAGGAGAAGGACCTCTGAGTATTGGTTGATCACAGGATGACTATGAGCCGCCAATGTGATATGGCTGTGAAAAAAGCTAATGCGGTCTTGGATGCTGTGACAGTGTACCCCATAAAGCTTTATGGGGAGGGGGTGCTTATAAATGTATGTATGACATAACTGGAATATGTTTTGTGCTGCCTGTGCCATGTAACATATCTCCGTAAGGGTTGTGATCTACTATATCTATTCATCCTATTTGTACGTATATATCATTTTCTACTCGAGCTTAAGAATATGGGCTGTATGCTTGCCTGATTTCTAAGTAAGCTTTGTGAGGCATTTGGTCAGCTTCTTTAGGAAGGAATTTGCCAGGTTAAGTACCTGATCAGGAGACACTTAGGGAACAATGCATCTTGGAATGCTCCAATCCACATGAGAAGTCTTCCTGGAGACATGCAAGATGCCATGTGGACAATGCAAAGACTGAGTCATGCAGGGGCATGTGACTTGCCCAGGTGACTCCAAAACTCCATCTTGGAGCTGGGCTTTGCAGAGGAGGGAGGTCTCCACCCACAAAGGAGAGTCTACTTAAACCTGTGGGAGACCCCTCCATTTTGTCTTCAGCTGGCTAAAGAAGGAGCCTCTCCACCCCCCCCCCCCCAGGATACTTGAAGGAGACTGAAACAAAGGACAGTAACTGCAGGGGGTGTGAGTGATAGCTGGACCCAGGCTAAAAGGAGCTTAGCCTGTAAAAGGGAGCACTCTGGAACTGGTGAGGAAATTATCTGTATTCAGTTTGATTAGGCATAGATCTGCGCATTTTATTTTATTTTGCTTGGTGACTTACTTTGTTCTGTCTGTTACTACTTTGAACCACTTAAATCCTACTGTCTGTATTTAATAAAATCACTTTCTATTTAGTAATTCACTCAGAGTATGTATTAATACCTGGGGGAGCAAACAACTGTGCATATCTCTCTATCAGTGTTATAGAGGGCGAACAATTTATGAGTTTGCCCTGCATAAACTTTATGCAGGGTAAAACGGATTTATCTGGGTTTAGACCCCATTGGGAGTTGGGCATCTGAGTGCTAAAGACAAGCACACTATTGTGAGCTGTTTTCAGGTAAACTTGCAGCTTTGGGACAAGTGATTCAGACCCTGGGTCTGTGTCTGGAGCCAAACATGAGTGGCTGGCTCAGCAAGACAGGGTGCTGGAGTCCTGAGCTGGCAGGGAAAACAGAAGCAGGGGTAGTCTTTGCACATCGGGTGGCAGCTCCCAAGGGGGTTTCTGTGATCCAACCCGTCACAGTAACAGAGGAGGAGAAGGACCTCTGAGTATTGGTTGATCACAGGATGACTATGAGCCGCCAATGTGATATGGCTGTGAAAAAAGCTAATGCGGTCTTGGATGCATCAGGCGAGGTATTTCCAGTAGAGATAAGGAGGTGTTAGTACCGTTATACAAGGCACTGGTGAGACCTCATCTGGAATATTGTGTGCAGTTCTGGTCTCCCATGTTTAAGAAGGATGAATTCAAACTGGAATAGGTACAGAGAAGGGCTACTAGGATGATCCGAGGAATGGAAAACCTGTCTTATGAAAGGAGACTCAAAGAGCTTGGCTTGTTTAGCCTAACCAAAAGAAGGCTGAGGGGAGATATGATTGCTCTTTATAAATATATCAGAGGGATAAACACCAGGGAGGGAGAGGAATTATTTAAGCTCAGTACCAATGTGGACACAAGAACAAATGGATATAAATGGGCCATCAGGAAGTTTAGACTTGAAATTAGATGAAAGTTTCTAACCATCTGAGGAGTGAAGTTCTGGAACAGCCTTCCAAGGGGAGCAGTGGGGGCAAAAGACATATCTGGCTTCAAGACTAAGCTTGTTAAGTTTATGGAGGGGATGGTATGATGGGATAGCCTAATTTGGCAATTAATTGGTCTTTGACTATTAGCGATAAATATGCCCAATGGCCTGTGATGGGACACTAGATAGGGTGGGATCTGAGTTACTACAGAGAATTCTTTCCTGGGTGTCTGGCTGGTGAGTTTAGCTGATCGCCATATTTGGGGCTGGGAAGGAATTTTCCTCCAGGACAGATTGGCAGAGGCACTGGGGGTTTTTCACCTTCCTCTGCAGCGTGGGGCATGGGTCACTTGCTGGAGGATTCTCTGCACCTTGAAGTCTTTAAACCACAAGTTGAGGACTTCAATAGCTCAGACATAGGTCAGGGGTTTGTTACAGGAGTGGGTGGGTGAGATTCTGTGGCCTGCATTGTGCAGGAGGTCAGACTAGAAGATCATAATGGTCCCTTCTGACCTTAAAGTCTACGAGTCTGAGTCTATATTCATCCTTCATAATTTGACCTAGTTTCCACTTTTTGTATGACTCTGTTTTCTTTGAGGTTCAGGTCATTGGAGATTTCCTGGTTAAGCAAAGGTGGTCTCTTACCAAACTTCCTAACTTTCCTAAGCATTGAGATAGTTTGCTCTTGTGCCTTTAATAGAGTCTCTTTTTAAAAAACTGCCAACTCTCCTGAACTCTTTTTTCCTTACACATATTTCCCACAGGATCTTACCTATTCTCTGAGTTTGCTAAAGACTGCCTTCTTGAAGTCCACTGTCTTTATTTGACTATTATGTGTATGCTATATGGTAGTTTTTGATTACATGATCACATTCTATTTTTTCCACATATACCCTGCCTCATTTAGTGCATAGGATGGACAGTGCTCCCTGAATGGATAGTTATTCAATATTTCTTTTTCTTATCATTCAGTGTGTGGCCCCAGGCCTTATTTCCTGCACACTATTCAAACCATGCCCTGAGTACAGAATGATTAATGTCCTCATGCTTTCATCATAGTATCTGAGGGTTTCACAAATATTAATGTATTTATTTTCCCAGCACTCCTGTTACCAGATTGTCCTGTTACTTTGGAGTATGCTCATTTATTAGGGTTACTCTTCTGGGCGTGGTTCTGTAATTCAATGAATGTACTGTTTGTGTCACTTGTGTTTTCATATGGAGCTCTACTTCTCCCTTCTGCAAGTTCCCTCCCAATGGAGCTATCCTGCAGGACCCAGGTTCCCCAGGGCTGGGTTCCTCCAGCCCCAGAATCAGATGAACACACACACACACACACACACACACACACACACACACACACACACACACACACACACACACACACACTCTCTCTCTCTCTCTCTCTAACAGAGCGCATCTGAGCGGTCTGGGTTGAGCAGCACTTTCAAGCTGCCACCCTTATATGCCACAGGTTCAGCACGTCCCTATCCCCACTTTCACGTTACACTTGTTCTGGTAGTAACCCACTTGATGAGCAAACCTCACAGGATTTTTTGGCGCAATAGGGATCTTTAGCTTAGGTATGAGGAGCGTTGCTGCAGAGCAAATGGGGAAGCCAAAAACACAAAAGAGAGAAAGAGAGGGAGGGAGGGAAGCAACCAGCTTAATCATAAAAGTTATTTATTGCCAGGTGATAACAATACAAGGGGAGCCAAACAAACAAAACAGTTACAATATTAAATCTAACTTAAATTTGATTACAAAAGTCAGGTTTGGAAAACTATAACTGATCACACAAGTCAGGGTTAGAAAGCTATACCTAGAGTAGGAAAAAAAACAGAGAAAGAGAGAGTTGGGTTCTCACCACTCCATGGAGCTTGAACGGGTTGGGGTTCCCAGGTGGTGGTGGTAGCTGAGGGTCCAGAGTGCTGGAGACAGGCACAGCCCCCAGCACGGTCAGTCAGGAGAAGATGAAGTCCCAGTAGAACTGATGCAGATTTTGGATCCAGGTATTGGAGCACTTACTTGAGCGTGGGTAGGGGCTTTTGTAGGGAAAGAACAATGGTTCAAGGGAGAACACTAGATTTGTTTATCGGTAAACTGATGGCTCAAGGGAGTATACCAAAGTTGTTTTGTTCAGGCTAGAGAATAGGAGCTGATCATTCCTGGCTATGGGCGGTGTTCCTTCGAGGGAGCTCACAATGCAATTAGGCAGCTTCAGTATTTTGGATACCAATAAACCATTTATTACTAGAATTAGTCTGATAACTACTGAGCTGGGTGTGAGCAGGCGTCGGTTCATTAACATCTGGAGCAGAGATCCCCCATCATGCAATGCTTCCCTGCTTTTCTGGTCCCAGAGTTCAGTGCGGTTCTTGCCTTGGAATCTCTGTTCTCCGTTCTATATGGTAATGGAGATGCCTTCCTGTCCCATCTTCAATGCAAATGAGGTTAGGGGAGTTGCCTTAATCTTGTCACTCTTATCCGACAGGGTTTAGGTGTGTCTCCCACTGTCTTTTCCTTGCTTTTTGTAAGACTTTCTTCTGATTGGTTTTGGTTCAAGCAGAGGCTGGGGGATGGGTCCTTCGTGAGTCAGACAAGCTGGATACTGTGTCCTGGTTCCCCAAGATCACAGATCTGACAGGTAACACTCCTATGAGAGAAGGTGGTATTGTTATTCCCCAGAGAGGAAGGATGGTCTGTTGGCCTGGGACTTGGAAGTCTCTGGTTCAATTCTCTGCTCTGCCACAGACTTTCTGTGTGACCTTGGGCACGTCATTTAGTCTCTCTGGCCTCAATTCCCCACCCATAAAATGGGAATAATAGTGCTTTCCTACCTCACAGATTGTTGTCAGGCTTAGGGTGACCATATTTCCCTAAGCTGAAAACAGGACACTGAGTAAGAGATGGTCAGTGCTCAGGGGAGTTTACTTACAGTATGCAAAAAAAGACAAGACAGTTTCATATATTTTATATATATGTTCATATATTTCATGGTTCATATATTTTACTTAAAACTCAGTAATTTCTGGCATTGCTCCTTGTCTTGCTGTTCTTCAGGGTGTGAAGCTGCTTGATACCAGTTGTATTTCTCTGACGATGCTATTTTTTTGAGGGTTTGCTTGTCTTTCAGCAACTCATCGTAGAATGCAGTACAGTCTAGAGAAAAGTTAACTCGCACATGCAAGACAGCCTTCATGGTGGCGACGTTCAGATGTGATTTTTCAGGAGACTACACATCATTCATAATTGAAAAGACATGTTCAACAGGCGCTGTAGTACCAGGCAGACACAGCACAAATTCCACAGCCTTGGCTCGATCTGTGTATTCTACTGCATCTCTTGAAAAATCTTCTGCCACTTTTTAGTGATGGGCGTTCTTTGATTGTTCCAATCTGAAAGACAACTGGAGACAATTGATTTTTCACTGGACTACTCATGAAAGAGACACTTCTCATCCAACATATTTAAGGTGGGAATTCTGGTCTGGCATGCAGCGAGGCTGTCTTGCATTTCCTCCCACCGCGGCATATTCCTCACCGGAGCCCACTCAAACTTTTTGGTGCACTCAAAGGCAGGTCTCCAGTGCTTTAAGTAGGACAGGCATGTTGTGTAAGAATTGTCAACTAGATCATAAAACTCCTTTTCTTTCATTTGCCTGCATTCTACAAGAGCATGCAGTAGATTCTTCACTTCTGTTGTGACAAATCTTTCTCCAAGCCTCTCCGATAAGTTAACGTGCAGGGAATGTATTTGCAGTGCAACTTCTGTCACTGACCAATTGTTTTTCTCTATCATCTCTGTTATGGTTTGGACCATGGCAGTTTGTTTGCTGGCAAATAGAAGCCACAGCTGAGTGGCAGGATCATCAAAGATCTTCCTTAGCAGTGTCAGGCATTTATCTTGAGAGAGAAAATACGCTTTAAGCCCATCAACAATGAACAAAATCCTGTGTATTGCTGGTCCCAATGAGAGGAATTGCATGCTGCCATGCTCTAGTAATTTGGTATACTCGATTTCAACAGATCGACAGAAGTCCTTCAGCTCTTCAACACGCACCCTGTAGATATGATAGGATTTGTAAACCTTTACAGCAAAGCTCTCCACATCTAAAGGAGGACAGTCAACTGCAGTTTGGAGGAAGTTATGCACAATATGTGTACCACACCCAATACCAAATATCTCTTTTACTAAGTTGGCCTGGAGCTTTTGCCATAAATTATTTTTCCCACAATGTCTGGCACCCCCAAAGTTAGTATTGGTGTTGTTTGCACAAATTCCAACAATCTTGTCACTAAGAGAGTACTACTCAATTACTTGCTGGATGAATGCACACTACAAATCTGATGTTTCTCCAGGTAGAGACATAAAGTCAATAATTTTTTTGCAAACTCCACTCAGTGGGAGAAAAATACCGTATAAGAACAGCAAATAGTTTTTGATTCATTTTGTTAGACGCATCCACACTAAGCATAATAAAGGAACACTTGTCCAACTCAAGCTGCACTTCTTCAATAGATAAAGGGGCTAAGATGTTGCAAACGATTGCCTCAGATTTTGTACGAGCAGATGAAAATGTAGGTAGGTACAGTTTCCTAATTAATTGAGATGTACAGTCACTAGACCGGAAACCATGTCCGTGCTGCACTGAGTGATGAGGAAACACTCCCCCACTGGCAAAAACTTTTTCAGCTTCTGTTTTTGCCTCAGAAAAAATCCTGAAACACTTGGTGTTAAACACTTACTTTTATCAGCTCTGTGATGTGGGAGGAGGTGCAGGAAGGGGTGTGGGGTTGCAGGCTCTGGTAGGGGGTTGGGGTGCGGGAGGGGGCCTGGGGAGGGGATTGAGGTGCACGAGGGGGTTCCAACCCAGGGCAGGGGTTGTGAGCAGACATGCCAAACTCGTAGAAAAAACACAGAAATTGGGCTTGTTTTTGGCTTAATTGGCTTGTGAGATGCTTGTTGGCTAGTTTTTGGCTGGTAGCTTGTTGCTTCTTTTTTTGATTGGCTCCCGGCAAGCAGGGGCAATGGGGGGGAGAGAGTCAGGGGCGCACAGTGGGCCCACCACAGTCCCAGACTGTACACCAGGGGGATTTAGTCACATAGAGAGTTGGGGTTCTTAGGGATTGGCTTGTTTTGGCCTTGTTTTGAGATGGGATTAGCTTGATTTTTGGCTTATTGTGAAAGTCGGGGTGCTTATTTACCGCGTGAAAGTTGGCAACTGTGGGTGCGAGGTGTGGGGTCTGGGAGGGAGTTTGGGTGCGGGAGGGGGTTCCCATCTGGAGAGGCAGGTTGGGGTGCAGGCTCTGGCCAGGCGGCGCCTACCTCAGGCGGCTCCCAGTCAGCGGGGCTAAGGGAGGCTCCCTGCCTGCCTTGGCTCTGTGCTGCTCCCGGAAGTGGCCGTTATGTCCGGCACCTAGGCAGAGGTGCGGCCAGACAGCTCTGTGCGGTGTGCGCTGCCTGCGCCCGCAGGCGCCGTCCCTGCAGCTCCCATTGACCACAGTTCCTGGCCAGTGGGAGCTGCGGAAGTGGTGCTCTGGGTGGGGTCAGTGCGTGGAGCTTCCCTGATTGCACCTGCGCCTAGGGGCCACAGGGACATGCCGGTCGCTTCTAGGGGCTGCACGGAGCCAGGGCAGGCAGGGAGCCTGCCTTAGCCCTGCTGCACCGCTGACCAGACTTTTAACGGCCCAGTCAGCGGTGCTGACTGGAGCCACCATGGTCCCTTTTCGACTGGGTGCTCGGGTTGAAAACCGGATGCCTGGCAACCCTACCAGGAGACAGCTCTGAAGGCAGCGCTGCCTGCACAAATTGGGGACAAATGCCCAGTTTTAGTGAAAAAGTAGGGACGGCTAGAGCTGAAAAAGGGGACCGTCCCAACCAGAACGGGACATGTGGTCACCCTTGTCAGGTTAAATACATTGAAGATGAGGTGTTCAGACTCTAAGTAATGGGAGCATATATGCACTCTAGATTTATTTTACGAAAGGGAAATTTAGGCATAGAGAGGTTAAGGTCAGAAGTGTCCCAAAAAAAGTTGGGTTTCCTCCTTGAGATGCCTAGTGCTTGATTTTACTTCCTATCTTAAAGTGTTATACCACCACCTATCCCTGTAGTGTCTGAATACCTTCCAATAAAATTGAGAGCAATAGGGAAGGCTCTAGTAGATTTCATGGAGTGCCTGGCACTTCTTCCTTGATGGGGTTAGCACTCTGCATGGGGTAAGATGTTGGTTGCTTGGGGTTTTGGGGGGAATTGGTAGGGGTTAGAGAATAAAAGGGGTGTTTATGTTGTGAGAATTATGGTGGAAAGACTGTCTTAAAGACCCTCTTACAGAGAGGTTTTAAAGTATGTAGCATTTTAGCACTTTAAATGTTGAAAGCACAGCACCCATTGACTTCAGTTGCAGCTGAGAGTGGTCAGGACTTCTGCAAATCAGGCCCCATATGTCTCAAGTTGGGCACCCGGGAAATGAGGAACACACAATTAGTGACCACCTGTGAAAAGTTTGGTTTGTTTGTGATTTGTCCAACATCACCTAGGAACTCAGTTCCGGAGGTTAGGCTGGTTCTTATGCATCAAATGTGTTATGCACGTCTGTGATGTTCTGTCCTGTGCCAAATCACATTATGAGGTAGGATGGGGTAGGAAGGACAAGTATCTCATGCCACCTAACCATCATGTTTTAGCTCTTCCAGGGTGTCTTTTCCATCCTGCTCTCATTGGGTCAAAGTCAATGGCAAAGGCAGGGAAAAATCCAGTTTCCTGGGGCAGCATTCAACTGACTTAACCATGAGACCATCCTTTCTCTTCCTGCCATGTGCTGCTTCATTCACTACACACCTCCCAACTTCTGCAACAAATGAGGTGGGGGTCCTAAAGACAATAGCCTCATTCACTACACATCCCTCATTCCCAGAGCACTGTCTCTCCTGCATGCTGAAAGAGTCCAATTATACTTCTCGGAGTCCCTCAATAACCCCTATGTATCCTTTCTAAGGTCATAATCAAAATACCAATTCCATTTCCTCATTTAATATGTTGATTTGAGAAAAATACATCTGATAACTTGACCACTGGAAGTACTATGATATGACCATCAAATATATGCAGCAGCTGACAACTTTCTACAGAGTTATACACCTTTTATTGTTTAACAAATGCATTTTTTTAAATTATGGTTAATAGAAGTTTGTGGTTCAATCAGAGTATGCTACAGACATAAGCTGAAAGTTTCATAGAACTGCCAGAGTCTTAACATTGTTAATGACATGGGTAACAAACAGGAAATAGGATCCTGTAATTTAATTTTGAACAGTGATTTATTTCTGATAAGATTGACTTCTAACTTTTCTGTTTCTTACACCAGTTTAACGCCATTGGGCCAGAGTCACAGCTAGTGTAAATCAGTGTTGCTCCATTAAAGTCAATGGAGCTATGCAGATTTAGAGCAATGAAGATCTAGCCCACTGAATTTCTCTCAATAACTCTTCGTTTACACTGGTGTCACTGAGATCAGCATCAAGACCAAGGCATTTTCCCCACAGGTGTTATTCCTATTTTCATTAGACTCCTACTAATTTCGGAAGTCATCTGTGAGCTTCCTCCTTTGTGCCAGAATGAGTTCAAAACAGTGAAATGAGTAAATTAACCTTCAGGAGGAACTGCACCCCAGAGGACACAGCTGGGCTTGGTGAGCTTCCTTTGCAATTTTCTTCTCCTCAGGGTTGGGAACTCAGAGCTTGCCCCTGCGATTCACAATGGAGACAGAAATAAGAATGACTTACTAGATAATGACAGATCAATATGTACAGTAATTAGCTTTGCTGTTCCACTCTTTAGTGGAGATTGACATCAAGGGTAGATCAAGAGAATGGAAACAGTTGGATCATTGTATGCATTTAAACATTAACCCACCAATTCCACTTCCCTGTATAAAATATTGTACAGTCTGATTGTCAATGCAAAGACCATATTTAAAAACCAATTCATTGTGTATTCTAATGAGTTTATTTAGTACAAGCATTTCAATTTAAAAGAAGTATAGTCAGAAGCTGTTTACCCAAAATACCTGATCAGCGATAACTTTTGTCTATCTGAAGAAAGGTCATGTCTCCCATTGTGTGTCAAAAACATTGATGTCCCTCCTTCTGCCAAATGTTATATTCCTGTCCCCCATCTGTGCACAGATAAACAATATCTGACTATAGTTGGATTTATTGCTTGTACAAGTAAAGAGGCAAGGCCAGTGAACAGTTTTTTCTCTATGAATCAATAAATAGAGTTAAAGGCTTTGAAATAAGGTGTAATGGGCATGGGCCATGTATTTCATGTCCCATATTTTAATGCTAAATTTTCTAAGTTGGGTGCAATGAGTGCAGCTGGAAAAGCATACCTTTGTGCCCACAAAATGATTGTGTGCGCAGTTCTTCATTTTGTGTGCAGAAATGACCATGTGGTGCACAAAGATGAACAGGTTTTGGGGGTGGAACAGGTATGCTTGCATCACATCTATGAGAGGGGGGAGCTCAACTTTGGCAATAGGAATTTTAGGGCCTGATTTTCAAAATGTAGAAACATTGCATGATTGTGCCTGTAGCTACTGCACCCGTAAAGGAGGTAATTGCACATACACTTGTCTAGCTAAGTTCCTAATTAGACTTTTTCACATGTATTTGTCTGATTTGCACCTTGCACATGCAGTCTGGGTAAATTGTAAAGCTTCATTTTTGAAAATTTGGCCTGTCATGTCTAATTTGGCCTCTCGTGTCAGATCATGCATGTTGTGTCTCACTATGCTGTGCCTGAGTTGGCACTTCTGTTATAGAAATCCTGGGATTGTGTCAGGCTCAGGCCTAAAAATCACTACTTCTGTTAGAACCAAAGGCACCATGGCTAATTTCAAAAGGTACCCCTAGAAACAAGTCATCACATCCACTGCAACTCTCAAAGCCCTCTCAGGCTGAAGCCCAAGAAAGCTCCCCATCCCTGCCCCTCACTCTAGGAACACGTCATACTCAACAATAGGGAAAACTACCATAAGAAGCATTCCACTAGTTGCCAAGTTCTCTGACTCACCTTTTCCAGAATGAGGGTGAGTCATTCAGTAATCAGCACTATCAATAAGAGAACAAGTTCCCCCTGTCGAACCCTTTAAAGACCTTAAATAACTAACAGGAACAGTCCCTTCAGTAGGAAGATAGGAGCAGGAGAAACCTGCATATTTCCCAGGACTTGGTGTTTCACAGGTTCATGTTGTTTACTACCAGTCTCCAGTTCTGCTGTCTGAGTCGCCAAAATCACGATCACTTGGTAAGAAGACAAACTTCTTCAAACAAGTAGTTAAGTAAGAGGAATGTGCTTCCTTACCTGTAGGGATTTTTTTCTGGTTGGTCCTGGGAGTAGGATAATGAAAATACTCAGAAGAAAGACTAGATCAGCAGTGACTTCTCCAGATATTGCTCCTAGGTATAATAAATTTTTAGTTTTATAAAACCTAAATTATGGGCCAAATTTGACCGGAGAGTCTCTTTTTAAAGCAGCTAAATTAATTACATACTGCCTGCAGTACCTCTCTGGGAGCTCCTACCTTTCACTTACTGATCTGCTGTGCATGCAGTATTTCCAGAAATAACAATAGACACAGTGAGGGGACTTTGCATCACTGTTGTGGGTATGCAGTGAGATGGAGAATCTTACTCGTGGCTGCTCTTACATTGCAAGCTACCCAGCCTTTAACCCATTTTAATATTGCACCTTTGAATTCATGAAAGGAAAATATGTATGTACTCGACTGTATGCCTGGACCTTTTACTTTATTACTGGGAGCTGTAGCCAGAACTGAGGGCTGACACACTGCTGAATTAAAGCTGAATTGATGACATACCATACCATATACTGTAATTATATCTGTACATCAAAAATAAAATGTGTGAAAGGAAGCTATGGGCTAGACTCTGACTTTGAGAGCCAGTGGCACTCTACAGAGGAGCAGTGCTTGCATGGGAATCAGCATTCTGCCTGCAGAGGACAGAGGTATGCAGAATGCCTCCAAGGCGCTGGAGGAACAAACTCAGAAGCAGTAATTACTGCATGCTGCAAAAGGCCACAGAACGAATTCACTCTAACACTGGTCTCCTAACACTAGCAGATGCACAGGGAAGATGGGACAATGACCATACTCACAACCTGCTCAGTGTCTTTGCTCACAGTAGCCCCTTTTCTTGTCAGAGCATAAACACCATCATCCTGGCAGCCAGGTGCACTTTGACTTTACCTGTGTGATGTTTTGTAGAGTCTGCTGTCATTTTGTGGGTATGGCCTATAGGCAGTGATAGTATGTCTGTGTTTAGGACTCTGAAGGGAGACGCAGGACTGTTCTGGTGACTCATGGTGGTTTACGCTGGGAGGCTGACCAACCAGGGCTCAGTATCTCCAAGCCCAGAGTATAAGGGTTTGTTTCTGAGTGGTAAGAGGGAACTCGGGCAGGGACAGAAGGATGTTGTATGGGGAAACCCTAGGAACAAGTCAAGAGCATAAGAAAGCTTAAACCAAGTTTGTATTGTTGCTTGGTATAGTTTGGATATTAACCCTGGGAATGTTGTGTTGAGAGTCAGGGGAGAGAGCTCTTCTCATTCACAGGATTCTGTGGGAAATCTCTCCAATCCTAATTAATCTGAAGATGCAAAACGCAAAACAATATTTTTTTCTGCTAATCTTTAATCATCATTAATGAAAATAGCAGCCTGGGCATTGCAGAAGTAATGTTAGATATCACTTGTCTGTTGTCAGGTCTTTTTTCGAATGTGCACACACAGTAGAATAGGTTATGAAACAAAGATTTATTTTTCTTCCTTAGTCTGTTTTCTTTCCATGAGTGTTAGACCTATGAAATCAATAACAGATTAAATTGTGAAGCAAGAGGAATGTAAACCTATCTGAGTAGTTAACAATTAACAGTTTGAGACTGAGAGCAGGATTTTGTTCATTTCAGAAATCACCTGGAGCCATTTGATTTGCACTAATATATACAGAAAGTTGGAATGTATGACCGTGTTATCCTTGTGCTTATCAGTTCATGCATGAACATTCACATTTATAGCAAATCCAGTTATGTCCGGACTTCTTTCTCATTTGCTTTATGCAAATATGCTATTCAGTCATAGAGTACAGTCCTTCTAATTAAGTCTCAAGGTCAGGAAAAGCTGGGGAAAAATGACCAGACTCCTAACTAAAGACCTTTGGAGTCAGTAATTGTTTAGAGTAATGTTTTTCTCAGCGATCCATGGACGGACGCTGGTCCCTGAGATCTCCCTGACACCGTTAGGAAGGCAGCAAGCCGGACCCTGGTATCAAAAAGGTTGAGAAACACTGGTTTAGAGGAACTACTCCAATGTACTTTCCAAAAAGTGACAGAGCTGGTACTAAGACAACAAATTTCCTGGACTCTCTCCAATTTATCTTTCCTAAAATGTGATGCCCAGAGTTGGACACTGTACTCCAGCTGAGGCCTCACCAGTGCTGAGTAGAGTGGGACAATTACCTCCTATGTCTTACCTTTGACTCTCCTGATAATATGCCCGAGAATGATATTAGCCTGTTTTGCAGCTGCATTGCACTGTTGACTCATATTCAATTTGTGATTGCCTATAATCCCCAGATCCTTTTCAGCAGTACTACTAGCCAGTTATTTCCCATTTTGTAGTTGTGCGTTTGATTTTTACTTCCTAAGTGCAGTATTTTTGCACTTGTCTTTATTGGCTTTCATCTTGTTGATTTCAGCCCAATTTTACAATTTGTCATGATCATTTTGAATTCTAATCCTTAACTTAAGTTTTGTCGACTATCATAAGTTGCTTTAATAACATTGTTGCATCCACAGTCATTGATCTTGCATTGACAGAGAGAGCATTGCATCGTCGGTAGCTATCCTATTGTGCAACTCACCACCCTCTGCCACTGCACTGAGAGCTTTGGGAATGGATCGCAGTGCATCATGGTGACGTGCTTGCTGTCCTGTGATGCAGTTCTTTCTGTCCCATCATTCCATGAGCTTTCTACTTCCTACTTCATTTTGCGCTGTTTTTCAACAGCCCTTGTAAACTGTGCGCCTGCCATCTCTGCCTCACAGCATGGATCATGAGCTACTGACCATTGTGGTGATCACTGTCATGAACACAACATGGCTGGTCCTGCAGTATTTCATGAGCTGCGAAACAGAGCGTGAATCAGTGATGACTGCCCTGCTGTCTACCATGGAAACAAATAATTCAAGATTGCTGCTGACATTCACGGAGCAGCTTGCCACGGTGGACCGTTGGTACTGAGCTTGGGAAAGAAGCACTGAGTGGTGGGATTGGATCATGATTCATGTATGGGATGATGAGCAGTGGCTGCAGAACTTCCGGATGTGCAAAGCCACCTTCCTGGAACTGTGTGCAGAGCTCTCCCCAACACTGTGGCCAAGGACACCAGAATGAAAGCTGCCCTCACTGTGGAAAAGTGAGAGGCGATCTCTGTGTGGAACCTGGCAACTCCTGACCAGTCAGTCGCAAATCAGTTTGGAGTTGGAAAGTCCACCTTGGGGGTTGCAGTGATGCAAATGTGCAGGGCCATTAATCACCTCCTGCTATGAAGGACTGTGACTCTAGTAATGCGCAAGAAATAATTGCTGACTTTGAGGCAATGGGATACGATGGAGTACATCAATCGAAAGGGCTACTTCTCCATGGTCTTGGAGGCTCTAGTGGATCACCAGGCACGTTTCGCTAACATCGATGCAGGGTGGTCAGGAAAGGTGCATGACGCATGCATATTTCGGAATACTGGACTGTATAGAAAGCTGCACACTGGGACTTTCTTTCCAGACCAGAAGATTCCAGGGGGTATATGCAAGTGCCTATAGTGATCCTTGGAGACCCCACGTATCCTTAGCTCCCCTGGCTCATGAAGCGTTGCACCGGGAACCTAGACAGTAGCAAGGAGCACTTCAACTACAGGCTCAGCAGGTGCCAAAATGATCATTGAATGTGCCTTTGGCTGATTAAAAGGATGCTGGCACTGTCTTTTTGGCCTGTTAGACCTCAATGAGGAAAATGCTCAGACGGTCATTGCGGCCTGCTATACGCTCCATAATATTTGCAAATCGAAGGAGGAAAAGTTTCCCCAGGAGTGGGACGCTGAGACTGATCAGCTGGCTGCTGATTTTCAGCAGCCAGGTACAAGGGCAATTAGAAGGGTGCAGAGGGAGGCTATTCGAATCAGGGAGGCTTTGAAGGAGCATTTTGACAGTGATTCCTAGTAATGTGTCTTTATGTGATGCATTCAGCTAGGCAATGTTTACTTGCTACCATGGATTACCCCTGATGTGCTTGCTTCTTGAGCATTAATTGCAAGGAGCAAATAGTCCTATTTGTAGCCAATGTGTTTCAATGTTAGGACTGAGCAATGTATGTATGTATTTCACAAATAAAGACTCATTTAATTTCAAAGACTCAAGTTTAATAACAGGATCAAACCCAAACTTTTGGTCAAACAGGAGACATGACAAAGAAGAATTGTCTCGTGGTTAGGGCTCTCACAGCTGGGTGTAACTCCAGCTTTCTTGGGAAACCAGTTCCCAGGTGTGGAGTGTACGTAGTGTGAAAGACCCTGAACACACAATGAATGCGGTGGGGGTATTTGGGGAGGGCAGGGTCCGGAGTTCTGTAGTGGCTGGAGGGGGAGTTGGGCACAGATTTTCTGGGATTACAGACCAATGAGGGACTTCAGCATCTCTGGTCCTCAAGGAGCTTTATCATCGCTCCTGCCCCTATGTCCTTTCTTGGCTATCCAGCTGCAGTCTTTCATTTATTGTCTCCTGCCATGCTCTTGTTTTGCTCTCTGCTGCATCTGTTGACTGCAGCACCTCGCAAAACAGACCCTCTGTCCTCCTCCTGGGTCGCCATCTTATCTGATGTAGGCACTCTGCCAGTGTGGAGGAGTGTGTTCTCAAGGGCACATCTGCAGAAAGAAAAGAAACAATGAACAGAGAAAGTATTGTGAGGGTGCTCACAGCTGAGAATCACAAAAGTTATGAACACCTTTTTCTCACTGCCCTTTGGCTAGCACACAGGTCACCATGAGTTCCAATTATGGTGAGTTCGTAGGGAATGGGAGGTGGACAAGGGGGAAAGGGCAGGAGGGGACAAAGGGTGGGTTGCAAAGCAGGTTACTATAAGCAGCTAGGGAGCCTATTCTGAATATCAGTATACTTTCCCACAGGCTAGGGTAATTGAACCCGATATCTCACTCCTAAGGGTAACGCAGGATGCAAGGGTGCATCTCCTGCATACGTGTGGCTTCAGACCAGCTCTGTATGCCACTCACTTGTGTGCTGCTCTAGTCTCTGCAGAAATAATTGCCAGGTGGCGCGGCAAAGATTTCTACAGTGGGGACAGAAACAAGATGGCTCTCCCAAGGAACCTTTGGCAGAATACCTGCAGGAAAGTTTCCTAGAAATCACTATGGAGGATTCCAGAGACAGGTCCCTCACACATCTCTGGGTACATTAACAAACTTTTCCACTGTGGCCCCACTACATAGATGAACAGACTATGTTGTTAATTTCTTCCAGTACCTTTCCAGGTATCAAAATTAGGCTGACTGGTCTGTAATTCCCTTGGTACTCTTTGTTCGTCTTATTAAAGATCTGTACTGTATTTGCCCTTCTCCAGACTTCTGGGGCCTTCAGGAGTACTCAAAGATAATTGCTAACCCTTCTGAGGCTTGGTCTACACTAACCCCCCAAATCGAACTAAGGTACGCAACTTCAGCTACGTGAATAACGTAGCTGAAGTTCGAAGTACCTTAGTTTGAACTTACCTTGGTCCACACGCGGCAGGCAGGCTCCCCCGTCGACTCCGCGGTACTCCTCTCGCCGAGCTGGAGTACCGCAGTCGACGGCGAGCACTTCTGGGTTTGACTTATCACGTCCAGACAAGACGCGATAAGTCGAACCCAGAAGTTCAATTGCCAGCCGCCGAACTAGCGGCTGGGTATAGACGTACCCTGAGATTGCTTCAGTTAGTTCCTTAAGCACTCTAGAATGAATTTCATCAGGTCTTGCTGACTTGAATATATCTTCCTTTTCTAAATGTTCTTTAATTTGTTCCTTTCCTATTTTGATTTGCATTCCTTCCCCCTTGTTAATATTGGTTCTGCTGAGTATCTGCTCACCATTAATCTTTTTAGTGAACACTGAAGCAAAATAGGCTTTAAACACCTCAGCCTTCTTGATGTCATCAGTTATTAGCGCTCCTTCCCCACTAGGTAGAGGACCTAAACTTTCCTTCATATTTCTCTTACGCCTAATGTATTTAAAGAACCTCCTCTTATTTTCCTTTATGTCCCTTGCTAGGTGTAACTCATTTTGTGCCTTAGCCTTTTTGATTTTTGTCCCTGCATGCTTGTGATATTCTTTTGTACTCCTTCTTAGCAATATGTCTAGGTTTCCACTTTTTGTATAATCCCTTTTGTACCCTGGGGCTCAACCCAGTCCCATGGCCTCTAGGTGTGGAGCCCTGACTTCCTAAAGGCATTCTCTCCCTTTGCCTCCCAGACAGCAATCTAGTCTTGAGCACCTGTTCATGAGGTGTGAAAAGCTGAGCTTGATTTAACCCCTTGTTTACTGGAGACCAGGTAATGCCCTTGAATTCCATCACAGATGTTTTTTTTGTGATGTGACCTGACCAGCACGAACTGGACAGAAAGGTGTCATTATTAACAATCCCATCAAACTTAGTGAACTATGAAATATTTAGGAACATAGGCACCGACTGCGTAGATGCTCCAGAGCTGGAGCACCCACTAAAAAAAAATAGTGGGTGCTCAGCACCCACCAACCACCCGCTGATCAGCTGTTTGGCAGGCCCCACCAATCAGCTCCTTCCTCTCCCCTCCAGCACCTCCTGCCCGCTGCCAATCAGCTGGAAGGAGGAGGGAGGAGCAGGGGTGAGAAAAGGCCGAGTGAGGACGGGGTGTGCTTGGGGGAGGGGGCAGAGCAGGAGCGGAAAGAGGTGGGGCAGAGCCTCGGAGGAGGGGGCAGGGTGAGGCAGGACGAGACGGAGTGAGGGTGGGGCCTTGGGGGAAGGGGCAGAGTGGGGGCAGGCATGGAGCACCTCCAGGGAAAGCAGAAAGTTGGTGCCTTTGTTTAGGAATACAGGTGTGGGCACATCCTGTGTGTGTGTGTTTGTAGGAGAGAAGCTGGAAGGGGAGAGGAAATATTTGTTACTCCAGAATGCCCCAAAAGCCCTCTAGTGTAGTGTCCTGCCAATCATTTGCAAAACTCGAAAGAGAGTTGAATAATAACAAGAATGAAGCAAAGCTGGCCTCAGCTGTAGCCTATGTCTAGCCATACACCATGTCATGGCAAAACAAACTGGCAGTTGACGTTTTAGTTGTGCTCACCCACAGCATTTTCAGAAAGCAAAACATTTTTTCTCATTGTTTTTTTTTTTAATGTTCTGTTCAGAGGAACTACAAATGAACCACAGAACCAGACAGAACTGAACAAAACAAACTGAAATTGGTATGAACATGCCCATGGCTGAGGGCAATGTGCATCTGAGGGAGGAGATGTGAGGCTGAATTCTGCAACTTATCAACCATGGCAGTGGTTTCCAACCTTTTTATGCTCAAGAACACTTTTTGAATTTAAGGGCAACCCAGGATCTACCCCACCCCTTCCCCGATGTCCCGCCCCTTCCCTGAAGTCCCGCTCCACTAATTCCATTTCCCCGCTCTCTCTCTTTTCACTGGATTGGGCAGGAGGGTGGCGTTCGGGAAGGGATGCAGTCTCTGGGCTGGAGCTGAGGGGTTTGCAATGTGGGAGGGGGCTCTGGGCTGAGCGTGGGCAGGGAGTTTGGGTGCAGGAGGGGGCTCCAGGCTGGGGCAAAGTGTTGGGGTGCAGGAGGGGGTATGGGGTGCTGGCTCTGGGAGAGGGCAGGAGGTTTGGGTACGGGGTCCCGCCAGGCGGCACTTATTTCAGGCGGCTCCCGGTTGGCGGCGCAGCGGGGCTAAAGCAGGGTCCCTGCCTGCCCGAGCCCCATGCCGCTCCTGGAAGGGGCCAGCGCGCCCCTGCAGCCCCTGGGGGGAGAGGCATATGGCTCTGTGCACTGCTCCTCTCTGCAGGCACCGCCCCTGCAGCTCCCATTGGCCACAATTCCCCGTTTCTGGCCAATGGGAGCTGCGGGGGTGGTGCTTGCAGGCAGGAGCAGCGCACGGAGACCCCTGGCCCTCTCTCCTCCCCCAGGGCTGCAGGGGCATGCTAGCTGCTTCTGGAAGCAGCGTTGGGCTGGGGCAGGCAGGGAGCCTGCCTTAGCGGCAGCACCGCTACACCACCAGAGATTGCAATCAACTGGGAGAGTCTCCAGGATCGACCAGTCAATCGCAATTGACTGGTTGGACCACTGAACTAAGAAATTGACCATTGAATTAAGAAAACTCATATCACAAGTTTCATCACTGCTGTATCCACCTACCACCTTCCACAGCAGGCACGCTGCTTTATGTTAGTTGACACCAACTTCCCCTGTGGTTTCACTTGCATTGTTGTACCCTAGGGCAGGGGAGGGCAAACTATGGCCCGCAGGCCACATCTGGCCCGCAGGACCATCCTGCCCGGCCCCCGAGCACCTGGCCCGGGAGGCTCGTCCCTGGCCCCTCCCCCCTCCCCAGCAGCCTCAGCTTGCTCACTCCGCCGCCGGCGCAATGCTCTGGGTGGTGGGGCTGTGAGCTCCTGGGGCAGTGCAGCTGCAGAGCCCAGCCTGACCCGGTGCTCTGAGCTGTGTGGTGGCGCTGGCAGCGTGGCCCAGCTCCAGCCAGGTGGTGCAGCTGTAGTGCCACCAGCCACCGGTGCTCCAGGCAGCGCAGTAAGGGGGCAGGGAGCAGGGGGGTTGGATGGGGCAGGGGTCCCTAGGGGGTAGTCAGGAATGAGAGGAGGGGTTGGATGGGGCAGCGGAGGTCCGGGGGCAGTCAGGGGACAGGGATGGGGGTGTGTGGATGAGGCTGGGGTCCCGGGGGGGCCATCAGGGAACGGGGGGGTTGGATGGGGCAGGAGTCGGGGGGAGGGGGCAGATAGGAGGTGGGGCCACAACCCCCTCCCCTAACCGGCCCTCCATACAATTTACAAAACCTGATGCGGCCCTCCGGCCAAAAAGTTTGCCCGCCCTTGCCCTAGGGCATTGTTCGCTTGTCCAGAGGTTCCAGCATTTCTTAATTCAGGTACCAACTCCACACTGGTAGTTCGGATACAAGAGTAAGTGTAAAGTGTGTGGAGATTTCTGTGCCATTTCCTCACTCTCTCTCACGCTTGGGGCCAAATTGTACTCCCATGCACTGCTTTGACAGTAGCAGCTGTGCCATCCCCCCCACTCATATACAAATGAGATGTTAAAATCAGAGCAAACTAAACGTACTTTTGCAAATCTATGTCATTCACAGCTGTAAGTGTAATGGAATTGCTTTTCCAGGTGATATGGGGCAACTACCGCACTGTCAGAGATTATATAGTGTAACAGACTTCACTGAGCAGCCTGTCAGCTGCAACACAGCACCGAGGAGTGCTTTCAAAAGAGCCTGATCCAAAGCCCACTGAAGTCAAACGGGCCCTATGTAGAGCTATAATGAGTTATGATGCCCCACCTAGGATGCTGAATTAAACCTGCCTGCATGTGCACACACACCCCTGAAGGCAGAATCTGGCCCAGTTTGTTGTTCACAGAGGAAACATTGGAGGTTCTGTTGTGTATTGAGGTCAATTTTGTTTTGTTTTCCACTTCCCTCTTGCTTCCCCCAATCTGTCTCCTTCTGAGGAATTTTCAGACTCTTCCCTTGTTTCCTATCTGGTTTGGGCCCATATTTACTCTATATATGGGGGTGTGTATCTATAACACACATTCCCAAGATACTCTGCAGCGGCTTCACTGATGCAATATTCTTGGACCTTTTCCCTCATCCATCAAAATAAACAAATAAATAAATAAAAACACAAAAGACTATGTTAAAATACTGTTAGCAGATTAGTGATCTGACATAAAGCCATAAAATCAAGGGTGTTCAGAGAAAAGATTGGCCCAAAGTATCAGTCTTGAATTACCCCGCTTCTATGCAGCTCTTTTGACTTCAGTGGGGTTGTGCCAGGCTTATGCCAGGATATAAAGGAATAAATTATCTTTAAAACTGCCATATTTTTCCTTGCTTATTGTAGGAGTCTTAGAACTCTATTTCTGCAGTACCTACATGGAATGGTTTAAGGACAGAATTTTAGCCCTAAGTCTGATGTTTTTCTCCCTTGTATTTGTACATTGACATTTCAATTACCTTTTCTTTTTAATTTTTTTTTTGGTTGAATTATTGCAAGAGTGGACCTGATGGAAACCAGTAGAATGGAACAAGGAAAACAGTCTGGCAGGCACAGTTCATGGAAAATAAATCTGACCTCTTCTTTACTGGGGCCAAAGTTAATGGTTATAGAGATTCTTTATTCCTATAACATGTTCTCCTTCTCTGAAGAAAGTGGGTAATTGTTTTGTTAAATTAAAACTTAGGCCTTGGCTACACTTGGCAATTCACAGCGCTGCTGCAGCAGCGCTGTGAAGCGCGAGTGTAGTCGCGCCGCCAGCACTGTGAGAGCTCTCTCGCAGCACTGTAAGTACTCCACCTCTCCGAGGGGAGTAGCTTGCAGCGCTGCAGGCACTGATTACACTGGCGCTTTACAGCGCTGCACTTGCTGCGCTCGGGGGGGGCAGGGGGGCATTTTGACACCCCTGAGCGCAGCAAGTTGCAGCGCTGTACAGCGCCAGTGTAGCCAAGGCCTTAATGTGAAATAACCAGACTCTTTAATGGAAGAGATTTCTCCTGTCAGGAGTATTTCCTCCTGGACAGGAGAACATCTACCATCTTATGCAACAGCTATGAGCATTGTTGGCATTGCATCTTCCTGCCACAGAATAAAGTATGGCTGAACCGGGGGCTTCTGCTCACAGGACAGCTGTTGGTGATATTTGGTTTAAAAACAAATACTTATTGGAGAAAGGAATTAACCCCACAGCAGCAGTCTCAGTCCACCACTCCCCCTTCACCCCAACACACACACGCACACACACACACACACAGCAGTCTGCCACACATCATGAGAAAACCTTTCTGGACACAAGGCCTGGAACTGTCCCACAGCATTTCACCCCCTCGGCCCCCCAATCAGTGTTGTTGGAATAACATTACAAAGGACTAAGATAAGCCTAAGTGCATCTCAGCTGATAACTAAGAACTCGGCGAACTATTTAATCACCTCAGCATCCTCCTTGAGCACTCACTTTTCAACCCTGCTTCATGTGAAAGGAAGGGACTGCACTTGCTGGGAGAGGGTTCCTTTATGGGAAGCATGAGCCTCACATTAGCAATGGTGACTTTTGTCTTCCAGTGCTGAGGGGTGAGTAGCCAGAAAGAACTGGGTCTATATTAAGTCTTCAGTACAGGTCTTATTCTCTCTGTAACTCTGTTCCTTACTCCTTGTAGCCTGGATATGTTGTTAAACTAGTGACTGGTGAGTGTGATAAGCAATGGAACATTAACTGCTAGAGAGAGAACCTGGAGTAAAGGAAGGACTTTATATTGTTTGTGTGATATTCCAGAATGGTAGCTCTGACAGTGAATGGGTGTAGACCAACCTTCATTTCAAAGGCCAGAAAGAACTATTATGTTTTTCTAGTCTGTCCTGCATAACACAGGCCAAGGCATTTTACCCAGTAATTCCCACATTAAGCCCATAACTTCTGATAGGACTAGTGTATGTATTTTAGAGAGACAACTAATTTTGATCTAAAGGTTCCAGGTGATGGAGAATCTACCGCATACTTTTATACATTGTGCATGTTATCTCCAGTTCTAGTTTCAACTTTCAGTCATTAGATATTGTTTATGCCTTTGTCTGATGGATTAAAGATCTCTTTATCAGATGTATTCTCCCTTTGTAGATGTGTATTGATCATGATATGGTCATTTCCTAACTTTCCGAAGTAGACAATGCTCCTTAAGTCTTTCACTGTAAGGAAGGTTTTCCAGACCTCATGTCATTCTTGTGGCTCTTTTTTTATTACTTTCCAGTTTTTTCAACATTCTTCTGTAAATGGGTGGCAGTTTCTAGTACCCTGACTAAGAATGGTGGGCCTCTTTGTATAGCCATCCTTGCTCGGGTGCTAGAATCCTGCATAAAAATGCAGAGTAACTACTGCTATCTCATGCTGGGAGGTGGATCTTATTAGCTCCAACCAGGGTGTGAGAGGAGTTTAAGTATTTCTCTGAGACACAAGCCATGTCTACACTACAAAATGATGTTGACCTAAGTTAGGTCGGCACACAGCCGCCATTGTTGTTAAATTGCTTGTGTGTGTGCATACTTGGCTCCTTGTGTTGGCTGTGTGCATCCTCTTGCATCAATGCAGAATGCAGTGCGCCATGGGTAGGTATCCCACTGTGCAACTCATTACCTTCAGCGCAGGGTCTTTTGGGAAGTTCTTGCAATGCCTGATGGGCTGAAACAAGTCGTGCAGGGGTGACTGGGCGCATGGGGTCAGCTTCCCATAATATGGTGTTCTCCATCCCATAATTTTATCTGCAGCCCATAATATTTCACACCTTCTTTTCACAGTCCCACAAACCTGTGCATCCCTCCAGCATGGAGTCTGCACTGCTCTGCACTGTTGTCATGAGCATTGCAAGTACGGGGCACCAGATCCTGCAGTTGTAATGAGGCGGAGTGGCCTCATTCCAATGCAGAGGGGGTTAACTTGCCTTGTTGGGCTCAGCTAACCCTGTCCCATCTCCCTTGCAGGAAAGGCAGGGGCAGGACAGGAAGTATAACAGCAGGGCCCTGCAGTTTATTTGGGGCTGGACCAGGGAAGGAGCCAGACGTCCTTCCCCAGGAGCAGAACCACCAGCAGATCCCACGACTGGCTGTAGAGGGTGACAACTCTCCCAAGCCAGCATGGACAGAAGGCTAACTGCTGCCTGGGAGACTGGAAACCCGAAGAGGGAGTACAGAATGGGCCACCTGGCAAGGAGACTGGGAACCAAGCCATGCTGGCTGTGCAACAGCCCCAGCAGATGCCAGTAGGATATAGTTCAGGGAAATGAGACGTTGGTCCTGTTGTGTTGCCGGGAGGTGAGGAAGAGAACCTACATTTCCCTGACAACCCCATGACAGGGTCATCTGTTGTTTATAGGGCCCTGGACTGGGACCCAGTGTGGAGCAGCATGGATCTGGGTCCTCTGACCCCTGGCCCTGCACTTGGGGCTGGGTGAGCACTAGCCTTTAGGACAGGAGGCCGGAGCTATGGACTGTTTGGCTCAGCCCTCACCCTGAAGGCCGGAGTTATGGACTGTGTACTTGCTCAGCCCTCATCCAGGAGGCCTGGGCTATTTCTTGCTCAGCTGCAAGCCAGAGCGCCTGATAAACTAATCCGGCATGAGTGCCGATTCCCTGATGTCACTGAAGGGGCTGCCCTCACCCTGAGACACAGTGACCTTACAGCAGTATCTGTGGACCCAGAGGGAACATGACAATTCCTTGGAGGCTAGATTCCTGTGGGACATGGAAAGAAACAAGTCAAGGTTGTTGGTGGTGTTTGTGGAGCAGCTGGATATGGTGGAGTGCCAGTTATGGGCCTGAGAAACAAGCACTGACTGGTGGTATCACATAGTCATACAGGTTTGGGATGATGAACAGTGGCTGCAGAACTTTCAGATGTGCATGGCCACATTCCTGGATCTGTGTGCTGAGCTCACCCCTGTCCTTCTGTGCAGGGACACCAAAATGAGAGCTGCATTGACAGTTGAGAAGCGAGTGGTGATTGCACTGTGGCAACTTGCAATGCCAGATTGCTACCAGTCAGTGGGGAATCATTTTGGAGTCAGGGAAATCCACCACAGGGGCCATTGTGATGCAAGTGTGCAGGGCCATTCATTGCCTCCTGTTATGGAGGACCATGACCCTGGGTAATGTGAAGGACATAGTTGATGCTTTTGCAGCGATGGGGTTCCTGAACGATGGTGGGGTAATAGATGGCACACATATAGCTATTTTAGCACCAGACCATCTTGTCATAGAGTACATCAACGGAAAGGTCTACTTTTCTGTGATTATGCAAGCACTGACGAATCACCAGGGATGCTTTACCAACATCAGTGCGGGCTGGTCAGGGAAGGTGCATGAGACAAATACATCTTTAAGGACACAGTACTGTTCAGAAAGCTGCAAGCAGGGACTTTCTTTACCAACCAATGGATTATCATCGGGAAAGTTGAAGTGCCAATAGTGATCCTGGGTCACCCAGCCTACTCCTTGCTCCCATGGCTCATGAAGCTGTACACTGGTCACCTCAAGTACCAAGGAGTGCTTCAACTACAGTCTCAGCAGGTGCACAATGACAGTTGAATGTGCCTCTGGTCATATGAAGGGTTGCTGGCATTGTTTGCTTGCAAGATTGGAACTCAGTGAGAAAAATATCCCAATGGTTATAGCTGCCCACTGTGTCCTGCATAATATCTGTGAAGCGAAGGGGGAAAAGTTTCCACCAGGTTGGAGGGTGGAGGTGGAGTGGCTGTCTGCATTGGAACAGCCAGATAAGAGGGCTATAAGAAGATCTCAACAAGGAGCATACGGCTCAGGGAGGCTTTGAAAGACCATTTTAATAGTGAGCCACAGTTGTGTGTGTTACTATGGTATACTCTACCTGACCTTTCTCTTCTGTGGCCTGGAATAAATCTTGTAGTGATTGCTGTGTATGTAGGAATATAACATTGTTTATGAAGCTATTAATATTGTTTGTGAATGACGTTATGGCTGCTGTGACACAATGCAGTGACAAGAAATTGATCGCTGTCAGACCTGCTCATTACCAGACAGCATATGTTGAGAACTAATAAAAATGAATTATGTTCCAAAAAATAGAATTTAATTCTCTAACATGAACCAGGCAAATAAAAAAAATACATTTAGAACTTAATAAAATGTAATAAATTAAGGGAACAGAACTCATGAAGATGAAAATAGTAATTTCCATTTCAGATACATATACACTAACCTGTGAAAGACATGGATGGTGTATGTGTAGTCGTTATTTTCTTTAATATACCCCCCCAGGTGGAGTGGTAGGGGTAGTGCACCGGCCCCGGATCCATATGGAATGTTGAGGGGAGGGTAGAGAGGTCACAATATAGATTTCTCTGTGGGTTGCAGAGGGAAACAAGCGTGGGATTGTTGAACCTGCAGGACTACCAGAGTCTGCAGTATCTCTGCAGTATCTCTGTTTGCTGCCTGATTGGCGCCGCAAGCCTGGGAGGCGGGAGAAGTGGAGCAGCGACAGCGCACTTGGGGAGGGGGCATAGCAGAGGTGGGGAGCCCTGTGGCAGCTCCCTCCCCCGAGGCACCCCCGCGGCAGCTCCCTACCCACCTAGCCCGGGGAGCCGTGCGGCAGCTCCCCACCCCAGCTCACCTCTTCTCCGCCTCCTCCCCGAGCACACCGCCCCCCACTCTAATTCTCCTCACCTCCCAGGCTTGCGGCGCCAAACAGCTGATTGGCGCTGTAAGCCTGGGAGGTGGGAGAAGTGGAGTGGCGACCGCGCGCTCGGGGAGGGGGCGTAGGAACGATGTAAAAAAAAAATTGGGGGCACCGCTTTTTGGCGCCCCCAAAGCTTGGCGCCCTAGGCAACCGCCTAGTTTGCCTAAATGGTAGCACCGGCCCTGCTGGGGGGTACCTCCCCTGGCTCTTCCCAGGCCCCACCCCCACTCCACCCCTTCCCCCAAGGCCCCACTCCTGCCCTGCTTCTTCCCATCTCCCTCCCACCTTTTCCTGCCCCCACCCCCTCTCTTCCCTACCCAGTTCCGCCCCCTCTCCCGAGCGCACTGCGCCCTCTTCCCTTCCCCCCAGTGCCTCCAGATGCGGTGAAACTGATCTGTGGCAGGCGGTAGGCACTGAGAGGAAAGGGGAGGCACTGATCGGCGGGCAGGAGGCGCTGGAGGGAGGGAGAGGTTGGTAGGGGGGCTCCTCCCCACCCCCCGCCTGCCGCTCACCTCCCTGTTCGCCTCCTCACCCCGCTTGCCCATCTGTCTCCCACCTCACCTTCCCGTGAGGCACCGGCCTCCTCACGAAGCGCAGGGCCCCCCAAAAGCGTGGGGCGCGGGGTGGTCGCCCCAATTGGCCACACGCTAGAGACGGCTCTGCTTGTCCATGCTGTCTGCAACGATGATCCTCCAGGCGCTGTGACCATTCTCTGATGCAGCACTGGTTTTCAGTCCTTTTCTTTCTCCTCCGTATCTGGCTCAGGCACTCCGCAGGGTGAAGTGGGTGGGGAGAACCCTGAAGGCCGCAATGGCAGCAGTGGCAGATACAACACACAGAGGTACCATTGTCAGCGTATTCATGACAGAAATAGAAACTGAAGATGCTGAATTCATTCTCCTTGCTCCCCAAAAGTAGTAACCACCACATTCTCACCTCTCCTTGGGATTGATACAGCATCGCACCAGTCACAGCACCAGCCACAATTAGTGTGGCCCTCCAGAAGTTTAGGACATGAGGAGGGAACAGTTTGCTTGCATGATACTAGTTTTATAGGGCAATGGATCTGAATACTGGCACCATTTTCTGCAGGCAGTGGTGATTTTAGCTGATATCTCTCTCCTGAGGGTAATAGAGGCAGAAAGAGCACAGCTGCTACTGGCGATTCAATACTGCCCAGGCCCATATGCTGCTAGCGTGTGTATTGCAATGATGCCTGCTAACGTAATTGCTGAGGAGCGTGGGAAAGTGTTCTACAGAGGAAAAAGAAATAAAGCAGCTGTCCTCAGAAACCTTCAGCAGAGGATTGCAGAGTATCTCCATGAAAGTTTTCTTGAGATCTCTACGGAGGATTCACAGGACCTCCCGATGCACATAAACAAACTCCTCCTCATGGGTCCCACTGCCTAATTCTGCCTCATTTGGTTGTTCCAATACCTCTTCTAGCCCAATTAAAAATGAGCAAATCAAAAGATGTGTCCTGCTACTTTGGGGGGTACCATCCCTGTAATTTCAAAGTAAACAGCACACTTACCATAGGCTCCTTCCCCTGCATAAGGGTTGCCTGTGCTCAACTGTCAGGACAGGCTGGACTGCGGTGGAGTCAAAAACAGGTCCTGACTTGCTGCGCAGCTAGAGATCCCAGTTGCCTGTCCTCCTCCTTTTCCTCATCCACCACCTCCTTCTTGCCATTCATGGCAGGGGCCTGTGACTCGGGCTTCTCAGAAATATTCCTGGTGATGTTGGAGTTGGTTGTGGGGTCTCTGCCAAGGATGGCATGCAGCTCTTTGTAAAAGCAGCAGGTCTGTGACTGCACACCAGATCAATTGTTGGCCTTCCGGTATACCTGCTGCAGCTCCTTGACTTTCGTATGGCACTGCTGCTCATCCCTGTTGTAGCCCTTCTCCTGCATCCCCTGAGCAGGCTGATTGTAGATGTCCACATATCTATGGCTGGATCAGAGCTGTGTCTGCACAATCTCATCTCCCCACAGGCCCAGGAGATCAATACCTCCCGTGTACTCCAGACAGGTACTCTGCCGGCAAGGTCAGCTGGGCAGTTGCACACAACAATGGAGAGCTGCTAGGTGTGTTCACCAGGCAACCCGGATAAGGAATTTCAAAAATTTGTTGGGCTTTCGAGGGGTGGGGCAGCTTCTGTTTATCTGAGTCCTGGGCAGTGGAGTTCCCAACAATGACCAGAGCGCTCAGTGTGGGGAATTGTGGGACAGCTCCGGAAGGCCAGTAACAGTCAACACAAGTAATAGTGTCTACAGTGATGCTGCGTCAACCTAATTACATCAGCCCTGACTCTACATCTCTTGGGCAGGTGGTATTAAGTCAGTGTGGCAGGGCACTTACACTGGCAGAGAGCCAAATTGAAGTGAAGACACTTCCACAGGTAGGTTGATGTACACTGCTTTGCATTGACCTACCCATGTGGTGTAGACCAGGCCATAGTGAGAGACTGGGACAGACAGAGCAGGTGCTGCAGGAAAGCCCTACCCAAGTTTGGGGAGAAAGCTCTGCCTGAGCTTTGTTTTATCACTGTTACAAATAAAGGCATGCCCCAGGAAGAAAGCAAGTTTGGACTATATACACTGTGTGAATGCTCCTGTTGGAGCAGGGTGGGACCTCTGCCTGCGTATACACACATTCTCAGATCTCAGCCTCTTCAGTCATGTGTAGGGGTGAGTTTGATGAAGCAATCACAATGGTAAATCAAAGAAAAACTCCACCAACAGAAAGAAATGCTGGTGAGTAAATTACAGCCTTTATGAACAAAAGCACTATTTGGGGATAAATACAGGTTGTACTTAAAGGCAAAGCCAAATGAGATGCCTGGAGTTGTCGCACTGGAATGTACAAATAACATGGAATGAACGCTTATATAGAAAAAGTGGAAGAACTAAAGGGCAAATATTGTGCATAAAAGTAAGATGGATTTTATAAACGCCTGGCAATGTCAATCTCACATTGAGGGCACTGGCTTACTATTGTCATTCTGGTATAAGGAATAGCCATTTTTGAGCATTGGGCCACAATGCGCAATAATATTCCTGATATCATGAGGCAGGATTTCACTGCATAAGTACAGACAGATGGCCATAAAACCCACCAAAAGAACAAGATTAGAAAAGCACATGTATTATCTTAATGGAGACTGACTAAAAACCCCTCATGACTCCCAGTTTATCAATACAGCCCTTCAGGATGTCAGCCGTTTAGAATCTGAACTGTTCTGTTGAGATGAAGCACACGCAGAGTAAGGCACACAATGCTATACCAACTGCAAACCCTTTAGTTCTGTTTTAAACTATGAACCAGCAATGGTAAGTGACCCTTATGAAGGAAAACTAATACAGTATGAAAGAGCCATAAGAATGGGGAGTGTTTAATTTCCCAGGGCTTTGATGAGTGAATTTTCCACTCATCACACTGTAGGTCAGGAACCCATGTCCATTCCAAAGTTAACACTATTGTTTTCTGATCTTTGAACCCTAACACCTGTCAGTCCCACATTCCCAGAGAACAGGATGAATGCTGGTATTTCTGTTTAACAAAGAAAACATTTACAGAGTGATCCTTCACTGAAAAACAGCCATCCTCTTGAGCTACCAATGGAATAATTTAAATGTAGCTGAAAGTTGTATGGGAAATATTATAAAGCAGTATTTTATCTGCCACATCTTGTTCTGTTACACGGGTATAAATCTGAAATAACTCCATTGAAATCAGAAGCATTGCTCTGGATTTACATAGGTGCAACTGAAAAGAAAGGTTTCAAGAATGCATCTCTCAAATTGAGTTTCCAAGACATTTTATGTTTCCTTTCAGAATTCTGTGCATCTGTACAGTAAAAGGCTAAAGCAAGAGCTGTTTAAGCACAAGGAAATGGCCTAGATCACTCCCTCATGCAGGAAAATCCACAAGAGGAAAATTCCAAATTCAGTTGTTCCCTGAAGTTTGCCCAACCTCCACCCCTTTGGAAGAAGCAGAAGATTTAGCTCCCAAATCCCACACATCTGCACAGATGGTGGTAGATCTGCAGGAGGCATAGTGCCATTGCTGTGGAAGTTCTGTGCTGCTGCTCTGTTTCAAAGCGCCTTGCTGTTTTCCCTTGCATTCATGTCAGCACAGCTCCACCAGAGCCTGTGATTGCCCATCATGTCCTCCTTTTCACAATTTCCACAGCACTCAGTGGACTCACTCAGGGATGCCCTCTGCAGGGCCTGGGAAGGATGGTGTCACAGAGACAGCAAACACCCCCCTCAGTGCAGGAGGAGGAAAATCATTGAGCAGAACTTCTCCTCTGCACTCAGATCAAGGGATCACAATATAACCCATGTTTTGCCTCTTTACGTGGGATATAGTCTCCCATTGATGTTCAAGGAACTTTTGCCATCAAGCAACTCCCAATAATTTGGAGACATAAGTTTATGGGCAGATAGGGCACTACAGTGACTGTATAGTTATTTCTTCAATCAGCACCTCTGTATGTGTTGCTACTGTAGTTAGTGCAGTTTTAGTCCTTGAGAGACAGAACCAGGACAGATATCTAAATAGCTGAAATGCTGTTTGACAGTGTTTTAATTCCAGTAAAGGTAACCTGTACGGTGTATATTTTGGTTTCTGATGGCAGCTACTTGAGATTTAGATTGTCGTCTGGGAGCCACCGTATAAGACACTCCCACTTGTTTCTTGACTTTTAATAAAATAACCCATTCCTAAGAGGGAAGCCTGAATCTGAGTGAGGAACGTGTCTGTCTAAAAATCTGTGCAAGAGAGAGACACACTGAATTTTGAATGGCTGATGAAATACTATTTCAGCTGGATTAACCTGTAACGATTTCTCATGTGCAACTGAAAGAGAAACATAAACAAACAATATGTAGTTTAATATATATATTAATGAAGAATTACTAAACCTGGTTTCCCATGAGAATAAGAGCTAAAATTGTTAGTTTAGTAACGGCCACTGGTTTGTTTTGTAGGTGACACTCCGCCCTGTGTGCCTATGTTAGCTTTTGCATAACAGTTGCCATTAGTTCATATACTTCAAGATCAGATTACATTTAGAGAGAAACTTGTCTGGAGGGAATAAACAACCATAAGGAATCCATAACAGAGACAAAAGCTGGGCAAATAATTGGTAACAAATTATTTATTCTGTGAATTTCACCTCTTACTGTTTGTAAGTTATCCATGAATAGATAATTATTTTCACTACCTCATTCAATGTTCAAATTATTGGCTGAACATTTTTTGTTAGTTCATGGCTATTTTTGTGAGCAGTTATTTGAGAGTATTTAATATCAAAATCCAAAACAAAACAGGTTCTGCAGATGCAGGAGATATCCAAGCTTCTCCAAACAGCCCCCCTCCCTCCCATGCATCTCAACCCTGCTTGTCTTCCAGAGGCCATCTCTTGGAGTGAGAGAGTTCACTTTCCATGTCTGTTCATTGTAAATGACTACAGTGGAGAATCAGGCACTAGCTATTTCCGGGAACCTTAGCAGTTTCAATCTGATCTGAGGTCCCAAGTCCGCATGCACTTAAGCGTGAGCTTAAATCCTGTTGACTTGAGTGAGCTTTCAGTGGGATTTAGGCAGATGATTAAAGTTAGGCACATATGTAAGTTAGGGTTACCATTCGTCCGGATTCTTCCGGACGTATCTGGCTTTTCGAGTTTAAAAATAGTGTCCGGGGGGAATTTGTAAATGTCCGGATTCCCCCCCCCCCCCGCCCCATGCAGAGCGCGGCACGGCTGACAGGCCAGCCAACCGGATCGAGCCACTCGCACGGGGCTCTGGCAGCCAGAGCCTCTCCTCCGCTTCCCTCCTCCTCTCCCCTGCAGCTTCAGATCACTCCCCTCCTCTCTCTCGTCCCCTCCCCCTCCCTGCATTCGCAGATCGCCAGCCATTCGCATCAGGCCTCCAGCAGTCTGGAGGTCCTCTCCCTGCTCCTCCTCCCCTGCTGCCCAGTGCGCCGCTCCGCAGCACTCTGCGAGGGCGGGAACCGGGCTATGCGCTCCGTGGGGGAGCGCGGCAGCGAGTCGGGCTCCGCATGGAGCCCGACACGCTGTTCTGAGTGGCACGGTAAGGGGGCCAGGGGGTCGGAGAAGGGGCAGGGGGGTTCTGGAGGGGGCAGTCAAGAGGCAGGGAGCAGGGGGAGGGTTGGATGGGTCAGGAGTTCTGGGGGCGGGGCTGTCAGGAGGCAGGGGTGGGGACAGGAATCGGAGCAGTCAGGGGACAGGGAGCAGAGGGGTTTAGATGGGTCGGGAGTTCTGGGGGGGCTGTCAGGGGGCGGGGGTGTGGATAAGGTTTTGGGCAGTCGGGACAGGTAGGGGGTGGGGTTCTGGAGGGCAGTTAGGATGTGGGGGTCTCAGGAGGGGGCAGTAATGGGACAAGGAGCAGGGGGTTGGGAGTTCGGGGGGGCTGTCAGGGGGCAGGGGTGGGGAGGGATTGGAGCAGTAGGGGTCAGAGAGCAGGGGGGTTTAGATGGGTCGGGAGTTCTGGGGAGGGGATCTGTCGGGGGCGGGGAGTGGTTGGATGGGGTGTGCGAGTCCCGGGGGTTTGTCAGGGGGTGGCGGGGTGGATAAGGTTTTGTAGGGTAGGGTCCTAGGGGAGCAGTTAGGATGGGGGGGTCTTAGGAGGGGGCAGTCAGGGGACAAGGAGCAGGGAGGCTTAGGTAGGGGGTGGCGTCCTGGGGGGCAGTTAGGGGCAGGGGTCCCAGGAGGGGGCAGTCAGGGAACAAGGAGCGGGAGGGGTTGGGAGTTCTGAGGGGGGCAGTCAGGGGGCGGGAAGTGGGAGGGGCAGGGGCAGGGGCAGGGGCAGGGCTAGGGCAGGGCTCCCACCATCCTCTTTTTTGATTGTTGAAATATGGTAACCCTACGTAAGTGCTTTGCTGAATCCTGGCCTGAGTGTTTCTGCAGTGAATAAGTGTGGTGTCCCTTCTACAACCAACCCTTCTATAGCCTCCTGCCTGCTCATTAAACATTACATAGAGCCAGAAGTTATATTGAACCAATTATTTTTTCCAAGTCCACTGGATTTGCAAGAAGACCTTGCAGAAAAATCACAGCAGTTTAAATAACAACTTTAAATGTTCCTCTTTGTTGTGGGGCCTGCAAGAGATACCTAAAGTGCATTAATATTTCCCTATGTGAGGCCCCCTCAATTTTGCAGGTATATGATGCTTTCACAAGGGAGGCAGTAGAAGGGGAGAGGGATAGCTCAGTGATTTGAGCATTGGCGTGCTAAACCCAGTATTGTGAGCTCAATCCTTGAGGGGGCCATTTAGGGATCTGGGGCAAAAATCTGTCTGGGGATTGGTCCTTGTAGCGGGGTGGTCCCCCGCTCCTGCCTGGAAGGGCTTAAAATATCCCTGGCAGAGGGCTGCAGCTCTAAAAGCTGGGCTGACTGGGGAAGCAGCCACAGCTGGGCCATGGCCCCATCAGGCCACAGCTGGCCTGTATAAAAAGGCTGGGAGCCAGGAGCTCAGCAGTCTCTCTCTGCCTTCAGATGGAGAAGGGTCTGGTTGCAGTGAGCGAGAGACAGAGTACCTGGGTGGAGCAGGGCTGGGGACAGGCTGGGGAGCTCCAGCCTGGAAAGTCCCAGGCTGCAGCCTAGTAGGAGGCCAAGGGATCCTGGGGGTTGCAGAGGGCAGCCCAGGGGTAGGCTAAGGCAACAGGTCCAAACCCAGCCTTGCCTGTGATGAGTGGCCTATACTGCAGTCTGCCCCAGGGAGCGGGGGCTAGTTGGTGACTAGCAGTGGCCTTATTCTGAGGCGAGGTAGGGATAATGGGTGGGGGTTCCCCCAGGAGGGGAGACCCTAGTACTGAGGGGTGTACTGTCAGGGGGCAGCACCCCAGATAAAAGGGCACCGGGGTCTGGGAGGGACATGGGGGCTGGAGGACAGGCGGATCACTGGCTTGCAGGGGATGCTCCAACACTGAAATGAGCTAATTCCTGGAGCCAACCAGCAGGAGGTGACACAGGGGTGAGTCCACCCCTCTACAGTCCTGCTTTGAGCAGGGGGTTGGACTAGATGACCACATAAGGTCCCTCCCAACCCTGATATTCTATTTTAAAAAAAAAAAAGGTACAGATGATAGACAAATTTGATAAGTATTGTAGCTTTTCCCCAGAAAAATAATTCTTCTGAGAAATGCTTATTGTTTGGGGGTTTTTTTTCTATGCATTTAAGGACAGTTTGAACCAGTTGATGCATATGTGAATGATTTAATGCTTAAAACTCAATCATGTGACTCTGGAGATCTAAATGATTCCTTATTACAAGAAAAGATTTATATGTGGAATACAAAATGACACAGTGAAGTACAAACTGCTGCAGGAAGCTGATGTTTAGGCTTTTGTAGAGCTATTGAAATTGAGAAAATGAAGATTCAGGCTCTAAGTGGCTCAATGCGCAATAAGGAGTTACTGTTGTAATGATCTTGGAGTTCATTAAATAACAAACCATCGAATGAGAGAGAAATAAAATTTTAATAAAACAAACTGGAGAGCATCTCTGGTGAACTGCTACACACAGTCATGCGGTGTTCCCAACCCCTGCCTCCAGGGCACATCTCCAAATTCCTATGTTCATAATACTCTCCCTTATGAGGGAGTGTCTCTCAATTATAATCTTCTACAAACATATCTACACAACTGTAGCCCTTGGGGCATGATTTCAAAAAGAGAAAAACAGAAATGAAGGAAGCCAAAATAATAAAATAGGAGAGACTGTTTGTTCTAGCAGTGATGAAAAAATAATTGCTCTTAATACCCAGGAGTCTTCTAGGTATTCAAAAATTAAAGAAAAATGTAATCTATTTTATTCTGGCCTGGGGTGAGTCCTCATATATAAGATATGATAACTCACTACCTACATGTACTTGCTTAAACAAACAAACAATCAAAAAAAGATTCAGGGCTGTAAAATCCCCAAAAAGACAAAATGATGTTTCACAAAAACATTTATGAATTGTTAATTGATCTCTACTTTGCATTAAAGGAGATTAATTTCAAAACTACTAAACATAAGCAGCAAAGTCATGATTACATGTAGCAAATCACAATTTGCAAGGCATGGATTACGAGGGCCTAGTTTTCCAAAGATAAGAACCTAACGTTAGGCTCCTAAGTCCATAGTTGGGCACCTGTCAGACTTCCAAAAGTGCGGAGCACATGACAGCCTCCATTCAATCAGTGGGACCTGTTGGGTGCTCGGCACTTCTGAAAATCAAGTACCTCGGGGATTCCCAAACTTGGTTTGTGGCTTGTTCACGGTAAGCCCCTGGTGGGCCGCGAGATACTTTGTTTACCTGAGCATCTGCAGGTATGGCCACTCGCAGCTCCTGTAGCTGCGGTTCGCCATTCCCGGACAATGGGAGCTGCGGGAAGCAGCGCGGGCCGGGCCACCACTTCCCGTAGCTCCCATTGGCTGGGAATGGAGAACCACAGCCACTGGGAACTGTGAGCGGCTGTACCTGCAGATGCTCAGGTAAACAAAGCGTCTCGTGGCCCACCAGGGGCTTACCCTGAACAAGCCGTAAACCAAGTTTGGGAACCCCTGAAATACCTGAATATGGTTTTAGGCCCAAAGGTTCAATTGCTAACAACAGGTCCCACTTCTGAAGTGTAAAATGACCACAGACTCTATTCCTAAAGTTGCTATGTCTACCCATGTAGCTGAACTCTCACTATAAAGGACCATTATTGGCCATAGTGGGAGAGTACCAATCCACATATGCATGACTGAATAAATTATATTTGGCTAATTAAACAGTCTTGAAACTATTAAGCAGCTGCATTTTAATGTTATTTCTAAATTAGAAGTGTTGCCTGAGGCCCTATCTACGCTATAAGTACAACTGTATTTTTATAACTAGGTCATGACACCCCCATTTGACCCAATTATAACAACCATCGCTGAGTTGTGTGCATACAGCAGCCTTTTCCACAACACAACCATATGCCAATTGTTTGTGCATCCACCACTTAGCACACTGCCTAAACGTGTTTGCAGCAGGGCATTGTGGGCAGCTGTTCCATACTGACTCCGCAAGAGGGTTGCATCCAGTCTATATGCTCACTGGGGCAGCACAAATAGTGTTTGGGGCAATGTTGCTTGGGTCATGAGATATTTGACATCACTGAAAGCTGGAAGAAAGGAAGATTGGCACAGTTAGGGGATTCTGCCTACACAGCAAAATAAGTGTTATTACTTTGTTATAGGAAGACAGCCCTATGGCAGCCAATAGTGCTGGTGAGGTTTACACAAGATTAGCTCTCATAGTTACTAATAGAGAATTAGCCAGGTTCTGTATGGACACAACTCATGTCATTAGCTCAGTTAAGTTATAGTGTAGAGAGGCAACTGATATATCTAGAAGGGGGAAATGTAAAGATAAGTTCCCTGTTACAAGAATGGAAGATACTATACTTAGGAGATAATGCGATGTTAGCTTGGCAATGACTATGTGAGTACCTGTGGTCAGGACTGTCCTTACCCATACGCAAAGTACGCAGTTGTGTAGGGCACCAGGAAATGTGGGGCACATTTCCTGGTGCCCTGCGCTGCTGCGTTCTGCTCTAGCCCCTGCTCCGGCTCTTCCCCAGGGCCCCCGCCCCTGCTCCGCCCCACCCCTTCCCTGCCCCAGCCCCACCTCTTCCCGCCCCTGCCCAGCCTCACTCCCACTCACCTGAGCTCTGCAGCAGGGCCGGGGCTGCACTCACTGGTGGCGGGAGTGCAGCGACTTGGCCCCAGCCGCACTGCTGGTGAGTGCTGGGTGGTGGTTCTCCCCAGCTCCCCAAGCCAGCGCTGCCCTCCCTCCTCCCCCCCCCCGCGGAGGCCCACAGGGGGGCTGCATAGGGCCCCAGAATAGCTAGGGACGGCCCTGCCTGTGGTTAGCTTCTGAGCATGAATCTAGAGACAGTGAAAAGATTCATCATAGTTCAACTAATGTCTTGAAAAATATGGATATCAAGTAGCTTTGAGATATCTTGATGGTGCATCATGGCCACTTGTAAATCTAATGATTAGATAGATGTTCAGCATTCAAAAGCAGCCAGTAAGGTACGGTTTTAGTGGAAGGGCCTCCATTCTTCCTCTGTACTGGGAACAGAATAAGCATATGGGAATTTTTCTTGTGTGTAATGCTGATCCATGAAAGTTGTCTTTAAACTTCACACAGCCTCCTCAGATTACCCCATATCTGCCAGGAAAAAGCAGGTCGATATTTCAAAACACGAGGCTTCCTAAAATACTCTGCAAAGGATGTTTTTAGGTTTGCATTCCCACCCCAGAAATCTACATCAGCCAATCATGACTGACTGCATGATCCAGTAGAGGCCAGTAAAGCCTGGGTATCCAGAGATAAGGACAACTCCTAACATCCTGAATGACCTGATGGCTGTTGAAAACCAGCTGAGGATTTGCGTTTTGGTTGGCTGATCAAACCAATATAATGATGATCTAAGTGATAAGGGAAAGGCAAGCTCTCTGGTTGTTTCACCATTTAATGTACCTGGTTTGAGCTAGGCTAGGTGGTTTATTGATTAGAGCATGGGATTTGGAGTCAAGGCTCCTCCATTCTATTCCCAGTTCTGCCACTGACTCACTATGTAATTTGATCAGCTCAATTAAAACTGAGCTGTAGAACTGGTAATAATAATACATATCTCACAGGAATGTTGTGAGACTTAAACTAAAGTTTCTGAAATGTTTTGGAGAAGGTCCTTGGGTGAAAGGCACACACACAAACTATTATTAGTACTTTTAAATGGAAAACACAGAAATGAACTGCAGTCATTTTAAGGATTAGAAGCTTTTCTCAAACTATTTCAATGTATATAGTTAATAGTTAGTTAGTTTGCCCTTCCGTCAAACTAATATAACGTCAGAGGGATGGCATTTTTTAACTGTTGTAGACTAGCCAAGGTCACATTCCATTGCAAACCGATTGTCTTCCAATGCATACCATTCCCTGGGATAGATAAATAATCAGTTAATGTTTACAGGCAATACTGTCAACAGAAAATCCCCTAAAAAAATCTCATTTTAGTATTGATTTCACTGTATTTTATCCCATATGAACACCGAGGGAAAGAACAGGCAAATGCCAATTAGACTTTCATTTAGAGGTTTATCAAGGAGGATTATGAATATGGTTACTTTATATAATTAGTTTAGGTTTTAAAGCAAATATGATTTTCTTCTTATGGAAACTCTGCCAGTTGCACATTAAGAAAGTGACAGGTCATCATAGCAAACGGAGTTGATTTCACTTACACTGATACTACTTAGACCAAGGCTTAAAAATATGTTTAGTGCACAGGAGCACAAGATCTCTTGAAATTTATGCAAGACTCTGCACCTTGCTGTGATTGATTTTACAAAGAGCTTTAAATAATATCTACTGGCTCGTTCATTTTTGAACCACAGTGCACCAATATTCAGCAAAGATGGTCCAAGACTGCAGGCATCTTCTAGAACCATATGCCCATCACACCCAGCCCTTCTCTCCTGAGCTGATCTTTAGTGTCTGCTGTAGAGTAGGCTGATCCTGCAACCACTGCTCCAACACGGTACAGGTGAGTCTCATCTTACGCGGGGGTTCCGTTCTGCGATTAGCGCGTAAAGCAAAAATCGCGTATAGTCAAAATTACATTGAGTTGAATGGCGGACGGAATCACCCAGACTACAAGTACAGTATTATTTTTCTTTTTTTGTTTTTTTGTTTTTGCCGACCGCATAAAGCTGAAATCGTGCATGTTAAATGCACGTAAGATGCAACAGACCTGTATACATCTAGATCAGCTTACACCTGGGATGAATTTGGCCCTTTGTGTTTTTTAATTGTTTAATTAATGGAAGATGCTCATTATTGCCCCAATTCAGCAAAGCACTAAAGTATGTGCCTAAGCTCCATTCACTGGACTTAAACCTGTGCTTAAATTTATACATGTACTTTGCTGAACTGGGGCCACACGTCCCTGTTATGTATTCTAAGTAGCATGGTGCATCAAAGGAAACATGAGTTCACTAGGTCAATCACGGTCTTGCGTTCTTCCCCATAATGGAATAGTCATTTATTTTCATGTTTAAATCTTTTTTGTAGATTAGAAATAAAGCTCCCTTTCCCTTAGGAACAAGATACTGCTTTTCAAGTTGATTGGCTTATTCAAATAGTGCTCAGAATGTGACTCCAGCCTTGCAGTGATCAGGAAGCAAATGTTCAGGAGTGTATTAAAAATACAAGTTGCAACTTGTGCACTGTTACTGGTGGTATGTGCATGGTAGTTAACCTTTCCATGGCATCACTCCAGGAGGAAATATTTTGTATATCAGCCACCGTTCCATTCTCTGGGAATGTATCAAGTCCAGCACGGCAAGCTTTGAACCATTTATTTGTGTGCTGTACTCTAGAGCTGAATTATAGGTATATTAGTGCAACTGGTAAGAATATTACGGCACACTTCTTTTTCGCCATGTGCCCCAAGTCAACAATATATTTTAAAATCTCTAAATCCTGGCCTTGAGAGGCACCCGTATAATATAAACTGGAGCATGGAACCCTATAATAAAATTCACTACTCTGAACATTCTTCTCTTGATTTTTCTTTACCTTCTCTCTTCCCTTTTTCTTCTGCTACTTTATTTTAGTGCCATTCATCTTCTCTCCTCCCCCTTGCTGACATTCTCTTCCCATTTACTACATCTTTACTCTTCCTATGTATCTCCCCCACTTTTTCTTCTCACCTATATATCGGTCTCCAGACCTACTAACACTTCATTTCCCCCCACCATCTGTATCTTTCTATTTCTTTTCCTCCCTCCTTTCCTTGGTCACACCAACTCACTTCCTCCTTCCCTTTCCACCTGCATTCATCCAGCCTCCATTTGCAATGTTTGCAACATCTGGTGCAATGCACTGTGGGATACAACATACCCCAGTATGCATGGTTGCATGAGAATTCAGAATGGAGGATGCTGCTCAGGGAGCGTGCCAGAGGGCTCCTGAAGAGTACCAGCATGTTGCTGTGGGAAGGATTTCAGGGCACCCTCTGTCATGTGGAACCGTGGAGTCTACCTTGTTAACATACACTTAATCCTCTTGCCATTTCATTATAGTGGAGGGAGTGTAAAAAACCCAATATCCTACCCCCTGCTTTTCATTTCAGACAGCTTCAATCACAGGAGGAAGAATGTGTTAATTATGGCACGAACTCTATGATTTATTTAAATGAAAACAACCTTTGGGTCTAAGACAAAGGCAAAAAATGCGCACTCTTACCAATGACATTATTAGGGAAGCGGTTTTGAAGCCAAGACTGCCTAACTGTGTACAGCAGCTCGGCTGAGACAGGGATAGAATGTAGTGTGGAGTGAGCTGTCTCCCTGATACATATCACACAAGAACCTTCACAGTCGCTGATTACAATGAATACATAGTTGACATTACTGGAGACAGTTCAGTTGAAGACAAAAAGTTACATGAACACAACACTGCCTTTAACAATATGCCTGGTCCTTGAAAATGTAGTAAACTCTTAGCAGAAATAAAACAAACAAACAAACCCTGTGTGTGTATCTGGGAAACGGTGGATCCTCCCTTTCTTTTGCCTGAGCTGGAGGAAGGACTGGGTAAATGCTTCTCCTGAGGCTCAAAGCAGTTCAAGGTTTGGAAGAGCGTAAGATGCCTACAAGACCTGTACCTGTGTTTTTGGAAGTAGAATTACAGGAGTGTAAAGCGTGCTTTTAATTAAGGTAATACATAAAGCTGCTGGGCCAACTTCAGCTCTGGTGCCAGTGGACATAACTTTATTTAATTCTGCCAAGTTATGCCAGGGTTGAATTTGACCTGCAGTGTAAGGGTGGCAGATCTGAGCTCTAATTAATTAAGGTCAAAATAGTGCTTGATTCCTTACTTGAAACTCCTGCCCCCAGGGCAGCACAATCTGTCTCTGCACTCTTCCTAGTGCAGGGACTGCTTTGTCCTACCACCTCCAGGAGAGCTCCAGGAAAGGGTGGGAGAGTCAGGAGCAGGAGCCCCACTCCCTGTTTGCACCAGCCAGCAGAACCAGCTGGAGAGTGTGGAGCAGACTATATCTGTCTGACGGAGAGTGCAGTGTTCTCGTTTCCTTTGTGCACCTGGGACAACCAGGGACCCAATGTGGGCCAGTGACTATTAAGTACAATCTGGTCATAACATTTAAATACAGCACATTGTGCTAGAAGTCAGGCTACCTTTAAAAACCATGTACTTAATAGGTGATATGTCACCAGCTACAAGTGTCTGTAGATCAGAGAACATAACATTAGTTGTACATGCTCCTACAACTGTTAAAATACTTTACTAGGGGAAAAGGAAAATTATATTAATCAAATGTCAAAGAAAGCAACCTTCAAGTGTTACAAATATAAGACACTTGTAGCCACTTGCAAACCACCATAATTCCTTGGCTTATTCCATTTATTATTTTATTTAGTCTTGTGCTCTTGTTTAACACACCTACATTTGAGTCAAATCCTGAAAGCCTCCTTACTCTGTGTTTACTCAGTCATTACTCAGGCAAATGTGATCTTGAAGTCTGAGTTTTGCTTTGGTAAAGAATGAGTAAAAAGTGAGTAAAGCTTTTGCAAATTTGGCTCATGGTACCCAAGTGTACTGTATTGCCGTAAATATGTGGAGCTGGACAGCAACATCTAAATAGCTGGGACATCCAAGCTCGGATAAGCATATTGGTAAGATCAATCAGAGTAACATGCGGAATACATTACTCTGATCAGTACTGACACACCATGCGTATAGAAAGCTGAAGTACTTTGAGTCAGGAGGAGAAATAAGATTTCATGCCATGAAAATTGGAATGGAGTGTGTGTTTTGAGAACACATTGCGCGTGAGTGTTCCGCTTGTCTTACCACTTGCTGAATAGCTTTCTCCAAACCCTTTTGTTTGAAACACAGGAATCCTATGTCTCCTATGTGGATTTTTTTGGTCAGATCTTGAGTCAATTCATTTCCAGGTGAGCATTCAATTTTCTTTTCGGTTGTTTTTGTCTCTTCCTTGTCTTTAAAAAAAAAAAGTGATTAATGCAACATCTGAGAAATATCAACAAAAAACTTCTGGAAAGTACTAATACCCTTGTGAACGTGCCAATAGATAAAGTGCTGCAGCAGTACATATCCTGACCATTATATGCTTAAATACATCATCCGACTCAGTTCTGTAAACTAAAACAACAATATCAATCGTAGCCTCAAGGCACTAATTCATAAAGCCCCTTTGTGGGAGTACGTGATGACACACATGAGTGTTCTCCTAGAAACAAAAGCAAACAGATTTTCTTTTTCCCCTGGCTGGACAATATCCATCCCCAACATGCCTGTGAGCAACACTCACCACCAGATAAATTATGTGATCCTTGTGTTTACTTGGAGTTGATTTGCTCAGTGACAGTTGTTCAGTCTGTATCTGATTTTAAAAGTGGCTTTCACTGGAAGGTAAAAAGTACTAGAGCTACATAACAGACCATGTAGTATTTTGCAGACTGTCGCTCCCACTGATATTCCTGTGGGGTGTGTACTTGGCAGCAAAATAGATAGAAGATAAAAGATAGAAATTATGAAGTGTAAAAAAAGAGAATGTGCTAGGAGGTCATCGGCTAACCTCATGTTCCTACATTATATGCAACTAAGATCTTTTCCAGTTTGACTTAAATTGCAGGAGCTTATTTCAAATCTTCCTCAGATGTCAAGAACTTGATGACGTAGCACAGAGGTGTATATTTGTGATAGTAGAAACCTTTGTGAAACACAAACACTCTGATTTAAACTAGAGATGAGTGAACCAATTCAGTTAAAGTAAGAACGTAAACCTTTATCCATTCCTTCAACAGAAACTTTTAAAAGTTAAATCAGCGTTTGATCTAACTTTTCTGAGTTGGTTCCTAAGCAGCTCAGTTAAGGTATGGCACCTACATGCCACTGTGATGGGTGCTTTAAGACCCAAATATGGTAATAAGCATATACAAAAAAAAGTTGCACACCCTTTTGCACATACCTAGAAGAGGTGCACATGTGTTCCAATCCATGCAGGAAAATCAGGGTTGCCCATAGGGAGAGCCCTCTCGCTTGGGGACTTTCTCCTGTGGGAGAGGCATTGCACGCTTAGCATGTGATTAAGGAATGAAATTCTCTGCACAGGCACAAAGCATCGCCTTAAAGTAGAATCATTTGCTCTTGTAGCCTGTTCCTCCTATTTCCCTAGGCAAACCAATGAAGTGTGAGAGGCAGGAAGAAGGAATCAGACAGTCAAGGAAGAGAGAAGAAAGCAGCCGAGTCCTTTTTGGTTTTTGTTTTCTGGGGACCAAAATGGGTTGAACTGACAGCGAGCCTTCTTGCAGCCCATCACGGTCATCCTTCCAGCCCTCCAGTAGGCTCTAGTCAGTATCTCCTGTGGGAAAGAGGTGCCAATGCCCAAACCAGATTACTCAAAACAAAGTATCTTCTGTACTTTCAATCTGATCCACTGCTCCAGTCTAATGGAGCTATGCTGAGTTACACCAGCCAGGATCTAGCCTGCAGTGTAGAAGCAAAGGTTAGCACATTCTTTGGAAATGCATCATGCACCTAATTCCTTGTGTGCCATTTTAGGTGCTCATAGATTATGCTGTTTACTAGAGGTGCAAGGTAGCTCCCACAGTAGTCTTTTGAGGTGGGGGAATGCAAGGCTTTAGGACAGCACTGTGAATATTTAGGCTGGGATTTTCAAAGGGGACTAAGGGAGCAAAGCACCCAGATCCCATTGGAATTCAACAGAAGTGTAACTCCCACTCCTTTGACAATCCCAGCCCTAGACAGCATTGTCATACTTTCTACTTAGAGCAAAGCAAAGGTTTATTTCCAAAATGTCTCAGCACCCAAAGAAGCCCGCTTCTTGCTATTTGTCCTGCAAGGCTCTAGCACCATGAGGAGTGTCAGCATGACATACCCTGCCCAAGCCATCCCCAGTTTAAGCCCTGTCCTCCGCTGAGTATTTTGTAGAAATCTGACTTGCTGTGTAAAGTAGTCTGTCCCCCAGCTCCATTTATTGCTGAGGAAAGAACTTAGTGTATCAGTAATTCTTCAAAGAGCAGGGAAAGCAGTGTATGTTCAGCAACTACTCTTGAGTAGTTAATGTTTTTCTTTTAATCTGTCTCATGAGTGCTTATCATTGAAAGAAGAGATTACCACATGTAGCATGACGCGAAACTGCTTGGCACACACATTTAAAAGAATTAACAAACTAAACAGTGCCAAAGCAAAATTACCTTATAAAATGGCATATTGTGTCCTTTGAACTGGTTTCAGCTGGTGCCAAGAGCATCCAAAAATGAGTAAATGGGGAAATGTCTCTTTGGTGTAACTTTCCTTTGTGTCAATCTTGGCCTTTTATAGTAATGATAAAGTACCAGACATGATTGACTCTTTACCTGTCTTTCTAGTTTGTGACTCATGCCCGGCTAGTCTTATAGTGGAGCTGTTGTTGCTTCTGTCTATTATACATAGTAAACCATGCTAATCATGATATCTATGTGCCATCTCTTTCACCCTGACCTCCCTATCTTTGGGAGAGGGTTGTGGTGTTTGTGGTTGCAATAGAGATGCCCTGGACCCATGTACCCCTAGCTTTAGAAACATTTGGATCTACCTCAAGTTCATTTCTAATAGAATTTTTAAAAAATTAATGAATTACTTCCCCCCACCCACCACACACACACACAAAGCTTGTGTCTTTCTTTTAAGGGTACTTCGGATTTTAACAAAGTGTTTGCAATAGCTGGACACAATTTTATATCTGACAAGCTTTTACCCACTTGTAAAAAAACAGCTACATTTCAATTGTTGACACTTTTCTTGTCTTGACAGTGACTGCACCATATAATCCAGTGCTGCCAATCAGATCTGAACAAAAGAAATAGCAGTTGTCTGACTGTGAATCATTTCTTCACCTTGATTAATGTAAATATTGAGTTTGTACAAATAATCCTGACAATGTGAGACATGCCCAACTTGCTTTTGTAACTAGTGCTAAATGTTTTCCATCCATTCAACCCCTTTGGGCAATGTCATTTATTTTAACACTCTTTTTTTGGGAGTGAGTGTATTAGAATACAGTGCCTCTAAACAGAGCCAATCAACATCTGCAAAAAAATAGTTATTATCTGCAGATGAAACCTGAGCCAAAATCCATGGAAATCAATGGAAAGGTTCCAATGGAGTCTGGGTCTGGCCCATCTTCCTTAGAATTTTAAATGAGTTCTCTTTTTTCCTGTGATTGCAGCCCTTTTGTATTCATTTTCTGGAAATATTCTCGTGAATGCATTTATGGGAAGGAATGTTCAATGGAACAAAGGACATTTAAGCAAGCACTTCAGCATATTTGTGGAAAGCAAATTCTGTATTTGCACCAGAAACCTGCTGCTAGAAGTTGTGTTTATGCAATTAGGGGACAGAAACATGTTGTGTGTCCAATGTCCCATCAAAACAGCTCAAGTGTTTCATTCTATACTGCTTGGAAACAACCTACTGTCCAGAAGTTTGTCACGTCAGCTGACAAATTCACAAACAGAAGAAGAAGCAATAAAGTATATTATTCATTACAAATTATTTGTCCAGCTCTGATTCCATGTTATTGGTTCAAATCTGTCACAAGCTGGTATTAGTTACTGAAACACACTATCATGTGATAGCACCTAATTGACTTATGTACAATGAGTTCATGGCTTCACTCCATTTCCTAGTAGACAGGCGTTGTCAGAAAACTATCAGCATTAGCCCTAATTGGCTAATTATCCTCAGCTTCCTGGCCAGGAATTGAATCAGCATGGAGTTCCTCCTTGGTCTTAGGGCTTGTCTACACTATCGCGCTGGGTCGATCTAAGATATGCAACTTCAGCTACGTGAATAGCGTAACTGAAGTCGACGTACCTAGATCTACTTACTGTGGTGTCTTCATTGCGGTAAGTCGACAGCTGTTGCTCTCCTGTCAACTTCGCTTGTGCTCCTCATTCTGGTGGAGTACTGGAGTCGACGGGAGAGCGCTCAGATCCGGCGGGTAGTGTAGACAAGCTCTTAGAGATAGGGTGACCAGATGTCCCATTGTTAAAGGGACAGTTCCGTTTTTTGAGACTTTTTCTTATTAAGTCGCCTATTATCCCCCACCCCTGGCCTGTTTTTGCACACTTGCTATCTGGTCACCCTACAGAGGTGTCATTTCCTCCAGGCTGAGATGCATTGACAAGGACACGTGGTGATTGCTCAGCTGAATCTATGGGTATGTCTACACTTAGAGTTGGGATGTGATTCCCAGCTCAAGGAGACATTCCCCCGCTAGCTCTGATCAAGCTAAAAATAGAGTAGAACTGCAGCAACACGAGTGACAGAACAGGCTAGCCACCCCGAGCATGCCCCTGTGGTGTCGGTGGGTATGTACTTGGGGTGGTTAGCTTCTTCAACTCCTTATGATGGCATGGCTACAATCTGTGACCTAGAGTGAGTATGTGTCCTCAAGCAGGGGATCTCATCCCTAGTTCCAAGTGTAGACATAACCTAGGAGAGGACTTCAATTTCGTGGATCAAATGGACTGGTATCTCTCAGCACCATTACATTTTCATAAGCAGACAACACCTAGACAATCAAATTTGACAATTCTGGCCTCAGGTTAGGCACCTAAATCTATAATGTCAAATTGAATTGAACACCATAGTTTTCACTGGCGCAGAGCAGCCATGGTTCTCACTGTCCTCAATGGGAGCTGTGAGTGTTCAGCAGCCCTGGAAATCAAGTCACTTATTGAGGTGTCTAACTGTGAATAGAACTCACTTTTGTGACTCATATTTGAACATTTTGGCAAATGTGGCTAAAGATTCCAATTGACGGTGGTGTAGCTGAGATCAGAAGCTGGCCGTATGTGTATATGAGAATATGCCTGGGTTTTATACATGATAAGAATGTTGAAAGGTTCGGATGGGTTCAGAAAAGAGCTACAAGAGTGATTTGGGGACTAGAAAATCTGCCTTACACTGAGAGACTTAAAGAGCATAATCCATTTAGATTATTGGAAAGAGTTTTAAGAAGTAACCTGATCATCACCTATAAATTACACACGGAGAAGATATCTGGTAGTAGAAGACTCTTTAATCTGACAAAATCCAATGGCTGCAAAATGAAGCTAGCCAAACTCAAACTAGAAATAAAGTGCAGATTTCTAACAGTGAGAGTAATTAACCATGAGAACAACTTCCCAAAAGATGTGGTGGATTCGTGAAATCTTTAAATCTGGATTAGATTTCTTTCTAAGAAATATGCTGTAGTTCAACCAGACATTAGTCCTTGATGCAGGACTAACTGGGTGACATTCTATGGCCTGGGTTGTATAGGAGGTCAGGTTTGATAGTCACTGATCCCTTTTACAGTGTTGCCAACTTCTGCAATTCTAGCCCAACTCTCACAATAATGGATGTTTTACATAGTGTCAGTTCCTGGGGACAACGGGTTACATGAGCATCTCTGCTTTAATTTAAAAAAATAACTTTCTACTGGTTCTGGTTATGGAGAGAAACTTGAAAATGTGACTCATGGGTGAAATTTTTCAGACAAAACATTTTTCCAACAAGTAACGCAAATTTGGGTCTACCAAAACATTTCACAAATGTGTGTTAAATTCACCGAATAGTTTTGGTTGAAATCCCATCCCTCCAAACAATTGAAGCATTTTGTTTCAACATTTTTGAAACAAAACGTTTTGAGTTTTTGATTCAAAATGACTTTTCAAGTTTTACCTCAATTTTATTTTAAAAAAGGTTAAAAAAAACCCTCAAAACCCAAAAGGTTTGTTTCAGGTTGAATGAAACGTGTTGTTCAACCCAGCATGATTTTTTTTCAAGTTTTTCAGTTAGCTGACCAAACCAGAAGAATCAGTTACTCACACAGTTTTACTCAAATGCTCTCCAAAGGTTCAGAAACCAGAAGGCAAAGAGAACCAAAAAAGTATTATTTTTAACCCAGTCTCATGAGTTTTGGGGCCTGACTCATGATATTTCATTGTCTTGTGTTAGCAATGATGCCTTAAGGGCTTTGAAATCTCTGAGTCACTACAGCAGAGCCTCGCTAATTTGCACTGACAAGTGGGAAACCCATAGCAAACTAAGGACTAAATGAACAAATAATTTTCAGCAACAATGCATCACAAAATGGTCTCTGATCATTTATCTGAACAACTGAAGCTCAGTTTTAATTGTTTAAATGCTGTTGTATATTTTGTAATAGTGAAGCCTTAGTAATATGAGGCCTCACATCACACTGTTGTTAAATCTTTGCTGAGAAATTGGGAGACTGCCAGGATTTTGTGCAAATTATAAATCATGTATGTTAGTGACTTGTGAATCAGTGCAGTTTTGCTGTAACTGTCTTTATAGGTTTCCTAGCTCTTTTTTAATCTGTGGCCAGGGCCGGCTCTAGGATTTTTGCCGCCCAAAGCAAAAACAATTTTGGCCGCCCCCCCCTTATTTAATTACCCCACTCCCGGCCCCGCCTCAACTCCGCCCCTTCCCCAAATCCCCAGCCCTGCCTCCTCCCCCCAGGCTCTCAAGCCTAAGAGGGAGGGGGAGCAGCGGCGCGCGAAACGGCCGCTCGGGGTCTCCCCATCCCTCCCAGGTTTGAGAGCCTGGGAGGGAGGGGGAGACCCCGAGCCGCCGCGGCGCGCGAAACAGCTGATTCGCACACCGTGGCAGCAGCAGCGGAGGTGAGCTAGGGCGGCCGGGGCACATTTTTAGGGGCGGAATTCTGGCGCCGGCCATGCCGCCCCTAAAAATGTGCCGCCCCAAGCACCAGCTTGTTTTGCTGGTGCCTAGAGCCGGCCGTCTGTGGCCCTGTTAGCCATGGTTTTCAGCAAACTGTGTCTTTTTAAATTTCCCAGGCTGATGCATCATGCTCAATTACATCAGTCACCTCCTGTACTCCTATAACTGAGTTTAACTCATTCTAGCAACGACTTGTCACCTTAGCAAATTCAGAAAGATCTGATTTACTGCATAAAGCCTGTTAATGACAACTAGGAGGTAAACCTTCAGCTGTTTACAGATTATTTTAAAATATTTCTCTATATTTGATGATTTATAAATCCATGTAACCCATTTTCTTTCAACAATAAATGACAAGTGGAAAGCCCCTCCTCAGTTCTCTTCCCAGGACCCTGACAATCTGGGGAAATTGTCCCTTTAGGCCACTTGCCTATTTAAAGTGTAAAGTCTGATTGATTTTACAAGGGAGGAAGAAGGAGTGAGGGTGTCATTGTGTTTCAGAACCTTTATCAGGAGTTTGGCCAGCCCTGTCCTGGGTAATTTGCTTGTTAGCTTGATGAGAGACCTCACAGGTGTTATGGAGAATAAGCTATATGGGATGTATAGAGTATTTGAAGATACACATCCTCGATACTCTCTCTCTCTCTTTGTGTGTTTGGTGTGTGTTGGAAAAAGATGACATAAGCACATAATATAATTGTTTGAATAATGATTTGCTAATGCCATGTCAGGGAAAAAGAAATGGAGGATTTAGTCCCCCTCTACACCTACACACATTTCTGTTCTGAGGTAGAAGAATCATTATTGTTAATAGAGTATCAACTAGGGACCCCAACTGAGATCCGAGACCTTTGAGCTAGTCTTATAAACACACACAGTAAATAAAGTTCTTGCCACAAAGTTCTTACAGTCTAAATCAGAGATACAGACAAAGGCAATGTCTTTACCTCCATTTTACAGGTGGGAAAATGAGGCACAGGGAAATTATGTGCTTTGCCCAAGGTCCCAAAGGAAGTCAGTGGCAGAGCTCTGCTGAGAATTAATCCAGATCTCCTGAGTCCCAATTCAGTGCTTATGATGAGTTCACATTATGGTATCAGCTAGAGCGTCAGGGCCAGAACTCAGCTTGTGTAAATCTGCGTAGTGCCCTTAAGGTCAGTCTATTTACTCCAGCTGAGAATCTGGCTCATGGTATATATACGCTGTGATGCTAAGTATTCCTTTCTATGGGCCTGATCCTGCACCATTAAAGTCTTGGGAGTTTCAGTATTGGCTTGTGTGGGAGCAGGATTGAGGCAGACTTTTTATCCATCCAATAAAATGGAGACTATCTTAAAAAATAAGTAATAAAGTGGAGAGTTATTACACTCAAATGCATGTACATTATGCCCATCGCCTCAGTATTGGAATACTGGAAACAAGAAGCAGAATCAAAACCTTGTTATTCAAACAAAATATATTTTCTTTTTAGCTTGTTTTATTACAGTTCAAAAGAAGGAAACACCTGATTTTGAGGCAGAGTGGTGAATGTGGGAGCTTCTTGATTCTCTTACCAATAAGCAGAAAAGCAGGGAGATGCAAAGCGGTTCATGGGAGTAGAACATAACCATGGAACTGGGATCTCAATCAGAGGGCAGATGACTGACAGGAGACCTCACAAGGTGGATGTTTCCTGGGGAGGGTTTGTGTGGAGTGTCAGTGTTTGAGGGATTTGAGTGTAATACCTATATATGCAGAACAGAAGTCAATGAGATAAGTAAAGAGGCCCAAAGTGTATCTTGAAGGCAGTATTTAAAATGTCCTTTAAAAGGGTTGTCCTTGTACATGTGGTTTATACAACAGCATGATAGATTATCCTTCCCCAGTAGAAAAGACGAAAGCTATTGAACAGTCTTCTGGTTAGTCTGCATGAAGATAGCACAGCTGCTTCTACAGCTATGATACACCTGGCTGTACTATAACACATACAGTACTCCAGTAAAAATTGCCTGCCTTAGGAATAGCTAGAGAATTTGTCTTATAAGATTAATGCTTTCCTGTCAATATAGGTAGATTTCTTTGTGTCTTTGTTTAGCACATGTGAAAAAATGTTGTTCACAGTGGGTTTTTGACTCTTGAAAAAAACACATCTCTTTCATAGTGAAAATTTACTGTACATTTAAGATTCAGGTACCAAACTTTCAAACTATATTGTAATAAAAAGATGGAAAATATTTTCCTTCTCTCTGTTTCCTTCTTTTTCCACTAGTAAGAAAGGCACCCTTCCACTTGTTCTCTAGGCATCTCTGATATAGTACAACAAAATCATTTAAAATCCAGCATAATCTTCATATCATATAACCAAAATCCCCACCCTAGATTGATAAATCAAAAATACCCCACCCTTTTTATAGCGCTTCCCATGCTCCCCCCTCCAGAAATGATCAAAACCTTGGATGGGCTTTGCAACATTCCCAAAAGGTAAACAGATTTAGCTTATTTTGGACTCAGGTGGATGGGAAATGAATTCCAAAGTTGAATATGGATAATGTTTTGTGGAAGTTTGTGTCACAGGAATACAGTCATTGAGTGTTCTGGCTGGGAAAGAGGTTAGTGCAGAAGTTCCTCCCAGGCCACCGAAAAAAGAGGGTAAGCATTAGAATGCTGTTCAGGCACATCCGAACAGGGAAGGGTTAAAATTTAACACTAAATTTAAATTCTTATTAAATCCTAAGGCAAGGTGGGTGGCTCAGGTGATTTTCAGAGTCTGCCCAAATGCGCCACATCCAAGTCTGTCAAAATGAAACTGCGTATTCAGTTCAGCAGAGAGAGGATTACCACGTTCCCCAATGCCAGAGCATTGCCCAAACTTCATCACCCTGTGCTGCACAAAGAGGAGAAGGCTGGCTGCTCCCTCTTAAATGACCCAATAGAACCCTACTCACCCAGAGACAAGTGGCTGCATTAGGATCCTTCCACCCCTTCAGTAGGGAGGCATTCTTCACTAAACTTTGTTTGGATGTTATAAAATCTTCAATCTAGGAGATGGGCAAAGTTCTATTGTTTTAACTGAGCCACTTCACGCACCCCTAAGAGATGGAAGATTAACGTGGAACCTGAGTGTCTCACATTCAAATGGGTACACTGCAAAAGCAAAAGGTGTTTGTTTATTTTACAATACATTTATTTCCTATATTAGAGTAATATTTTAGACCACAAACTGATGGCCCACACAGTTAGCTAGTCATATAGTGCTGGTTCATCATCCCTATTCCCAACAGCTCAATTGCAAGAAAAGACAGTGAATAATATATTGAATACCTTTGGAATATTGCTTTTCCATGTAAGCATTGCTTGAATTGCGGCAGGGATCTCAAGTGCTGGTGAATGGGAGGGGAGGAGATCCAGGCAATCATAAATAGGAAGAGAGGTGTTTGGGTTGGCAGGGGTGGTATGCACAAGACAAACAAGCTATTAAAATGTGGTCCATTCAGTGAAAAAGTTGGTGTTAGATTATGTGTTGGATGCCAGTCTAATTGTGAACAGCAAATTGTATCAAGTTATGTTCAGATGCTATAAGCAAATATAGATAAAGTGATCTGGTATGTGAGAGCAGACCAGAGCTCCCTCACCCACTGTTTACTTGTGGACTAAGATAGAAAGCAAGTGAATAATGACTGTTCTGTTTTGTCCTCAGTAACAGTTAGCTCAAGATTTTTCCAAAGTGACTAGCAATTTTGGCTGCTTCAATTTTCAGGTGCCCAGCTTGAGAGTGTGATTCTCTGTGGGGAATAGAACCCAGGCTGCGGGATGGCCAACACCTCCACGCTGCCACCTAGAAGCCATGATATGGGTGTATGCATCATCACATAGACCATGGAGATAAACACCACCTTGGAAGGCTGGACTGACAGCTTCCCTTGTGGCCCCTCGATTGGCCCAGGCATCCCAAGAGAAGTTCCAGGAAGTGTTTGTGCAACTAGATGGACTCCCCAGACAGCTGTAGTGATGAACCTATCTCTCAGCTTGCTCCTGGACTCTGACCCCAACTTGGAATCTGGCTTCTGCCCTTGAAACCTGACTCAGATCCTGACCCTCAGTTTCAGTACTTGAACGCTGTCTTTCACTTTGCCCACTGGTTTCAGTGCTTGGATTCTGGCCCCATTTTTTGACCCCTGGTTTTGGTGTTTGGACTCAGACTCCAGCCGTGACCCCTGGCTTCAACGCTCAAACCCTGACCTAGGCTTTTAGATTTGGACACCAGCCCTGACCACTAAGCCTGTCGTGATAGTGACTCTAAAGAGATCTGTTTTGGAGAAAGTGCTGAGCACCTGCCCTCAAAAAACAGACTCCTTTAAAATGTCTCAGATGGTGTATCCAAAAACAGAGGCACCTAAAGTCCTGTGGCTACCTGGGTCTCCCATATCCCAGATGAGAGCTCTAACCCCAGGACTAGAATGTCAGTCCCGCTCTCTCTCTCTCTCTCTCTCTCTGAGCTAGTGAACACTTCATTATTTATTTATACAAAGCGGAACAGCTCCAGCAGGGGAGCTTGAGAGAGAAAAAAAATTTGTTGAAAAATTTTCTGTAAAATCACCAGTCACTGTGGAAAATCTTGAACATCCTCATTAATCTTCTGGTGAAAGACATTGTCAGGAATGAGGCCTTCAGCTGAGCCAATCTCCAGGCAACCTACCAAGTGCAGCAGGCCTGTAGTAGGCTGCCTAATTGGCTACACCATCTGATTGGTTGGAAGAGTCAGCAGACCAGCTCTTAAGCCCAGCAGCAGCAGCCATTCAGCAGCTGCTCAGAGCATTCACCCATGGCTGCAATAGCTCCTGAGCCTGCTTGTTCCAGGCCAGCCTTGTTCCAGCCTTGCACCAGCCTTGCCTCACTCCAGGTAACCAAGTTGTGACCCCCAGCTCTGATTCCTGATTTCTGACTCCAGCTCTGATGCTGGGCGCCTATTTGGCTCCAACCACTAGGCATGACCGCCCACATCTCAGTTTCTGACCGTTTGAGCAGGACAAAACACCAACAATAAGGGGACTAAAGCTGCTACAGTGAGCATGTATTCTACAACGCCCAATCTCTCTCTGACAGAGATAGTGGGAACTCTACGGATGTTGCAGACCCAGATTCCCAGGTGCAGAATGCAGTCCTGCAAGCTTAAGCCACACCACCTTCAGCTCCAACTCTGGCACCCCACAAACTCAAGCTCCCCCTCCCTGACACATTTAATGGCAATCATGCCAAATTTTGTGGGTTCCTAAATCAGTGTTGGCTCCTATTTCTGCTATGCCTGCAGTTGTACCCCCTGGCCAAACCCAAATGGCATTGATTATCAGATTACTTACCAGGAAGGCCTTGTCTTGAGCATCTCTGCTCCTGGAAAAATCAAGAGGACAATTTGAGGACTTAGTCCTTTCCCGTCTGGGGGGGCAGCAGGGAAAGGAGCAGAACACCAGCAGCTCCTTTGGTGGCTGTACCGCGTCTCCCCCAGCCCTGTCTTCTGGCGGAGCTGCAGCTGGGAGCCAGAGGAGACCCTGCCTGGAAGGGCTGTGGGTGGTACAGCTGCACCGGAGGAGCTGCCAGCGTGGGGTCACGTTCTGCTGCTCCTTTTTCCGGTATGCCGTACCAGCTTGTGATGGGGCACACTTGCCCCGCACTGGACGGGAAAGGGTTAATCGTACATTGTGGGCTGAGGAAACCACACCCCCTTCACCCTACTGGGCATGCTCCAGGTGTACCAATATAAAAGGGAACAGCTTGTCTCAGACTGCCATAGAGGAAGGACGTACGCTGCCCGCTCCAGCCAAGGCTCAGCGGAAGCCTGCGACCTTAGGAGCTGGAGATACCGCAGCCCAGGCGGACACCAAGGCAACCACGGAGGCCTTGCAGAGTTTGGAGGAAGGACAGACCAGAGAACCTAGAGATAACAGGGAGGCCCAGACTACAGCAGCAGGGATGACAGCAGGAAGCAGCCCAGGGGAATCCGATGGCAGACTGTTAACTGAGCCAAAGCCTTGAGTCGGCATGTTTCGGTAGGAGCCTTTCCCTGCTGACTCAGTGGTTCATGCTACGGCCACTACCAGGGCCCTGGGCTGGGGTCTGATGGAGAGGGAGGGCCCGGACCCACCTGTTGGGGGGCACAACCCCTCCCCCTATGTTGACACTGGCTGCTAAACCTTAATGCCCTACGAGCAAGGGCTAAATTATTGATTTGGGCCACTAGGCCTTACTGACTTCCGAGAAGGGGCATATTTCCTGACTCTGGCCATTAGGCATTACTGCTCTGCAAAAAGGGGAAAAGTTATTGACTTGGGCCACTGGGCCTTACTGCCCTGTGAAAAGGGGTGGTTTGATGGACACTGGTCCCTAGGTGTAACTGCCCAGTGACAAGGGTGAATTTATGGACTCTGGCCACTAGGCCATACTGCCCTGCTGATAAGGGTGAGCGTATAGACTTGGGCCGAGTAGACGTAAGATATGTATGCCCCCACACCCCTTTTTCTCTAAAAGGGGTGGGTGCACTCACCCCACACTGGCCGGGGTTTCCCCCAAACCTGTCACACCTGGTGGAGCATGCAGGCATCACCCCAGGCCTAAGGAGAGACCAGTAGACCCGAGGGGAGTACGGGATCTCCCGTTGGTCACCCTGACGGGCTAGCAACCTGAGATTATTGGGTACCAGTATGGAGTCAGATAACGTTTTGAAATGGCTTCTAGAAAGCCAGCAGCAACAAGCTGCACAACAACCGCAATACGCTCAGCTGTTGCAACAGGTGACGAACCACCAACAGGAGATGATGCTGGAGTTGGCCACCCAGCAGCAAGCCTACCAGGAAAGGCTTGTCCAACAAATGGCAGCATTACTGTGGCCAGGTGGGCCGTCGATCAACACTCTAGCGGACCTGGACCTGGGATCTCTACTGCCTGGCCTCCCTCTAAGGCTCATGAAGATGATCTTGAGGCCTTTCTTGTGACATTTGGATGGGTGGCCACCACTGCATTCTAGCCCCTTATTTAACGGGGCAAGCCCAGGCAGCCTACCGCAACCATGACCCCCAGGAAGCCCTGGACTATGTAAAGGAGAAAGTGGCCATATTAGACCAGACCAGTCCAGAGACATACCGCTAGCACTTTCGCTGGGAATGGTACCCTGCAGGGGCTAGGCCACGAGCGGTGGCTCAACGTCTCTGGGACTACGTTTGGCGATGTCTAGAGCCCAACCAGCAGTCCGGTGCTCAGGTGGCAGAAACAGTAATCTTGGAACAGTTCACCCAAATCCTCCCTGTCGGGGGGAAGGAGTGAGTGCGTAGACATTTCCCCGCAATGCTTACATAAGCAGTTGAACTGGTGGAAGATTACTTGGTAGCTGAGACTACAGAACCCCGAACCTGCAAGACGGAGGAATCCATGGGGAGAGGTCAGCCAGCCGGAGGGAACCCCACTCGACCCCCTTGGGAGGACTGTGATGGCTGTTGGGAGTCCTGGGCAGAACCACTGACTTGAATCCGAAACCGACTGCCACCCGAAGTCTTACATGGTGGGAGGAGACACTACCTGTTGGGGTCGAGCCGACTTGAATTGACACGCCGCCAGGAGGGGCAAGAGATCGTTGTTATGAATGTGGTCAAGAGGGACATTTTCGTCGGGATTGCCCCTACATAGACGGCAATTATGGGCAGACCTGAGTAGCCAGCCCCAGGCCCGAAAGAGGGGCCCGGGAAGCTCAGCAGATTCCTCTGTTAATGAGGCGCAGACAGAGCTTGAACATGCTGCGACTTTATCCAGGAACAATGAGAGGACTCTACACTTAAGCATGCCTGGGAACAGGCCACCGCTAGGGATCAAGAAAAGGGGGGTGCTACCCTAAAACCCCAAGGCAAGACCGCCTCTATTGGCTGGTGGAAGAGCCACAGACTTGAGAAGTACTCCGTCAGCTGCTGGTCCCCCAAAGGTTGTGCCAGGGCCTTTTACACCTCACTCATTCAGTGCACTGGACCCCTTCAAGATTATAGAACAGGTAAACCCAGTGGGCTTCAGGTTGCAGATGCTTAACTCATTGGGGATCCACCCCATCTTTCACATTTCACTTTTAAAGCCCTACACTGAGAACCCAGACCCATACTGCTGTAACCCACCAGCACCACCCATAACAGTCCATGAACAGGAGGAGTACTTGGTCCACCGAATCCTCTACTCTCTGCAAGTTAGAGGATGGCTCCAGGAGCTGGGGGACTGGGAAGGCTACATTCTGGATGAGAAGTCTTGGGAACCAGTAAAGAATATCCATGCTCTGGACATATTGTGAGAGTTCCATCGGAAGTGCCCTGAGAAACTGGGTACTGAGGCCCTTAAGAGGCACCCAGCCCTGCTCCTGCCTTGGACCCAGCTTTGCCCCTGTCTTCCCTCAATTCAGGTAACCCAGCTCTGACCCTCGGCTCTGGCATCTGACCTTTGACTCTTGCTCTGACCATTGGGTTCTATTTTTGGCTACTGACCCTGGCTCTGACCACTAGCCATGACCTCCCAAATTCTGGTCTATGACAAGGACAATCAGGTGGTTTTGAACAAAGGATTGGAAGCCCAGACCTCCTGTATTCTAATCCTGCTTCTGTTACTGATTCACTATTTGGCCTTGTACAAATCAATTAAACTCTCTACCTCAGTTTCCCCAACTGTAAAAATGGGGGTAATATATTTACAAGCCTTGCTAGGGGCTAAGAACTGCGTACATGCTATTTTCATTGTTCCAGTGTCTCCTGTACTTCCCAGCTAAATGTGCTTGCCTGGCCCATGCACCAGTTGTATTGCCTTTTAGACTAAACTCTTTGAGGAAGGAACTGTCATTTTCTATGTTTGTACAGCACCCAGCACAACTGGGTCCTGACCTGCCCTTGTATCAACAGCAGTATACATGTTTAAGAAAAGTAAATATTGTGAGGTTTAAGTAGTTAGTGCTTGCAAAGCTTTTAGAAGAGGATAAGTGTGCATTGAAGCAAAATGGTTGTAAAACACTAACAAACCAGAACTGGGAGCATTTTACAGTCACTTGGCACAGGTATCAATGGCTACCTGAAGTGCAAGGCAATGGAGTCAGGCCCTCTGTGCTCAGTCTCATTATTATTGTAGGGTAGAAAGAGCTGGTTGCGGCTGTTCAGATTCTGCAAACTGAGTTATTTTCAAAGGGAGAAAGTGAACATGTCCATGGTGTAATTAAAAGCAGGGGGAGTGAGCTACTGTGTTAACTCTTTTCCAAACACAGCTTCCTGGAGGGACCCTTGAGCATTGCCCAAGCACAAGGCTTGAGTTCTTGCCAACCCTATTTGAGTGGGGGGTGGAGGGGAATGTTTTCTTGAGAAAAGCTACCCTATTAAAGCTTTCTGTTGCCAGGGGAATGAAGAGAAAATTCAGGAAAACTCCTTTTTATGTTCTTTATGATGTTTACTCTGCTGCATAGTGCCAAAAGAGGGATGAGAAAGACTACAACACAGCACAGGGCTGCAAAAGCTGTGTGTACTTAATAGGGTGACACACATGGCTGTGTTTCTCTCTGCCCTCTGCTGAGAGCTGTAGGGAAGATCTGGCCTAAATAACGAAATGAGAAATCATGAGACTGACGGCTAGTGCTCATCAATCAGCTCTCCCCTCCCCCCGCCTATCCCACTGCTCTGACAGGAAGTACACAACGGATGTTTAATGAAAAGGCTGCTGCAGCTTATCTTCACGTGCAGGGGACTTTTTTGTGAACTCGTTTGCTTTGAAAGATATGTGGCCCAGTACGCTAGTATTGTTAGCTCCCATTTTAAGGATGGCCATATGATTCATATAGAAGTTGTGATATATTTGCCAAGGAAAGCTTCCCTACCATTCACTCACTCTTCTAGGAATAAAGTTAGCAGGAGGTCATTGGGGTCATAAGATCTGGCTGTTATTGCATTTTACAGGAAGGAAGATATGTTGTCTTAAGATCAGCTTATCAGCTGACTTTCCTGTGAAGAAGACAGAGACTATTTTCCTGTGCATCACCACCCCCGTAATTCCCAAACGAACCCTCTCAGTTTGAATCTCCTGTCAGATCAGCTGTGTGCAGCTCTAACAGTTCAGTATTAAGCAAAGAAATAAGAAAGCCATTGTAAGGCCATTCAGAATCAACATCTCTTATTAAGCTGACTAACAAGGAGGGATAAACCTCTTCTTTAGTGCTGCCTGTCATCTCAGTCACTTGTTCTCTCTTGGTGTCAATGAACAACTAAATCTGTTGTGATGAAATGGAGTTCTGTTCTAACTGTTTGAAGAGTTCCTTACAAGGACATTGTAAGCAACAGAGAGCTAAGAAGTCTTGTCTATTTTGAAGGTGGTGATTGCTTTTCAGTTTGTTGTTTTGAAACTCAGATTTACTCTGCGGTTTTTTATTGTTTCTTTACATATTTTTTTTGCCAACTCTGATGTTTCCATGCAATTGTAAAATCACTGGCCATAGCTTTTTTTGGCGTTGGGGTCCCCCCTGCCCAAAGTCCTGCTTTCATAAAGTTTTCCATGGGGGAATGGTGGTCTGTTTCCTCTCTCTCTCTGACAAATGCATTTCTGTGATCAGGAAAAATGCAGATGTTACAGATTCACTAAGGCATGGTCTTATTAGCTAATGATTCTTAATCTTTGAAGGATTACACATATTGAATAATGCCATTCATTGATAAACAGTTAAGAGGATCGTCCTGGTTTCTAAAGTATTTACAATGGCAGCTTTAATTGATTATGCTCATTTCCTGTGCACCCAGAAAAACGAAACTAACCCTCCAGTGTTTTGTGCATCTTAAAAGAGCTGATTAATCTAGCAAGAAATAGCACTTGTCAGACAAAACTCTCTGGTTTCAAATTATTTGTTTTATGGGACAGAAACAACTAAAAACCCTGCATTACACAGGAGGCCTTTCTTTAATATCCAGTAATTTCTGAAATGATAATCTAGTAAGATTTTCATCCAACCAACCATGACTTTACTTTGCTTTTGTCTATGTTGAAATCCTTTAGCCTCTAATACTCCAAGCCTTTGGATTCCAGTAATAGTCAAGAGGACAGAGAGGGGTTGAAAACTGGGTCAGCATGGACCCGATTCCATTCCCACTGAAATCAATAGGACTCTTGTAATTGACTTCAATAAGAGCAGGTCAGGCTTCATATCAGCTTTTCCTCAGGCAGTTTTATTAACAGTGACTTGAGCCCCTCCTCTAAAGCTTTTCGGCATCTACATCCTACTGAAAATATTCTGTGTCCAGGTTTCCGTGCCCAAGGCAGGATCCACTCATGCAATTTATATTCGGCAGAGGAGAAGTAAGAAGCCAAAATTGTTAGTTTGTGCATATCACTGTGCATCATTTTCATACTTGGATTATATTTTAGGTATTTTGAACACTTTACGTACAATATGAAATATGCTTGTATCTAGTACTATATCTACTTTAAGTTTCAGTTTTTATTCTCAAACATGTTAGCAATATATCTTGCGTATTAAGTAAAAGCAGCTCTATACAGATATCTAATATTCTGCCTACCAGAATATTCCCCACATTATCTAAGAAGTTAAATACATGGAATACTGAAGAAATGGTTTAGTAAAAGCTTTAATAGATCCTTAATGAACTCAGCAGTATAACTCTAAAATACCAAGACATAGGATATGCTAGAGATATGGCATTACATAAAATGGACTCATACTGTTCTGTTTATCCTAAACAAATTGGGAAAGCCTCAGTCACATTGAATTTAAATCAGAATACTGCAGACTGAATTATAGCAAAACTCAAATGGGAGGCAAAAGAAAGGGGAAAAACTTTTGTGGTTTGTTGTTGTCTGAATGGCTTTTAGTTTCAACTTTTTAATTTGCCACATGCCAGCTTACATCTATGAAGCAACCTTGTTTGAATTTCTACAAAGAATCTCATTCTTTTTCAATAAAAAGATCTGGCAATAATTCTGTTGGCACTAGATGAAGAGCTTGTTTATTCCACTGGTGATGGCTTCTGTTGTTGTTATCTAGTTTAATGAAAGATCCATAAAAAAAGCCCCAAATAAACAAACAAACCCTGTGAAAGTCTGTGGATAAAGATTATATACATTTGCTTTGGATATATTCAAAATGCATGTAGAACTAACCGGATGACAGTGATGTGGTGTTAATAAAATTGCTTCTTACAAGTAGTGGCCTTTATTCAAAGGATACTAGATCACCAGTGAAATGAGTTACTGGGCCTCAGACAGACCTGTGACTGAACTCAGTGTTTTCACTTTACAGTTGTTCACACAAACGCTATTACTTATGGTAATAAAGCAGGTAAAAAATTTTCAGTTGTGAACAAAATACAGTATGAATCTTTCTACTATTTGTAGTTATTAAATTCTACAGGCCTGTATTATTATTATCTATTTTAATATGTAGTTTTAGTTTCTAGATTTTTTTTTAATAAACATACAAACAAACAGAATTTGTGATTGTTACTTACTTGAAGGATTCTTGTGGAAAACATTTGTTATGCTTAGGCTCATAACAGCCTCTTAAGACACACAAATGGCCGAAAGCAGAGAACAAGCTTGCCGAGACCTGTTGTGACCTTAAAATGGAGCCGAGAGCACAGTAATAAGGCCATGGAATATGACTTCTAATTATCACGGAAGGCAAAAATCTGTGGAAGAAGGGCTGTTTCCCACTGATCATGGTCCTTCCATGTTTTTCCCCCAGAATCTTCCTCCCCGGCAGCACAGCTACACTATCTTCCCTCTAAGCCATTGGTTGCTCACTCCTGCCATGCAGACAGGGCCTCAGTTAGATCTCAAAGCTGTGTAGGGAGATATACTGATGCTCATATGAGCAGTAAATTCAGCTAAATTGTGGATTTGCCATTCTAGCTGAGTAGTCAGCATTTGTTCCCCAGTTTCTTCAGGGAGGAAGTCATCTATGCCACACCTTTACCTGGCACAGCTTAATTCCTCCTCTGGGTTGGCCTGCGTACTGAAGGGTGGAGTGAAGACTCTGCCTATCTATGCAGAAGGAAGGAGTAGTAGCCCCAGAGAGGCTGCTGTCCTCCTCCCCCTTGATGCCAGTTGTCCACATAGGAGAATCACAATCCTGTCCTTAAATTGCACTCTGCTCTAAGAGGAGATAATGCAGTGTAGAGCAACTGTTCCCTGACTCCTTTCCCCCTTTGGCTAACCATGCCCCTGAGTCAGGAGTTCAGCTCACATGATGCCGGTCAGAAGGGAATAGAGATCTTTCCCCTCCACAAGCCCCTCAAACCTCACGTCTGTGGCAATGTCCTGGTTTTGCTGCTCTGCACACATGTAGCAGAGAATAGCAGGCTGTAGTCAACTGAAAGAGGCTTTTAAAACAACCAGAAGAGGCCAGGTTACATATAGTTCATCACTGAGAAGGCACTTACTTGGAGGGGAACTCTATTGTCAACATTACTTTTACTTTCTCATCAATGTTAACTACCTGATTTATTGCTCCAGACTAAAAAGCTTTAATAAAACATTTATGATCTTCATGCATTTTTCCTTGTGGAAAATAAACAATTTGCCCTTCTCCTGAAACATAATACTGGGATAAATCCATTTCTGGCCTCACTCCACTGAAGCCAATAAAGGGATGCCAGGGATGATTTTGCCTTTACAGTTAAAAAAAAAAAAATCACGATTCCCACTTACTGCATTCTATACATGCTGAAAGTAACTAATTGCCTTAACATGGGCCATACCCTCTCTCCCTCCCTGGTTCAATAGAAGGGGGGAGACTTTCAAGAGGGTTTCTTTTGCTCATCATTTGCTAAGATAGAATAATAATAAATTATACGACAAACTGACCATGTTGCCTTCCTGTTAGACCTAAAATAGGATTTTGATAAAATCTAAATAATGGTTCACCTCAGCAGCAGTTTCCAGAGCACTGCATGCGTAAAATTATGTTGTGTAAAAACCTAAGAATGGGCACTTCTGCAACTCTTGTAAAGCATTTTGAACACATTAATTAATTAAGCCCACAGCACTGCTGAAAATTAGTCTAGTGTGCACTGCAACACAGGATGCTTTCTAAATATTCTCCAACACTTGAAAATATACAGTGAAAATATGTATTAACACTATGTAATTCTGTGTTTCCCTTTTTAAAGTCCTGATCCTGCAAAGCAATCTGCCTGCGGGACTCTGCATGGATATAAGGGCCTGTGTTGATGGATCACGTTGCAGAGTTGGGGCCTTAGTCTGCATTTTTATTTTTGAAGGGATCAAAATGCATGCCTATGTTTAGGCTCAACTAGGCTCAGTTAAAAGGTGCAATCAATAACTCAGCATTTCCTTTACGGTCACTTTGTGCTTTTACTTTATTTGAAATGAAGTTTGGGTTTTTTGACGCTTAACTTTTAAATATAAATTTACCAAAAAAGGGAAGGTGAAAATCCTTGTCCTCAGGTGCACATCCCTTCCTCTCCTATTGAAAATGGCCCAGCCCCCTCTGCAGTTGTTGGTCCCTTCCCTCCCCTAACCCAAATTCCTCTCCCAGCTATCTGCACCTACCACAAGGCAACTAAAACAATGCCCAACGCTCTGATTACTGATTCATTGACTCTTCCCTACTCCCAGTTCTCCTGCAACCATGCTCAGAAGTCATTCAGAAAAAGGAGAGGGTTTCTGGAAGCAGAGAAGATTCATAGATTCTAGGACTGGAAGGGACCTCAAGAGGTCACTGAGTCCAGTCCCCTGCCCTCACGGCAGGACCAAATACTGTCTAGACCATCCCTGATAGACATTTTTCTAACCTACTCTTAAATATCTCCAGAGATGGAGATTCCACAACTTCCCTAGGCAGTTTATTCCAGTGTTTAACCACCCTGACAGTTAGGAACTTTTTCCTAATGTCCAACCTAATCCTCCCTTGCTGCAGTTTAAGCCCATTGCTTCTTGTTCTATCCTTAGAGGCTAAGGTGAACAAGTTTTCTCCCTCCTCCTTATGACACCCTTTTAGATACCTAAAAACGGCTATCATGTCCCCTCTCAGTCTTCTCTTTTCCAAACTAAACAAACCCAATTCTTTCAGCCTTCCTTCATAGGTCATGTTCTCAAGACCTTTAATCATTCTTGTTGCTCTTCTCTGGACCCTCTCCAATTTCTCCACATCTTTCTTGAAATGCGGTGCCCAGAACTGGACACAATACTCCAGTTGAGGCCTAACCAGCGCAGAGTAGAGCGGAAGAATGACTTCTCGTGTCTGGCCCACAACACACCTGTTAATACATCCCAGAATCACGTTTGCTTTTTTTGCAACAGCATCACACTGTTGACTCATATTTAGCTTGTGGTCAACTATAACCTCTAGATCCCTTTCTGCCGTACACCTTCCTAGACAGTCTTCCCATTCTGTATGTGTGAAACTGATTGTTCCTTCCTAAGTGGAGCACTTTGCATTTGTCTTTGTTAAACTTCATCCTGTTTAACTCCGACCATTTCTCCAATTTGTCCAGATCATTTTGAATTATGACCCTGTCCTCCAAAGCAGTTGCAATCCCTCCCAGTTTGGTATCATCCGCAAACTTAATAAGCGTACTTTCTATGCCAATATCTAAGTCGTTAACGAAGATATTGAACAGAGCCGGTCCCAAAACAGACCCCTGCGGAACCCCACTTGTTATGCCTTTCCAGCAGGATTAGGAACCATTAACAACAACTCTCTGAGTATGGTTATCCAGCCAGTTATGCACCCACCTTATAGTAGCTCCATCTAAATTGTATTTGCCTAGTTTATCGATAAGAATATCATGCGAGACCGTATCAAATGCCTTACTAAAGTCAAGGTATACCACATCCACAGCTTCTCCCTTATCCACAAGGCTCGTTATCCTATCAAAGAAAACTATGAGATTGGTTTGACATGATTTGTTCTTTACAAATCCATGCTGGCTATTCCCTGTCACCTTACCAACTTCCAAGTGTTTGCAGATGATTTCCTTAATTACTTGCTCCATTATCTTCCCTGGCACAGAAGTTAAACTAACTGGTCTGTAGTTTCTTGGGTTGTTTTTATTTCCCTTTTTATAGATGGGCACTATATTTGCCCTTTTCCAGTCTTCTGGAATCTCTCCCGTCTCCCATGATTTTCCAAAGATAATAGCTAGAGGCTCAGATACCTCCTCTATTAGCTCCTTGAGTATTCTAGGATGCATTTCATCAGGCCCTGGTGACTTGCAGGCATCCAACTTTTCTAAGTGATTTTTAACTTATTTTTTTTTTATTTTATCAGCTAAACCTACCCCCTTCCCATTAGCATTCATTAGGTTAGGCATTCCTTCAGACTTCTCGGTGAAGACCGAAACAAAGAAGTCATTAAGCATCTCTGCCATTTCCAAATTTCCTGTTACTGTTTCTCCCTCTTCAGTGAGCAATGGGCCTACCCTGTCTTTGGTCTTCCTCTTGCTTCTAATGTATTGATAAAAAGTCTTCTTGTTTCCCTTTATTCCCGTAGCTAGTTTGAGCTCATTTTGTGCCTTTGCCTTGCTAATCTTGCCCCAGCATTCCTGTGTTGTTTGCCTATATTCATCCTTTGTAATCTGTCCTAGTTTCCATTTTTTATATGACTCTTTTTTATTTTTTACATCATGCAAGATCTCGTGGTTAAGCCAGGGTGGTCTTTTGCCACATTTTCTATCTTTCCTAACCAGCAGAATAGCTTGCTTTTGGGCCCTTAATAGTGTCCCTTTGAAAAACTGCCAACTCTCCTCAGTTGTTTTTCCCCTCAGTCTTGATTCCTATGGGACCTTCCCTATCTCTGAGCTTACCAAAATCCGCTTTCCTGAAATCTGTTGTCTCTATTTTGCTGTACTCCCTTCTACCCTTCCTTAGAATTTCAAACTCTGATTTCATGATCACTTTCACCCAAGCTGCCTTCTACTTTCAAATTCTCAATGAGTTCCTCCCTATTTGTTAATGATGGTGAAGGTCAGATTCTCAAGATGGATTTTCACTCCAGACAAGCATCCTCTTTGACCCCATCTTCCAGCTGCTGGAATCCCACCCCACTTAATGCTCTAACATCCACCTCACCGCTTCAAAATTAACCTAGTGTGTAAGGACCAGAACACAGCTCTGCAGAGCCTGGGAGGGCTGATATTCCTACAATACCACCAAGAGGTCATACAGTAGCACAGCCAGGGAGCACTATGGAGAGTAGGTGTAACCCACACATCTCCTGGGTGTGGTGTTCTGTCTTCTCTAGTGGCACTGAGACAGAGAGAGAGAGAGATTAATGAGTCTGCTCTACAGCCTTAGCTAAAGGCCACATGGCTTTTAGCTCATGCAGTAGAGGCTCATGCACTAAGCTCCAGTAGGCCCCAGGTTCAATTCTGCCTGCTGACGACCGGCGTCTGTCGGTGTTACATAGGCACCGCAGGAAGTGCCACCTAAAAGACCCAGAATGACAGTACCTTGAGGCCCTCTGTGTGACTAAGCACCCTATTTAACCCCAGGGGTTGACCCAGGAAGTTGTCTGGGCAGTAATACAGATCTTGGGCTGCTGCAACGCCAAACGTTACTTGATATTCTGGTCTCTGACTCCAGTCTGACTTTGACCCTGATTCCTGCCTCTTGATTCTAACCTGGTACTGCCTCTGGCCTCTGATGCCAGCCTGACTCTGACCATTCCCTTCAGGTACCACTTCTGATCTCTGGTCTCTGACCCCAATCCTGACTCTTGCTTATGGAACTGGGCTCTTGCAATTCCTCCATCTCCTGCCCACTGACTACAGTCCCTGGAGGGCAGACCTCAGCCCTAACCACTAGATAAGACTGCCTGTGCCCTGGTCCCTTACACGCAGTTTCCAGGTGTCATCCACTAGAATACTGATCAGATTAGTATGAGTTAATGTAGAACTGAAATACAGCAGGATGGAAGACACTATATTTGCATACTGCACCTGTTAAGCAACACTATTTTTCAATATATGTAGTTTTGATTTTATTTAACTAGGATGTGAGGATAGAGAGGAGGGCACTTCTAAATGCCTGTCTGATGATTCCTGCACTTTTGCCTAATTTACTTTCCCTAACTCCTAACAGAGATTGGTTTGAGCCCTGAAGCATGATATTTCATATCGTATCTCAAACTCTAGTTTTTAGTATTTGCTATTGTAACTTTGTATATTCTTGTTCTCCATACAAAACCCAGTCCCGCTTTAAAGCTTGCTAAGTACTAGACATTCATAATAAAGAAAAAAATCCGCATTCAAGGACAGGCAGCTAACAGCTGTTCTCCCGGTTCTTGGAGACATTATCACATCACAAAGACTCCTTTAGGATCACCTCCTATAGAATGTCTACATCTCAACAGGCTAGCGGGTCCTCTTTTCCTCATTCTGCTTTCTCTGTCTCTTGTTTCTTTGTCTTTCTGTTTCAATCTTTTCTTCTCCTTCATTTGTCTATTCTTCCTCCTTTTGTTAACAAGCTCCAATATTGCTGTGATGCTGGCAGATCAGGTGCCAGCTCATGCCAAAGCCCCGGGTTAATTCACTTGTGTATTAGTATAGATCAAAATAATTGTTAAATATATAAGATTATTTGGTGTTTAACCTTCATGAAAATTAATGGGATGTTAAGGGAAAACAATGCATGTATCTGTATCCTGTTCTAATGTAATAGCAAATATTTACATTGTAAATACCTCTGTACTAAATAACCCATCAAACCTAGAAGAAACCTTGTGGGATGCAAATAAAGAACTTTAACAGAAAAGTGCTAATTTGAAGCAAGTGGTCATTGTGTGTGATGATCGGAGGTCAAAAATTCTAAATGCATTCCTGTCATAACTATAAAGGAGCTCTCCTGTGTACAGTACTATAAAATCCCTCCTGGCCAGAGACTCCAAAATCCTTTTACCTGTAAAGGGTTAAGAAGCTCAGGTAACCTGGCTGACATCTGACCTAAAGGACCAATAAGGGGACAAGATACTTTCAAATCTTGGTGGGGGGAAGGCTTTTGTTTGTGCTCTTTGTTTGGGAAGTTGTTCGCTCTTGGGACTAATAGGGACCAGACATCAATCCAGGCTCTCCAAAACTTTCTGAACAAGTCTCTCATATTTCAAACTTGTAAGTAAACAGCCAGGCAAGGCGTGTTAGTTTCTCTTTGTTTTCTCAACTTGTAAAGGTACCTTTTGCTAGAGTGTTTATCTCTATTTGCTGTACTTTGAACCTAAGGCTAGAGGGGGGTCCTTTGAGCTCTTTAAGTTTGATTGCCCTGTAAAGTTATTTTCCATCCTGATTTTACAGAGATGATTTTTACCTTTTTCTTTAATTAAAAACCTTCTTTTTAAGAACCTGATTTATTTTTCCTTGTTTTTAGATCCAAGGGGGTTGGATCTTGATCCACCAGGAGTTGGTGGGAGGAAGGAGGGGGGATGGTTAATTTCTCCTTGTTTTAAGATCCAAGGGGTTTGGATCTGTATTCACCAGGGAATTGGTGAAGAGTCTCTCAAGGCTACCCAGGGAAGGGAATTAGCTTTGGGAGTGGTGGCAGCGGACCAGATCTAAGCTGGTAGTTAAGCTTAGAAGTTTTCATGCAGGCCCCCACATTTGTACCCTAAAGTTCAAAGTGGGGAAGCAGCCTTGGGTAGTGACCCTGCACAGCAGAGATCAGATCTAGTGGAAATGGCAGCTCAGGTTTTATGTGCTTATTTAGCAATAACCAACAACATTACATCAACGTTTTCTTCCTGTCTTTTAAATTTCTTTTTCAAAGGCTATCTTAAATTTCCCTGAGAATTGATTTGCCACCATCTTGACATTGTGTCACTAGAAATAAACATACAGCTGAGCCTTTCTGGTACATCTGGAAACTAATAAGCCCTTTGGCGCTAATAATCCTCCACAAAATACTTAAGGATTCAGGCACAGCTACTATTTTCATTGTACCATCTGACTCAGCCCTGAGTCACAATTTACAGAATCACAGAAAAAGTTAGAACTAGAAATGACCTAAAAGATCCTCTAGCCCATGTCCCTGCTGATTCAGGACTGTTGTTCCCTTACAATATATTCTCCATTGCTCTCACTCACCACTCTGATTGTAAGTGACTGGCTCAAATAGGGCCTCTACCAGCTGCTGCTTGGGAGACTATTCCAGAGTCAGCTAAACCTCTTGCTTAGGATTTTTCTTCCTATTCAAAATATACCTTTAATCTGTTTTATCCTCCTTTATATCCCTCCGAGCATTCTAACCCTGTCTCATCCTCCCAGATGTGAACACCCTACAAATACTTGCAGGCTCTCTTACGCCCTTATCCAAATCCCATTGAATCCAATGGAAAGATATCCATTGACTTCAATGGGCTTCAGATCAGACCCCGAGTCCCTGTTTAGCCAAGCTATCAGTATGGATTTTGAGTTCTCTTCATCTACACTCATGAGTCCTTCCTTCTAGCCCCTGAATCATTTTTGTTCTTCTCTGAACTCCCTCTGATTTGTAGGTGTCCTTCCGGTAGTGAGGGGCTCAGAACTTAGTGCAGTATTCCAGGGGAGGTCTCATCAGTGTCATAGGAAACTTGATATGGTTGGTGTCATTATATCTCTGTCTACATAGCCTAACACCACATGGGGCCAGATTTGTAAAAGGTATTTAGGTGTCTGAAGACAGAGAGAGTAGGATTTTCAAAAGCACCTGGACGCCTAACTCCCACTGATTTATAGGAGCTGGACATCCTGAGCACTATTGAAAATCCGATTAGGTGCCTAAATACCTTTAAAAAGATGTCCGATGGGGAATAGGCACCACCATATTACACTTCCAACTCATACATAGTTTATTACATTATGTACTGTGACCACTACATCTCATGCTGTGTTACTCCTGCCAAGTACATATAGGGAGGAAATATATGTAGTTTGTATTATTTTTCCCCAAGATGTTTTATTGTGGGTGTTCCACTCTCATTTGGTTACCACTAATCTCTCCATGTTTATTTGTATTATTGCTCTGTCATCTCTGCCGGTCTTCACAGCACCTCCTATGTTAGTATTGTCATAACTATAAAGGGAAGGGTAATAGCTGTCCTGTGTACAGTACTATAAATCCCTCCTGGCCAGAGACTCCAAAATCCTTTTTCCTGTAAAGGGTTAAGAAGCTCAGGTAACCTGGCTGGCATCTGACCTAAAGGACCAATAAGGGGACAAGATACTTTCAAATCTTGGGGGGAAGGCTGTTGTTTGTGTTCTTTGTTTGGGAGTGTGTTCGTTCTCGGGACTGAGAGGGACCAGACATCAATCCAGGTTCTCCACATCTTTCTAAACAAGTCTCTCCTATTTCAAACTTGTAAGTAAATAGCCAGGCAAGGCGTGTTAGTTTTCCTTTGTTTTCTCAACTTGTAAATGTACCTTTTACCAGAGTGTTTATCTTTGTTTGCTGTACTTTGAACCTGAGACTAGAGGGGAGTCCTCTGAGCTCTTTAAGTTTGATTACCCTGTAAGGTTAATTTCCATACTGATTTTATAGAGATGATTTTTACCTTTTTCTTTAATTAAAAACCTTCTTTTTAAGAACCTGATTGATTTTTCCTTGTTTTAAGATCCAAGGGGTTTGGATCTTGATTCACCAGGAGTTGGTGGGAGGAAGGAGGGGAATGGTTAATTTCTCCTTGTTTTAGATCCAAGGGGTTTGGATCTTGATTCACCAGGAGTTGGTGGGAGGAAGGAGGGGGAATGGTTAATTTCTCCTTGTTTTAGATCCAAGGGGTTTGGATCTTGATTCACCAGGAGTTGGTGGGAGGAAGGAGGGGGAATGGTTAATTTCTCCTTGTTTTAAGATCCAAGGGGTTTGGATTTGTTTTCACCAGGGATTTGGTGAAGGTTTTTCAAGGCTTCCCAGGAAGGGAATCTAATTGAAATGGTGGCAGCGGAACCAGAGCTAAGCTGGTAGTTAAGCTTAGAAGTTTTCATGCAGGCCCCTACATTTGTACCCTAAAGTTCAAAGTGGGGATCCAGCCTTGACAAGTATAATTTGCAAATCTAACTAATGTGCTGTTCAATGAAACAGGATCTAACATTTGCTATAGCACCCACCACCCTAAAGATAAGGTAGCGGTATACTTAATTTTCTGTATATCATAAAACACTGGTGATACCCAGTCAGCTGACATAACTGATCAAATGCTCAGTTCTTCCATTTCATTGTTACCTGCATGAGCCACACCACCAAGTATGGAGCACATTAATGCTCCTCTAGCTGTGCCTGATGAACAAACCTTGTGTTTTTCCCTCCCTCCTCACTTTTCCATTCATGAGTGTTCAGATGGAACTGAGAGAAGCCAGGCTGGATAGATTAGCTCTCTGGTTCTTTTTTAACCCTCAGATTTTTTTCGCAGTCCCTCATTAACCATATTGGTCACTTCTTGTGTGATGGGTTCCCCCCGGTGCGACTTAGAACTGGGTTACCACTGAGTGCGCCTGATCCACCAGCCTGGGTTCTCTTTCAAACTGTACTGCTGAGGCAAGCCTGCCAAGCCCTTTCCCAGGCTCCAGGCCGTATTTTACCTGCACTCATACAGGTAGGGACACACCCAGCTGTAGCTATACACACAGATGCTGAGATCAGCTCTGCATGGGAAGGCTCAGCTAGGGAACTGCCCAGTACTCAAGTGCACACCCCCCTCTGGAGGGTAAACCCCAAATTATACTATCTTGCGCTGCACGGTGAATTGTACAGCGTAAGCTCATGAAATTCACCCCCGCCCTCAATGTGTAGGAATATATGCAACAGCTTTTTGCCCCCCAGTTATGAATTCCACACACTGGGTTTTAGACAAAACAAAAGCAAGTTTATTGGCTACAAAGGATAGATTTTAAGTAATTATACGGGCTAACAAACAGATCAAAGCAGATTACCTATTAAATGAAACAAACATGCAATCTAAGCTTAGTATACTAAAGAAACTGGTTATAAGTAGCAAACTCTCACCCTAAGTGTTGTTTTAGGCAGATTGCAGAGATTCTTGAAGGCAAGCCGCACTTGCTTGTAGTTTAAAATTCCAGATATTCTTTTCACAGGCTAGAAAACCTTCGTGCCTGGGCTCAGCCCTTCTCTCCTTGTCCAGTCTTTTTTTCTAAGTTGTTTCCAGCAGTCCTCTTTCTTGGGCGGGGAGTCAATGAAGAGCAAACCTCAATGATGTCACTCCCCTGCCTTAAATAGTCTTTGCATATGGCGGGAATCCTTTGTCTCCCAGTGTGGTTCCCACCCCCTGGTTAGTGGGAAAATATTAGTATTACCATGGAGTCCAGACCAAGTGACTTGGTCACATGACCCTCACAGCCATAACTCAGAGGCTGTTTGAAGCATCCCCAGGAAGGCTTCCCAGTGGGAGATTAGCATCTTCAAAGACCCTTTTTTTTCCCTAACGCCCTTCCCAACCAGCCATCCAGGCTGATTGCATTCTGTCTAGTGGGCGTTCCCCAGGTGTAAACACATTTGTAATAGATGCATAAACAATATTCCTAACTTCCGATACAGAAATGATACATGCATACAAATAAGATAATCATATTCAGTAAATCATAGCCTTTCCAATGATATCTCACGTGACCCATCTTGCATAAAATACATCTGTGTTATGCTAGAATCATACCATAACATATCTCTATGAAGAATATGGGGCAAAGTGTCACACCTTGTTCCTAATTGTAAATGGGTACACCTTGCCCCCCTCTAGGTTCAGCCCCTTGGCCCCTCTCCTCCGTGAATCAGGGACACTTGAGTCTGGTGCAACACTCGTGTTCTTTATTTGTGATCAGTTCCCCACCACCAGTTTCCAACTATTTACAGGCGTTACCACTGCTTTGCCTACCACAGGCCTGGCCAGCAACATGCTAGGCAGCTGCAGCTGACCTCCCACTCTTAGGCTAGGTCTACACTACGGGGGCGGAGGGGTCAACCTAAGATACGCAACTTCAGCTACGCGAATAGTGTAGCTGAAGTTGCTTATTTTTGGTCGACTTACCTGGCTGTGAGGACGGCGGCGAGTCGACTGCTGCCACTCCCCCGTCGACTCCGCTTCCGCCTCTCGCTGCAGTGGAGTTCCGGAGTCGACGGCAGAGCAATCCGGGGTCGATTTTATCCCATCTACACTAGACGTGATAAATCGATCTCCGATAGATCGATCGCTACCTGCCGATCCGGCGGGTAGTGAAGACATGCCCTTAGTCTCCACCTCCACTTTCTCTCACTTTCTTCCAGCCTTATAGCTCCTGCTAATGAGGCTGTCAGGTGTGGTCAGTTACCAGGCAAAGATAGGACAGTTTACCCAGCCCCAATCCATTCTCCCTGATTAGGACTGCGGTGGCAGGAGCTGATTAAGGGCTTCTCCAACAGCACCCCACCACACTAATGTTTTCCTTTTTCAGAATCCTTTCCCACAAAAATAGTCATTTTGGTAAAAAAAAAAAATGTTGAAAGGAAAGTTTCTATGAGAAAAACAAATAGCAGAACTGGTTGGAATTATTTGTATTGTGGTAGGGACTAGGAGCCTCTGTCATGGACCAGCTAGGCACTGTATGATCACAGAACAAAAAAAGATATTCCCTGCCCCACAGCGCTTACTAAGTATAAGGCGAGAGACCCCAGACGCATACAGACAAATGGGTGAGCACAAAGAAACAATGAGACAATATTGGTCAGCACGATAAGCCGTAGTCTCAGCACACCAGCAGCCTAACCATTGTCAAGTTGCTTTTTTTTACATTGTCAACTTTTTAGTGTTATTAAATGTATTTAAGTATAATTGCCATAAGTTTGCCAGGTGTTTGTGGGTATAATTACTAAACATGGTGGCAGTAGGATGGGCTTTTTTGTCGTATGATAATATAAAGATGTCATGAAGTTGTATGTTAAGTGCCTAAACCCAATGTTTAACATCTTTAATCAAATTGTTTGTCTTACCACCCACTTGCCACTTTCTAAAGTGTGGAGAAAGTATGAAAACGCCTCTGAATGTTATTGCACTGGGACTGACAAGGCAAACATAATGGTGAAGCCTGACATACTGAAATAGCAATAACACACTAGAGTATATCCTGTTGTAATATATATACTTTGCTCTTTAATTCCTCCCTTGGGCAGTCTCAGGATGGAAGTGTTTTTCTCAGAGGAAGTATTCTCCCTACTGATTTTGTGAAGACGCAGCAATTTCCCTACATGGGATAGTCCTATACAGTAGTTCGGGATCCCTTTGTTAGATATCTCACTGTACCATTAAACACTAGCGCTCTCTATGGCTTCCCACTGGTAGTTTGTAAAATGGAGAAGAAGGAGCTATATAGAAGTCCATGCTTAGAGTTATGTTAAGAGGAATATTAATGGCTGAATTCTGCTCTCAGTTACATGGGTGCAGCTTCATGTGGGGCTTTCCCGTGATAGCCGACTTTGGTCCTAATGGTGCACAGTTCAGCATTCTAAGGCTAGGTCTACACTAAGGGATGGGGGTGGGGTCGTCGACCTAAGATAAGCAACTTCAGCTACGCGAATAGCGTAGCTGAAGTTGCGTATTTTAGGTCGACTTACCTGGCTGTGAGGACGGCGGCAAGTCAACCGCTGCCGCTCCCCCGTCGACTCCACTTCCACTTCTCGCTGCGGTGGAGTTCTGGAGTCGATGGCAGAGCGATCGGGGATCAATTTTATCACGTCTACACTAGATGCAATAAATCGATCCCCAATAGATTGATCGCTACCCGCCGATCCGGCGGTTAGTGAAGATGTGCCCTTAGATATAATTCTGTCCCGCCCCCTTGTTTGATCTTTAATTACATGATCAGATGCGATTTATCAAACGAAACAGTATAAATGTCATATAATTTTGCTATCAACACAGCTGGCATATATAGCATCTTGCAGTGCTGTGTAGCACTCTGTGTTTACCATGAAATTGTTATCTGAAAAATACACAGTGAATCTTACTTACTCAACATGCTGCATATTAAATTAATAATGTGGAGTAAGAGTTAAAATTGGCTGGCGTATTTGGAACTCTTAAGTTCGTAGCTAAGTTAACTTCAGAGTTATCTTCCCAAACCCTCAGAACTGCACCTAAGAAAATGTTCAGTGTGAGAGTGTGCATAGTTAATTCACTTACCTTTGGGGTGCAGTCTACCACCACCACCGCTACCACAGCAGCAGTATTTCCTTCACTGGGGAACGCTGTGCTCTTATTCATGTTGCAGAGGCTAGAATACATCAGATGTGAATCTAGTCTAATACTGGTTACTGAAATTGCAATTTGTTGATACCTTTTCATCTTTACAGGTGTAATGCAATGCTAAACTGTATTATACTGTTCAGCCGTTGGGGTGGTGCTGTGTGTAACATACCTTCTCTGAGCATACAAAAGGTACACCTGACAGTGTATGAAAGGATTATAATGACCACATCTGGTGTATCTCGCTGGGAAGGAAGCTCTGTAGCTAGTCCATATCTGATACAAGAGCCTAACCAGCTAGTAGCAGCCCTGCAACCTACAATGTAGAAGCGGCACATGACAACAGGCATTTTGGTGAAAAACAAATTCCATATAAATCTTTGCATTTACCTATCTGAAATGAAAAAGGGTGTGCGGGCCTGGTTGTATGACACAGGCGCTGTAGAATCCAACATTACCAGGCATAGGTGCTGATTTTTAGTTTTCCCCAGGGGTGCTCCATCCCACTCTGCCCCTTCCCCCGAGGCCCTGCCCTCACTCCGCCTCTTCCTGCTCCCACTCTGTCCCCTCCCTCAAGGCCCCGCCCTCACTCCACTTCTTGCTGCCCCCGCTCCAACCCATCCCCTGAGGCCTCCACCTGCCCACTGCTCGGCTGCTCTCTGCCCTCCCCCAAGTGCCTCCCCAGCTGCCAAACAGCTTATTGGTGGCCCCGCCAAATAGCTGCAGCTGGTGGGTGCTGAGCACCCACTATTTTTTTTTGTGGGTGCTTGAACAACGGAGCACCTATGGAGTCAGCACCTATGTTACCAGGGACCTTCATCTGTCCAAAATGAGAAACTAAAAATTGGAGTGGGAAAAATGTTCATTATTATAAGTAGGATTCATTATTGCCATGATTCTCTGAATAAGGTTGTACGGTAGGAGGAACAAATTCTCTGCTGGTATAAATGGGTGCAGCTCCATTAACAACAGTGTAAGTCACCCATTTACACCAGCAAGGAATTTGGCCCTAAGCGGACCACAGCAAGTATTTTTAAAACATGCCACTGGGGAAGGCTTGCAAACGTCTGAACAGTATTTCCAAAGGGTCATTTCTTTGTAAATTAATTTGCTTGGAATTTTCCATATCTAAAACTTTCAGCCACTAAACTGGTTGCATGTTGAATATAATAGCTTTTTTCTTTCCAAAACTTGGCATTCTGCAAGTTAATAATGTCTGCAGATTCTGGGTGTTTATGGAGCATTTCCATTAGGGTGCTTGTTTACTCTGGACTCGATCCAGGACACCAGGCTGGTCCTAGATGGCTGTTGCTGACAAGAGAACAATGTATGACTGATCATGTGAGATTATTCAGATCACAAAGTACCTACACAATTTATTTGTGCACTGGGACTGCTTAGAAGCACATTAATATATCCTCAAGAGTCAAACATCTTGCTTTTTTGACTGGGAAGAATATAAAGAGCTACCAAGGGGCCTAGCAGAAACATGAGGCTGTGAGGCGGTACGTGACTTCCCCAGAAACTTCATAAGGTTACGGTCAGTGACTTCCTTTCTCGACATGTTTGTGTGGCAAAGATTTAATTTGCAGCACTTGGTGTTCCCCACATAGTTCTATGAGCACCTTTGAACTTCAAAGTCACTCATTTCTGACCAAAAACTAAGAGGAAAATGTGGCATTGGATCCAAGCAGCAGGAAATATACAACTGACTTAATTTACATGGCTAATTATGGGTCAGATTCTGTCATCCTTAGCCACCCTTAGCTGTGAGTTCTTCCTTACAACCCAGAGAAGACCTCTGAAATCCATGGGCAGATTCAAGGTACTATTCATGGGGCAGAATCTGGCCCTGTTCATTTGCAAAGCAGCCTCACATTGAACTCACACGCACTCATAGTGCCTTCCATCTGAGCTCTGAAAGCACTTTACAAACATCATGGGAGGGGTTTTCAAAAGCCCCTAAGGGAATTCCAGTGCTGTCAGCAGGAATAGAGCATCTGACTCCTCTAAGCACTTTTGAAAGTTCCCCCTTAAATATCTGAGTTTGATAGCATCCCACTGAGGCAGGAAATATCATTATCCCTGTTTTGAAGATGGGAAAACTGAGGCACAGATAAAATCCCAAACTGACACAGGAATTCCATGGCAGAGGTGGGAGCAGAACCCAGCTCTCCTGATCCTCAACCATGCTGTGCTGGGATCTACAGGCCAAGTGCTGAATCAGGGCTGAGAATAGAGCACTACTGATCTCGATAGCCCCAGCTTTCAACAGGTGCAGAGCATGTTCCCAGGGGAGGAACAGTTTAGAAGGACACTGGTAGCCATGGGAAGCAGTTGTATGCTGCACCAGGAAGCAAGGCTGATATTGACTGTTATCAGGCATGGCCATAGCTTTGTGAAGCTTGCTCTAACAGCAGGGATTTGGATTCCTGTTCCCCTGCCCTCCTTTGGGATCTGAAAGCCCTACAAGAGATTGATTGAACAGGACCCCAAGAGAGCGATGAGTCATTCTAAACAGTGACCACACCCCAAACTGAGGAGCTCCAGACTGGTAGGAAGTGACTCTGGGGAAAACATGATTTGGGATAGCTCAATAACTGGGCCAGACCCTTTGATTAAACCCTTAGGGTCCTGGTGGAGTGGGTGGGCCTGGTTGCCCCTATCTTGCTCCCACCCTGCTTCTCTCTAGTGACAGAACTTTGGGGGGAGCCATGGGAGCATGCAGGAGTGATTGAGGCCACAGCAGGGCCCCTCTCTGGAATGGGTAGGCTGGTAGAAATTGTAAAGCCATGACCTGACTACTAGGACAGCTGGTCATTGGACCATCCTGCTACACACACCTAATCCTTCCTTCCCCAGGGAGGCTGCACAAGTGCCTTTGAAACATTTTTATTATGAATCATATTTCTCAGTTTATTTGTTGCTGGTTGAAACTTCAGAAGAAAGTTTTGTTCCAATTGATTTGGTCGACTTAAGTTTTAAGCTAAGTCCTCTGGGTTCAGATGCTGTTTTGTGCTCCCTTTACCCTAAACCAGGTTTGTGTAGAATATGTGAGTTTGCGTAAACAATGAGGAGTCCTTGTGGCACCTTAAAGACTAACAAATTTATTTGGGCATAAGCTTTTGTGGGCTAGAACCCACTTCATCGGATGCATGGAGTGGAAAATACAGGAGCAGGTATAAATACATGATGGGACTGCTATGGGTACCCGCATGGCCCCTCAGTATGCCAACATTTTTATGACTTAGAACAACACCTCCTCAGCTCTCGTCCCCTTAAGCCCCTATTTTACTTGCACTACATTGATGACATCGTCATCATCTGGACCCATGGGAAGGAGGCCCTTGAGGAATTCCACCAAGATTTCAACAATTTCCATGCCACCATCAACCTCAGCCTGGACCAGTCCACACAAGAGGTTTACTTCCTAGACACTACAGTGCAAATAAGTGATGGTCACATAAACACCACCCTATACCGGAAACCTACTGACCGCTTGTGACGTTGTGCAGTCTATATGGTTTTATAAAAACTTGATAATAAATCAATATAATGTAACTGAGATAGTTTTAGAGAAAATACGGTAATAAGTGAATGTAACGTAACTGGGATATGCTTCATGCAAAAGGTCTCTTGTAAGGCATCATTACAAAGCTTATAATCTACTGAGTATGATCATCTGATTTGTATAAATGTGCCACTCTTGTATCTAAAACTAGAAATATAAAATGTAACTCTGAGGGCCTATTGTAATTGTGTAAAGTGTGGACCATTAATGATGGTTTGGAATCTTGATGACTCCCATTGTCTGCAGATGGCTGTATTTACCTGTGAGTCTTCCTGTATATGTTTCAGCGTAGCAGCCGTGTTAGTCTGTATCCTCAAAAAGAACAGGAGTACTTGTGGCACCTTAGAGACTAACAAATTTATTAGAGCATAAGCTTTCGTGGGCTACAACCCACTTCTTCGGATGCATATAGAGTCATATATACTCTACCTGTATATGTGTGTGCTGGCAAGTGAATAATGAAGTCTTGCAGTGACATGTGATCATGTCACCTGAACTGGAATCCATCTTTAACCTGGTGCTTTTCCAGTGAGGGGGGTGGAAACCCAGAGGGACAAAGGGTTCCCGCCTTATGCAAAAGATATATAAAGGGGGGAAGAGAACAGAGAGGGAGAGGAGCCATCATGAAGAATCCCCTAGCTACCACCTGAGCTGCAACAAGAGCTGTACCAGGGGAAAGAATTGGGCCCAGGCCTGGAAGGTGTCCAGTCTGAGAAAAAACTTACTGAAGCATCTCTGAGGGTGAGATTATCTGTATTCAGTTTGATTAGGCATAGATTTGCGCATTTTATTTTATTTTGCTTGGTGACTTACTTTGTTCTGTCTGTTACTACTTTGAACCACTTAAATCCTACTATCTGTATTTAATAAAATCACTTTCTATTTAGTAATTCACTCAGAGTATGTATTAATACCTGGGGGAGCAAACAACTGTGCATATCTCTCTCAGTGTTATAGAGGGCGAACAATTTATGAGTTTGCCCTGCATAAGCTTTATACAGGGTAAAACGGATTTATTTGGGTTTAGACCCCATTGGGAGTTGAGCATCTGAGTGCTAAAGACAAGCGCACTTCTGTAAGCTGTTTTCAGGTAACTTGCAGCTTTGGGACAGGAGATTCAGACCCTGAATCTGTGTCTGGAGCCAGACGGGAGTGTCTGGCTCAGCAAGACAGGGTGCTGGAGTCCTGAGCTGGCAGGGAAAACAGAAGCAGGGGTAGTCTTTGCACATCTGGTGGCAGCTCCCAAGGGGGTTTCTGTGATCCAACCCGTCACACTGCTATACTTACCTACATGCCTCCAGCTTTCATCCAGACCACATCACATGATCCATTGTCTACAGCCAAGCTCGAAGATACATCTGCATTTGCTCTGATTCCTCAGACAGAGACAAACACCTACAGGATCTCTACCAAACATTCTTAAAACTACAGTACCCACCTGGTGAAGTGAAGAAACAGATTGACAGAACCAGAAGAGTACCCAGAAGTTACCTACTACAAGACAGGCCCAACAAAGAAAGTAACAGAACGCCACCGCTGTCACCAACAGCCCCCAACTAAAACTTCTCTAACGCATCATCAAGGATCTACAACTTATCCTGAAGGACGATCCCTCACTCTCACAGACCTTGGGAGACAGGCCAGTCCTCGTTTACAGACAGCCCCCCAACCTGAAGCAAATACTCACCAACAACTACACACCACACAACAAAAACACCTTCTTTTCAACTGTCTGTAATGGACAACTCTCATTACCACTTCAAATGTTATCCTGTTGTTAATTGATTTATCTCGTTAGACTGACCTCACACTTAGTAAGGCAACCCCCATCCTTTCATGTATTTATACCTGCTCCTGTATTTTCCACTCCATGCATCTGATGAAGTGGGTTCTAGCCCACGAAAGCTTATGCCCAAATAAATTTGTTAGTCTCTAAGGTACCACAAGGCTCCAACATGGCAGTGGGGAGCACAGGTCACTGGCTGTATGAGGGTGGGAGATCACCCTGCAGCCTCCCCACCTTCCCACCCCTGGGATGCAGATTCAGTGGTGAGGCTGCACCTAACCCTGAAACAGCACAAGGCCTGGGCCTGCCCCAGAAACACTTTGGGGCCCTGACCCTCTGTGCCAGGCATACCAGGTGTGGGGCAGGCAGGATCCAAGTGTGGAAGGGCTCAGTGTGGGGGGATCCAGGGGTGGGGTGAGAGGATTCTGTGTGGGACAGTCTGGGTGCAGGCAGCTCAATGAGGGGTCTAGGTGTGTGTGTGTGTGTGGGGGGGGGATTTGGATGCACAGAGGCTCATTGAGGGGGTTCCAGATGCAGGGGTCAGGGGACTCTGCCAGGTGAAGCCTTACCCGAGCCCTTCTCACTGGGCTGCTTCTCTGCCCTGTTGGGCTCTAGCTCTTGCTAGAAATCAAGTATAAAGCTTAGCAAATAGAATATTCATGAACAAACTTACTTTCCAACTGAACTATTTAAAATTTATTAATTCAAAAACATTAATAAGTATTTTGTAAACCATGTTACAAATGTGTAAAACTGCATCTAAAATTTTAAGTTAAATTCACGATGCTGTCCACATGCTGTATGGACTATCGGATGAGTGACCACTTTACTGCCTCTTACTGGAAATGTAGTTAGTTCTAATAACATGCAGTTGATTTGATCTGCACTTGAGTGTTTGATAGGATATAGGTAACTATGTAACTTTTCACACCGGTCTGGCAATTGGCAATTTTAGCCAGCAAATAACTTCAGAAATTTCAGGGCTGGGTACTTCTTAAACAACAGTGTTAAACTATGCATTGGGTTTGTGCTGAGGACAAGGATTATTCTGTGATCCAATCTACAAATTGAGCACAAGCCTTCAAACGTGAAAGGCTACTATAATTATACACTGTACCATACATTTCTCAATTAACTAAACTTGATGCTTATTGTTTTGCAATTGTGTTTCATATCAAATGCATCAACGGTCCTAGATTGACACAGTATGCCACTTATTAATCCAAATTCACTGTGGTGCAGGTTTGGAGGATTTAAAAGTTGTCAATGTTACCATTTTACCGGCTCCCTAAATGCTTTTCAAGTACCTCACTAAAGAGGTGAGCTCTAGTGGAATAGATGGTATAAATATTAATTTGAAGTATTACTTTTATTTATAAATAAAAGTATTTTATATGCTACTTATTATCAGCTTCAACACAGTCATGTGGGCAGGAGATCTGAAATGCCAAAAAGGCAATGCATCCTTTTCCTGAGGCTCGGATTGCAATACCTATAGTACTCTGCATCTCCGGAAAGGATTTTATTTGACGAGCTCTGGAGGGAGCTACATCCAGTTCATGGCAGTAGAGAATGGGTGACCTGAATAACAATTGTGTTGAATAAGATAAGCATTGGGCCTATTTGGTGACGCTAAAGTTTGTGGACACAATATTAATTGGAAAATATCTAACTGCAGAAGTTCAGAGTGTGCTTGTTAAAATGGGTTACAAGAGATTTCTGAGTCTCACAAGAACAGTCCAGCCAGTCAGTGGTTGGATTTAGACTCTGTTGTGCAACCACAATTTTGTAGCTATTCTTCATTCATTTTGGGTGCTGGATACAAGCAGTTTGTTGCTCCTCATTCAGTGCTTCTTAGGGGAGACTAAGAAAACAAAGAAATCTATAAAAAAAAAAAAATCACAAAGTTGCCCTTAATAAATGATGGTATATAGCTTGGTGTTTGGCACAGAAATGGGTGGAAGGATGGCCAAGCGATTAAGGCAGTAGGACTAGACGTGGGTTCAATTCCCTGCTCCAGTACAGACTTCCTGTGTGACCACAGGCAAGTCACGTAGTCTCTCTGTATCTGTTCCCCTCTGCAAACTGGGGATAATAATAATCCAGAGGGGAGTTGATGATGAATGCATTAGATGTTTGTGAAGCACTCAGATATGGTGGTAATGGGGGCCAAATAAGTTTGATAGATAGAAGTGCAAGTAGGGTGGTACTCTCCAATACACAGTACCGGCAAGAGATTTTTAGTGAGTACGGGGTAACGGAAAGACCCTGGGGGGTGGGGGAGGGAGGTTGCGCTCTGTTCCTTAAAGGAGCAGAACACAGCTAGGGAGGGCATTCATTCTTTATATGGCTTTAACAAGACAATGCATATGCTAACATATGGCTTTGTTTAAGTTTGTTAGCATATATATTGTGCTGTTAAATTGGTCAGGAGTCCTCAGAGGGGAGGGTTGGGAGGGTGGGGATGGGACGGAAGGTGTTTAAACAGTATTTTTGATTCTGTTTCTCCCCATTGCTCTGATTTATCCATGACATCTATACTGCATCACATCAAGTCCAAATCATTAGAGGAGTGCCTCTGCTTGCACTGACCAGAGCATGTTTGGATTCTGATGTCAGCCCAGTTCTGCAGCCTGACAGGAATCAGGTGTTGTCCCCAGTGTACATAGAATTCTTCTTTGCAGCCAAACTAGTCTAACGTGCATTTTGCTAACTGGAACTGGAGCCGCAAAACAAAGAAAACCAATTCCTCATTTTCCAGCTTTGTGTGAGAACTATAAGGGAAGATTATAATGCTGGACACTGACAACCTTAAACCAGCTGCCTCAGGAATCTGCCAAGAACTTTGCTGAAAATATGTTCCTCATCTTAACAATGGAGCTAAGATTTATCACATATCTTCCCACCTTTATTCGAATGACACTCCTTCTGATCTGACAGCTCAGGCATTGTCAGTTTCATCTAGAACAATTTACAAACTTGGAACCCAATTCTGTAAACTCTTAATCATTTGATCAATCCCAATAAAGACAATGGGACTATTTGCATGTCTATGGACCACTTTTGTGGTAAGAGTTTCAGGAGTCTGTTCTGTTCCTATAAAGGAAGTTGAATCTCCCATTGAAATGCAATGTTTGGGTACAATACCATAATGCAGTTTAGGATACAGTTTGTCTTTTAATAAGTCACATATATGCTGAAATGGCTCCTCACCCAGCTCCCATATTCCATATAAACAGACTGAAATACTACATATTTTGGGTGAAAGTGAGTTGTTAAGCATGTTGATGTTTGCATATACAAACACCCATTTCATCACTGTATTGGAAAATATAGCTGAACTTAAACTTTCTTCAAATTCCATAGAAAATTAACAGCCCCAATTGTTTTCTGTGTTAATCAGTGTGAACCTGAAAAAATTATGTGTCTTCTAAGAGAAAAGAATCAGTCCACACTTACTGGGGGAAAAAAATTCCTTCCAACTGGTGTTCAGAAGAGTACTACAAGACACATGCATAATGTCATGAGCAGAGGGCGGAGAGGATACCTTCCCACATTATGACCAGCAAAAATAATAATAATAATAATAATTAATAAAATCTCAAAGAGGCAGAGATTTACAGATTTGCAAACCTAAAAACCTGTGTTATGCTTTAAACTACCTCAGCACATACTAGGTTTATGAACATTAAAAAGTTAACTACAAAGGAACACTGAAGCCCATTAATGAATGTGTGCCAGCCAGTGTGCCCTCACTGACTTAAGGTACAGTCACACCCGAACAGCTAAAAATTAATCTTGCCCTTTTAAGCTAAATGGAGTCATGTCACTGGCTCCATCTCTGTTGTTACATAACAGATAACAAAACTCAGTGGGTCTCAGGTACGTGGTGTGATTTTTTTTTTTTTTTTCAGAATCTCTTTTGGGAATAGGCATGTAGGTGAAATAGCTGGTACTTATGATTATGCTATTTCTATTCATGTATATTTATCTTGGTATCTGAAGTTATGAATATTAGCTATGTTTACTACATGTTTGCTCCTGTGGTAATGCCCACAAGGTATTTAGCCAGCATATGAAGGGACAAGTCAAGTTGAATGGCCCATTAAGGAACACTTAGCTCACAATGGACCCTGGAAAACACCTGTCTACACTTAATAGACTTTTTGTGAATGTTCTAACTAGAATATGGGTGAGGGTGATGGACATGCAACTTGCCCATGTGACTCCAAACACCATCTTTCACAGTAAGAACAGATTTCCCTTTACTTGGCAGAAGCTAAAAGCCCTGGCCTGGAAACATATCCATTTTGCCTCTTTCCTGCTCCAGCCTCTGGACAATAAACATATACTAATGGCAGCATTTTAACCAAGGGACTGAGGACTTTAAGGTAATCTAGAGTCTTCATGTTTCTTTGATCCTTTGCAGATGGACTTATAAGTTGGATATGGTACAGAAACTGTTCTAACCTCATTGATTGCTGATTTCCTCCCTTGCAATGGACAAAGATCAGATGTCTGCTGACTTTCTCACATGAGTCAGCAGCCTTTGGTACCTGTGGTATAAGCAACATAGCCCTTGCTTGAGTGGTTTTGTTCTTTCCTCTCCAAATGTCAAAGCCTGTTCCTATTGAACTCAATAGCAAAACTCCTTTTGATTTCAATGGGAACAGGATTTGGCCCCAAGAGATCAGAGAATGTGATTTTGATGAATTGCTTGTCTGTCCAGAGACCGTTCTCATGCGTGTTCTGCCAGGCTGATTTTGATTGCCCTGCCTGTATGTCATGCTGAGGAAAATAATAAAACAATTTGGGCTGTAGTTCTATCAAAACGTACATGGTGCGCACACACAGTTCTATGCCTCTTTTCCATCAAACCCAGATAGCGCAGCATCTTTGCTTTCCTAGTGCCTGGCGGAGAGCAATACTTAGACAAAGGCAAGCTGGCAGAAGCTTAATTTAGACATAAGGGAGGCACTGATAGTGTGTTAAGGGAAAGTGGGGTGATTGTCCTTCGTATCCTTCTTTTATTTAAGAAGTTTCAATGTGGGGTGCTGCTGGATCCTCAATGACATCTGGAAGTACAGATGGCACCAGGAGCCCAAAGCATCATTTTACAACTGCATCTATTTAACAGATGCAGTTGTAAAATTTTAGACAAGTAAGAGGGGACGGGGAAAGCATGGGGGCCCCGGGCTGGGGGCAGGGTGGGGAGGGGTCACATGGGGAGGTCACGTGCATTCCTTTGCGTCCCTCCCATGAGTGCAAGAAATTATTTCTACTTGCACCACTGGTGATAGATAGAAGTGGCTGGAGCAAGGGAAAGGCATGTACATAGAGCACACCTAACAGTGCACTTCAAATATAGGTTTGTGAGGCCCTGCAACTCTAAGTGAGTTTGTAATGAATTAGTAACATGACTGGCTCTAAATGTATTCTGTGCCCTCACTCTGTATGGTTAAAACTCTGTTAGTAACCATGATAGCTAAGTTTCACTAGAGGCCTGGGCTGCCATACAGTTGTCTTCTTGTAACTGGTTCAACACAATCTTGTTTTTATCATGTGGGCAGGATCCCTGATCATACCTGTGTAAATGGTTTGGCTGGTCCTTTTTTCTTCCAACTCTCTGTGTGGTAGAACATCCCAGAGTGCATTTGGCCCACTTGCTGGTGCTGCTCTGTATGCATATGCTCTGGGAGATACTCTCCTGTCTATATGGAGGCAGTGTGGGATAAGCTGCCCAAATACAAACACAGTTAGATAACAGGGCAGGTGTGGACATGGAAACTGTCTTTGATGGCAGAAAATCTGTTGTGAGGGCCCAAATAGCTACATGAAACTGGTCGGATTGACTGTAATGACTTACAAAATCATGTTTGTAAATGTAATATGAGCAGGTCCTGACTTTGCACTGCATTCAGTGTTAGTGGGTTTCTCTTCCCTCTTATAAGAGCCACCTCAGGGCTACAGTTGTTGGCTGCTGGCTTTAATATTGAATTTCCATCAGTTAAACACTTAATATAACAGGAACTGTCTTGGTTTCATCTTGTTTTGCTTTAGAAATAACTAACGTTCTCACAGTAGTTCTACATTTTATATTAGTACAATGTTTGGTTGCTTAGTGTAACTACCACAGTAACATAATAGAAAACACCACACAGTCAGAACACGGCTACCATATGCTTCTAGTCTCAGAACTAAGTATGGATGCTTATCTCCTACTCCGGTCTCTACAAGCAGTGTTAAGGTCACTCTTTCTTCAGAGCCAGCTCAGCATGTGCGAATATCAGACCATCCTCACCTAATCAATGTTTAATCTGTTTGACTTTGCCTATTACTTCTACTGATACCGCTCCTGCAACTACCTTGTTGCTACATTATACTTGTGCCATTGGCAATGACGTTATGGAGGAAGGGGAGGGATGAGGAAGGGGAGAAGCACTTGTATCATATGGTGCTATAGTGTTCTTTCGCCAGGACAGAACATTCCCCCATATTTACACTAAGGGGGAAAGTTATAAGCACAGCTGCAATGCTCAGACTTTTGTCCTTTCAGAAGAGAAGGCTATGCCAAGAGCATCACGTAGGAAAGGGAAGAAGCACCCCACAATTTTATTGTGCCCACTCCCTTGGAAAATAAAAACACCAAAAGTTAACCAATCAGTTCTGAAGCTTCTTTGTCTGCTATTGACAAGATCAGGGACGAGGAGGAAAAATAACAACCAGCAGTAGCAGCTGCAGCTAGTACAGCTCAACAACACAGCAGCAGAAATAAGCAACAAAAGGCCCAATCATACTGGCTGCATGACTGAAAACAAGCAGTGTTGTGTGACAGCATTTTAGCTTGTGCTCACGTTCTGCGTCAGTGTAATTAATCATGAAGCTCAGTGATCACCACTCTGTCAAATCATCTCAGTATAACATCAGCTCTCAACCCCTTTAGTGCAGCACTGTCAACCTCTGTGCTGCAAAACAAATCATACTTGCAGTCTGAGTGTAGTACCCCACACAATATGCGCAGTGGCAGTACCCATTCTGAACCTCCATACCAGGGTGTGGAAAGTGGTAGTAGTGTTGTGGAAGTGTCAAAGATGGTCTGCCAGTTAAGACACTAGACTGGAACTTGGGAGATCTGAGTTAGGTTGCTGGTTCTGCCACAGACTTCCCATGTAACCTTGGGCAAGTCACCTAATCTCTCTGTGCCTCCGCTCCCCATCTGGAAAATTGGAATAATAGTTGTTCCTTTCTCCCACCCTTTGTTTGTCTCACATATTTAGGCAGTAAGCGCTTCAATGTCATGTCTCGTACTATGTTATACTATAGTGTCTAACAAAATGGGGCCCCAATCTCAACTGAGGCCTCCAGGTGCTATCCTAATATAAATAATAATAATGTTACATGATCTTCTCTTCCTCTGTGTCCATGGTTCTCAACCTAATGGGTAATGATGGCATCTCATCCAGCCTGTCTTTCCCTTATTGCTAAATAGGTGATCAGTCCTGGCTAGGTCTAACTAGATAAGGTGGGAGGTTCTGGGGTGAGTCATGATATGGAAAAGGTTGGTGGTGCTATGCCACTGCCTCTGTTCTTAAGAGGTATTGGTAGCAGCAGTGCCACTTCTGCTCTGAAATTCATTGATTTCCTATCCCTAGTGGAAATTTCAGTAAGATAAACTTGTTGCTACTGGTTCCAGAGAGCTAGCTAGCTTTTTAAACAGAGAGACAGATCTAGCTATGGTCTGCTAGTTTCTAGGGCAAATGGCCCTCCAAGGAAACCAACATAGGCTAGCCCAAACTGATGGGGTATGACTACATTTGGAGCTGTGGGTGACTTCCAGTTCAAGAAGACATACCCATGCTAGCCTTTATCCAGCTAGTGTGCTGAAAATAGAATGTAGTCACAGCAGCACGAGCCCCTGGACTGGCTAGCCTCACTGAGTACATGCCTAGGGTCTTGAACGGGTACACACTTGGGGCAGCTAGCCCATCTATTTTTAGCATGCTAGCTTGAAAAGAGCTAGCAAGAGCATGTCTCCTTGAGCTGGGAATCACGCTCCCAGCTGGAAATATAGAAATTCCCAAAGGGATTAGTAGAAATCAATAGCTACCAGATGGAAGATTCTAATGAAGTTTAATATTATTTCCACACACTTGTGTAGGAATAAGACACAAAGAATTTGGCTTATTTCCATCGGAATCAAAGTTAGCTGTTAGTCTGTTTCAGCATTATTTTATGTTAACTATCTGATATCATGGTGCCACTAACAGGAAATAGCGTGAATTCAACCAACCAAGCAAATCTGATCTTCACCCAGAAGCAAGTCTAGTGCAAAATGTAAACACCGCATAGGTTCCAAGGCCAGAAGGGACTACTGTGATCATGTAGTCTGACCCTCCTGTCTAACATGGGCCACGGTACTTCCCCAAAACAATTTCTAAAGTATGTCTTTTTGAAAAACATCCAGTCTTGATTTAAAAATTGAGAGTCACGGAGAATCCACACAGTCCTTGGTAAATTGTTCCAATGGTTAATTACCCTCACTGTTAAAAACTTACACCTTATTTCCAGTCTGAATTTGTCTAGCATCAGCTTCCAGCCACTGAATCATGTTATACCTGTCACGGCTAGATTGAAGAGCCCATTATGAAATGTTTGTTCCACCTCCATTTAAACATATGCTGCAGTCCAAATCCAGCTTAAAAGATTCCCTATCCATTTATTATTATATTTGACAGATGGCTGAACAAAACACATTGTGCCAAAGTCAGCTCTCAGTTATCATTGCCACCTCATTGAAAAATTTAATGGGGTGATACTAGTATAACTGAAAGATGCTTTTGGCTTATTAGATGTGTGAACGAAATAGTTGTGTCCCCCTTTCTCCCTTAGGAAAACTAGGATGTGTCCGCACCTCTATATGTGTCTTTTTACCTACACTTCATTTCCACATTATTTCTAGAAACATAAAAGAACAAACTTTCCCTTGGACAACAATGTAATAAATGAAGCCACTGTAACATTGATGGAACTTATTCAAAAAGCTTCCATTTACAGCTAGTATTTCAAGTTTGGGGTTGTTGTATGGGCTTTCTCTGCTCATGAAGACTGCATCAAAAACAACTAGCACAGTAAGATATCTTTAAGATAGAAATACGAATTGTATTATACAGCTAAATAACAAATGCATACAGAACAAGAATGTTAAGTCACGCATTTAACTTGAATCAGTACAAAATAAATCTGTTTAAAAAGGAAATAATGAAACACCATTTTTGTGCTTCTGACAAAATCTATGGAAATTAAGTAACTGAAATATTATTTATTAAATGAAACAAAAAAAATAATTTGACCACATTCCTAATAAAAATTACTATTGGGTAAATTAGATGATTAATTTCAGAGTTTGGGTGTTTTATTTATTTATTTAAAGTAAACTGGGAAGCCCTTAGAGATGCATATCCAGCGTTGTAGCTAAGAGGAGAACCTTATCAGGTAATCAGACTTCACTTTGTATAGGAAAAGGAGCTGGTTCTGTGGACTTTTCTTAGGCCATACTTGGGCAAATCACCCAGTAAGGACTTTTGATCTGGCCCTTAAGCACCTATTTCTACAGCCATTGATGGGAAGTTTCTCATTAAGTCCCCATTTTTGCAAAGTACTTAAGCATGTGCTTAAAACTGAGGGAGTTGTGAGAGGCTTTGCTGAAAAGGGATGGGATTACTCATGTTTAAAATGAAATAGCTCTGCTGAGTCAGGGCCTAACTGTGATGGACATAGGAGCAGGCACTATGTGAGCAACAATATATTAAACTAATTTGCATTGCTGAAGGCATCAGTGGTGGCACCAAAGGCTCAGTCCAAAGTGCATTGACGGGAATGGAAAGACTCCCATTGATGGCAATGGGGTTTGGATCAGGCTCTAAATGCCTGGTATTCAGCTTCTGAGCTATGGGCCACAGTGGTCCTATTACAAGTAACCCACAACTCTACATTTTTACCTCACATTCTGTCATTCTTTACATTTTTCCTAATCTCAGACTTCTAAAGGGAAAGTCTTCATGAGCCAGAATGAAAACAATTACTGTCATTATCATGATACACGTTTCATTTGGATTATTGGAGGGACTATTTCAAGACATGTTATTAGGCCTCATAATATCATAGGATAGGAAAACTGGTAGGTGGGGTTCATAATGAACCATGGGCAGAACAATAGGGATGGGACAAGAGCATGGGCATTTACACTTTCTTTCCTTTCCCTAGCGGATGGACCTGAACCATGAGTCTGGATCCAGAGCATCAAAGTTTGTGGCTGTCTGGATCCAGGTTTTTGGATCAGTCCATTATAGAGAGAAGGATCTAGAGCCAATCTTCACAGGCATTCAGATTGGGGATTTTGGTTCATGCTCCTCTCTAGCATGGATCTGTGATCACAAGACTTTTAGGAAATAATATGCCATTCTCCAGCAAGTGCAAAACATACCTGGGCATACCGTGGCTAATTGCGGAAATGACCACATGACACTGGTTATGCAAGAGATGTACAGAATGAAATGGGTCAGATAATACCCAGATTGCTTCACACACATTGAGGTTTACCACCTCATGATGTGTTGGGAATGTGCAATGAGCTGGAAAGAGATAACTGTTATTATTCAGATGAAGTACTATAATTTAGTGAAGTTCATGGACGAGTGGGTAGTTACCTAACTGGGTTGTTAGTAGGGTTTAGTGCTTTAGTGTTGGATTACTGCTGTGTGAGGCATGTCCAAATGAAGGATTATGAATCACACTTATGGTGGTCTGGACCTTATCAAGGGCACAGATGTTACCCACGGTGTCTGAACACAGCTGGAGCCTCTTGATTCGCAAGGTGGTGATCTGGCCAATGGCAATATGGGACCTGAAAGTGCAGATTCTGTGCTGTTACACTGATGCAGCCCTGTTTGGCCTATGCCCCTTGGATATCAGGCTCCCGAGCGCTGAATGTGTGTAACAAAGTCACATTCTTTTCTTTGTCCTTTAAAAAACATTTCCACTCGCCTCTAGAATGAAAAGTTTCCTGACCAGCAGTATTTTTTTTTTTTTTTTGGTACTGTGCATGCTGATTTAGGGAAGTGATTATGAATGATGTGGTTATTGCTACATCTTTGTGCATTACATAAATACAGCGATGTCCTTTTCTTTCAAGTGTAAGTGTAGTGCTTTATTAATTTAAATGGGGAGGAGGTGGGGAGCATGGGAAGGCTTAAGGGCCTACCAGTTGGATTGGCCCACAGTTTTTCACAGGGCCCTGTGGAAAGTAAATTGGGAGACTTTGATAATCAATATAGTATATCTGAGTGTAGGAGGATGCTGTGGCTGGATGGGTCAGGGGCCCATAGGAAGACATGAGTGAATTTTAAGAACTAGGGGAGGGAGATCAGGTTTTTGAGGCATTCACAGGGATTTCATCAAGCAGAGCAACTGGAAGGGCAGTGCTTGACATCTACCTGGACGCAGGTCTTAGGTACTGTCTTTCAAGCCAGAGGATCACCGTGGGCCGTTGGATTGGTCAGGTCAGGTGACTCATCACCATCCTTAAATACGAAAAAATAAATCAATCAGTCCTGAACCTGTGTTCATGTATTTACACAATCACAAGCAGGTATGCTGGCAACCAGATTGTCACTTAGCTACTGAACTATATTTCCAAGAACCCCATGAGCCTAGGGTCAGGATTCACATCATCTCCCCAGCTGTAGGAAGACCCTGTTCACGACAGCAGCCCAGCTAGAGGGAGCATCTAGTGTCAAGGAGAAGAAACCCAGGGTTAGCAAAAATGTTCCAGCTCTCACCAGACAGAAGAAAAACACATTAAGGGCATACCCATCACACACACTAACTGGCAATGCGCTGTTTCCTATCCCACCCCAACTGTCAGACACAATATTTAAAATGACTTTTAAAATCCCACATGAAGAATAGCCAGCTAGAGAGACTCATGCATTACAGCGTGCAATTAAGAGGGAGGTGGGATTGAATGCAGAAAGCATGCAATTAATTGTGGGGGTGAGCAGAAACAAAAATCAGATAAGGTTGCTATATGACAACAGTAAATTTACCTGTCACCTCATTTGCAACACTCAAGCATTGAAAAGAAAATACTGACGGGCATCGTAAATTTTACACTGGCCACATGATAACCAAAGCACATTATTTTTATCAGGAACATACTGGGTGTGTATAAAGAAATGCATATTTCATCACAATAATACCTTAATTCTGACCCTTGAACGGTTTGTGGGGCGTGGGCAGGTTATGTATTGTTTTCTGTTCTCTTGATTTTTGGTATCTAAATATTTTCTTTTAAGAGGCATTGTAAAATGAGAACATCAATTAGTCTATTTACTGACAGTAGATTTTTTTTGCTGAAGTCCTTATAATTGCTCTTTCTTGAGAACAATATGTAGTGCAATAGGAAAAGTGTTATATAATTTTGTAGTAAGTCAATAATATTATATGCACTTGGATTTGAGGCAGAAAACTGTTTAATTACTGTCTGTCCTTGATTAAATACAACACACAAACTCCAGTTCTCTATTCCAACCCTCTAATAACTGAGCTAAAGGAATTTAGCTAGCAATGATAGGAATACTCTTGAGTTCTTATTTGAGCTACAACCAGCAACCAGAAGGCAGTATGTTCATGTACATGCACATAGTGCCAAATCCAGCTCCCATTGAATTCAGTGGCAAAACCTCCCCTTAACATCAATGGGAATAAGATGGGGTCTCTGTGCCCTTTTGAAATTTCTTCAAATATAGGTGGTGCCTGAGTTTTCAAAGAGACTTTAACTGTGTGGAAAATCTGGAGAGTGGTAATTAGCTGTTTTTAAGGTAGAGGGAAATTAAAAAAGTCAGACACTGCATTTCAAATCAGTGTGATTTGCTAATGACCTGGGAGTAAAATTTTCAAAACCACTTAAGTTACTTAGGACCATAAGCCTCATTAATGAAAGTATCTCAAAAACAATGTGACAGATTTTCTTCAAACTTTGCAAGAACATTCTCCTCCAGATTAAATTCAATAATATTCAGGCCAAATCATTTTTCCATGACGGTTATGGGATTTGGGGCAAAAATAGATCTTTACAATAGAAGCTGGTTGCAACAAGTACACCTCTACCTCGATATAACGCTGTCCTCGGGAGCCAAAAAATCTTACCGCGTTATAGGTGAAACCGCATTATATCAAACTTGCTTTGATCCACTGGAGTGTGCAGCCCCGCCCCTCAGAAGCACTGCTTTACCGCATTATATCCAAATTCGTGTTATATCGGGTCGCGTTATATCGGGGTAGAGGTGTATACGTTATCTATATGTTCAGAAATAAGGGGGGGGGAGAAGGTTCTTTCCTCCTCTCTTTAGTGCCGTGTGTTGCCTCACCCAGATCCGATGTTTATTTGCTCTGAAAGAACTGTTTTAGTTTGTATCTTTGGAAGGCATCAGAAGGCCAGTAGGGGCTGCTGACAAAGCGAGCTCTACAAAAACCAAAGGATCCTTTGTAGCCACACACTCGGCACATGTCTAGACCTGGACCTGCATGCTAGAAGGCAGAAACCCTTCAAAGCTTTATGTGGTAGTGTAATAGTAGCACTCAGTAAGGTGATCGTTAACAAGGGAATAATAATCTGAAGTGCATTCACATTTAGAGCCTGCTTTTTTGCCCATAAAAGATCCCCAATATCATAGTTGACCCATATAAAGTACAATTGCAAATAGTAACAACATCTGAATGGAAGAAGACTGTCTCTCCTTTCACCAACAGCACTTCCCTTTGCATCTTATAATGCAAATGTTTTGTAATCGTAGTCTTTTACTTTTTAAAAATCTAAATATGATCCTAAAGATAAGATCAATAGATAAAGGAAAAAAATAAAGAAAGCCCAAGTCTGCCTTTGGCAGGGGAGAAGGTTAGTGTTAAGTCATTGAAAAGTCAATTCCCTCCCTTCCCCCGCCTTAAAACCTTGTACAAATTAAACATTTACATGATAGATGAGCATGTCCCTTTCTTAGGGAAAGTACTTGGTTGGAACTCAGAGCTAGGATAAGTTCCATGTAATGTGGCAGTTGCCAAGGTAACTACTTGTTCTTAATTGAATAGTAGAGAAAATATTTGTGTAACTTATTGGCACATAAATTAAGGTTGCCCTTGAGCAGCCTTAAACTCTCACAACCTTCTTTTTAACCAAATTGTCCTAGTTTCCTACATTTTCTATTAATGCCCAGACATCACTGGAATGTTACTGGCTGCCAGTGCCCCTTCCCTGACTCTGCCCGCTGGTAGGGTGCTGTGTGCTCACCTCCTGTATGTCACAAAGAAATAGCTGGGTTATGATGATGGTTGGTTGTACTGCAAATGCAACACAGAAAGGAGAGTAGGACTCCTGGCTGTAGTGAAAAACATTGTTATGAATACGGCTCCAATTAAAAAAAAAAATCACATCTTTTGTGACTATGGACCAGAGGCACGGCCAGCATAGATTGGCGTAGCTCTATTGAAGTCAGTGGAACTGTGCTGATTCACATCAGCTGAGGGTTTGGCCTTCAATGCTTTTTCCCCTAAAACTGTTCCTATCTATTAAAAGTGGTATTGATTTCTGAATTACACATACACAGCTGAGTACAGTAGGGTGGATTGTAGTGCCCCACCAGCCCTGTGCAAAGGATTGGATTTAAAAGACTGCAGGGAAGTATCATAACCCACCCAAAAATATGTGCACACATTCTCACATGCTAGTGTGCCAGGCAAACCACTCCACTGCCACCAGTAATTATGTTGGCTAGGGACCTTGTGTGATCCCTTCTCAGGGGATTTAGACCTGTGGGGGCCCCACTGCTCCTATAATTGTCCACACCCACAACCTCCTCCACCCCCCATGCTGCTGGAGGCACCCTGGAACAGTTTCATGGTGCACAGGAGGTATCCCCCTTACTCCATCCTCCATACACTGAAACTGCATCAGTTCAGCTGTTTTGGGGGGAAGGAGATGAGCAACATTTGACCCACTAGCAAGAGCTTTCAGTATTCAACTGTCTGGTCACTAAATAACTGGAATGTCATTGGCGGGTGTAGTGAGGTGGACTGGCCCTCCCCAGACACAGAGGAAGAAGGTGGCTCCATCTCCTCGTGGGAGGAGCCCTAGCTCTGCCCCCAGGAAGCCAAGGGGTGGGGCTGGAAGTATAAAGGCGGGACCTGGAAGCTCAGTAGGGGCCCAGCCACTGAAGGGGGTGGATGCATCCTCTAAGCACTTGCACTGGGAGGTGGCAGCAGGCCCACAGAGTGCAGACAACTGTCCTAGACCGCCTGGACCCTGGACTGATCTGACCCCAGGGGAAGCAGACAACTGGCCCGGACCACCCGGACCCCTGGATGACCCGACCCTGCAGGAGACAGATGGCTGGCCTGGACCGCCGGCTGGCCCAACCCCAGCAGAGCTTCTGCTAGCAACTGAGGCCCCCGCCAATCACCTTACGTCACTGGACCACAGGTACCTTGTAGGGGGAGTGTGGAAGTGGCCCAGGGGTAGTAGACCCCTGTCTGTCTGCAACGCTAGCAGAGGGTGAGTCAGCGTGTTGCAGCTTGGATCCCCGCTGACGTGATGGCAAACCCCTCCACCACTCTTAGGACCCTGGGCCAGGACGCAGTGGAGTGGGAGGGCCTGCATCCCCCCCGCCATCCAAGCTGTGTGGCAGTCTACCCCTCCCTCAAGCTAGCCGAAGGAAAACCTGAGTTACCTGACTTTGTTTGCAGCCCCACCTGAGTACAGGTTGGAGCTGAGTGACTTTGTTTCCCGCCCCACTCTGAACCAGAACCTGGGCTGATTGACTATTTGCAGCTCCACCTGAGTGAAGGCTTGAGGAGGTACTAGGGCTGCAGGGAGGCAGCCAGGGCAAGAAAAGGCAGCAGGTCCATCCCCCTTGCCAGTGATGAGTGGCCATTTCAGATTGCAGTTTGCCCCTGAGAGAAGGGACTAGATAATGACTGGCAGTAGCCACTGAGGCAAGAGTATAGGGGTTGGGGTTCCCCTGGGAGGGGAGACCCAGAGTGTGGGGACACTGCCGTGGGGCAGCACCCCAAGATAAGGGGCACCGTGGTCCGGGAGGGACGCAGGGCCTGAATTGGTGGAGATAAAGAGACTGCAGAGGGGCAGGTATGGGCATGGGAGAAACCGACCAGAGGAGGGCACTCCTGTGCTGGATGAGCTAATTCCCAAACTGACCAGCAGGAGGCGCCGTGGCTGTGAGTGCCCCGCCCTGCTACAGCAGGTGTCATTGATTATGCAGTACCAGAAACAGATCCCCTATTATTTCCTTGTCTTTTCTAAATCCGGGATTCTCATCAGATCGCAATTTAGCGTATTTGTAATGGTTCGGTGTTTTTAATGTGTAAGTTAATTTGAGCTCCTTGTTTTGAGTCACCTTTGTAAAGCATTTTCCAATTCAGGGGAAATAAGTCAGGTTGGTTAAACTGGGGTTTGAGAAGAAATAATAAGAATTGGAAAAGATGGAAACAAAATCTTTCTTTCTTTTCAATAATTTCTTTGTACGTGTGTTGTCCAGCTAGGCCATGATCCTGCAGTTTACAAGGCATGGCAGGCTGCTGCCCCCACATAGAGATCCATGAAGTTCTGTTCTGCACAGACACAGAAGTCCACTTGTGTTGTAGATGCCCTGAATGCCTTACAATCTGGCCAAGACCCATCATATAAGTCTTTAATAATATACCTTTAAATAATATCTGCGTCATTGTTTACATGTGATGCCTTGCCACAAGGAATGTAATTAGCTGATTTTTCCTTGTGAAATATAATTGTTAAGGTTCAAACACGTAACAGCTCTCTTTACCAAGTTAATTCTCCATTCACAGAGGACATGTGGTGAAACTGGTGAGTGGTGTCTTTTAAGTCAGTGATGAATGAGAACAGATACTGTATATTCAGATGACTGAGGACTAAAATATGAATAACTAGTTTGTCAGATGAAACTTTCTGAAGAAAAATGTTACAAGATGCTATGAGCAAGGCAAGCAGCCCAAACAGCACCATATAGGTGACCCTGTCAGTTAAACTGAACTCGTATTAATAATAGTCCTTAACAAGCTGTCAATCTCTAAAGAGCCTTTTGTGCCTTTTCCCTGACGCTTTTGTGTTCGCTCACTGGATGGCTACAAATCAGCCCTAGCTGAGCTGTGGTCAGTCCTGGGGCAGCTTAGGAAAAATGTAGCTTCTTTTCCCTTGTCTGTCTTGTGCTCTTGCTTTTTTCCCCCTTTCTTTGCCTTTCACTGGCACAGAAATCATAAAAATTGCAGGCTGGGGGTCAAGCTGCATAAAACAAGCAGACACCAGTTTCCTCTTTGTTTTGGTGCAGAGCACAGATGGGAGTGGGGAGGCTGCTGTTTCACTGAGATAATTGCCATTGCAGTAGAAAATCCAAAAGCAGCCCAGTGACATTAGGACGATTATTGGCAGTGGATGTTTTTCCTTTGATGAAATTGGGGTGAGTTTCTTATCTATTTTTTGAATATCAAAACCACTGAGTATTTCTGAGCCCCATGTTCCACCTCTCCCACCCCCAGCCTCGAGGTCAAAAACACACCAAGGCACAGAAAAGAATGCAGTAATGCTGCAGGTTTGAAAAGGCTACTATTGAGTCTCATGGTCTCCTGCACCTCAGAACCAGCAGCACTGTGGGGAGGAAAGCGGTGTTGCGTGAACAAAGAGCAGATCTCCACTCATGTGCTCTCCCAGCAGTGGTCACCAAGTTAATCCAGGCACTGAGCTGCCATAGGGTTGCCTACTGCTGCTGTAGCAGCCAAGTCAATGAAGTTGCTCAGAGCGGCCCTTACTAAGCTGTGTTCACATGGCTGTCTTTTAGACTAGGGTTACCATACGTCCTCTTTTTCCCGGACATGTCCGGCTTTTCGGCACTCAAACCCCCATCCGGGGGGAATTGCCAAAAAGCCGAACATGTCCGGGAAAATGCCGGCCAGGCACTTCCCCTCCCGCGGCGGCTCTGCTCCTCCCCTGACTTTTCGGCTCTGTTTAAGAGCCGAGCTGCCCGAGCGCTACCGGCTTCGGGCAGCCCCCATGCCTCTGGACCCTGCGCCGCCGGAGCCCGGGAGGGGAAGTGCCCGGCTAGGGGTGCAGGGTCCAGAGGCAAGGGGGCTGCCTGAAGCCCAAGCGCTACCGGCTTCACGGTTTGCCGGGCAGCCTCCAGACCCTGCGCCCCCGGCTGGGCGCTTCCCCTCCCGGGCTCCAGCTGCGCTGGGGAAGCGCCGGCCGGGGGCGCAGGGTCTGGAGGCTGCCCGGCAAACCGTGAAGCCGGTAGCGCTCGGGCAGCCCTTTCCGCGTGGCTGGGAGTGGAGGGAGGAGGGGGCGGGGTTGGGGCGGGGCTGGGGGCGGGGAAATGGGCGGGGCCAGGGCCTGTGGAGGGTCCTCTTTTTTTATTTGTTAGATATGGTAATCCTATTTTAGACGGTTTCTTGAAGGAATGTAACACGCAAAGCACCGTATTCCCTGACCCTTTCCCTTAAGCCTAGCCCCACACTCTGTTGCTGTACGTTGCACTTTTATTCGTAGAGCCTTTGTCTACATGGAGTTGTTTGCAACGGGAGAGCTACACTGATCAAGCTGCACCAGTGTAAATTCCTAGTGGAGACTGCTTCAGCCTATCATGGTTTGAAACAGAGAGAAACCACAACAGAGCTAATCACAGTTTATACTGGTGCGGTGTGTCTACACTCAAACTTTGGATTGATGAAACTGCATCAATACCTGGTTTCACCAGTGCAAAACCTCTAGGGTAGAGAAAGCCTAAATACTCTGGCAGCTCTCTGGAGAAGGGGAGAGAGAGAGAGAATGGGCCATGTAGTTATCTTTCCTCTCCTTACCCCCTTCGACCTGCCAAGAACACGGAAGCCTCTCATTTCCAAATTAGGATGATCAATTTTTTGACTGGGAATTTAGATGATTTTTTTGGTTAGTCATTTGCTTTGTTGTTTTATCCCTTGTTGTAAAGCTCTGTGAGAGACTGTGTGAAGGAAACAATATAACTTTTTAAAATTGTATTTGCACCCACTGTAAACTACTTAATACCATACCCATGACTTTATTATGTTGTATTAGTACAGGTGGGGCAAATACGTTACCACCCATGTCAACACTGGCATTTAGATGAAAGCCTGAAGATGAACCATGGCTGGTTTTGGGAACATTACCTAGTAGTAGTTTTAGCATTGGGCCGGGAGTCTGGATTCTTTTTCCATCTATGCCACTAGCTCAGGCAAGCCACTTTACTTCCCTATGTCATTTTAAGTGCTTCTGACATGGAGATAATACGTTCTTACTCTTGAGTGTTAAGGAATCGATAATGTTGGTAAAGTGCTTTGACATCCTCAGACGTTGGAACTGAAAAGTACTGTATTATTGATGCCGCTATTTACTCATTTGAACAACAAAACTCTAGATGACAAGATTTTGCAAAGCAAAAACAATCCCCAGTTTTCAGATGTATCAAGCTCCAAACCAATTACAGAAACCACCTAACCTCCACAATCTTAAGGATTTGGATAAAGGCCCAAAGCACCCTTTTAGGGTTGTGGGTGGTTGTTGTTGTTTTTTTATTTGTTTTTTTTTTTTTTTTTGGTTTTTTTTTGCAAAACCAAAATTAACCTCTTTTGGCCCACTATTTATTTGTATATTTATTTCTAATAATATGATTTTTGTAAAGAAAATGAACTTGGAAAGGTAATCAAGTCACTCTTTTCCCAGTAGCAAGTGTCCAACAACAAAAAGGCCTGAACCCAAATCTTCCCGTTCACTTCAATGGGCTTTGGACGCATCCTTTAAAATGACTATTTTAATATAATCTTCTCTTAGCAAAATTTGACCAAAGAGTTGAAATGAGGCAAAATATGTGTGCAAAAGTGCATACACAGCTGCATGGATAGTGTGCGTAGAGAAAAGGCCTCTTCTATTTGGAAACTTGAGGCCTGGTCCATTGATCCTTTTGAAGTCAGTGGGAAATCTGGTCTTTGATTTCAATGGGAGCAGAATATGGATCTTTATGGCAACTTCTGCATGTGAGTAACAAAACACTATCACAAATTTTTAAATGCCACTAAAACCTACTCATTTTTGATATGATGATAAACCAGTACCTGGTAAAATGTTTTGTTTTCTGTGTAAATTTGCAATAGAGATGGAATTGTCTTCATTCTGGCATTAAAATAAGTTTTGCAGAGTTCCAGTCTTTATGGCTCATTTTTCTTGTATTGCTATATGTCTGACATATAGGAGAGCTTGTGCTTGTTTTTTCATTATGCTAGAATAATAATTCATATTTTCAATATATATTGGAACTAGTAACGTGGACCTTTTAAAAGCCGTGAAGGTGAAAGGCTTCTTAATAGAGACCAGAACACAGGCAGGTAGTGTGCAAGTTTCCCCCTGCAGTTCAGCTCGGCACTGCAGGCTTTATCTGTATCATCCTATTACACTAGATCTGAGCCTCCCTCAAAACTGAGGCTGCCAGTTATGATGAACTGGAACATATCAAGCAGTAATTTTTGAAAAGTGGACCAATCTCCGGTAGGAACAAGGTTGAGACCAACAATCTCATTTCATCTGATCTATACTACATCTGAATCCAGATGTTCAAGGTAAAAAGCCATTATATTACTTTAACCATTATCTAATCAAATGAGAGCAATGGTTTGGTTTGGTTTTATCCCTTATTGGTGCATCCAGCAGAGATCAACTTAAATGGAGCAGAAAAAGCCCAAATAAGTTGAATTTAAGTCCTTTGCCAATGTCTGCCAGTCATTATGCCATATATAGTAAGTTGAATACTCTGGCTTGCTATCTGTGTTCTGCTTTGTTTCCTGATCCGTGTGGTCCATTCATTTTTGGTGTTACAGGAGTAAATGGGAGCAGAATTTGACCTTTTATATCAGGTTTTCAAATGATTCTGTTCTTTACATCTTATTAACTCGCTCATGTCGATTTCACAGCCTCTACTTTTCTTGCTGATAGAAATTCAGTTGGAAAATATTTGGAATGCAGAAAAGCAAGCACATCACAGATTGAATATTTGCATGAAGGGAATATTTGATCATAAATAATCCACAGTTAGTATGTTTCATTGGGTAAACCACAATCCAGAATGAAAGCAGGGATTAGTGCTGTGCAATGAATAGATCTCCTGCTCCCGCTCTCAAAACAAAGTCAGCATCTATTGTATGACTTATTTTGCTGACTTTAATAAATAGAATGGGATATATATGGGATAAAACAGAATGCAAAAAAGTTTGCATAGGGGTTCATTACTGAATTCATAAGAATGTCCATACTGGGTCAGACCAATGGTCCATCTAGCCCAGTGTCCTGTCTTTGACAGCGTCCAGTGTCAGAGGCTTCAGAGGGAATGTACAGAACAGGCCGGTTTTGAGTGATCCATCCCCTGTTGTCCAGTCCCAGCTTCTGACAGTTGGAGGTTTAGAGACACCGGGAGGATAGGGTTGCGTCCCTGATCATCTTGGCTGATAGCCTATTCTCCATGAACTTCTTTAATTCTTTTTAGAATCCAGTTATACTTTTCATTGGCAAATAATACTTCTCCTGTAATTTACAAAGAAATAACTGATTTTTCTTTTTAAAAAATTAGTTAATGAAAAATGGTGGTTTATTCATTATTCTTGGGGACATTTGGGGAGTGATCACAAAATGACAATCAATCTTTCAATAGCAGGTCTGTGCGGTTTGGCAGTGTTTTAAAGAAGGCTAAATGAAGATAGTTTGAAAGTGGGAGCTCTATCCATACTGCAGCTAATATGAGGCTTAGTGAGCTGGAAGGGGAAATCTGCCAAGTCTGTAAGGTTGGTTGGTGTAGCTGTTTGAAGAAAGCATTTCCAATGGACCTCTGTTTATTAAAAAATCAAAGTACTCTTTTAACATATTACAATCAGTGCAGCGAAAGGCAGCCTTTGAGGGCACCATCAAAAGGAGATTGTTTGATAATGGATATGCACAGGTGGCTTCCAGCACATAAAGGCATCTTAGCGATATAAAAGGTAAGGTGGGGGTTACTGTTGTGGGTTTGGGTTTTTTTGGGTCAGGTTGCCTTTTTGTACATTCATCATGCAGTAATACTATTGTATGTATCACAGTGCAGCAGCCTCCTACAGCATGAGGCGGGCATAGGCTCTGTATCCAAAACACCTACCTGCATCCATCACAGTTCTGCAGACAGCCTGCCCTGATCTGTTTCGGGGCACATGATAGTGTGCAGATTATTACACATGCAGCCAGCAGCCCACCTGCATTACTGAATGAGTGGGTTTCACATGTGGTTTTAAAACCCAGTCTTGAAAAGCTAATTAAGAAGAGAAGGAACAGTGGGTTAACGGAGCTATGCTGATTTACACCAGGTGAGGATATGGCCCTGTATGTATATCTCTGTAAGCTCCAATTTCTCTGGTAAAGTTGCATGTGTGTAATATCTTAGGCCTAGGAAGCATGGATGTGTGAAGTTCTATGGTATTTATGATAGATTTCAGGTTCCTTGTGATCAGATT